>NC_133357.1:16709569-17444569 GCF_030506205.2 Paramisgurnus dabryanus | reverse complement strand
TGTACTGCTTTAAGTGGAGAGTCCTACACACAAACATGACAGAAGAGGAGACAGTTTAACCCCAGCTCACCTAAAAATGACAATCATTATGCAGCCTCATGTTTATCCAAAACGTTTTTGTTATTTTGTTTCAGGGAGTTAACTTTTTCATTTTGTGTTCTTTAAAAAAATAAACCCTACACTGTAAAAAAATTCCGTAGAAATTGCAGCTGGGTTGCCGGTAACTTACTGTATATTTAAATGCATGTTTTTTACTGGAAACATTTTGTTCAAAGTTAAATGAACATTAAATATTTACAAGTCTTTGACTTTACAGAGTAAAACTAAAAAAACAGCATCAAGCAAAACATTCTGGGAAAAAAAATCTGAAACAAAAAAACAGAAAAAGGATGATTATGATTTCTGGTTCCCAGAATGCTTTGTATGAGGCTGTTATTGTATAGTTTTATTCTGTAAAGATAAAGACTTGTTAATATTTAAAATGTATTTAACTTTGAACAAACTCTTGCCAGTAAATAACATAAATTTAAAACTACGGTAAATTACCGGCAACCCAGCTGCAATAACTTTGTAATTTCTACAGATTTTTTTTACAGTGTAATGTTTAAAAGGACGTGAGGTAAGTAAATTACGAGCAATTTTGGGGGGGGCAAACTGTTCTTCTAAGCTGCAAGTGGTACTACAGGAACATGTAGTACCATCAGTCTCCAGCAGGGGGCTCAGTGGCTGCTTTTGCCATGAGCTTGTGAGGTGCACTGCAGTTCCAATAACCTGCATGACACAAAACTACCACTGATCTCATTTCACATGACATTACAACCAGGGTCTAAAATTTACTTTTTGTCACACTGCCCAACAGTGGTTGTATCAAGAAAAAACACCTGCTGTAAATATTTTTTGCATCATTTTTGACTCAATCAATATTTTTGTGTATAAACAGCTAATGTAATGATGCCACTTGCAGCATCTTTCAATAAATGACTCTCAAAAACATAAATTCAGTTTATTTTAGTCATTTTCAATCCAGTGTACGATGAAGGCTTACAGTGATCGTGTGTGTGTGTTACCTGAGTGATACAGGCCCCAGTGAAGGCTACAATGACGGCCACAACGTTGACAGTGAGCTGAAACTGCAAAAACTTGGAGATGCTGTCATACACATTTCTCCCCCACATGACAGCCTTCACAATGCTGGAGAAGTTATCGTCGGTCAAGATGATGTCAGACGCTTCTTTAGCAACATCAGTTCCTGCTATACCCTGGAGACAGCAAGAGTGAAAGCGATTTTAGCCCAAATCTCTACTCTGCTTCCTTCTTTTCAATCCATGGTTGGGTAATATAGTGGCACCAACCCAACCTTTGGGTTAAATTAATCTAGAAAATGCCCATATTTGACTGAACCATGGATTGAAACAACCCAGCATTTCAGACCAAAGAAGATCTGGACATAGTTAGTGCTTCTCAGCCACGTTTTGTAATTATGCAGGCTTTTCACACCCCTCTAAGCTCCTATGCAATTTTAAACATAACATGAATGCAGCTCAATAAATCAATATTCATTTATCATCAGTATTCATCTGTAAACTACCTCTTGGATGGAAGGATGAATATATGAATAGATTAGATGAAAGTGTTTGTCAGACTCACCATCGCAAAACCCACATCTGCCTTCTTGAGAGCCGGTCCGTCATTGGTCCCATCACCGGTTACGGCCACCACCTGTCTCTGCTCCAGCACCGTGCTGTCAATGATGCCTACACAATGACATCATCACTCAGCAAACAATTACCAGCTAGCGCATAACCTTGACCAATCATGAATCTGAATGTAACTACTGTCAACACAGAGTATGAATTCATCAGTCCGATAATTTCATTGATAGTCATGAGGTTTATTCATACGCCGAGAGGCAGGTGTGACAAGGTCTTAGTGGGATAAATGGATGAATGCCGCATCTCACCTTTTACAAGAGTGTGTTTATCTGTGGGGGAGGAACGTGCCAGGACTCTGAGCTTGGGCCAGATCTTATCAATCCTCTCCTGCTCGACCTTTAACCCAAATACACACATGGCAGAAACAGAATCAAGATGAAGACCAAGACGAAGGCATCCAGATCGGGACCGATACTTAAACTCAAGACTCAGATCAAGATGGCTGGGGTTTACAGACTGGGTTACGTTTTAAGTACGCTCAATGCTACATTTATTTGATTTTAAGACATCATAAGACATAAAAACCACAAGACCAAGTCTTATCTGACATACAAGGCAATAACATCCATGTACAGTGCATGTGATGCCATTTTCGTCATCAAAAGAGTGCACGCGAACTATACGCACACTGCCGGATTTTTGATACTCTGAGCTTAACGCACCTCTCCTTTCTCATTCCTGATCCTCCGGTTAAACTCCTTGCCTTCCAGGCACAAAAAGTCATCTCCTGGCTGAATGATCCCACACTTGGCAGCAATAGCACGCGCTGTGTTTATATTGTCACCGGTGACCATTCGAACAGTGATGCCCGCCCTCTGACACTTGCGAATGGCGTCAGGGACCTGCAGATGGAGCAGATGCAACAGTGCTTAGTTAATGATGTGAATGTCTATTTAAGTGTGCTAACACAAACCTATCAACAAGAACCGACACTATTCCTAAATTCACCGTACATATCACAGGGTGACATACCTCAGGTCGAACAGGGTCCTCGATCCCAACAACAGTAATGCAAGTCAGATCGGTGACGATTTCAGCTTCATTATCCCAATCAGGCTCGGGGTCACAGGGAAGATCACGGTAAGCGACGCAGATGGTTCGCAGGCCTTCACACGCCATGGGCTCAATCACTTTTTTCACCATCTCATCTCGATCCCGTGGCCTGAAACTCCGGGCTTCACCATTGGTACCAAGTATGAAGGAACACCTGAGGCAGAAGAGAAAAACTGTAAAACAGAAACTCTGATAAACCTGCATAGCTGGTCACCACAATATCTTTTGGTTTGCTTCTTGCTTCCTGACTGTTCAACCATTCTTTGCGGTAACCATAGAAAAACATTGTACAAAACAACAGCACAGCTTTTATATGGTCATGTTGACCTTACATGACAAATGACAGCTTAGAAATGACGTCTGTGACTAAGCCTGTGTGAGAGGCTGTGACAGTAAAAGCATTTTTAAATGTCGTGCCCAAATCAATGAAAAGAAAAGCATCAAATCAGCATCAACCAGCATGGTACTACAGTTAAGACGTTACAGGTAAGACGTTTTAAAGAAAATAGCAATTATATGAAGCAATTATATGTTTAAACCCGTTAACTTGCGCTGTCCGTGAGCAGGACACCTAAGTTTACTTCAATATTTTTCATGTAAATGTTAGTCTATCACGACAAACTATATATGGTTGGAAAGGTCTAAGAATGTAGTTTTCATATTTTGAAACCTTTTAGCAGTAATAATAATGCAGTAACTGTAATTTATTCATTTGTGAAAAGAGTTTTCAGCAAACCTCACTACAAACCAACACAAACCTAAGTTTTTTGATAGTTTTATGTATTAAAAATAATACTATATTGCATTTTTTACTTTTTACAAATACATGTAAACTACTATAAAAAAAATTATATTTTCACCTCCAGACACTTCTGTAAAAACCGTTACAGTGTCTTCTTTAAAACAAGACCGAAATTAGGCTTCTAGCAAAAAAAAAAATGCCAGATTTATATTAATTTGAAGGTTTTCACCACCCCCCACTCAAATAGGGCTGCACCAGTTAAAGGGTTAAATATATAACAGCATCTTGGACTCACAAGATTAACACAAGAGTTTTAGCATAGTGAGCGTTGGTTGCCATGGGTACGTTGCACAGTGACTCTCATGGAACACGGGAGTTCAAGATTGCGTCGTTATGGGAAACTAGTTATTATAGTTTATAAAGTTTAAAATATGGATATTTTTCGTACAAAATCCGTAAAAAGATCTTATTGGATGCCCTTTTTTGAGCCTCAAAGTCAGAAGTTGTTCCGCATTATAAAATTTGGGAGAGCAATTTACTAAAATATCTCCAAATGTGTTCGTCTGAAAGATGATGGACGTATGTATTTCAGATTGCTTGAGGGTGAGCAAATCATGGGGTAATTTTGATATTTGGCTGGAGTATCTCTTTAAGCATTTGAAGCTATATAAAGCTCCCAGTTTCCACATCCTTTGTCAGTTTACTCACTTTTTTAGGAGGATCTCAGAAGCTCCTTTACTGTAGAGGCGGAAGCTACCATCTGACATCTGCACCACGGTACTCATTGACTTGCGTACCGAGTTGAAAGTGTAGACTTTGTAGAGCTTCTCCTCTGGTATCTGCTCTCTCACAGGGCCGTAATCTCTCTTCAGGTCCAGCAAGAAGCCCAGAAGACCGCACTCTGTCTTATTTCCAACCTGCTTGGGAAAACCACCTTCCATATCTGGTGGCTGAAAGAGAAGATGAAAGAGAGTGGGGGGTGGTTTATATTTGTTTTCCCAATGTGACAGTAATTTGTTAATATGTAGGCGTATTGATGTGGATTTAATTTGGGATCTTCTCTCTTACCAATATTTTGGAGGTGTAGGCGCAATTGATAGATACGGCGTTGACAATCATCTCCAGGGTGTTGGGGTTGATCTGGCTGGGGTCAGGGATCTCACGGAAGTGCTGGTCATTTACGAAGGCCTGTACTACAGTCATGCGGTTGGTGGTGAGGGTTCCAGTTTTGTCGGAGCAGATGGCAGTGGCATTGCCCATTGTCTCGCAGGCGTCCAAGTGCCGCACCAGGTTGTTGTCCTTCATCATTTTCTAAATTAGCAGTAGTAGAACGTTTGAAAGGTGAATAATGCACATCTTCTTTGTACAGTAGCTGCAAAATTTCAAGGATGGTCCACAATGGTCTAGAAAACACCATTTTCTAATAGTATGTGGGCTTTTAAACACTGCTGATGTTAGCTGGCATGCCTTCATGGTTGGGTAAAATGTGACTCTGCTGTAAAAACCCTGTTAAAGTCTTTTTTTTGTGATTTAATGTTTTCTACATAAAATTATCCTACATAATGTAAATAGTTTTTATTTAACCATGATATCTTTATCATTACGTCAATTAAGCCAAAGTCAAAGATGGAAATTGTTGTAAAATTGGTGATTGAAATCAAACAGATTCTTTGAATGTCATGAATAGATTATGAGACTTTAACCTGGACTTCACATAGAGGGTCACATGTATGAACAAACCTAACTGTTGGTTTAAATTAACCTAGAAAATGTCCATATTTAACCCAACCATGAGTTAAAACAACCCAGCAGTTTTTTAGACAATTTAATGTCTTTATACTGGTGTTGTCTGTTGGAGTATCTACACATGCAACTATCTACAAAAGGTGCTTATAGGTGCCAAAGAATGCATTGATACAATATGTTACATTGTTCTCTGATACCTACATAGAAGGCATGGCCGGACTTACCATTGGGCTTGATTGGGCTTGAGCCCAGGGGCCTCGGCCAATAGGGGCCTCCGTGCTTGCTTGCGTTCGTTTGATTTGTTCAGTCGTTTTCATTTTTTATTTTACAGCCTATTGGTTGGTGCAGAATTGTTTGGTGCTGCATTTAATTCGTTAATATATATATGTCACTCATCTTGGTGCTGAATATGACGCGCTGCGTTTACTGCTTTTGAAACCCATAGATGCTAGTACAATATAGCGAATACGCGAAATGCGAGTCATGAATGAGCTTTACAGATAATGAGAAAGAGCAACGCGAAAATGAAGCGCTCAGTATGAAAAAGATTACTAGAGTAGGCTATGGTCTTGTAACTCAGTTTTTTTCTTGTTTGTTTGTAATCTTACGTGATACGCAGGTATACGCAGGCAGTATATCCACTAGTAATGGTCAAGGATTTCCGTATACCCATTTAAAAAAGCGTGAGGATACTTAACAGTGTGTGACAAACCTTTGACACTTTCATTCAGAAATTGACATCTGAATCACTCACCATTCGCATGCTGCACTTGCTACTTTGGCGGGTTGAACCTCATATACAGTCCGCTATTTGATATTTGGTACATTTAACTTCATGCGGCACTGCGCGATCCGATCATCATATGAAATCAAATTATCACGGCGCAAAAGTGATTGTAAAGCAGACGGGTGTTTTCTAGTGGTTCAACAACAGCAAAAACAATTACATCAGAGTACCGCGAGAGCGATTCGAGAAATCACACAGAGAAGTCTGCTTTCTAATCGCTCTCGCGGTACTTTGACATCACCAAGCGGTCTGCGTAGCGCCAAATGAAATCCAATCTGTTCGCAGTCTGCAGTTCACGCGACAAACAGTTTCTGTGGAGAAATAAAGGAGTGAAGCAGAGCTACGAAACACAAGGGCGTAGGTTTGATTCTGGCATTGGTGGGGACATAAATAAAATGGTCGCATTGCAAAAACTGTTTATCACCGTTTACTTGACATAAACAACAGACAACTCAGTATGCACTTTACTCAGTGACATCTGACTCGCCACCCCCGGTGCCATCCCAAATTTAATGTACTATAATAAACAATAACAATTCGTTATGTCCTAGAGCCTAATAAACAGTAACTGTTTAAGTCTTGTCAAAAAAAAATCATATTGTAACATATATGAATCCATATTTACTTTATAACAATGAAGAATATGCAATTAATATTTCATTCTTAATTTAATTTTGCCAAAAAAATCCCAGTGTTGAAGTTGGTATGTATATCATGTTGGTATGTATATCACATTTCCTGTTTTTACCATGTTGGGGTTATTTTCTTTCATGGATTAGGGACCCCCTAAATAACCTTGCTACCCCATTTATAAAAGGTTGACAAAAGTTTGCAACTCGTCAGGTTAACATGGGATTGTCGTGTATTGTTGAAAACACTGTCCTTGAATCATTATGTGACACAACTTGTTCCGTATTTTGTGCATGAAACAGTTACAGTGGGTATAATAATACTTTCTTCCTCACTTACCTGTAGCCCGAATAATCACGCGCGTCTTGTTGAGTGAACTTTGACGCGTTGTACAAAGTGAAACCATCCTATCACACGTAGCGAGTAAAGACAAGCCCATAAAGTGATGTGATTTAAAGCGGCGGGACTCAAGAAATGCTAATCCAATCATATTAGCAATGTGAGTAGAGAGGCGGGACTAAAGAAATGCAAAGCCAATCATATTACCGATGTGAGTTACGGAGGCGGGCATTGCAAAGAACGAAAGCTGTTAACCGTTTGTGTACCACATAGAGCGTTATTTTTACAGAACGGGATTGCAAAAGATTTTTAATCTCATTTAAATGATTCCTGAAAAAATATATAATTAAAAAAGGAAAGTAAAAAATAGAAAACACAAGAATAAGACGGACATTAGTGGTTATATATAAATACAGATTAATTGTTTGGTCGAAATTATTGCTAGGGACAATTCAGTCTTCCCTGAATATTGCTAGGGACATGTCCCTAGCGTCCCACCCTAAATCTACGCCCATGACGAAACATAACAAAATCCGGAGAGTTAACAACGCACATGATTATGTCAACATTTAAATCATCAGTCCAGTTCATTTCATTAAATTATGGCCATGTTGATGTCCTGATGGTTTTTTATATAATCCACTAGCTAGCCTAACTTTCCTGTAGTTTCTCTTTCAGCATGTTTGCTAACAGAATCACAGTTTAAACTTCTGAAAAGTGTTCATTTTTATATCTACGTTCAAGGTTTTAATGTATTACGTTCATATCAGACGCAAAAATTAATTAATGATCATCTTCTCTACTTTGGTTTTTGGTGTCTAATATTACATGATGGTCTTGTCATAATTATTAAATAACATCCTAAAATCTTTACTTTTTCATTCTTAAACACTGCACCCCTTGTACGCTATTTGCATAAAAATACACTTGTTGATTATGTTTATAACATTATATGGTGTGTAATAAGGTGAATGTTTATCAAGACTATTATTATTTTCTTAAGCTAAGTCTTACACAATGATTTTAAATGTTGTTATGGGGTATTTTTTAATGTGCATGATTAATTTGAATGTGTGACAGCCCTAAAAATACATGATTTAATTTTAGACTGGGCTTATGTTCTGCTTTAGAGATATAGGGGCAGTTTCCTAGTCAGGTCTTATCCTAGTCCCAGACTAAAATGCATGTTTGATCTGTCTTAATTTAAACACATCTTGCACTGATATATCTTAACATTGTCTCAAGACGCACACAAGTAATGTTTTTTGTAAGGTTTGTTTGTAAAAACTACTTGAATGCCCTAATAAATACCTATAGCAATAGGCCTAGTGCTGGATTAATCTAAACCCTGTCGGGAAACTTCCCTAAAATATAGTTCTATGATATATTTTTTATTTTAGGTTGTTTACTGTATGTGTGCACTCTCAGAAGATAATTTACACAAGCTGTCACTGGGGTGGTACCCTTTCAAATAGTACACCTTTGTACCTAAAGAGTGCATGTAATGGGAACAAATGTATATATCTGTACCTAAATAGTAAATATTAGGACCCATTTAAAGGGTACCATCCTAGTGACAGCTTTTGTACCTTTTGTTCTGAGAGTGTAGGGCCCAAAATTTATTCAAGCCCAGGGGCCTCCACCCTGGTAAGTCCTGCCCTGATAGAAGGTATGTGACTTTATTAAGTGCAAAATGATCCAGAAATGATTTTAAATTTCCAAAATTTGTCCACAGAATGAAATGATGTATTCATTATCATGAATAATAATATTAAGCTCTGCTCTGATTGGCTGTTTCTTAGAGCGGCTTATTTCAGTATCAGACGAAGATACATATTTTGAGAAATATTAAATTTTTTTGGAGATGTTGACTTTGCTGAGTGATAGGTTTGTGTTTTTTTAGTATAGACCTGCAACTTAGGCTAGTAAATAAACGCTAGTAAATAGCATTAATTAGCATATAACGCTAACTCAGCAGTCACAACTTTGTTTTTAGCATTGTAACAACATTGTACTTCATTTAATGTGTAATTTAATGTTGGGGCGCACATCCTGACTGTAACTTCACAGTTAGTGTTATGTTAACATTGGTGTGTTTTCCAGCTTGTGTCTTTTGCATGCACAAGGTTTACATAAGAAGGAGGAAACACTCATCTTTGAAGCTAACAATATGTCATTAACCTATTACTGTATGTACAAAACTATTATTATTCATCTATGCCTAGGTAAATAGTTTTACATTCTATGGCACCTTTAAAATATTAGATGAAATGAAAAAAAAGTTGTGTAAATGTGCTTACATAATCTGTTCTACAATAAAATATATTTTGCTGAATTAACACACACAAATACAGTGCACCTGGTCTGTCTCACCTTGACTGAGTAAGCTAGTGAGATGGTAACAGCGAGGGGAAGACCCTCAGGCACAGCCACCACCAGCACAGTCACCCCGATGATAAAAAATTTGACAAAGTACTGCACGAAAATGGGCGTGCACTCTGGCAACCAGCTCCGCCCCTCCACCACAAATGTCTCAATCACAAAGTACAAGACCAGGATAATAACTGTGATGGCCGACATCACCAGACCTAAAAACAATACAGACTTAAGTAAATTTTTACGTATCATTTTGTCTTCATATTTATGTAGCTTGCAGAAAGTAATGTTAATGCATATAAGCTATAACATCACAGTGATGCGACTGCAATCAACAGAAATTATTTATCCTATCACCTCATAATTGACCATGTGAAGTACCACGCACCTGCTTTGCCAATCTGTACAGCCAGTTTTGTGAGTTTGCCCTGTAGTACAGACTTCTCCTTTTTGGGCACGTTGGCTTTCTTCTTCTCTCTCTCCTCTACTTCGCCACCCTCCGCACTCTTCAGAGGCTGCATCTCCATGGCAACAGCTCCATCCTGCTTTTTGGCTGGTGGGCGGGACATGAGTTAGCGTCACTACATATGGACAACAAATCTGTCGTGTCACAACTCAGAGGCATCGTGAAAGGCCTCCACTGATAAACAATACTCATTTAAAGCTCTACATACATTCAAACATTTCACCTATGTTTTCTGTTTATCAGCAATTTGTTTCTGTTTTTATGTCTAACAAGACATTTTAGGATAACCATGTAGGACAAGATTTAGACTCAAATTAAAATCTAACTGAGATCTCAAATCTTCAAGGTATGAAAGAACAGCAATTCAGTTTTCCTCTAGAGAGACTCTATGTGGCACACACACACACACACACACACACACACACACACACACACACACACACACACACACACACACACACACACACACACACACATTACTAGACAAACAACAAAGGAAAGCAGGACAAAATGTGGACACACTCGTTAGCACATTTACCAAAGATGCACTATAAACAATGGCATTGAGTCAGATCACAACAGTGTCACTCTTCTCATATTCCACAGAATTTGCACTACAGTACTAAGCAAATGTGTTTGACCACATTTCCCTGGCAATGAACTATGGTTACGGTTTAGTAAACTACACTCTTTCTTTGGCTACATGGTTGCATAAAAAAACGTGAACATCAGAAGAAACTTTCTGTTTCATAAATGGTTCTTTGTGGTGCAAAAAGGTTTTTCAGATTATGAAAATGTATGAAAGAAATGGTTCCTTAAGGAACCAAAAGTTCTTTGGTTTTTTGAGGAACCAAAAGTGGTTCTACTATGGCATTGCTGTGAAAATCCCTTTGCAACACATTTTATATTTTTAAGAGCGTATGCTGTTGAGCAACCATCTGAGTTACACTATAATGTGTGGCTTACACAAAAAGCGTGTTGCAAACTCTTAAAAATAAGGGTGCTACATGATGCCATAGCCTAGAAAATTTTTTTTTGGTTCCATAAAGAACCTTTAAAGGGACACTCCACTGTTTTGAAAATATGCTCATTTTCCAGTTCCCCTAGAGTTAAACATTTGATTTTTACCGTTTTGGAATCCATTCAGCTGATCTACGGGTCTGGCACTACCACTTTTAGCATAGCTTAGCATAATCCATTGAATCTGATTAGACCATTAGCATTGCGCTCAAACTGACTTTGCTGCCGTACCATGGCTGCAGCAGGCACATTGATATTATGCAGCACCTGAAAATAGTCCCCTTGGTAACTTTCAATAGCAGGGGACTATTTTCAGGCACTGCATAATATCATTGCGCCTCTTGCAGCCATGTTACAGCAGCAAAGTCCTTGATTATTATGCCAGAATGAGAGTATAGTTCCTAGCCATATCTGCCTAAAAATCGCAACATTTAATTTTCTGTCGGTCTTAGTACGCGATGTAACTACAGAAGAGTCAAGTTTTAAGTAGGAAAAACTCTTTGGTTATTTTGAAGGGTGATGCTAATGGTCTAATCAGATTTAATGGATTATGCTAAGCTATGCTAAAAGTGGAAGCACCAGACCCGGAGATCAGCTGAATGATTTCAAAACGGTAAGAATCAAATGTTTAACTCTAGGGAAGCTGGAAAATGAGCATATTTTCAAAAAAAAATTAACATCCAAAGAATCTTTCTGTTTAACAAAATGATCTCTGTAGTGGATACAGGTCCTTTCTTGTATAAAAACGGTAAGAAATAAATGGTTCTTGGAGGGAATGGTTCTTTGGGGAACCAAAAATGGTTCTTCTATGGCATAGCTTTAAAGGTGACATAGAATGACTGAACGGGTTATTTATCCTTGTTCTGTGATGTGACATGTAGACAAAAATGTTTTTGTTTGGGTCTGTAATGCCTTAGAAGCTTCCTAAAACCCTCTCTCAGATAGCTCTATTAGGGTGGGGGATTTTAAACAAATGGTTTTGCACCTATTTGGCTCCCCCTACTGGCTTAACTTGCAATCTCATTACTGATTGGCTGACTTTGCTGCCACTCAAAAAATGTAGCCAATTATTTTAAATTGGAGGGGAAGTGAGATGCCTGTGATGTCATAAGCATCAGTTTTTCACATTGGGCCGTTTTCTGGCTGACATTTCTAACAGAGGAATTTCTATGAGACTGAGATGTTTAGCATGTCTAACACTTTTTGTATGTTTGTGAATGCGGGTAGACAACCATTATTCAACAAAGACAAGGTAAAAATTGTTTTTCATTCTCTGTCCCCTTTAAAGAACCTTTTGCAGCGCCTTTATTTTTATGAGGGTTGTCAAGCTCTATAGATTGTGTGTTTATACATGCTTATATTACACTTTGTTATACTCCTGAGCTGTGCACAAAAAGATTCCACAACATGAAATAAATTAACCCTTTATTCTCTCCATTCATCTACTATGCTGTCCTCGTGATACCTTTATTCTGATTGGTCTCCACACCAGGTTCTGGCTGCTTGCCTGTGAGTGAGTGAGAGAGAGAGAGAGAGAGAGAGAGAGAGAGAGAGAGAGAGGAGAGAGAGAGAAAGAGTGGAGAGAGAGAGAGAGAGAGAGAGAGAGAGAGAACAGGGGAATAAAAAGCAACAGACAGAGACAGAATGAGAGACAGAGCACATAGTGTTTGATGGGGAAAATGGGAGCACACAAAACTATGGAAACAAATGCAAACATATGACACACAAATACAATTCACCACACTACAATTCTGCTGAGGAGACTGGGCCAATCTGTCTTTATGCAGCTCTAAAAGTCCCTTTATCGTTATTGAGTTGTGTATTTATTGTGTATTGCTGCGTGCTATTTCAGTGGATAGTGGATTACATACCATTGGTGATGCTGCTCTGTTTGGCCATAGTAGTGGGTGAGTAACTACTCTCTTCTGATTGAATAATGAAACAAAGGGATAATAAGGGTCGGAACAAGGGAACCATGGGAAATTTAGAGGATTGGGCAAAAATTGAAGAGAAAGGGGAAACCAAAACAGTGGCAGTTATTCGGCAGGGGAAATTGATAGAAAAAAAAATTGCATGTGAGTTGTTGACATGAAACAAGCAGTGTGACTTGTTATATAAAATCTACAATAATTGTAACATTTTCTAATAATACTAGATAAAATGCAGATTGTGTAAAGATGACTTAAAGTACCCGGATGAGGCTGTGTTATTAGTTTCAAGCGCTTGATATCTGGGAATGTTCCCACTGGCCAATCAGAATCAAGCATTCCAGAGCGTTGTTTAATAAGTACGGGTATAAGATAAATGCAGGTGATGTCAAGTCATGTCTGGATTACAGAAAATGATTAAATCATCTTTGTGAGGCAGCTCGGTGACTGATGGCACATGTGAAGCGATTCACTGGGACAGTAAAAAAACATGGCGCCACTTCATTCTTCATCCACCCACATCCAACCCTCTCTCTCTCTCTCTCTCTCTCTCTCTCTCTCTCTCTCTCTCTCTCTCTCTCATTCCCTTTCTCTGAATAATTAATCAGCCTCCTCCAGTATAACTCCTAATCCCATTCCTCTCTCTCTAGACTTCTCACTAGGTTAAATCATCCATGACACGATCCATCCACGATATAAAGCTTACAGCAAAGCAGCTTGTATCTTACTGTACATTCCTCTGACCATTCATAAAAATTCCTTCAGGCTCCTCCATTCATATCAAACCCATCTTACTCTTACGTAAGGTTCTCCCACCCCATCTCTTCATTCTTTACTGGTAGCACTGCTTTCAATGTATCAGCGTGCATTTATTCTCAAGAGTCATCCTACACTCGATTCATCTTATTCTGTGATGGTGTGTGTTGGTTTTTCTTTGATGTTTTTCGTTTTCACACTTACCTTTCTTCTCTTTCTTCTCTTCCTCCCCTTCTCCAGCTCCCAGCAGAGTGAATATGATGCCAGTCTGAGAGTTGACTCCAACTGCAGTCACCAGCATCCTCCCTGAGCCCTCCATGACATGAGTACCTGAGAAAGAAAGAGAGATACACAAAACGTTACAAAAGAAACATCATTTTCTCTATTATTATTTTTGTCTTGGTTTTCATATCAATTTTGCTTAATGGGTCATTGACATGACATGCATATTTTTATGTACTATATTTTATGTACTATAAAAATTGTATATTTATGACTCAATTTATTCTATAAAACCTATTTAGTTTAAATAGTTTACATTTTCAGTATTTATAATAATAAAAAAAAAAAATTGTTTTGGTATATCAAACTTGCAGACAGTAAAATGGCAGACAGGGCAACTGTCTGTAAAAATGAGCAGTTTAAGACAACAAAATTCTAAATAGGATACTTTGGCATTATTTTATGTCCAAAACCTTTCCTATAAACACATGTCACAAATATCATTAGCCTAGTTGTTGGGAGGTTAGGATAATTGAAAACATTTTGTCCAACAATTTGGATCTTCTCAAATGTCTGGGTAACCGCAATCATGGGCCTTTTATTAAGAAGTTAATGGGTATACACAGTAAGCATGATGTCACATCATCGAGTGAACTCCAGGTTGTCTTTATGGCTAAATATAAAGTTTGTAAATTTCTCTCAAATACTGAAAAATAGCCACTTTAATGTAATGGGTAGGCTGGTACACTTTCTGTGTCAGGTGGTACAACCAATGTAAAATAGATGCAATGTAAAACCATGTTTTATTTGTTTTTAAAAAGATTATTTATGAAATAAAATGATATTTTTATGAAAAACTTGAACCAGCATCCAGGTTGTTGTCGGTTAAATGCAAATTCATTGCAAAGGTCAGGTGGTGCAACCAGAAAGTTAAAGGTCGCAACTGCTATAAAGGCCTCTAAGAAATAAAAAACATTACAGTAATAACATAGCTTATCATTTTAGTTTTAATAAATGCAAGCTAATGTTGGTATAATTTTATTATACCTTTTAATACTATTGTTCTTAAATGTATAGTTCTCAAATGTTCATTTTATGTTGAAGTTACTCATTTTCAGGATTATAATTTTAAATGCCACGATTTATAAATAAACAAACAATCAGCATGACACGTGGAGCGCATTAAAACTCATATGGCAATATATAAGCAAAAATTGGTTGAACAACCTGACATTTTTTAAATGTATATTTAAATAATAAAAAAAATTAAATCATTGAAATGTACTCAAATGGTGTTCAATAAAAAAACTTTTTAAACACATCCCCTCCAAAATATGCATTACATCAATTTTTTTATAAAAATAAATGCTTATTTTGTCATTGACCCGATTGTTAGTTCATGTATAATATGCATTTACTAACGAACACAACCTTACTGTAGCGTTACCAAAATATTTAAACATGCTTAAAACAAAATACATGGATTTGAATAGCAAACCCACACCCAGAGTCAGCAACAAAGTATTACAAATGCAAACACACAAACATTGTATGATTTATGGCAAACAACAAAATTCCACAGACTAACTGGCCAGCTACAGTTCATCATTAGCATGACTAATAAAGACAAACAACCCTACATCGTCTTCGCAACAGTATTATTGGGATATGATTCAATAACTTCATCAGTAGAGCAGGACAGTGTCATAAAGAGAATGGAGTCATCATTTCACGTGTCTAAGAATAGCAGAGAGGAAGGGTGAGGGCATGCACCAGCGCTCGCAGCAGGAAACACACATCCACAGATCTAATTAACAACATCTGGATGCCACTGCAGCATCTCTGTTATTCTGACATACAGAACATGTGTGATCTGAGAGACATTTATCTGTTTGATGGACAGTTCAAGTCCACCAGTGCCGAGAACACAAAACAATCTTTGACCAATCAAAACAAGAAGAAATGTTTTCTATATGTAGGCATCAACCTTTGAACAATTATGTTATTATATGTTTAACACACAGTAACTTTAATCATGAGACATTTTAAAGTTGCTTCAAGCGATTTCAGACATTTTGCAAACTTCCACCTTCAAACGCCCTCCAAAACTTTGCCAACCAGATGAATGTACAAGGCACAATATTTTGGAATGGCAAGTTGCTTAAAATAGTATTTTATTATTGGTATAACATGGCCAATAGTGCATCACTTACTGCGTATATAAGGTAACTTTTAAACCATACTTGATTGTTTTAAACCATACTGATTATTTGTTTTTTTTCTCAAAGTGATCTGCTGAAGATGGTGTGATCGGTGTCGATGTGTTATCTTACAACTTTTTTAAATGAATTTTAATAATATGATTTTCTACAGAAAAAATGGTCCCAAGCTGTCACTGGAGCAGTTTCTTTTCATATGTACAGGAAACACTGTTGCACTATACAATGAAACTCATTTCATATGCAAGTGTGAATGTATAGTGAATGTTATTTGGTACCAATACCTTTGAGGTACTAATATATGAACTCCTGATGTCAAGAGGTGTACTTTTTGAAAGGGTAAAACCCCAGTGACCACTAATTTAAAATGTTAAAGCCTTCACATAGACCCTCTCCTGGTGCTAAGTTTCTGTATGAGGTGGCATTACATTGAGAAATGCAATGAGTGAAATTTTAAATACTGCCTGCTGCAAATATAATTTTAGAAGTATGTACACTGCAGTGTTTTGAAGTGAGCAGCACGCATACTTACCAGAGAGAAGCATGGGGTCCTTGTCCGCTGACTTTCGAACATGATCTGATTCACCGGTCAGAGAGCTTTCGTCAATCTTCAGGTCATTCGCCTGAATCAGGATCCCATCGGCAGGTAGAAGGTCACCTGACAAAATAATACAAATGAGGACAAACTCAATCACAAAATAATACAAATATCATGCGATCACTAGAGTATCACTGCAAAAATAAATGTGTTTGTTTTTAGTATTAATTTCCTGCATAAATATCTAAGTAATCTTAAATCAAGATACATTTATTGACAAGCAATTAATAAATTATTAAGTCTTCAATTATTAAGTTTATTGAATTATTGAAACTTGAATTAAAGAGATTGTTCACCCAAAAATTTACATTTTGTCATCATTGTTCAAGCATTTTCTCACTCTCATGTTGTAACAAACTTGTATAAATTTCTTTGTTCTTATGAACACAAAAGAAGATATTTTGAGTAATGTTTGTAACCAGATGATCAGAAGCACAATTGACTTCCATAGCAGTAAAATAATCCTATGGAAGTGAATGGTGCTTCTGATCGTTTTTTTTTTTTCAGAAAGTTTTATTTTGCTTCTTAAGTAGATTTATCTCAATTTTTTATATTTTATATTGGAAAACAAGACATAAATACAAGTAAGAGATTTATTTTTTGCAGTGATCATTAATATCCCAAAAAGCATCCTAATTCTACCAGTAATGCAATAACACACAAGGTACATTATCAACAAATGAGTTTCTATCCTGATTTCTGCAAATGTGAACAATATTCTAAAAATATCTCTGTTTTAATCCACACCTTCCTCACTTGAGTTAAGCCTAATCTAAGCATTCATTTAATTTCCTGAGCATAATAGGAACCCAACAGTAACTGACCGTATTTGACTTGGGCCATGTCCCCAACCACCATCTCAGCAACGGGGATCTGGATGACGTTGCCATTGCGCACTACGGCGAATCGCTGCTCCTGCTCAATGCGGCTCTGTAGCCCCCGAAACTGTTTCTCTTTACTCCAGTCGTTAAATGCGGTCACAAGCACCACACAGATGACGGACAGCAGGATGGCAGCGCCTTCGATCCACCCAGCCTCCGCCTCCCCCTCATCTTCGACTCCTCCTGACACATTTCCACAGGCTGCGACGGTAAAAGGTTATTATTATAAGACACTTCAATAAAAAGGTTTTGGCTGTACATTGTCCCTAACCTGTACATACCTGCAGTGACATTAAAGTTACCATACAGCACTCAAAACCTGTTATTATAATATTATAAACGTACTGTTTGTCTTAAGCACTGCTAGACTCCTCCCCCTCGTTTTCTCTTTCTCTGCATTCCTGCCTGACATCCTCTTTCTCACTCCATTTTCTCACCTTCATTCTCACCTTTCTCCTCCCACACTCCCTTGATTCAGTTCTCTCTCTCTTTGCCCTCCCACTCTTTCCCTATCATTCCCTCTACCCACACCATCCCTTTAAATCCCTTCCATGACTGTTACATTCCTTAACATCTATCTGTCACTGTCTCACCCTCGCTCTCGTGTCCGGGTGGCTGATAGAAGGACAAGCCGAGAGAGATGATGGCTGCAATCTCCAGAATGATGAGAGTAACGTCTTGTAACGCCTCCCACACCAGCTGAAGGAAGGTCTTGGGCTTTTTGGGGGGTATAAAGTTTTGTCCGAATGCCTGTCTGCGCTTTTCCAGATCTGCTGGGTTATCCGACAATCCTGAAAGAAACATGAAAGGGTTAAACTCAGACATAAAGTACATTCACCTAAAGGGTTTCAACTAGATTATACACCATGCCGCATGTATCAAGTGGTCGTGGTTTGTCTGCTAGACTGCGGAACACAATCTGCACCTTAGTTTCATTGCATGTTTGATTCAGTGACTGCTGTACAGATATTATTTTTTATCATCTCAAAAGTAATATCAGTAATTTTACATTTTCAATCCAATATTGTGCAAATACATATAAACATTTAGCTGTCCAATCAAATTCATTTCTTCTTTTTAGCTACACTGCACATTTTCATGTCATTCCATACATGCATTGAATGTGCATACTGTGCATGGTATACATATTATATACTGCAAGTTTAGCAAGACTAGCATGTTACAATATTTAAAACACAGCCACTAGTGCAAGTGATATTTCTTTGGTGGCCATTTAAAATTAGTTAAATTAGTAAAATCCCCAAATTCAATTTTTTTTTTTTTTTACATAGAATGATCTTAAAAAATGAGCATTCTGTGAAAATACAACCTTCATATCTTTAATATTGACTTAGGCATTCAAATTAATGTGATTATGCAGTCTGATTTCACAAAAATTCCAACATATTTTACAAGTTGGCTAATTTATATGAATTAGTATGAAGTTAAACATTCAAAAATGCCCCTAATCCCAACGTTACAGGGCAAAGGCAAATCGTACAAAAATGTACAAATGTGGTTGTATGAATACAAATTAGCCACCTTTTAAAATATGACTGTATGAATTGCTATGAGATAGTGCTGGATTATGATATTATGAGACTGTAGCCAGGATTTCACAAACAGGGTCAGAAATATTTAAATATTTATTGAATTATTATTATTTATATCACAAATATTTGATTATATTACAGCTTGCAGGGCTTTTACAAGCATAATATTAGAATTAATCCCTACACAATGCCTTTTAAGAAACTGCCGAGCTCATGAAAAGACACCAGATTAAAAACTGTGTCCTTTTGAGGGGTTCTGCTCTAAAAATGATACAAACTAAGACTAATACAAAATTATAACAAATAGATTTCTCTAGTTATTTTAGACCTATTTAGACTTTGTGTTGTGAATTAAAGGCATGTGAGTGAAGAGCTAAGTCAAGTCTGTGAAAAACTCCTTTCCACACAAGGCGCCACAACTTCACACACACAAGCTTTAAATACACCATTGATCTAAATGACACCTTTAATAGTGCAGTCGCTCTTTCCCTCTCCTATCACCCAACATTTAAATAACTCTCAGATAAAAGAGTTTAGCCATCTCACAATCTCAAAGACATAAGACAGTTTCAGTGAGGGTCACTAAGGCATTAATGAACAAAGTGATTTCACAAGATATAATTCGTACAACTGATGATATATAACAGACTGTTATATATCATCAGTTGTACAAATTATATCTTGTTATTAACAGTATAACACAAACTTTTTTTTTGAATGAAATGAAATTAACTGGCCAATTTTCCCTGAAACTTAAAGTAAGTTACTTAATATTAATGTATCCGTTGTATTAAATGAATATTGGGACTTTTATTCTAAAATTCTAAACATGCCATGGCTTTTATAATATTGCTTATCATTATGCTACAAACTAGGGGAATAAGAAAATATCAATATATGCAAGTACTGTGATATCTTGTTTGGCAATACGACACCGATTAAAAAAAAGCAATATCGATATACTGTGCAAAAGTCTTAGGCCACCATGCCAGACTTAGATTTGTCGTTTTTGTAATGTTATAGTGATCATATATAATTGTTTCTCAGTCTATTTAATAAAATACATCCAGAAAATACAGGAAATGTGCATATAGTATTAAAAACTGTATAAAATGTAAACTGATGTGTCAGTTTTTAAGGCAAACTCCCCTTCCACTTGAGCAATAGCAGGAAACTTTTTTTTTAAAAAAGAAATTAGTCTTTTAACTTCATTCTGCTAAAAAACACTCAATATGCGCCGATGCCTAAAGAAGACATTTAGTCCTGAAAATGTAATTTGTTATTATTAATTTATAATTTTTTACATATTTCCTGTATTTTCTGTTTGTATCTTAATAAAATAGATAGAAAAATAAATATGAATGGACATTGAAACTTCTAAAGTCTGGTGGTGGTGGCCCAAGACTTTTGCACAGTACTGTGTATAAATATGTATATATATATATATATATATAAATTACCTATAGTAAATACCTATACTGTATAAAGTATGCTGATTGAAAATAATGAATTGCACATTTCAAATATAGCTGCTATAAGAGACGAAGACCAAGGGAACTAGATATGACGATATAAAGGCATGATGACACACACTGCATTTAATGTTACCCCCATCCATCCATGTCTTTCAATGTTTCTGAGTCTTTCTCTGTCTCTTTCACTCTTTCATAGATTTGTGCAGTTTCCATGGCGATGAAGACATCAAGCACAAATCGTGCCGTTTCTCAACTTCCTGTCTTCAGGCACCTTTTTCGCCCAGCTACAGATGATGTCATTGATTCAGTGCTGTCCGCGCTCGCCTCATAATAGATTTTTGATTGGTCTGCCGTTGAAGCTGGATTTTGCAGCGAGTTCTTTCAAAGCCGGAGAGAAGATTCATGATGTCTTTACTCCAAGTCAAAAGAGACGCTCAGAGCGAGCTGTAACCGAGCTCAGCTGAATAAGGCACTATTGATGTCAGGCTATGACTGTGTATGTGTATCATGGACGGATGAGGACAAGATAAAGTAGGAATGTATGGACTGTAATGTATGACTCGGCTGAGTCAGAGCGTCACACAGACTATGTAGCACCTGAGGGTTTTACACAGAAGATCATTCCATACTGGAACTTTGCTATTACCATTACTAAGTGCACGATTATACAACACTCCAGATAACAAGTGGATATGAAAATGAATGAGAGAGCAAGCGGGAGATAGACAGAAAGAAAGAGGGTGACAAAAAAGTGGATACTGTACTCTTCTCTAAATTTACAGTATAAAGCATCTATACTATGCATATTTAATGCATGCTTGGAAGGTCATGGGTTCAATTCCTAAGGGGCACACCTATTTTTAAAATGAATAACTTGTAATACACCATCACTATGGATATCAGCATCTGCCAAATGCATAAATGTGCATGTACAATCAAATGATTGTAACTTTATCCTGTGCTCGAAAGTAAACTAACACATACATTTTTAAAAAGTAGTTAGTAAGCTAGCATTTCATTATAAATATATAACCCACCAATGGTGCTGCAAGTGGAAAAACTCATGACACCTGAGGAAGGGGTTAAAATAAAACTGCTGACTAGCCATACCGCATCCCTTCGCTTAAAAGAATCTTTTGCTTTCCAAACACCCCCCTCCACCACCACTCACTCTCTGTCTTCATCTCCCCTTGGTGCGTCCTTGACAATGCGGCAAGCTGCACTACAATTCCTTCTCTCCCCCATTCATTCTTTACCTCTCTCTCTCTCTCTTATTCTCTCTCTTTCTCCACCCTTCATTTCCACCCCCACTGCTCTGAGATCTTAATGTCCTATTGCAGCAGGTATCTGTGTATGTTCAGCCTGATAGATTGATACGTACACGCCTTGCGCTGAAAATAGTGTTTACAGCAGCAGGGCTGAGATACGAGGAATCTGCGATGCGCTCACAGCTCTCACACTGAACACGTTGCTGGAGAAGGAGATGCATTAATGGACCTCCATTTTCGTGGCCTCATCTTCACAGTGTCAGACTTATTCACTGTCACATCTCATCTCCACCCCCTCTGATTTCTTCTCCTCTCCCTTGTGTCTGCTTCGTCATGACCATGTAACAGAATTAGTTCAGCTTCCACTTGTACTTAGAGGAAAACTCCACATAGAAGTATTTGCATCAGGAGACAGGTTTTATCTCCTTTCAACAACAAAGTTCCAGATGACAGATATTAGTTATTATCTCCATACATTAAAGTATTTTAAATTGTAACTTTGGTAGAGAGTTAAAGGTTCCTAAACACATGTTATTCTTTGGTTTACAGATGATATTTGAGGGCAACATTCAAAAGGGATTAGACATCCAAAGACTTGAGGTACATGTACTACAAATGTAAAAGTTTAACCTTTGCATCAAAAAGATACCGTTTATACAAATGACTAAAAATGACTTAAAATGCTGTATTATGCATGCCTGACCAATAGCTGATGGCTATAAATGTTGATGAAAATATTATGTTTAAACATGTAATATGCATAAATTTTAATTTTTGAAAACGTAAATTTTTTTGTAAGTTCAACTTTTTTACGTGCCTTGAGCACGAATATCTTTTTTGTGTCACTCTATATAGGGGATTATCACGCTTCCGGGTTTCGTGGGCGGGACTTGTCAACTTTGTGCATGTCCAGTTCCGGCGCAGTTAGGTTAGGTTAAGGCTATGTTCACACTGCAGGGCTTAATGCTCAATTCCAAATTTTTGAATTGTTTTTATTTTTTTGCAGAAGAGTACTCACCGGTCAACGACGCCACTCGTTGTTTGCGAAAACCGCCTGGTTCCGATAAGAGCCCTCGAGTTTGGCCTGAATAGAGCTGTCACCCCAAACATTAATTAAATCTGTGACCTCGCTTCCCCTCCATTGACTGGTTTCAGCAGCATTGTCTGCCATGGTTGTTGTTTATCTTCTCATCCCGCCTACTTCAACGCAGAATTATGACGTTTGTAGCTTTTCTATGACGTATGGGTCGGATACATGTGGCCTGGCCGTTCAGACGGAGATCGCATTTTAAAAGATTGGATATGTATCGGATTCAGGAGCACATACCCAAGTGGCCTGGGTAACATTTGAAAAGATCGGATCTGTGTCGTTCAGACTGTCATGAAAAGATCAGATACAGGTCGCATAGGGGCAAAAAATCGGAATTGGGTCGTTTCAGCCTGCAGTGTGAACGTAGCCTAACATCCTGATAGGCAGTGGTGGAATGTAAGTTAACGATGTACAAATACTTTGTTACTGTATTTAAGTAAATTTTCCACTTATTTGTACTTTACTTAGAATCTATAGTGCATACTTTTTGACTTTTACTTTGTTACATTTTGCAACAAATTATGTGTACTTTTACTTTACTACATTTCTACAACACCATTGCTCCTTTACGTACCTTTCTTAACAACTTTTCTGTTCAATCTGGACCAGCAGAACTGGCATTACGCACAAAGATCACTGAAAGCGGAAGATAATCCCACCATTTTCAATTTAGAATTTCTATAAATAGTTTTTTGTGGCTGTGACAAGACTTTCTTTTTTGTGTCATTTTATGTATTGTTTTCTCATTTCCCCCCCCTATTTTTAAATCATGGTCGTTTGGAGTTGGGGTTAAGGGGATCGCACACCAGCCGCGCAGCTCAGCGTCGCGTCGCGTCGAGTCGCGTCTAGGACAACTCGGGGGTATTGTAAACCGGAAGTGCACATTAAATAGCGCGAGCTTCGTCAGATAGCGTCTACTTCAAAATGCTAAATATACGTTAGCAGCCAATGTTAATCGTTAATGATTTGGGACAAATATGATGTTATTTAATGTTAAACTATGTGAGTGGCGCTGTGTGGTGCGACAGGGATTTGAGCAACTTCCTGAGTCACAGCTGGGCGGCACGGACAGGCGCCACCTGGCGGCACCGGTGGGCGTATACTCATAGAAAACAATGTGTTCGGTTTTTTTAGAACGGCGTGACGCTGAACGGCGCGGCCGGTGTGTGATCCCCATCAGAGTTGGGGTTTGGGTTAGGATGTCTAAAAATGTAACAGAAAGTGATTCTAACCCCAACCCCAAGCAACAATGGTAAGAAAATAGAAAACAATATTAGAAAAAAAGTTGTGCCACGGCCATGAAAAACTATTTATAGAAACTTGTGCAGAAGGCTGCAAAAGCTGAATTTCGTGCCATGGACACAAATAAATTAATTACAAATTTTTATGACTAAAACACGAGTTTAACTGTCAAAAAATTGCACTCTGAAACTGATTTTAGAAAGTTTGCATGCTTTACGTCAATATGCTGAATGTGTTTTCAGTTTTTTTGCTGAAAACGGTGTTGTGTTAACACTCTTATACTAAATATTCAGTACAGAATAGGGGTTTCATCGGAAAAAAAAACATAATATTTACTATAGTAAACTGTGGTAATATTTCACAACAACCATTATACGTCTTCAATTTCAAAATATATTATGCAAAATATAATTGCGGCTCCGTAGGTTAAAATGACCTAGTTTTGTTGTTGTCGTTTTAAGTATTTTTTGAATATTTAATTTGTTTCTATCAATGATTTTTAGTAGTTGAAGGCAAATATAAAGTATTAAAGCATACTACTCTTCATAGTTGGGGTACCTTTTAAGACAACTCTGGGTGTTTAAAATTTGACGTTTCATAGTGTACATTCTTGAACCCTGGGTTAATGTTCTTATTTGATCGAATGAAAAAGCGGCGCCAAACTGACTTAATAAAAACAGCCAATAACAAATAAGCGTTCGTCTGGCACTTCCGCATCAGTGACAAAACAGGTTGCCAAGTAATCCTTTTTAGCTGTTTTAAGTCTCCTATAGGACATCTTTTACTCTACTTCAGGGGTTGTCTGTGGTATTTAACAATATTTTTTAATTTCTCTCAAATGACAAAACAATGCACAGTTTGTAGGGTGCAAAGATTCTGTGACCGTACACACATGTGTTATGCGGTTTCTGATTGGCTTTCTCGTTCTGATTTGGCAGCGCTTACCTTGCTTCAGAGCAGAGTTTTTTATAACCCCTGGTAAAATGCGGTGGTAACCTTGATCAGCAGTGTGAGAAGCCCATTAGGGAATGAATTAATTTAAAAGGCATATAAACTGTTACTGACACTGCTTGAACAGTGAATGTCCTGAGCAATTTGTGATCATACTGATTCAGGCCACATCCACACGAAGCCAGAGCTTTCCCTATCCAACATTATTTTTCCTCATTATAAAAAAGTCTGTCAACACGGCTTCATCTCAAGAAGTATCTGCGTACACACGAAACCACTGAAACTGACTCAAATCGATGTAGTTTACATGCCAGACCACTATGTGGCACTGTAATTCTGCCACAGGGATACACTAAAAACCGAGAATACGACTTGGAGCATGTGCATAAACCTTGTTGTTAATCATTTGTTACTTATTGTAGTAACAACAGAGCAGAAAACTAATAGGCTTACTACCTTCTGCAGCACAAACACAAGCATGAAGTCCGCCATTGTTTTTGTTGTTGCCGTTACGTAGCAGTGTATTACTTATGTCGAGGCGCAGGGTAAGGACATTATTGTGTCATAAAATATATGGATTGCTTGGACACATAAAACCGCATGGGTGTTGTGTTCATAGTTATACACTCTGGGACCCGTTTTCAAAAAATTGCGGTCTGCTCCCAAAATGCCAGATTCGTCTGAATAAAACGCAGATACGGTATGGTAAAACGTTTTTACGTATACAACTAAATGCGTCTCCGTGTGGATGGCCCCTAAGATTGATTGAATGTACTTTTAAGTCAGATAAAATGCCAGCTGTGCACCACACATTTTGCTTTAGTTCCATTATTAAACAAATGTCAAAAGTCACAAAGTAAATCTGTGAAACCCAAATTCATCTGCCTCCAGGCAAACCTACTTCTCTTGAACAGGGCCATATACTCTAAAAACAAAGATCATTTTGCACTTTCATCCATCTATGTCCACTTTCACTTAGTTTTTATTTTAGGCCTGAAACAAACTCTATACAAGTGTGTAAAAGTTTCCAGCTAGGTAGGCTTGATTTCATGCGTCATTGCATTCTGAAAAATGTCAGAAACAATTCATAACTCATCACAGGTATGAGCTGCAGTCTCAGCATTACCACTGTAGTGGAACTGTAGGAGGTATCAGCATAACCTGTCACAGCAGCACGAAAATTAAAGTTAGCTAAACTACAACTTGTCAATGATGACACTTCCAGTTTAATGGTTACTTGAAAACTGAGGTTTGCCAACATTGTAATACCAGAAGCCTGTTAAAGACCCACTGAAATGCTTTTAAATGCACAACTTTATTAGATGCGTTGCTAAAATTTCCAAACAAACAGGAAGCTAGTGCAGTGCATCTGGTGGCTCCTCCCATTTTAAAATAACCAATAGTGTTAAGTCTGTTTCAAAGCCTGGCATCTGATGAAAAGCTGAAGCAGTGTTGCCAAATGTATGATAATTATTATATTTGTACCATAATGTTTACCTCTGTACGATGTACAATCAATAATGAAAAAAATACCATAATTATATCCCATAATTTCCACATTTTGTAACACCTCAAATGGTCGTTGCAATCATAGGGCTATATTATTGATCTATTTGTTGATCCTACGTCTACCATCGTAACTGTGAGGAGAATGCAAATGTATGTAACGCATGATTCTATCTCTTGGTTTTGGCAAGAATGGATACAGTCCTAAATCTTGCAAGATGTTAGGTTACACGCTAAAAACAAACGGTGCTAAATAGCACTAAAAGTGGTTCTTTGCCCGTGATCATAGAAGAACCATTTTTTGTACCATATAGCACCAGTGAAGTACCTGTGTAGACCATATAGTGCTATGTAGAACCATATGTGGTGCTATAGTGGTGCTATATGGCCCCCGTATGGTTCTTCATAGGTGCTTCACCAGTGCTATATGGCACTAAAAATGGTTCTTCTATGATTACGAGCAAATAACCACTTTTAGTGCCATTTAGCACCGTTTGTTTTTGGAGTGTAGGTTTGGGGAAGGATTAGGATAAAAACAGCGCTCATTTGGCGAGAATTCATGTGATTTCGGCAGTTGCTGTTTTCCTTCTTGCCACTACTCCATCTCTTCTAACGTTATGTCTTCTCGGCCAATCATCATTGAGAATGACTCTCTTTTTCTTTTTCCAGTTGTTTTAACCCCCCGACACTTAAGGGAACACTTAGTCATTTATCTACTGGGAAAATCTACAGGCTATCAAAAGTTGTTTGTCTAGATAAAATAGCTGTATTCTGCACATTTGACTTGTGTACGAACATTTTCTTAAAACACTGAAGTACAGAATCATGTCATTAAAATCATTGATCCTTCTATACTGGAAAAAGTAAGAGACTAGGTTTTGAATTCCTATATTTTCTAAATGCAAATGTTGTCAGTGAGTGTCTTTATGCAACAATTATGCTTAATAAACTAAAATAATGTGTAAGATCATGCAAAACGCATAAAATGGTTTTTGTTTATCAGCAAAAACCGATCGGCACAGGTAGTTTTTTGCTCATTACCTCGATTTCATGTTCGTGTAAACAACTTAACCGGCTTTCTTGCTATTTTGTTCATGTGCGCATGTCTCCCTAGCCTGGTTATACCATCCTCTGCTATTTTGCTTCGCTTCATAGACAGAGGCTGTTTCTCAATATGCGTTCTTCAGCGATCTTGTGTCCTTGTGTCCTCGCTCTACGTCATCATTAACAGTTGAAGTTCAATTCCAATTCTCAAGAACGCAAGTACAGAGGACGCATGAAAATACCCAGATGAGTTCTTGATATCGAGGATGCATCGAGTGCAGACTAGCGCGCTGAAATCTAGGGAAGTCACGTGACCAGCAGGAAGATCGCACACGTCTCAATTCTCACAGGTGCGTTCTGTGTTCTCGCGACCTTCTGAGTTCGTTCTTCCGAGGTCGCCTGGCAAGACCAGTCTCCACGAGAACACAAGTCCGTTCTTTGCGTTCTTGGAAATAAGAAACAGCCAGAGTCTGGCTGGGCATAATTGACAATCGTTTTCCTTCTCGTGGGAGGGGCTTGTCTGAAGTTTAAAATCATTGGTCTAAACGTAAGCCAATCACATAACGTTTGGATATGATATGATGCCTCCATGTCCACTACAAACTACAACCGTACATTCGGCGCTTAGCGTCTACGTTGCGGTTCTCAGCCCGACCTCGTTAATTGGGCCGTCGGTCTTGAAGCCGGGGGAAAACGGTTTGAATTGGAGGTATCTCAGACTGAGTACAGAAGCGTAATGAAATTTAGCAGAAGTACAAAGTCTTACGTAGTCAGGCGAAATGTAAAAGTCTCCATGTAAAAGATAAATGTCATAAGCGGAAGTATGCGTCAAGTAACACATAAAAGTCTGCAGTCAACTTATGCAGTTGGCAACGAAACTACAAAAAAAAGGTCATGTTACATTTAAAGTTATTGCAGAAGAGATACAACAGTATGGCTTAAAGATCACCTATTTTCCGATTTACGTTTTTACATTTCCTTTTGTGTGTAAGTGTGTATTAGTACATGTTAACGATATGCAAAAGGTACCAACCCCAAAGTAAACGATGACGCGAGTTATCATCTCCAAGTAAATCTATTTTCTTGGACTACAACAAACACACGTATTTTAGGCAACAGTTTACTTCTTGAGATTGGTGATGTAGACAAGACCGACATTATCATAATTCCTCCTGCTTTGGACTCACAGTCTGTAAGTTAACTACTGTTAGCATTGCGTTGTGAGTAAATCTTTTAAACATGGTAAGGAGCGTTACATTTCCAGCTGATGTCAGAGGTATTCGGCCTAATCACGACGTACAGATTAGCTGGCCAATCAGGGACACAGAGCTTTGCAGATCTGTGCATTTCAGTAAGAGAGTGAAATCTGGAGCTACAAAAATATACAGTATGTAGAAAATAATGTGTTTTTAACAATAAACCACGCGAACACATGGTATTATACCAAATACACAAATAACATTGTTTTTAGCAATGAAATAGATGTACTTTAAGACCAACTTTTTGAATGACTAGACATACTATAGGTGGTGTCACTGCCTGGGAGAAACCTGCCAAATCTCCAAATCCCTTGTGAATGCAGTTTTCTGCACAGCCGGATTATTTGAAAACCGGTTTCTATATATAATAAGCAGATTTTTGATGGTTATCTGCTTATTCTGTGCATGTAAACGCACTCAGTGTTTTAAAGCACACTAGTTATTTTTACAGCAAATATATTCATAATAAAAACTTTTATTTTGATTTCATGGGTGCTTTAATTATGCAAAACGGAATCAACGTCGGCCAAGCATTTAGGTCTGCATTTACGTAATTTCTTTGAGTGCATTGCACTACACTTCTAAAAATACTCACAATCAATAAAATTCAATTTGACTGCTATGGAGTTTATCTGTTTCTCGTGACTGAGCCTCATTTCTGCCGCTATCTGAATTTGTATCTACAGCCATCACTGTGTCATTACAGCAACACATTCAATTACGACTCTGAAGAGAATGGATAGATATGCCAAGATTTGTGACGGTTCCAAAGACCTTTAGAGTGACTGATGCTAGTGAGTGAATCTCTCCAACACTGTTTACCCACTAACCCCTCTCTCTACACCCACCTCACCACCGACAGCGCCGTCGCCTAGCAACCCAACACGACGCGTGCACCCAGAGTGGGAAGTTGGCCGAGTGAGACAGAGAAAGAGGTGGTGGACAAGTAGTGTGAGAGAGTAATAAAGAGAGAGGGAGAGAGAGATGGAAAGAAAGAATGATAGGACAGTCTTTGGGGTTATATGAATAATAAAATCTGATTTAAAGCCTAACGAGAGAGCAAGGAATGCTTGGTACTGTAACACTTCCATTTGGTGTGATTGAGATGGTGTGTATGACATTACACTTATACATTACTGTACATCTGAAACAGGAAGAACATATAAAGGACTCTCACCATCACTGGTGGAAGACTTGAGTCTCTGGCACAGGCCCTCTACATCTCCAAAGCTTTCCTGAATTTTCTGCATGGCCTCTGGTCCTCTCAGCTCCATCAGGGTTCGGAGCTCATCCAATGTCACCCCAAAGTCACCAGCATGGTTGGTTTCCACGCTACCTCCACTCCGTTTGGGGTAAAACTCCACCGCACTGTTTGCCATCTCACCCATGGTTGCCGTTGTAGACATCTTGGGCCTTTAAGGTGTTCAATCCACAATACTTGATTTAGATTTAACCGTGTCTATACAGCTTCACCGTCGTCCAGATCTTCAGATCTCCGTATTTCTGGCAATGCTTGACTTGACTCGTTTTTTGGTTTCGGTTTGTCTCCTCCACTCCTCTCCCACCCCAGTAGTGGCTCTTAGTTTTCTAACTCTCCATCGGTGGAGGGAAGTCGAACAACAGCACTTTGTGTATTTTGAGAAGTCCACTCTCTACCCTTTCACCCCAAGGGTCAACAGAACGAGGGATCTGGACGCTTCCAATCCATCAGGACACGCGGAACGACAAAGCGACAGAAGAGGACGAAAATAGAGAAAGTCGAGCAGAATATTTTGCAGATATGGGGCGTCGATGCGTTAAAATTCAAAGGGTGCAGGATGTGGGGATTGGTGAGGAAGCCTGCAGAGACAGACAGAAGAAAAGCATTACAGTCTTCAAAGTGCTGGTGTGGGCAGCACATTGAATTGCAGAGTACAGTAGGCATTTCTTTGGAGACAGAATTAATGTATAGCTCCTAGATGCATTCAAGCACACTAGGTACAAAGTCTCTTTTCTTATTTGAACTGAGCATTACCCTTTTCTTACTTTCATTAATGAGGTGTTACATTGGTCTTCAATATAATAATTATACTAAACAGATAAGTCCATCTTAAGCACAAAGACTAAAATCTCTAGGCATACGGTGAGGTATACAGTATGAGGAACGTGTGATCTCGCAGATGGTGATGAATGCATATAGCATGTACTGTATCTTTCAGTGATCCAGACCACTGCATTGGCCCATAGTTGCCATGGAAACCCACAGATGCCTCTGACTCCCACAAAGCTTCTTCGGCCTCGCTATACCCCGACACGTACACACTTTGTTCTTATTCACGCTGTTTTACAAACACTAACAGTTTCCCATCCGTCATTTTGGTTTTCTTATCATCTCTTGGCATCAGTTTCTCAGTGTCTCACTATCACAAAATCTCATCACTCTCTAAAATGTACTTATTAACCTCATCAACCTTTTCTGCTTCTCTTCTCAGATGAGCTGTTTTAAGAAAGAAATGTCAATTGATAGATGATCAAGTGTCTCCAGAATCTGGAGATTTTTGAATTTTCTGCTCTGATTCTAAGGCTTTTGCGGAATAGATGTAAAGGATTTTGTTAAAAAAAAAACTTACTGCTATGATTTCCGTGAAACACCAGAGAAGCCATCTAAAAAAATGAAGCAATAAAACCTGACCTATAATACAAAAACCTTTGCTTTTTAATAATGACCCTATTTACACCATGTTTATTTGTTGCAACTTTAAACTTTTTCTTCTGGTTTAAATAAATAAAATTCCAGATTTGTAGATTTCAGTAAAGCTTTGGCAAACAAACAAACATTCACGTGCACAAGTGGATCTATGCAGCCCCTCACTAACAAACTGCTTAACCATGCAGTTATGTTTCATGTGCAGGAGGCAGATGGCCCTGAGATTATGCTGAATATTCATATTGATCCATGTTTTCTCAAACCTTTCAGCAATTTACTGAGCTTTCCCAGGTCTCTGCCTGGCCCAGACAGCCCTGACTGCTGCTACCCAACCCAATCTTCTAAGTTAAAAGGGAGAGACAGTGGGCCTTAGCATTACATAAATTGTTCAGTGCCTTATGTAATGTGTCTAAGTACCCAACAGAAAAGTGCTCACTCTCACGCCCACTCACAGGCGAACACACACCGCATACTACCCCCTAAAGCAGGATGGAACACAAACCCATATTTAAACATTAGGACCGCAACGTATCCACAACATCAGCTGCGAAACAATGCAGGAGATGACATTGCTGATGACTACATCGGGAACACAACATAAAAATGGTCTGCTGCACATAACGGAAAGAGAAAAAAATAAGCAAGCAAGGGTTGATGAATCAGTGCGCTGCTCACTTTGTTCTGACTGCAGAGACTCAAAGGCACAGTCTGAACACGGAGTCTTAATGCTGAGCCTCAATGCAGAGTTAAACATTAGAGTCTTAACAGAGACTGAACACAGTCTCTCAATGCAAAGTTTTAACACAGTGTCAACATTAGAGTCTTAATATACAGTCTCAATGCAAAGGGTTAACAGATTGTCAACAGAATCTGAACTCAGATGCTCAGCGCAAAGACTCAACACAGTCTTAGTGCAGTGTCTAATCACAGAATCTGAACACAGAATCTGAACTCAGAAGCTCAGCGCAGAGTCTCAGAACAGAGTCTCAACACAGAGTCTCAACATTAGAAGTGAACACAGAATCTGAACCCAAAGTCTCAACACAGAGTCTGAACACAGAATCTGAACTCATAGTTTCAACGCAGAGTCTCAAAACAGAGTCTTATTGCAGAGTCTCAGCGCAGATTCTCAACACAGAGTCTGAACACAGAATCTGCAAGTCTCAAAACAGAGCCTCATCATAGAGTCTTAACACAGAGTCTCAACATTAGTCTCAGCATTAGAGTCTAAAACATTGAGTCTGAACATAAAGTGTGAACATAGGGTCTCAGAGTCTGAATACAAAGGCTGAAGTAGTTAATCCACACTTCTATTTACTTATGTCTCTCTTGCTTTGAATATGTATTGGATTTTGTAAATAGTACCACATGACCAATCACTGGTTTATTTGTCATTTGTTTTACAGACTGTTAAAACCATAGACATTATATACGTAGACACCTCATGACGTGCTGGAACGCATCAAGCGCCGGCGCCATAATGGATGGGTCTCCTCGCTGTACGCTAGCATCAGAGTCAATGGGAGTTAACGGAAAGAAAGCCATACTATGGCCGTATTTTGTGCAGCTTACGGTTGCAATAACCGGCGCAGTATTGATTCCAGATCACATGGGATTACATTTCACAAGTAAGATTGAACAATCATTTTGGTTATTTATTTTACGTTATTATTTATAATATTATGTCAATGTTCAGCAGGAACTGGTACTCTCTCTCATGATCTCTCGCTGTTTTTTCTTCACATTTGAAGGTTTCCCAGTGATACAGGCATGAGGAGGCAATGGGAAGTTGCTATAAAACGGGAGGGTTTTGTTGTGACAATCGTCAAAGCTCATAGAAGAACAAGAGGCGAAACTCTGATTCGTTTTTGGAAACAGCCACTAGATGTCGCTTCAGTAGCGCGACCGCCATAGGAATGAAAATTCTCACAGCCAATTCATTCTCAATTCATTCATATTAAAATTAATTTAATACCTAATTACATAAAATACTCAAATACGTAAAAATTACATAAGTAAAATATACTTTAGTACAAAATGTTTAAGTAAAAGTAAAAAAGTAGATGTTTAATGTACTTAAATATTAAATATAGTTTTCCAAAATAAACACTGATAAAATACAGATACTTGAAAATTTACTTCTATGTAGAGAGTAAAACACTTAAGTTGTGTCTGCCTCTGTCAATATGCCATACTTAAAGAGCATAATATAAAGTATTTTAGGATGAAAACAGTATTTTTCAATGTGTGGCAGCGTCCTGTATCATAACTAAATCTCTGCCGCTTATAACAACTCAAACCGTGTAAGAATCCAGTAAAAATTAGGGGAGTTATGATTATTCCTCTTTAGAAATGAATGCAAGGGAGCGCACTGGAGACCCATCCAAGATGGCGGTCCCCCGATACGTCAGCTCCAATAGGCAGCTCAGTCTACGAGGTGTCTACGTATATAGACCCTTTTACTGTTTGTACACAATGATGACGTGGCAGCGTATGCGCGCGCATTTAGGCAACGGAAGTATCGTAAGAATCAACAGTGAAGCAACACAAACAGTAAGTTATTTTAAAAAAATTGACTTTATCAACATTTTCAACACAGCTACCAGATCCGTGTACTATAGTGGAGTGGATAAAAGACGTTAGCAGATGGCCAAAAATAAAGTTGCCAGATACATATATACGTATATTAGTATATTATATTAGTGCAACCAAACGCAACAACTGGACATTTTGATGTTGAGAAACCGTTTTAATAAACTTTCTGAGTTGCTACCACGTTAGAACCAATGGGGAATAACACCACTTCTGTTGCCCAAATGCGCGCGCAGGCTATTTGATCACGTGAGCTGTAAAAGGGTCTATAATGTCTATGGTTAAAACAACCTAATTTGCATACATATATACTGCATTATATATAATCAGGTTAATTACATGTCATGTATCAGTATTTACTGAGAAAAGCCAACAAATTAGGATGTTTTTTGAAGGAAGATTATTGTAGCAAACATAGCAAAAAGTGTCTTTGGCACTGCTCATAGAGCGCTTAACGTAACAGCGCAGAGCGGCCATCTTGGTATGGTCAATTGGCAGAGGGCGTCATTAGCCTCTTTCACACAGTAATTTTGGTTAATTACCATGAATTTACCAGAATTAATTTACCAGTAAATACAAAAATGTGTTGTTCACACACGCAGTTACATTCCGTCTGTTTACCAGTAAGACATTCACACATCAGTATCAAAATAGCGGTAAATTCGTTGAGAAAGCGGAAGTTACCTGTGGAGCGTGGTGAGCTCAGTGTTGTATTTGTAAACAATCCACGTCGTTCATTTACACAGTCCGTATTTTGTTGTTTTCACGTCTGTGGTAAACGCTGATGGTCGTGAAGTTGCTCGTGACCAAACAACATTGCATTAGGCGACGTCAAACCGAAATTGCATCTTAAACAACAGTACTGTTTGCACATTAGGCTTTATGGGGGGCATGCTAAGGACGTCGGCAGTTAAGTAGATGGTAAGCTGTTAATTTCTTCACAACTTTAGTGAAGAAATTTGGACGTAAACTTCAGGTGTGCTCAACTTTCAAGCAGCGTGCGTGAAAACATCCGTTAACAGTGTGGGGGTAAATGCAGCATCTGTATTAAAACGTTATGATTGGTCCAAAGCTGTCAGCGCCGTCTGACGTCATACTTTTTTAAATGCCGTAATCTATATTTTGTGTTCACACATAGCGCTTACCAGTAAATTACTGGTAATCTTACAACCTCTCTTTCTGGTAAATTGGCAGTACTGATTTACCGGAAAGGTTCTGTTCACACATGACCTGTTAACTGCAATTTACCAGTAAATTACCAGTAAAGACTGTATGTGTGAAAGGGACTATTGACTTACATTCAAAATCATGATGTAAATTCACCTGGTTTACAGCGTATCAGTCACACAAGATTATTTTTTAGGATATGTGCACATAAATTAATTGTTACTTCTGGTGCAATGTTTATGTTTATGTTTAAATCGAGATTTATAGAAAACGTTAAGGTGAGTGTGTCCGCTGCATTCTGTTAATGACGCGGCAACGGGTATACATTTTTTGGCATTAAGCTACACCGTCAGCGTTATTTCTCTGAATAAGTTTAAGTAACTTGTAAAGATAACATAATTACAAAACCAAATTATTGCATGCACATACGGTACAAAGCATGGTTATTTATTTTGATTTCAGAATGAGCACGTTTGTCATTAATACTAAATATGCTGTGGTCTGTCCACTGATATGATACTGTAATGAAGATGAATGTATAGAAACTTACTGTTTAAAAAGCGAAATGTACAACTTTTAGTACTAACTATGTACATGCATGTCGTTTACATTGTAATAATGTAGAGGGAGACTTCCCTTATGAAATTAACCATGGTTTTACTACATTTAAAACCAAAAAACCATGGTTACTGTAGTAAAACCATAGTTACAACAAAGTAACCATGGTTTTAACAATCATGGTTTTCAAAAACCATAGTTAAACCATAGTTAGTGAAGTAAAACCATGCTTTTGCTGATAGTAATCAATAGACCAAAAAAACCATGGCTACTATACTTTTACCACAATAAAACCATGGTTAATATTCGTAAGGGTTAATCAGATATAAAAACGGAGACTAGTAAAGTTATCATTAAAATCTGATAACATCCATTGATTTAATAGAATTTGAGCATACCAATATGGCGGAGCAGTGGATTCGTTTCAATTGTGATGTCTTGTGCAATCCAGTCATTTATATAGATCAGTGGTCTTTAGAGGTCTAAGCATGTTTGTTTTGTTTCTTATGATTTAATAAGCCTATCACTGGCCTACAGTCCACATCAAGCAATCCAATCAAGGTTTTCAATTGTAGGACGTTCCTGCAAACTCTAAAAAGAGTCTGTGGTACTTCAAGCTTACAGAAATGTTCATTACTGTTCAAGGGCACGACTGATTGCACTTATTGTATATACTGCCACTTAAAGACTGCACACCCAAGACTTACACTCATGTACAAAAAACATTACAGTTCATGTTTTTGTGATAATCAAGTGATCTTAATACTTGTTAAACTACTCATGACAGTTTTGTAAAAAATGCTCAACACATCCCTAATTAAAATGGATACGTACACCAGTCGAATGGGACTGTTGCGGGTGAGGCAGATTAAAATAGCCCTCAAGAAAAGAAGCTGTAAGAGCGTACATTGAATCTGAACAGACATCAAATCTCTTAACAAATTAATATCCTGAAGCTAATTCACTAGTTACTTTAGTCAGAAAAAACATTTCCTCTGTTCTGCTTCTAAAAATAAAAATAAAGAGTAATGTTGCTCTGATGTGAACAGACAGACATCACTTGAGTTATTTTTGTACAAAGCCAAATGCAACTACACTTTACAGGATTATTTATCAAGTTGCCAACCGGTATTTAGTTATTTCCTCTCTACTACTTTTTTAGAACAAAAAGAAACTTAAATTTCCCATGAACTCTTTGCTCATGGTGAGTCTCATAACAAGGATAAATACAGCACAAAGGTCTGCAGACTCCGCTGATGATTAAACACAGTGATGGTAATGAATGTACTGTCATACAAAAGGAAGAGAAAATAGTTTTATTAAACTGATGGACTACAGCGTAGTTGACATATTCCCCTTCTGGAATATGCTATAAACTAATAATTATAAATAAACAGCACACAATATCGGCACACACACACAAAAACAACACCAACCAAAAAGTTTTAAAAATGCCATATTTTGACACACTTTTACACTCATTCTTTCACATACTTCTACTATGTGACACTTACAAGCACACAGTTGCATCTACATTTGCTGTTGCAGGTCTAAAATATTTGATTAACAAAAACAAGTTAAAATTGGCTCTGAGGAGTGAATAAAACCCATGTCGTTGCACTAATATTAATGTGGCACTCAATTTACATACTACTATATTAATCTATATTATTATTATTATTATTATTATTATTATCTTATTATATTTTATTACACGGCTCTCTGGAATGCTTGATTCTGATTGGTCAGTTGAGACATTTGCAGGTTCGTTCTTTTCAAATAATAACCGCTCCAAAGTAATAACGCATAGCCGGTACTACTTGTACGATTTAAATCGCTCCGCGCCAATAAAGATTATACTGTTTGGCGCCATCTTGTGACAAACACTGGACAACCACAACATTTTGACATTAATTTTAACATGTAAAAAACAAAACATTTAAACAGTGGATAGAAGAACGAACAACGACATAGAGAGACATAGAGAGCTTACTGAGACTGAACTTGACAAAATAGAGCATGACAGCTACGAAGCCAACACACAAAAAATACAGAATGGGCATTAAAACTTCTCAAAGACTGGTTAAAGAGAAAAAAATGGAGACAGACAAGTATGAAGCAGTGGATCTTAATAAGGTATTACGATCATTTTATGCATATGTGCAAAGTTTCGCGGAAAGATAAAAATGTTAATTCAAAACAAATATGCCAATAAAATGTTTCAAATTCATATTCATGTCCAGTTTTTTTTCTTATGTGGCAAGTAGCCGTGAAATAAGCGGGATAATGTAGAGGCAGCCGGTAGCTATCGGGAAATAAGCCCCTTCAGTGTGATACAAGACCCTCCGCTTCGCGTCTGATCACACTGTCGGGGCTTATTTCCCGATAACTACCGGCTGCCTCTACATTATCCCTTACATATTATATATACTGTGGCAGTGGTCTTTTTAAGAAGCCGTTTTGCTTTCCTGTATGTAGTATTGTATGTTAAGGTGACCAGACGTCCCCGTTTTCCGGGGACAGTCCCGTTTTTTTGGTGTTCTGTCCCCGACTGAAGCTGTCCCCGGAAATGTCCCCGTTTTACAGCATGTACAAAACAACCAGCAAATACACTGAAAACCCCGATCAACATAGCGTTTGTAGTACCAGACCTGAGAAATCATGTAATGATTATTTTTACCAGCAGAGGGGGCCGCGAGCTACGTATTACTTGCACACGCCACTGTTGTAGCGATGAAGAATTTACTACGAGACACGAGAAAGCGTCATTATACTCTTTGTTATCATCAATCAAGTTATCATAAGATATGAAAACAGTTTAAGTTATGGTGGCTTAAGGTACTAAATACTCATGTTAAATTAAAATAATAAACCAATGAGGTGAACTGATCACAGTATGTTACGGAGCATTTGTTTTGGCTAAATATGTTTACATTTTGCACTATTCCTTCTGTTCTTCACGTTTACAATGTTATGAAATCAGCTGAAGTAGTTTTGATGGGGTATCTCTTTTTTAAAAAAAGAAAAAAAACGTGAAAAAATAGATTTTTAGGATACAGAAATTGTTCAATTAATTGAATTAGAAACACTGCAAAAAATGACTTTCTTATTAGAATTTTTCTCTTGTTTTCAGTACAAATATAAAAAATTCTTAAGTCAAGATGTATTTTCTTGATGGGCAAAATGACCTAAGAATATAAGTCTAATTTTTAGACCAAAATATCAAATTTGTGCTTAAAACAAGCAAAAAAATCTACCACTACTTAATTCAAGAAAAAATTTTTTTTGCATGTTTTAAGCACAAATTCACTTCATTTTTTGTCTTAAAGATAGATTTTTCTTAGGGGATTTTGCTTACAGTATCAAGAAAATGCATCTTGATTTAAGATTTTTTAGATATTTGTACTGAAAATAAGACAAAAATACAATTAAGTAAGAAGTCATTTTTTGCAGTGAACCCACAACAATAAAAAGAAGTAAACTTTCAAAAAACATTTTGTCCCCATTTTTTAATTCATAGATAACAACAAATGAGATTTTAATAATATTTTGACCATTTAACTAGGAAATGTCCCCTGTTTTCATTTTAAAAATCTGGTCACCTTATTGTATGTGAGTTGTTATGTGATTTGTGATTTTGAAGATGCAGCATACATTATGCCCGAAATTCACTGTAGGGACAATAAAGTTTATTGTATCAGATATAAAATATACTGTATATTATCGTTTTACTGTTAAGCAAGATATAACTGGTTATATGATCTCAACATGTCCCCCATTTTTTAGGCATTAATGTAATTGGACACTTCTCTAAGAGTTATAGTGTTGCAGAAAATGATAGATCATCACTTTCATTTTGGACTCTGGATGTGATCATTTATTGGGTTCATTTCTCATATTGTTACAGGTCCTGGACGCTTGGATGACTGTAACAGTTTAAACTCTTTAACAAATAAAGAGCAGAGAGAGACACAAGAGTGTTGCTGTCAATCGGTGAACGTGATTTCACCTAGTAGGATGTGATGCTGAATCTGGAATATTTATTATTATGAATAAATATAATATAGGGGAGAGTGGGGCACAAAGTAACGCTTTTTGGCTTTGGCTCTATCATTCAAAAATATTTAAATTATATAGATTAATTGTTTTTTTACATAAGCAACAAACATCTCTGTTATAAATTAACACTTAAAGTTTGTTTGTGGGACCTACCATTATCGTCAGACTGATCTTACGGAAAGTCGTGTAATAAATTTGGTTTATTTATTCGTGTCCATGGCACAAAATTTAGTTTTTTTGTGCCTTGAGCACCATTGTCTTTTTTGTGTCTCTTGCACAAATTTCTATAAAAAGTTTTTTGTATCTGTTGCACAGCATTCTTTTTTATGTCATTTTATGTATTGTTTTCTCATAGTTTTTTTCTATTTTCTTACCATTGTCCCTTGGAGTTGGGGTTAGAATCCCTTTCTGTTACATTTTTAGACATCCTAACCCAAACCCCAACTCCATTCGAGAATAGTTTTGGAAGAAGTGGAAGAAAAACATGTAGAAACCAATACGTAAAAGTACATCCTAACACTAACCCCAAATCTAACCCCAAGCGACAATGATTTAAAAATAGGACAAAAAATGAGAAAACAATACATAAAATGACACAAAAAAGAAAGTCGTGCCATGGACATGAAAAACTATTTATAGAAATTAATGCGGGTGACACGAAAAAGACGTTCGTGCTCAAGGCATGAAAAAAATATGAATTTCGTGCCACACGAATAAATTAATCAAATTTTGAGATAATGTTGGTTATCGTACAATTACACCAAAAGTAACAGGAGTGCAAATGTTACAACTTACCCCATAGGTGAGGTTCATTGTAAGAAACTGAGGGTTTGTTTTAACACCTGCCAGAAAATTTTGTTTAAACACAAATAATTCAATATAATTCTGTCTATATACTAAAGGTGTATATTGTTTATATATCTGCCTATAATAAATAGATACCCACACATTCATCCATCCATGATCCTTCATCTAACCATCCTTGTATTATGCATCAATGCATAATTTTTTTTTTAAGAGCTGCACAATTAAGACAAAAAAATCATAATTGTGAATTATTTCCCCTGATATTGTATTAACAGTTATCATTTTGATTCATATTGTTTTCATTTCATTATCATTGTATAACTGAGGACTAATTGTAACACCGTGTTACAACTAACCCCACTGTGTAAAAAAATTTTCAATCCCACCTATCAGCTACTCGCAGTTGCTGACATGCGTCAAATGGTGTTATGTTTTCGGTAACAAGACAGTGATTAAAATAATCCACCCACGCCATTATCCTCAATCTTACTCTTTGTTCATCGCTCTTTTATTTTTACCTCTCCCCTTCCACCTTTACTGCAGTGGCCTGTATACATTGCACTGGTTACACTTTCGATGCGAGATGTGGACTGCATTGGCGTAAGAGCCTGTAGGAAGTAACATAAGCTCATTGCTCATTGAATATAAATACCTGTCATGGCCCAGGCAATTCTGTGATGCTGCCTTGGCATGTTTGAAGTTGACTGAATGGACGAGGATGAGATATTTGTTCTATTTAAGTGTTGCAAAGAGGCAGGAGTCATTTTTATCTGATGGAGATGAAATGTAACCTCCATCCCATGGACAATTTGTATTCACCAGGCCTTGATCTATTTACACTATATCTAACACGGCATTAGGCCCGCCATTCAGCATGCTTTAAAACTGCATTTTCTTGCAATTGTTCTTCTCTGGTATTAAGGTTTGTATGAGTATTCCAGCTGCTCAATATCTTTCTCATTACTTTATTTATATTCGATCAACCATGTAATAATTCTCACAAGATATCTCACCAACCCCGTCAAACGCATTTATGTATAAGAGTCAGTGATTTATAAGCATAGTCTGTAGCTGATTGTAAAAAGATGAGTTTCGAAGAGTGTGATTCATTTTCTGTGGCACTGAATTCGTTATATAATATAATGTATATATAATGTACATAATGTAATTCATACAATTTTCTAGGTCAATTTTCTTCATCTTTGCACAACGGCATTTAAAATAGGACAACCTGGACAAAGAACTGGAGCACCAGCAAGTTTTAAACTACTTTTAGTAAAATAAATAAATAAATAAACGAACGAACGAACAACTTAATAAATAAAAATACATGCAGCAATTAGTTTTAACTACAAATATAAAGTTATAAAACAGATAAAAGCAAAAATAATCTTAATTTGGGCTAGTTTTTAAAAAAGAATTAAACTATAAATATATTAAATGGTATATGACATAAGTGACAACTGAATTGAGATTTCAGCATAACCCATGAACTACAGCATTACTCAGCATAGACTCACATGGGAACATTTAAACATACCTATAGATATACATATGAAAGGATGTAACCACATATTGTGTATTGTACGGTATATGCAGATAGCATAACCCACTTCTTTATTTGATGGCATGCGGTATACCCACTTCTACTTTTTTTTTTTAAATGGGTGCATGAGTATACCCACTTTTCCAGGCACCACTACACCACTGATTGAGGAGACCAAATAATTTAAAAAAAAAATCACATTTACTGGTCATCCACTAATACGACAGCTCCCCAAGATGTCTTTGTCTGTAACAGTCCTGCATGTATAAATAAATAAAAATGCATGCAGAAAGTGATTTAACCAAATAAACATGTAAAAGCATTTAGAGAGCTGGTTTATTGATTTTTTCCTCCAATCAAACGTGAATTAAATGCTAATGTAACCATAAATTTGTACAGAGAGTTCAAATTAATCAGCATAGTGGTTTTTAAGTCAAGTAAAAGTGAACATCTCAATTGCACTAAAATGATGTAAACCCCCAGAACCGGGATCGTGACGGTCACATGTAAATAGCCAATCAGAATCGAGTATAGATTTACCAACTCATTACATGGTCACCGGTCTGTCTGAGCCATGCGAGACTACAACCACCCCTCCTCTACTCGTCCCACACCCAGCATACTCCTGCACCTTGCAGTAAGGGTCCCCGTTCCCTGTGAAATTTAAAGCGGAGCGTCCTTAAGCATCTCAGACAGTGAACTTCACAAATACTGGAAGGGATGCTGGTCAGGTGCCTCTCCGGCAGCCACCGCGCGCTTTCCTAAACAAAATGACCTTTACTGGTCACCTTCACGGGGCGTCTGGATACGCAAAACCCATGTGATAGTATCCTACTCGCAAACTAAACGCATCTCTGTGTTTCGTAAGTGTCTTGAAATGTTAATTGGACGAATAGCGCGGGTTTCCTGCTTGTGAGAGGATGGTGCGCCACTCGCATCCGGCACAAGCGCAATGCCCCATCCGCAAGGTGACCAGTGTGGTTACCAGTATATGAGCTCCCCACTCGTCGATTCGTAAAAACAACATGTTGTTTAAGCTGTACCATAAAGAGTAGCTATATATTTCCTCACAGATTTACAAACAAAATAAGAGTGCATACATTTTCTATTTAAGAAAATGTGAGCACTCAAATGTGGCAAAGCACACAGGCGCAACTAAACCGGTAAATAAAGCTCAACATTGATAAAAAAGCATAGACGACGTCTTTGTGAATAATCATATTCATATGAGCTTCAATGCAGTAGTTTTAACGTGCTTGACAGCTATCACTAATCACATGAAAAATGGCAAATTTGCAAAACATATGCGGGGGCAAATAATCAATTAAACAGATTGGCCCACAATAACGATTGTGTAATGATAACTATTCCAAAAGAAAGAGATTGGGGATTCCTAATTTTTCTAATAACTGGGATTGGTGTAAATGCGAGACACTCACCAGGCCATGCTCCAAGGACATTGCCGCGGTTCGCTGAGAAGGAAAAAATCCTGGATGCGCTTCAGGGAGATACAGATGAGCGACTGCATTCACTCAGTAGCTGTTATCGTGTCGTCCTTTATCACACAGGTGTTCAGCGGCGCATTTACCACGGACGGAGATCATGCATCCTAAAATAGTGCAGTTGCTGCCTGGTTAGATGGAGGATCCGCAGAGGAAAAATTTGGAGAACATCGTTTTGAGAGGACTGTCCCGACCAATGCCAAAACGTATTTTGTTCGCGGACGGTTTAGACGCTTAATCATTAAAGTGAAAATCAAAGAGGTGATAAAACGAGGTGATTTGAATTTTATATGCGATGTGTGATGAGTGCGCCCTCGCTGAGCTGCGCGCTGAGGACCGTGGACGCAGCATCCGCGCGGGCTGCTATGCGCGCAGTTGGAGAGGAGAAGGAGGGGGGAGACTCTCTCTCTCTCTCTCTCTCTTTCACTCTTTCTCTCTCTCCCCAGCCTCCGCTTCATCGCTCAAATCCCTCCCACTCTGCTCCGTTACAGTGTGATCACGTCAGCTCACACACACGTGCCACATGTACCGAGCTCAAACCCAGAACAGATCGGTATCCTTGTATGTACCTAATTGACTGTGAAATTTTGGGGCACAGGGGCAAACCTTGCTATGGGATGCAGGAGGCGCAGAGCATCCCATGACAGAATGCAACCCTACGTTCCCTATGAAGGTCATGCGTAATAGATGTGCAGAATTTGCACGCACAGATGATAATTATGTGATAATACATACATTATGTATGAGGCCTCAACACCAGATGCAAACTCCAGGCTTTTTTATTGTTAAGTGAACAGCCAATACGTAAACAGATTGGTAAAGTTGGGCAGAGCAAACACTATAAACAAAAAAGACAGGTTTTATATATGGCCTAGCCAAATCTGGATTGTAATCCTCTCCGTGTCACTGATAAGTCTTCCTTTCCCATTGTTTTCGATTCATAAATTCAGACACTCCATCCCACCCACGCAGGTGTAATCTTCTGCCTGTCTCCACGCATACAGGCCTCAAATCTAATAGCCCTAATGCAGGAGGCCTTTCAGACCAGCGAGGAAAAGCTTTTATGTTCTGACTCAAGTGTGCCTCTCCTGAAGCCTTCATATGCAAACACGCGCGCACACACGCAAGTGCTACATTCTCCTCACCAGATGTTCTTGTACTGTAGACACAAAAGCGCAATGGAAATACCAAGACTTACATCTGTTTTTTAACCATTGTTAGTTTGCACCTAAAGCAAAAAGCCAAGTGGATTTACCACTGCACATTAATCTACACTTCAATGCAACTACATTCTGGCATGCAAAAGAACATACATGGAGTTTAATTTTACATGCATGAAATTGCACCATCATCAACACTACTGTTTCTAACACACTGAAATATTTGTAAGGCACGTCCGGTAGAGTAAAGGGAAAGTTTCAAATGAGTCGTCGTATCTATAATTCAGAGGTGAGGGTTTAGGAGATGGCTTTCCCTCTGGGAGCTGCTGTGCATTTGCCCTGCAGGTAGTGCAGGAGCTTCAAGCCCAGCATTGCAGCCCAAGCCAACAGAAGGAGTCTCACTGTCATTCAAAACGCAATCCACCCAATCATGTGTTACATCTTGCCGTTTTACCGAGGAACTCCATCCACAAGCTACCCGCGTGAGACCGTTCCATGTCTATGAACTCCAACCCACATCTCCAAAACATAGTTACTTTCCTATAAATTGTGTTGCATCCAACTGCTCTCTATTCGGTGATGAAGATTAGATTAAAACCGACCACAATTTCTGTAGCTATTTTAGTGAGGTGGCTGAGCAGAAAGATTCGGCTTGCAGTTTTGCCACCTATGGACACAAACCTTGTAAGACTATTGTAGCCTACCCTGTCTCTGCTTATTTTTGAAAGGTAGCCGATTCAGCTACCCTACCTTTTAATTAGTCTTTGTTCTGTACTCACAAACGTATACATTACAACACTTTTATTTAGCTTTTATAGTTCGCCTCCTTGCGAGCTGATTGATTTGGCTGCAGTCCAAAAGCTGTCTGGTGTCAGGAACAGAAAAACACTTTATATCTTTGGTCTGCAAAAGATACTGCAGTACCTCCAAGATTTCACTAATACTTATACAGAAGGCAGAGGTATCCCAAAGGGTGGATTTGGTTGTTTGTAGGATGTTTGGTGCGGAAACTGAATTATAGTTAAACAACCTAAAATAGGAGAAGAGTTGAAATGTATATTATGAGACGAATTACCACCTATAATGTCCTAAAGCAGCTAGCTTGTTCTTGATATGGTTCAGAAAAATCTCAGAGGCAGTAGCAGTTTTAACATAAAGTGGCATGGCATCTTACGCACAGAAGCCACTGGCACGTGCCACTATGTTTAGTGGCACTTCCGGTTTCCATTGGCTCGTACCAGTGGCTCGTCGAGTGGCACTTCCGGTGTCCAGTGGCTCATGCCACTTTTTAGTGGCTCGTCGAGTGGCACTTCCGATGGCCAGTGGCTCATACCACTCCGTTTGGTTGCTTGCACACTGACACATGTCAGTAAAACTTAGGTCTGTTTGATTGAGGCATGTGGCACTGATAGTCACCGATCGATCATTACAGATTCGAGCGTAACTTACGCGTGCTGCTGCTATGTTCATTTAATTATGACACAATGATTTTGTGTGTCCTTTCTGACTCTGATGTTTCAGGTAACCGAATGCGTAAATTGAGTCGAGAGATAAATATATCATATTGACGCTCATTCATAAAGGAATTGTATGATCACAATATTTAAAATGGAAATGCATAATATGCAAAGTGTTTTCATTTAATAAAGCACAGTATTTGTCTGAGCCATGGTCGTGTGAACATTGTGCCTTTTCTTAATATTTAATCAGTTTTTGTAAATCTTTTTTTTTTAAGTAGTATGCCTAATTTAATTGAGTCTACTAGATACCCTTTAAATGAAAGACGAGATCGAAGAAAAAAACGGACTCCTCCTTAAAGCATACTGTCGGCAACATTTAGATCCAATGAAATGCATAAAATAAAGGAAAAAACTGTGTTTGATTTAATCGTTTGTAAAGTGTATTGCTAAGTGCTTTGTAAATCTGTTTTGCTTTGAAATAATCCAACAATTTATTTAAAATAATTACCATCTCATAAATGTTGTGAAATAATAATTTGTTCAAACCCTTATTTCTTATAGACAACAATCTATATAGACTATATAAAATGTAATTTTGAAGGGCACGTGACGTATCTGCACTGTCAACATCGTGTAAATATCAAGTTGTAAAAAAATAAAATAAATATCAAGTTGTAAAATATGTAATAGGACATTGTTTTTAAACATAAACATGGTTAGACTGACACCTACTGTTTTGGCGTGCATGTGTGTAAATGCGGTACTTTGCAGAAAAAAAATATTATAATATTCTGCGATATTCTTATAAATGACACTTTTTATTAAATACAACACATTGGCACTGTTTACAAATAAAAACATGGCACTCACAGACTACATTTTCACAAATAATACAATTAGAAAATTTATATTTAAAACTATTATACAATATACAATATAGCTCAGACAAATGTTGTGCTTTATTAAATGTATAAAATATTTGCCTTCCCATTTTAAATATTTACATTTTTAATACTTAATTTTTGAATTATGATCATACGATCATCAAAATGTCCTTTTTAGCTCTCGATGCATTTCAAACATTCGGTTACCTGAAACATCAGAATCAGAAAGGACACACAAAATCATTGTGTCACAATTGAATGAACATCAGCACGCGTAAGTTACTCTCGGTTCTGTAATGATCGATCGGTGAATATCAGTGCCACATGCCTCAATCCAACAGACCTAAGTTTTACTGACATGTGTCAGTAGACAAGCCACAAACGGAATGGTATGAGCCACTGGACATCGGAAGTGCCACTCGACGAGCCACCACTAAACAGTGACATGAGCCACTGGACACCGGAAGTGCCACTCGACGAGCCACTAAACGGAGTGGCATGAGCCACTGGACACCGGAAGTGCCACTCGACGAGCCACTGGTACGAGCCAATTGAAACCGGAAGTGCCACAAAACGTAGTGGCACGTGCCACTGGCTTCTGTGCGTAAGATGCCATGCCACTTAATGTTAAAACCCCTTCTCCTCAGAGGGTGGGACAGATTGAAAGTCAGGAGAAATGTAAAAAGAGGAAGATTTGAGGTGCAATCAATCCCATCCTTCCTATTCCCAGCACTGTGTCCCATAGTGAGGGCCATGCTGATGTTTTATTGATGGAAGAGAATCCGGCTGCACATGTACTCTCTCCATTATTCATGATGCCCAGCATTAAGGCCTGCGTGCTGAGAGATGTGTGTGTTTGTGTGTACATACTTGAATGTGTGTGAGGAAAAGTAAAACAGGAATGTTTAGATTTTTTTTAATCCCCAAATGACTAACAGCAAAGACGGGTTATCTATCTGCACTGCACTATACTGTGAATAGCAAAATTGTAGTTTTTAACACAATTTATGCAAATACATCCTCAAGAATGTAACGTTAGATGTACAAATAAAAACAATGCACGTGCATTCATTTTGGACGGATTGTAATGTGCACAAGTGAATTTTATGCAAAAAATCACAAAAATGCCTCTCTACACAATCTACAGTTGTACACTATAAGGAAAATCGGCTGCTTAACGTGTAAGCAATGACTAATTTAGTAAATAATGACTGAATTAGTACATTTTCCCAAGCGCAATTATTTGACGTGCCGAGGTTGACAGGTGTGCTATAATGGAGTCTCACATTTGTATGTTTCAAAGGCTTCCTTCACAATAGCAGTTTCCATAGTAACTTATTAAGATCCACTCGAGAGCCATGTCCTGACATAACTACATACAGGAATTTGATGTGATGTAGAACATCATAGATAAAAAAGGCTTTAGTAAAAAAAACATTATTTATTAAAAATTACCATTTTGAAATACAAAGTCCTTTAATCTGTTCATGTCTACATAAGGCAACGGAAATGGTGAGTTTACAGTCCCGAGCTAAGATGATGATGATGATGACGTCTACTACAATTGTGATATTTTGCATCATGCCATACATTAATACTGCCTTTTAGATAATCTTATTGGTATCTGTAGGGAAAGTAATTAAACTATAAAAGATCAAAGCAATGGCACATATCCAGTTGCATGTCAGCTCAAAAGGACAGATTGGCAGACTTCTTTTGTTTCATTCTACCTTCATCCAGCTAATGTTATTTCACTTCCTCTCTTTAGGGGGAAAATAGCACAATGTAGGAAGAAAGTAGGTCGGTAGCTGGGAAATGATTGATGTGGTGTGGCTAAATTCTGTTGTTTTTTCACACTGCCACGCTCCCACATCCAAACCTTATTCTTATCTAAATTCTCCTCATCATTCTTCACAATCAGTCCTGGAAAGCTTTTCTACACCTTCACGCTCTGTGATGTAATTAGAGCTCATTGGGTTATATCACAACATCAGGAGATGGCAGATCCAGCTTGTGTTAAACCATCGTCATAGACCTCAGGCAGTTACAGTCTCTGTGGAATATGGACAGTGGGAAGTGTCGGATGCCACGCCAGAGTTTTAATACCTGCTTATTTATTTTCTCTCAAGTACACTTGGCCTCCATGTCATAGAGCTGAAGTAATTCATTCATGATGGTCTCAATGTCATCCTTGGTGATATCTGCACAAAACACCTGCAGAAAAATGAAACGGCATCAGTGCAATTACTACCTGTCTGAACTAACCCTTTAAGTAGCATAACATAATCCAGTCATGGTTAATTTTATCATATTACATGTTTATTATTCTATTCTATTCAATTCTATTCCATTCTAAATAAAGTGAAAGAAAGGTGATGCCAGTCTAAAGCAGACTGTGGAGCACAGTGCATTTAATGAATTTTATAATAGTACTAAAAGCCTGTTAGTCTCAGACTCAGACTGCCCACCCACAGACTGCTCACAGTCCACTCACTAACAGACTGAGGCATATTAAACCTGTCTAAAACGACTACTTCCAATCTGACTGGCTGGCTTTATGCATTATCTAGGAATAGGGAAACAAACTTCTCATTAGTCACGTTCTGGTAGGTAGACAATGATGCAATAAGAGCTTTTGAGGAAAAGCTCATGAATAAATTTGCCTAAGACTGCAAGGTCAGTGCCATTAAATATTTAAATAAAAAAAGCTTTGTTTTAGGGAAATTATTGGCAAGTGCCTTACACTACTCTGCATAGAGCCCTTCCCCCAGAGAATCGTCAGTTTTTATTGACTGATGATTGGTTCTTTTAACTGGAAGGCGGGACTTCCGTAGCCAGAGCGGCCACATTGTCCCACTAGCAGTGCTCAATCTTGTAAAAATTCAATATCTTTAAGTTAAGCAAGATAAACACATGTCTGTAGAAAAAAATCACTATATTAAAGTTACTATGAAAATGATATAAAAAAAACATATTTTATGGAATATTGTAGTGTTTTTATAAATGACTTATCTGTGCACTTCCTTATTAGCCCTTATAATCAAAAACATTAACCTCCTCCCATTCTTGAAAGAGTGAGGGCAGGGCTATTAGAGACTTGTTTGTGCCCCGGAAAAGATCGCAGTGATTAGCAAATAGACACATGGCCCAACTTTCAACAATCCAATCTAGGGATGCTAAACAATTAATCGCGATTAATCGTTAGCAGAATAAAAGTTTTTGTTTACATCACATATGTGTGTCAACTGTGTATAATAAATATGTATATATATAAATATGAACACATTCATGTATAATTTTAAGAAAAAAATGTATATATTAAGTATTTATATTTAACTGACCCTTTGTGCTATTTTTATATGATGTTAATACAATTGGTTTCAATCACTGACATTACATTTTTTTATATTTTATTATTGTGGTGTAAACTATCTCAGATAGATCCATCCCAGCATATAACAAAATGTCACATTTCTGTCTTTTCTTCAATATACAGTCAAAGCCATTTATTTACAAAAAAATTATATTATTTTAAGTTTTGTAATAACTGAAATTAATCTGTTTGGCACAGGACTATTTTTGGCATTTTGCATTTAATCAGACACCTTTAGATTAAACTGTTTTGAAGATCACTGTTAACATTTCAGTCATGTATTTTAAAACGTTTGATCGGTAGTGTATGCGAGTTCCTTGAAATTTTTTTATGATTCTTGGTTTTACATTTTTAAAACTATTATTGGGGTTGTCACCAGGGGAACACAACTTGGAGGACAATACTATCTCTCTCAGACCAAGCGGAGACCATTAAGTGTCACTATTGCCATGGGAACAACTTTCAGGAATCTAAAGGTTACGGCATTTGTGGCTCTGCTGATGCTTTAATTTGGCCCTGGAACCATTGAGAACCAAAGCAGTCAACATTCACTCTCAGTGACTCAGTGCAGACAAAGCATTGCCAGCATCAAATGCTGCCAGGACAATTTATGTTGCTCTTCACATGAAACTTCGTAAAGCTTACCTGCCACCATTCTAGCTCGCCCCTGGGAAGCTGCACTCCATACATCTGGAGAGCAAGATAGAGGCAGGTGAGGGCGAGGTGTTGAGGCTTATGTCGGACACACACAAAACCGTGATAACTGTCTTTTAACATAGCCAAGGCCGTTTCAGCAATTGGGGTTCGAGACCAAGCATGGCGATTCAACAGACTCTTAACAGAAAGCAGAAAGTGTAGCAGGTACTGTGAAGACAAAAAGCGGAAGTGAAAGGTAAAAATACATTCATGTCTGCTCCAAAGAGTAGGTTTCATTCAGGTTATCACTGGGGAATTGCTCATAAACTTAAAAGCTAAATCACTTACAATAATCATTTGTTTACAACAAAAATAAGTATGCTTTAGAGTCATCATTACCTTGTGTGGATGCTCGAAGGTCACTTGAAAGTTAAGCTGTCGTAGGATGAGCAGCTCACACTGTACTATACTGTCCCTCAACTCCCAAAACTTCCCATCCAGTTCCAGTGGATCACTTTCTGGATGAAAATGCCTGACACACGGATTGAAAGATGTTGAATTGAGAAATGGGAGCTACGACATGTGGTCAAAAGGCAAAAATGCAATACTTTTCTACTTAATATACCTGTGACAGACATTGATGATGTCTCTTGTTCTGAGATGCTGCTCCTCTACTTTGCCTGCGAGGTAGATTGCAGACATGGCCACCAGGTATGGCTCATAGACCTGCAGACTTGCAGACTTGAAGAACTTGTGATACACCACACATGCTGTAGCCATGGGCACAGACCTCATGCCCAACTTTACCCCTATTAAATATATGAAAAGACATCAGGTGCGTTTAACAAACAAGTCTAAACATTCTTATACATCATGATAAGACAGAAAAGTGAGCAAGCATGCAGACACAACATTGCAAATCTGACAGGGATATAAATAGATCAGAAAGATTGCTAGTACCTGTTTCCATAATAAAGCGGCAGACTTTGAAGTGTATTTTTGACTCATTTTCAGTAAACCTGCGGTCTCTTGTCTCATTGTTAGCTCCAGATGTTGACGCTTGCATGTCAACTCTACCATAAACACGCTGTGACTAAACGCTTAAACTTATAAAGTACTGTTGTCTTTAATGCTGTAAAAATACAAGGTGTATCAATTTATATTGTTTGTGTTTATTTTATAAGACTAGTTTGCTTAATTAAATCGTTTGTAGTTGCAGACGTTCAGAATTCAGATGATTCTTCCTCGGTAACCTGCGTGGTGGTATGACGCAGTGCTTGAATGATCCACAGCGCCCTCTGCGTACGGGAAGACCGCTTCGCTATAAAACAGAACAATTATTCCAATAAATAATAAAATAAATGATTGTTAATAAAACAATCAATTCATACTTAAATAGTATTAATATAATAAGTGTTTAGAGGCTTTAAATAATATTTAAGCGACATCATTTAGCAAACTTCAAATGCGAACGTGCCATTTTTCCTCAGGTTGCTAAGAGACCACTGCCAACAACAAATTCAAGCAGAAACATGTCGACTAGCTTCTCTGCAAACCAGGTACAGAAATTCTCTTTTCGTTCCGGTAATATTGATTTAATTTTTAATATTTTATTTAACATGTTTACAATTGTTTATAATGTGTGTATGTATGCAGTATGAACGTGCTTTTAAGTCGCAAAAGCTTCAGAACTGGACCATCCCAAAACAGTTTAAAGAGGTAAGTTAACGTTAAAGTAACTAGTCTCTAACTTACTTTTCTAATAAATTTGTTTGTTTGTTTATAAAACTGTTGGACAAATTGGATTGCTAAAAATAATTGCTAACTTATTGAGAACACCAGTTCATATAGGAAGGAACCATACATACCGGTATTTAGGCTAAACCTCTATCTATCTATGTTGATCATCTTTTTAAACACAGCTCCTTAGACAAAATATTAAATGCTCTCTAATTTGTAAGTAAGTTACTTTGGATAAAGACGTCTAATAAATATATACACATACTGTATGTGTGTTGTTGATATTTACTTTCTTATTTATTTAGAGACCATCGGCAGCAGAGGGCTACACTACATTTATAGCTACAGATCGTGGCCACCTTCTACCTGGTTTGAAAACAAAGGTTGGCATTCATTTTTGCGCGAGTTTCATAGAATTTACTCACCAACCTTAAACAACACACAATGCACAGTTTACAAAAACAATAATATTTTTTCAACATATTTTATTTAATTGTCAGCGTGGAAGTGCATGGCCATCATTTCAGGGCACGTGGGATTTACCACGCCATATTCCCCCTGTTTATATAAACCCCACTGCCCGCTCACAAGAGGGCCAGGATCGACTCAGGAGGACCTGGGGAAAGACTAAATCCATCACAAGTCAGGCTCCTGAGGACCTTGGTGGGAGCCGAGCCTCTCAAAATGAGGTGGGCTTTAGTATCTTTTACTTCTCCCTCTTATGGTTACATGTTGTCATTTTGTCCCACTGGTGGTTTATACCTTTAAATAAATATAATCCTAATTTATATTCTAATAGGAAAATACAAATGTGATCCAGCATGCTGAAGAGTCAAAAATTATTCAAAGCAACTCAGACCAAGAAATACCAGAGATGCACACAGAGCAACCAAGGCCTAACTCACAGGACAACCAACCCCATTCTAGACCAACAAGCCAGTCTGGTCAACAAGTCCGGCCTGAAGAGGTAAACCTAGCCTGCTCCAGACCGGCCAGTCGGCACAGCCAAGTTTAGACTAACAAACCACAGCAGGCCAGCATTGGATAATCAGATGACTCCTTTTTGTGTTTTATTTTCAAAAAGTTAACGTTACAGATATTATTTTTGTGTTTCTGTTAATTTACAGCTGTACTCAGCTTTTCCACTACTACTTCTACATGACATTGTTTGTTTGCGTGTCTGTCTGAACACATTAACTAAATTGTTTCAATGAAGATAAGAGCTGAGCAGTTTTACTAAATAGCTTTAGTAATGAAATCTATTCAGATAAAATGCTGCCAGGCTGCAGGGTCAAGTATCACCAGAAAATAAACCCATTTCACTTTCATAATGCCTTAATATCTGTATTTTAATCATATTTTTAAGCGATGAAAACAACATCAGATATTTTCAATATCCTTTATTTGCTCTAATAATTGAATGCAATGTAGTCTCACTAGAACACAGCTTGATTCACTAGTTATCGGTTGATCTTTCTAGTACTTGGAAGCAGATGGATGGATTTTAACACTGACAAAACTTTAACCTTGAAGAACTTAAGAATATGTCCTAGTCATTCACAAGATTAAACGTAACTTATTCAACTCTCTGTTGAAAAACATACAATAAAACAGGTACGTGATCACAACGTTACAAAGATGTCCTCAATGCGTTTATTCACAACTGCACCGTATCTGGGGTTCTGTGTGATGATGAGTAACCTTCAGCAACATTATGCAATCTTTACATACATATAAAATCAACAGTCATCATAGTCAAACATATACACATTCAAAACATAACCAAACATGTCATGGCAGTAAACATACACCCTAATCCTAAAATCCTTAACATAAATCTTTTTTTCAAGAGTAGATCACAATATAGCTATTGAGTTCTCAAGTCAGAGACTATTTCTTAGTATAGCAGTATAGTATATCTGATATAAAACTATGTATTAAATATATACTTTATGTACTGTATACAGGAGTTTTAATGTACAAGATATTCCTGCAACATGCAACATTTTAATATTTAATTTACTCACTGTAAACAACTATAGCAGTAAATAATATACATCCATCACATAAATGTTTGTAATAAAAATGCGTAAGGAAAATACAGTACTATTGTCATGTACTTCAATGATATTCTGACTCTTTACACTAAGAACAGCGCAACAAAATCAGAACACATAAAACAATGATTGATTTATGAAAATGTATGTCCAGGTGTAAAATATGTTGTACATACAGTCCTAGGTGAATTTTTAATTATTTTGCAATAGATTGTCTCTGTATGCCTTTCCGCAGAAACCACATTAAAGCATGTTTAGACTATTATCTACACCAAATTATAAAAAATCTGTTAGTTGGTAATACTGCATGAATGTTCGTAGAATGTCAATGAAATGTGTTATGCAGCATGATTTTTATTTTAAAATATATATAATTTAACATTTTTAATAAGGTGATACAATTCAACCAATTTTTGACTAAAAAAAGGTAACTATGAAACTACATACCCATCACCTAAACCAATAATCTGTTTAATGTTTATAATATAAAACCATCACCTAATGCCTCACACTAAAGTCACACTCTAAACTTAATGCATAAAGTCTATTTAACAGAAATATATCTATATGCATATGTATTACATATGCAGTGTATAGAATAGTAATCTATAAGGTTTATAAATATTTACTTCATATGATTTGTTATCCCAATGATTGTCTACAACCAAAATGTACTCCAACAAAGGCACCACACAATACCTAAAATAATGTTTTATACTATAATAATAAAAAATATCTCAGCAGCTAAAAAAAAAAGAAACCAGTGCTCACTATTGAAGATCAAACCTTTCTAATTTCTAAGTTGGTACAGTACAACCATAAATAGACCACAGTGATACAAGTCTGCTCAAGCAATAAATCACAAAGCAGCATGTGCTGATAAAAGAGATTAAAAATTGATCTGAAATATGCAATTAAACTCTTATTATTTGTAAATAAATAACAGTGATGTGCAGTAAACATATTTTAACTGAGTTATGGCAGGTTGATAAGACATTAGTGGAAGGGCACGAAAAGGCACAGAAAAACAGACCCACTGTGTGGGGTGAAGAGCAGCAGCTGGCAGCAGATTGGCTCGAAAAATATACGGGTCTTGTACTGTTCACTACAATGATAGGTCACTGCTGAGACCGTTTGCAGCTTCACCCATTATGATAAAACTCCTACAGCAAAGATCTTCAGCGGATGCTTGCGGATTTGGGCAAATGTCACCAATAACAGTATTTAAAAAAACAACATTCAGAGGGTGGCCGAACAGCGTCTATTGGCGTTTAAACAGAGTAAACTTCCATCCACTCTCTGTTATCAACTCACCCTGAGTGTAGTCTTTGTGGTAACGACTATAGATGATCAATATCATCCTGCTTCTGCTTTCTGTTTCACAGCAGCCTTTTGAACAACATTTGAACTTTCATTATTGGCCTTTAAGTGTTTGGGTTCTAGTGTTCTAGCTTCAGTGACCACGCTCTCGTTTTTAGTCTTCGTCTTATTGGTTGGAGCAGGCTGGTGAGGCTCTAACTTTGGAATTTGAGACTTTCCAGAGGGATGGCGTGGATCCTCCCCAATGTTCACAGACAAATTCGTGTACAATGGCTCCAACTTTTTGGACAGTAGCTTGTAGGTCAGGGTATTCAATCCATCCGATCGCCAATTCATCCTCGTGCGCTTAAGCAAGTCAAACCTACGAGAATAAAAATGAATGGACTTCATAAACAAGGTGGATATACACAGAGATGGTCAAAAACAGAAGTGGTCATGTGACATCACCTTCTAGGGTTCTGCTCATTACCCTTATCTCCTTTATGTCTGATCATCTTAAAATGACCAATAGCCAAAGGAGGACGCATGATCTTCATCCCAGAAAGGCGCACTCTGAAAAAAAAAAACACAGGGCAAGTAGAAATAGTAATATAAAGACAAACATCCAGAAGAAATATTATATGAATTATCACTAGGGCTGCAAAACAATTAATCACGACTTATCGTTTGCAGAATAAAAGTTTTTGTTTACATCGGACTATGGGCCCTATTTTAACGATCTAAGCGCATTGTCTAAATGCACATGGCGTACGGTCTAAATGGGCATGTCTGATGACGCTTTTGCTAATTTAACGACGGGAAAAATGGTTTGTGCGCCGAGAGCGCACGGTCGAAAAGGGTTGTTCATATTCTCCTAATGAGTAATGGGTGTGTTTTGGGCGTAACGTGCAATAAACCAATGAGAGTCTCAGCTCTCATCCCATTTAAAAGCCAGTTGCGCTGGCGCTATTTCTAATCCCTATTTAGATGACGGACTTTGTGAACTAAAAACTTAGCAGAGGAAGAAGATCCTCATTTATGTCCAAGAGACTCAATAATAATCTTTTACCTTTCAATCCTTTAATCTTTCATATTTAAAAGCGTTTTTGTGCTGCTGCGCATTATGTGATAAGCAAACCCACATTGTCGTCCCGTTTATAGGCACATATTACTAATGCGCTCTTTAAATAACAAAAAAACATATTGCGACTTGACTTTAGGTTTTGGTTGGTCAATGGCGTAGTCTATTTTAGTTGCCTCAAAATAGCAACGCGCCAACAATGCGCCGGAACACACCTCGTTTTCAGACCAGAACGCCCAAGGGAGCAAAAGCGGGCGCAAATGCATTTGCTATTTAAACAACGTGTCGCTAAATGTGAAAATGATCATTGCGCCGGGTTGAAACTATCAAAAGACACTTGCACAAAGATATATATTTTTTATAAATATTTACATATACATTTTTATATTCATATATAATTTATATAATATATAATTATAAATACTTCATGTTGTCTTAAAATTATAAATGCATGTTTGTGTATTTATATATACATAATTATTATACACAGTACACACACACATATATTATGTAAACAAAAACTTTTATTCTGTAAACAATAAGTCGAGATTAATTGTTTGGCAGCCCTAATTATCACACAAGGACAAAAGAGTGCAGCATGAAGCAAAGCAGGTAAACATTTCCAACACTTCCTCAAGGTGGAGTACATGGATGTTGTTCACAAACTAAAATAAAAATGGAGGATTTGTGTGCTTCTTTAAACATAAAAACACATAATATATAACTAAACAACCACACCAGAAGGAAGTAAAGGTGAAATGAGATAAGCTATTGATGTTCACCACTAAATACTGGAAACCATGTACGAAATGTTTCATGACCCAATAACTCAAACCACATTTATGCTACATTTAACATTATGCAATGTTGAAATTTAGAAATGGGGCGCATACAACATAAGCTTGTAGCTTGTTAAAGGCGGGGTGCATGATTTTTGAAAAACACTTTGGAAAAGAGAGTCGGGCCGAGTACCAAAACACACTTGAAGCCAATCAGCAGTAAGGTGCATGTCTACTAACCGACATTGCTGCCTGGGTTGCTTATGTGTGGGGTGGGTCTATCAAAAGAAGAGATTCTATTGCTCCCCTTAGGTGGGGGGTCCCTCAGGGCTCAATTTTGGCTCTGATGCTCTTTTCCCTTTATATGCTCCCTTGGGGATCCATATTCAAAAAATTTGATGTGTCATTTCATTGCTATGCAGATGACATTCAGATTTATGTGCCAATAAAACGGACAGGAAAAAATTCACCTGAGCACCTGTTGACATGCCTAGATGAAATAAAGAAGTGGATGTCTGCTAACTTCCTAAAATTAAATGAAAATAAAACGGAACTTATTCTTTTCGTTCCTACTAAAAGTAGTTTAAACCAGCTTCTCGATGCATACACTTTTTTTGCCAGTAAATACTTCTTGGCGTTTCACTAGATAGTTCTCTGAATCTGGATAAGCAAGTAAATTCTGTTGTCAGATCTTGCTTTTTTCATTTACATATGCTGACAAAAGTGAAGCCTTTTTTATGCCCCCAATCATCTAGACTGGACTAATGTAATTCCTTATATTATGGAATAAACTCAACAACTCTTACACGTCTTCAAATAGTCCAAAATGCAGCAGCGCGACTTTTAACAGGCACTCGCAAATGTGAACATATTACTCCGATTTTAGCATCCCTTCACTGGTTGCCGGCCCGTTTTAGAGTTGATTTTAAAGTTCTTTTATTTGTTTATAAGAGTCTAAATAACTTAGCCCCCCTTTATCTATCTGAGCTTTTAGAGCAGTACAATCCTCCCAGAAATCTTAGGTCAGGTGCACAGCAACTTTTAACTATACCACAGTACAGAATAAAACAGAGGTCACCGTGCCTTTGCCATTGCGGGCCCGACATTATGGAAAACTCTGCCTAACCACGTACGTTCTGCATCTTCCCTGTTAGTTTTTAAATCACGCTTGAAAACATATTTTTACTCAGTTGCTGTAACCTGTTTCTTAATTTTCCTTGTTTATTGTGTGATATTTTATTGTTTTGTAAACCACATTGGTCAGCTTGCCTGTATAAATGGTGCTATATAAATACATTTTGACTTGACTTGACTTTTGGGGTAGGGGCGTGTTTGTTTAGGTGATTTCAAATATCAACATTGGCTTTCAAAGATCGTGCACCCCACCTTTAACAGCAGGTTTAAATGGAAGTCCCGTCTGAGATCATCTGAGATATAAACTTCACACATTTTAAGCAGGTTCATCTGAGGCTGTAGTAGAGTCTAATACAGGATGCAAATTTGGTTCTTGCCTCTGGTTCATCTGTGTCATCCACATAATGCACAGACAGTAAATCTTATTCCAATTGGGTTCTTCACAAGAGTATTCGCAGTTATATTCCCAATTTGATTTCTGGAATACTGTTATACTTTATTGTTCTTCTCCACATAACAAATTGTTTGCTTTCCGACTTGATCTGAAAACTTGCTCATAGTGCACTGAACTGTAAACTCATTCTAAACAACATAATGTAAAATACGAATAATCATTCATGCATTAAGAGGTCCAGCCTTGTCAAATAAGTTCAGCAGGCCAGTGTGAGCATTAGAGACCAGGACAAAGACACAGAGGAAAGAACCAACCACAGGGGAAGTGCGTCTTAAATCTACAACGCTATAAATAAACTACTAAACCTGACTCACTCTGGATTCGAGGCTTCAACACTTTTTACATCCTCTATAGTACACTAAGTTTCTAATTATCGCAGCAATAAAATTACTTGGAATTTATAATCAAATCCAAAGCAAACTGAAAGCTAAACTGTCTGAAGCCTCGAGTCCAAAGTGGTGATTCATGCATGTACTTACTTATCCCTCCTGTGGCTATGCGGAGGAGGGCATGAGGAATAGATGGATGTAATGAAAATGAGACAAGAAACAAACGCGAATGTGAACTGCAAAAAGAAAGATGAAGGACAGACGACAGACATGCGACACAAGTGCAAGACAAAATGCAATTTTGATGCAGACGTTCCAGTTATGGACATAACGTCTCATGAGTGCGTATTTTAAAATCTCACCGAGCTGCAATGTCATCATCTTCTCCACCCCAGCCCCAGTATTGGTTGGGGAAGCCGTTCATTTTGAGGTACTGCTCTGGGGTTACGGCTGAAACCCCTCCGAAGTATTGAGAGTATGGAAGTCTGCAGGAGAGAGGAAATAACTTCCTTCATCAATCATTCCTGCTGAAGTGTCACAGCATCCCCTGCAATTTAATGCCTGTCTGTACCTGTGCATAACATCATTACAGAAATTTCTAGAGGTGGATGGAAGACCCGGTGCCCTTATCAAGTTACCAAGAAAACTGATAAACTTGAGTCCTGATCATTTTGTCAGGAGCTGTGTTGGGAAAGAATACTACATCACCATACATCACTCTTACGGTTTCTGTAGTATACAGTAGTATGCATTGCATACCATAAATAGTATGGATAACCACATGACCTTTACCATTTACCAAAGGTGCACAATACAACAGAGCTTACTCTGCCAAAATAACCAAAAACAGTATTGGTTGAGATTTTTCTTAGCTATTTTTTTACCAGGGTGGCAAAGTTTGCCATGCTTAAAGAAAAACACCACCGTTTTTCAATATTTTACTATGTTCTTACCTCAACTTAAACAAATTAATACATACCTATCTTTATTCAGTGCATGCACTTAATCTTTGTACAGCATGTTGTGAATGTGTTAGCATTTAGCCTAGCCCCATTCATTCCTTAGGATCCAAACAGGGATGAATTTAGAAGCCACCAAACACTTCCATGTTTTCCCTATTTAAAGACTGTTACATGAGTAGTTACTTAGTTTGCAGCACTTCGACCTTGAGCACAGTAAAATTAACAGAAGTTTAAGCGAGAGAGGGAATAGTCAGGAGGAGTAATGATGTTACTGCGCGCCGAGGTCAAAGTGCTGCAAACTAAGTGCTCTTCCACCGTACAATATAGTTCTCATTTTTTATCCACTTAAAAATTTTGCCACTTTTTATTTTGTGCCACCATACTTACTCGTGTAACTACTCATGTCTTTAAATAGGGAAAACAAGGAAGTGTTTGATGGCTTCTAAATTCATCCCTGTTTGGATCCATAGGAATGAATGGGGCTAGGCTAAATGCCAACACATTCACGACGTGCTGTACAAAGATTAAGTGCATGCATGGAATAAAGATAGGTATGTATTAATTTGTCTAAATTGAGGTAAGATATTGAAAAACTTGTGGTGTTTTCCTTTTAGCCTAGGGCAAATGCAAAACCTTGCAAAGCATAATTTATTTGACTGGTACGTGTCCACCGTCATTCGACGCATGCGCATTGGGACAAAATGCAATGCATCTCCCGGCCTACATAGTCCTATACGCGCATACACACCCTAAGTGTACAAATTACACTTGTCTACAAAAATCCTGCGACGCACGTACAGTAAGGCATACTATTCTGATGACGAAATTTTTGTCACATGCACCGTGCACACACCCTTGTCTATGCGTATAAATGGGATTATACCTTTAGCTTTACAGAACTTGGGTTGAAATGACACATTACAAATGAATTATAAATGAAGGGCTACTGCTGCCTATCTTTTATCTCTGTGTAAATCTAACCAAGGACTAACTCAAGGTGTCTAAATGCTTTACCTGCATCAGTGAATATATCCTAGAGAGTTCCTGATGTCAGCCTTGGAGGCCTGAATATATACGAGTTGTTTTTTCTGCAATTTTGTCTTTTTCAGCAAATGTTTATATCTGGGTGGACACTGTGACTGCAGACTATAGACTAAATACTACATGAACTGAGATGTGCAGACCTGGATGTCAATTTAAGAGACCAGACCCATGAACTACAATGTTTACCTATGTCAGCTCGTATAATGAAGCGGAGACATTAATAAATTGATTGTACCATGCATGAAGAGAAAGAGGTTTTTGTGTCTGTTATATACCAGAGAAAATCAGTTTTTTTATTTCTTAAAGGGATAGTTCACCCAAAAATTTAAATTGGTCACCTTCTCATGTTGTTACAAACCTATATAAATGTCTTTGTTCTAATTAACACGATCAAAGATATTTTGTGTTTAGAAGCCCCATTGACATCCATAGTAGGAAAAAACAATACTATGAAAGTAAATGGGGCTCATGATAATTTTGGGTACAAACCTTCTTCAAAATATCTTATCTTGTGCTCATCAAAACAAATAAATGTATACAGGTTTGTAACAACATAAGAGTGAGTAAATGATGACAAAATGTTCAAATTTAAAGGAAAACACCACCGTTTTTCAATATTTTATATTGTTTTTACCTCAACTTAGACTATTTAATACATACCTATCTTTTTTCAATGCGTGCACTTAATCTTTGTACAGCGCATCGTAAATGTGTTAGCATTTATCCTAGCCCCATTCATTCCTTAGGATCCAAACAGGGATGAATTTAGAAGCCACCAAACACTTCCATGTTTTCCCTATTTAAAGACTGTTACATGAGTAGTTACACGAGTAAGTATGGTGGCACAAAATAAATATAGCGATATTTTTTTTAGTGGATAAAAATTGAGAATTATATTGTATGGCAGAAGAGCACTCAGTTTGCAGCACTTTGACCTCAGACATGTCTTTGGACTGTGGGAAGAAAACCGTAGTAAACGGACTTAACTCACGCTGACACAGGGAAAACATGCAAAATCTTCCAACCCAGTCGAGATAGAACCATTCAAATCTTTTTGCTCTGAAGCAACAGTGCTAACCACTGAGGCAGTATTATCCGTGGCATTTACAGTATACATAACCTTTGCACTGCTTTACCAATTGAGCTACAGGAACAGTACTTGACTTTAAATTCTTTATACTACATACATGTAAGAGAAATTGGTCAAGATGAGGTAACCTATAAACAAAAAAAAAAGTGGTAAGAGTGGGTCGGGTACCTGTATCTGAATTTGTCCATGGCCACTGACATATGTGTTGGGTACTGCGGGTGGCAGGTATAGGTATTGTGGTCATTTTCAGGCAGCAGATCTACATCATGAAGGAAAATACAACTCCAGTCCTCCTCTTTTAGTGCCTCGCGCACACCCACGTTCAGCAACTTTGCTCGGTTAAATGTAGAATTCCCAGACTGAAAACACAAACAGTAAATCAAGAGTAAGCAAATGCATTCGACAGCAAAAATTAAAGCCCGACAATAACCTATGATGCACACTTCAAAGCCAAATATATGGACACACCTATTATTTCAAAGCAGCAAATAACAGGGAAACTAAATCTGAATGTTAAAGCAACAACATTTCTGGGAACACAAAACCCAGACCTGAATTTTGTTGGAACGAATTGGAAAGTGGACTGCCTTACTGAACTAAAGCTTTAATTTATGAATAGGAGCAAATTGTGAAATTTAAGTTCAACGGACACAAAGTTGTGTGGTGCTCATTAAAACTATTTCCTCTACTAAGATTTTCTCATACAAAACATGCATCAAGTCAGCATATCAGCAAACAAGAGACCTGGTGCACAATGTAAATGCCGTAGTGGACCTGCTGCCGCTGCAGAAAGGGGTGCAGATGGTAGAGAAGAGCACGAAGGTGGGTCTGGCGGTTCCGGTAGGGGACCACGATGGCCGTGTGGTGCCGCGGCTCACAGTCTGGTGGGCGGTAATGACCCCCTAACGTCACCAAGGGGTTCTTCTCTTTTATCTCCTCCAGGGAGGGAAGTGAGGAGAGGTGGACTGAAATAGGACCCACTGCAAACAGCAGGAAAAGAGCACATGTGCACATGCCGTTTTTAATGTTGTTTATGTCTGTGGTGTTCCTCAAATGCTTTATGACAAACAATGTGAATGTTCATTCGCTAACAACACCAGAGTATTATCTCCTTTGAACAGCCAATTACAAAAGACAGTTTAAAAAAAGCGGTAAATGTTTGATCCGGGTAGATAAGGTAGTCTGAGCTGGTGTGATTGAGTGGAGGTGGGGTTAATTTGCATATTTATGAGTCAACGAATACTAAATTATGCAAGGGGGTACTGTAGAGTTATATTATAGCCATTTAAAAAAAAAAAAATCATAATAATAATAAATATATAATTTGATGTTCAAATGTGAGTTTTATGGAATAAAATTATTGACTACAGTGGGACTTTAATGGACCCGTTTTTAAATGGGGCATCAATTTACTTGGTAGTAGTTCTGTATGAAGCGAGAGACATGCAAGTCTACTATATACATTTAAATGCATAAACAGCTAATTAATTAAAATAATCATGCTTAACTATCAAAAGGTACAAAAAAAATTTCGGAAGGTGCATTCAAAATCCACTTTGTGCACACTTCAGGTCTATAAGCTATATTAATTTCTCATTTATCCAATGTAAAATTATTTAACCATTCAATAATTAATCATAAACAGATCAATGGGAATATATATACAGTATACCCAAGAATGGAGAGGGCAGTGCGCAGTCTCTGAGCTGCTGTTCTGGTCCACTGGGTCCTGGATGGTGGAGCAGCAGTGAACTGAGGTTGGTGTAGACGTCATGTGGTCGTGAGTAGTCGAACTCGGGCTCAGTGGAATGAACCAAAACAGACACTAGGCCCCGAAAACCTCCCAGAGAGAAGTAGAGGACAAATGCAAACTGGAAGCCTACCAACAGAGCCAGAGTGCATGGAGAGTCCAGTGCTCGACCACAACACATCATTATGACATCTGACACAGAGTGAGAGAGGAAGGGAGGTCAGGAAAGACACGGGGATGGACAAGGGAGAGATAAGGGAAGAGATGACGTGATGAGGAAGCAAGAGGCATCAGGTGGAGGAATAGCGGGGGTGATTCGGAGAAATAGAGAAGTTGTACATCTACGGCATGAGCGGATGTCACTGGAAACAGAGGAACAGAAAAATCAATAGCGACAGATCCATCACATCTAACTACAAAGGGAAACTTTAAAGCACCAGTGTGCTCAGTATTAAAGTGATAGTTCAGCCAAAAATACAAATTCTGTTATCATTTATTCACCCTCATGTCATTTTTTCACTTTCTTTACTTTGAGAAATTTCTGTTTTTTACAATGGCCGTCAATGGGTTATGTTTAGTTACCAACGCTCCCTCAAAATATTTTATTTTGTGTTCATACAGGTTTGCACTGACTTATTTTGGGTCACATACTATCCCTTTAAAACCATCAGTGATAAAAGAAACCAGCACTGTACCTGTAGTCTCTCTTCAACAACATGGGGGGAACCATAAGTTAAAGAGACCACTGTTCTCCTCGTCTCCACAATAACAAAACATCGTGCACCTTGAGATTAAAAACAAGCAGACCAAATCTGGACTCATTTGAATGCGCGTGATTACATTTATTTAGAAATGCAAACATGCCAATCCAATTCAAATCACAGAAGCATCAAAGACCATTGTAAATATACACCACAACCAGATGATAATAATAGTCGTAGGAATTATATTAATAATTATTTAATAATAATAATAACAACAACCGTACAATACGTTTTAACACGTTTAAACATCAATATTCTGGTGAATTAGAGAAGCTCAGGTCAAGCGTTGCCTTTGACTCACCCGGAACACAGCGTCGCATCAAATCAAGCCTCGGGGTCCAGGCACAGTCAATAACCAGGCCTTTTATTCAATATTCATTACACGACTGTCAACATTTATTTTTCAACGATGCGCTCGCAACAATGTGTCAGATACTGTAGCCTGTTGTCGCGCTGTGCGCAGTGCTGAAACGCGTCCTCCGCGCAGACGCTCGTGCCAGATACTGTACCAAACACAGGGCACGCGGCGCTGTAGAATAAAAGCCCCTTCGATTAATACACAGTTCATTGTGAAATCCTAAAATTGTGTACTGTAGGTTGTTTTCTACAGTACTATGGAAAAGGGGACATTTCGTGCATTCAGGTTAATTGCTTTTTTATTAATATTATTATAAAGTGAATATAAGGCTGTGAAATCGTTTCTGTTCAGCAAATTTAATCTAATCTTTATTTACAGAGAAAATTTTTGTGTTAGTAGTACATATAAGCAAGCATGATCTATTGGCTAACACCACAGACATTTAAAAATTGTATTAAATGTAAAAAAAATATTATATATGAATTATCATGGTACTGAATAAACAGTGTAGGTTACAGTGTTTTGTTATTTTGGTAAAATAAGGACTTTTTTAAATTAGGCATTAAAATTATAATTTTTGTAGGCAAAAAGTAGTTAAATAAATTACCTTTAAGTTTTTACTATTAAAAAAATATATATTGTATTTAAATGTATGCATTTGGTATATGCTTTAGTCAAAGGGCAATAGGCTTTGTAAGCAATTGAGCGACATAAAATTTTTTTTAGCGATTAATCGCATCCAAAATAAAAGTTTGTTTTTTACATAACATATGTGTGTGTACTGTGTGTAAATATTATGAATATATAAATACACAAACATTCATATTTAAGAAATATTAGCATTTATATACTGTATATACATTTATATAATTTATATTATATAGAAATATAAATATTTTATATATTAATATAACCAATTTTTCTTAAATATATACATGATTGTGTGTGTATTTAGATATAAATAATAATTATACACAGTACACACACATATGTTATGTAAACACAAGCTTTTATTTTGGCTGCGATTAATCACGATTAATCTTTTGACAGCCCTTATGTTAATGAAATGTGTAATTTCTCAGACGTGGTTTATCATTGAAAAACTCAAAAATACTGTGTTTGTCATTTAATCAATCAATTTGATTAAATCAATCAAAACACTGCAGAAGTTTTACTCCACTGAAACCCATCAAACTTGTGTTAACTCAATTTGTATTAGTCACAGCTTTCACACCTTGATGTAATTCCACTTCTGCTCCGGATGTCAAGCCATATAGATTATTTATTGGAACATGCGGCAGTGAAGAACACAGTGTGCATATGCATACAGAGCACTGCCACATTCAGCAGAAAAACGAGAAAAAAAGAACAAAACCCCACAAACAAAAGATTTGGAATTCATATAAACTGTGCAAAATAATAATACATTACAATCTTTTTTTGAATCAGCCTCAAACCCAATAGAGCTGGGTAAGGACATGAGACATTTGATTGACTGAATCATAAAGCGCCAACTGTATAAAGCGTGAAGAAAATTGCCACAAAAAAGAGAAAAAGAGGAATAAAACATGACACAGAGATGCAACTATTAAGCACGGTGAGTGAATTAAAAATCTAGTGTACTGTTGATTCAACCTTTCTATTTAAACAGTACATCCAAGCTTCACCATTAATGAAAAAACATAAATATATAAAATAATAACAATATAATAGCACATATCAATTATAGTAAGCCTACTATAAAAGTGTTGTTCAAACAAATAGCCCTTAAATTGATAATACATTGGCAAGACCTTGCTTTGAAACCATTATTCTGATTTTGGAAATAGAGACAGAATGTCCCAGCTGCCTCTATTTCTTTGAGAAAAAAATACTATTTGAACTTTTATGATTCTTTATTTCTAAATTCTCTGAAATTGTCCTTTGACCTCACAAAAACATCCTAACGCTGCAGAACAATCTGATATTGCCCCATGCACCCTTCTCTCTGTTTTGCTTCATTTCCAGCATTATTTGTTTCTCCTTCATTCTATATTTATTTCCTATAGTTTCCAAACTGAATGGCCAATCGGTCATTCACACACCGGAAGGTAGCAGGCTGCACCTCCCAGTAGTTAACTGGGTTACCATAGAGACTGATGCCATTATAGAAGCTTCTCTTTATACCAAAACCTTGGGGACAGAAGTCATCTATGTCCACTTGGCTGATGTTGTTGGAATGAAGGTAGACCACCTGAAAAAAGCACAGATCAGTGGTGTACATGTGTGAAAGGTGATCATCAGCATGATGCTGCGCACAAACTGTGTCCTGAGTATCCCTCACCTGAAGGTACTTCATATCAGGCAGACCCTTTGGGACTTTGCTCAGGCGATTGTTTTCCAAATGCAGCTCCCTCAGATTTGGGACATATGATAGACTCCCATTCTCAATCATGCGGATGTGGTTGTAACCCAAGCCCAACCTGGCAAATGAGGACAAGCACAACAATAAGCAACAGACAATAGATGGAAAGCAAATACTGCGGCAGGCACCTAGTGAGGTGGAAACACAATAGACTGATTTTTCTGAATAGGCAACGGGCCGACTGCAGCCACATAGCGGACGTCGTACTATACAAATGCAACATATGCAGGAATTTTAAACGGGACTGTTTATGTGAATATTTAGAGTGGAATAATGTAAGATGGCTAAGATGAGAGAGCTATTATGTCTAAATGTATACATTTGCTTTTATCCAATGTGACTTGTAGGGTATGTGGGTGATTCTCATGAAATTAGACTTATGAGGTGTCATGAAACATTTTGATAAAAAAGTAAATGCAAAGTAAGAGTGTCAAAATAAGAAGCATTTTGCACATGATTTCAAATGACATCATACAAACCAATTTTGTTGTTTTTTCCACATATAAGGGAAGATTTTCATTACCGCAACGTGTCCATGACTGGATTTGGGTTCTTTGACATGGAAATATTTATAATTAAAAAATCTAAAAAATAAAAAGCTTCAGTGCATGTTATACTATAAACATTTACAGTAAAGAAACACGTGGTGTTTGGTGATCATTGGTAAAGAGACAATAATAAGGAATATAAATGTGTCCAAGACCAATTTTCTCATCCTCCGCAACAATTTTCAATCATTGTTTAAGCCCTCAAGGATCTAACATTTAAAAAAAAAAAAAAAAAAAAACATTGTTGGAAGGGACATAATTGACTGTGACACTCAAGATGGCTACCAGGTAAGCAGTTCTTATTTTTTCTCTCCAGATAAAGTTGAAATTTTGTTTGTCATTGTACTTAGACACCTTTCTAGTTCTCATTACCGAAACATGAGTTTGTAAATGCATATATTTAATGTAATATCATGTTGCGGTAATAATAATTTTTGATAATGATAATCTAAAAAATGTAATTAATTCTATAGGAAATATTTTTTAAATCCTCTTAAAATAATGGTTGTAGTAACCCATGATCTTTGGCACTGCCAATGCAGTTCTCTACCAACTAAGCTACAGGAACACAGTTATGCTAAAAAATATTATTAATATCGAAAATATCTGTTTTGTACAAAAAAAGCTAATTTATGATTATTATCATTATTATTAATAAATTATTATTATGTTTATTTAATCATTTTGTCTTTGTAATCTACAAGCTAAACTCATACAGTTTTTCTGAATTGCTAAAACACTAAACCCCAATCTCTGAACCAAATTCATAGTGGCCTAAACCCATTTGTCAAATCATGCACTCTTTTTGCAAAATTCTAAACACAAACCTCTCACTAAAACACACATTTCACACTGCAATGCACTTGTTTTATAAATTCTAAACACAGGCAGGCAAAAGTTGAACACAACTAAAACACCGTTATCATCGAGTAAACACAACAACTCAAAATTCTACACACTTTTATCTAATAGTATTTTTTACCAATTGTGTGGATTGGAAACAGTCTGAGAGGCAGATGAAGAGTATGAGGAAGAAAAGGACACCAGAGACAATGCAATTGGCAAAATTTGCAGTTGGATTGATGACTTTTTACAAAATACAAGTGCTGCTTACAGTAATGTTGAAAACTTACTATTACTTGCAGTACTTACAGTAAAGTATTCACTATATTCACTGAACTAAACTTGTGGTTACAGTTATAGAGATTTTTAACAGTATTTGTCAAGTGTGTTGTTATGTACAATAAACATGTATTTTTCTGTAAGCAGATCTTCTGGATGTTGTGTTTTCCATTTTTTAAGGTAGTGTCTAATGGATGCTTGAAGTGTTTTATATTATAGACTTATGTGTGTATGATTTGAAAGCTTAGTTTGATTTTGAGTATAAGTGAAATGGTTTTGAAGCAATTGTTTGATTTTGCTAGAAGAGTCAGGGGTTCTGTGAATTTTGTTTAAAATTGGGATTTGTGTTTAAGGTTTTGAGAAAATGAGTGATGGTTTCAAAAAATGTGTTTTAGCAATTCAGAAAAACTGTAATACGCACAAGTCATAATATATTCAAATACCAATGTCTTTAAGTTTTCAGACACCAGGTGGTGCTGTTGCTTCAAAGAGATGGAAAATAAAGTGCACAATGAGTACTGGAGTTAATAATGTCCAGACTAACCCACCTATACAGGTGTTTATAGCGCTTCATGTCCTCTAGTTCGATGGCTTGGATCTGGTTATTGTCCAAATGAAGCTCATGAAGACTTTCAGGAAGATCTAGTAGAAGAAAAATGTATAAATATATTACGTAACGTAACCTCTAAAAACTTTTCAAATCATACAAATAGTGATTTATTGCTGAATTTATTTCCTAAAGCTCATTCAAGTAAGAAATTGTAGAGGACAATCAAATCAAAGTCAAATTTGAGGTTCTATTTAAAAAAAAATATGCACCTGTCATTTGACACCCTCAAGTTTTTATTAAAATGAATCACCTTTAGGTATTCCAGTGAGTTTGGCCTCAGATACGCGCAGGTAGTTGAGTGTTAGCCCTTTAAACGCCCCAGGCTCGAAGCCACTGTTCTGAATAGGGTTCCCGCCCATCTCTATAAGAAGACCAACATCAGACAGAATATCCCATCACAAAAACCAGCAGGCTCCATCTAAAAAAGGAAATGGTTTGGTCAGGCTGTAAACTCTGTACCACATAATGGCAAGAGTGCATACAAACCAATGCAGTTCATGCTGCCCAGACCAGAGAACGTTCCCTTTTCAACCTTCTTAATACGGTTGTCATGAATGCGCAGCTCCACCAGGGATGGGGGCAGGTTTTGGGGTACCACTGTCAGGAGGTTATGAGAAAAATAAAGCTTTTTCAAGCGTAGAAGGGGTGTGAAGCTTCTTGGGTGGACTTTGGAGATCTGGTTGTTGACCAGTGACAGGGCCTGGGGAAAGACGGTGAGAGGTTTTTGTTAAAAAAAAAAACATTATTAATACCATGTGGAAAGATGGTATTAATAAACTAATAATTTGTTATTTTTTTAGTTTCTTTTTTTCATAGACCATGTTAAATATTTTGGTTGGTTGGGACAGACTGCATAAATATTGAGAATAAATATTGTGAAAATTACGAGCACTAAGAAGGGAACTTAAATATTCAGTTTGGCAGTGGCATGTCTTTACAAAACTACAAGACCATTTTGCTTTAGAGACGGTGCAGACTGTTTTATATAGAGTGCCAAATGTAAGTAATGGGTGCTATAAATGACTGACCAGCCCAAACATGCTAGAAAAAAAGTTGACAGATGTCTTCAATATACATGTTATAATCTAAATATTAAAATGCTAAATCTTAAGCACAAACTAAAGCACTCAGCAAATATGGAATTTGATGACAAACGGCCATTAAAACTGACCAAGCAAAGTTTGAGACATCAATATATAGCACGTAATCCATTCAAAGAGTTACAATATTATAGACTCTTTTTTTTTTTACTAAAAATAAGTACATTTTATTGCTTTAGTGTACAGATATAGCCTCATTTTTATATGCATAGACTGTTTTATTGCTGTCATCTGTAAAAACTATTTTCAGCACAATTTACTTTGAATAAAAATATCGCTTTATCATACAGCGGTCTTTATCTTCCCACGTATTCATTGTTTCATGAAGAATTGGTTTATTATTTATTTATATTCTTATAGCCAAACTCAGCATTGTGTTTACTGATGCACCCTTGTTCCTTCAATCACGTCTCCAATTACCGTGCCTTACATAAAGGTTGGCAAGTCCTTTGAAGTCATTTTCCTTCAGTTCTGTGATCCGGTTGTTTTGTAGGTCCAGGAGTTTGGTGTCTCTGGGAATTTCCTTGGGGACTGCAGTCAAACCTACACAAAATGACAAAATGTTTATACGCCAGCTTACGCAAGCTATATACATCTCTGTACACAAGTCTGTTTACAGAGAGAGACAAAGATCATTAGCCCGCCATCTGGTTTACATTTTCTAGAGCCTCTTAGGACAGAGCTTCCTCTGTTTCATCAAATTAATAGTAAATACAATGGATTATCTTCAAAATGAAAAAAAAAACTAGTTATTGCGCCCATATGGTTATTTATGAAGCATCCCACCCAGAGTCTGATTTACATTCACATTTCGCCAAGTACACTCCTGTATAAGCACTTTTGAATCATTTGGGTTCGTTTTCCGCACACGAACCACATCACAAACTAGATCGAATTTATACCAGAGCCACATCGAAGGCATCAATTCAACACTGTGTCTGTTTAGGGAGCGCAGTGTCCAAGAATCTAAATCAGGCCAATGATTCATGATGACATCCAACAGAGCCCAATAATTTATAGTAGGCTGGGTTTGACCCCTGATCTCCATCCATTTATAATGTGCTTGCAAACCACGACTGTTAAGGCATCTTGCTGATCAGACGGGAGAAAAGTACTGTAATGTAGGAGGGGTGTGATGTATGTAACATGTTAAAGGGACATTCTGGATTATATACAATTTATATAAAACTTAAAGAGACACTCCACTTTTTTTGAAAATAGGCTCATTTTTCAGCATTTTAACATTTGATTTTTACCATTTTGGAATCCATTCAGCTGATCTCCGGGTCTGGCGGTACCACTTTTAGGATAGCTTAGCATAATCCATTGAATCTGATTAGACCATTAGCATCACGCTCAAAAATAACCAAAGAGTTTGGATGTTTTTTCTATTTAAAACTTGACTCTTCTGTAGTTACATCGTGTACTAAGACCGACGGAAAATTAAAAGTTGCGATTTTCTAGGCAGATATGGCTAGGAACTATACTCTCATTCTGGTGTAATAATCAAGGACTTTACTGCTATAGCATGTCTGCAGGAAGCGCAATGATATTACGCAGCGCCTGAAAATAGTCCCCTGCTATTGAATGTAACCAAGGGGACTATTTTTGGGCACTGAGTAATGTCATTGCTCCAGAATAGGCAAGTTTTAAATAGGAAAAATATCAAAACTCTTTGGTCATTTTTGCGCCGATGCTAATGGTCTAATCAGATTCAATGGATTATGCTAAGCTATGCTAAAAGTGCTAGCGCCAGACCCAGAGATCAGCTGAATGGATTCCAAAATGGTAAAAATCAAATGTTTAAAGGTGAAGCGAAGGATTTTCTCAAATTTTAGAAAAGATCCTACTTCTCCACTTAAAAAAAAAAATGCAATTGCGCAACACTCCTGATTTAGGAGGACCAATAGTCTTGATGATCCACCCGGAAAAAGAAAATCCTCCACAATATCTTTAACCCTAGCGGAGCTGGAAAATGAGCATATTTTCAAAAAAAGTGGAGTGTCCCTTTAAACTCTTTTGGCAACATCAGTGGCCTGCTGTCAAAATACATTTCACTGCTAACTTAATTTAGAGCCATAACCACATTGGTTACGCACATGGTAATCCAGTATGCCGATCATTGATCTATCAATATGGGTTTTTGCAATGGCATAGGCTTCATGGTCTTTAACTTTTACATTTGGTTCTATTCACATGCTAAAAGTATAATGAAAGCAAACAATTTTCCATAAGGTTTTAAAGTATGAGAAATAAAGCCTGTATATGCTATTCATGAAGTAATTGCTTATTAGTTCCTTTAATTGCTCTTTTAAAGTGGGTCTATTTTTTCCTAGTGATAGGCGATATTACTTTATCTCAAAGTGGACATTCGGGATGATCTAGTAGTTGCTTGTGTGTTTGTACAATAAACACCTCCATGGGATCCTCAAGAGCCATGCCTATCATTTGAATGAACAGGGTCCAGGAAAACATTTTTATATAAAGGGTCGCTCACATTAAAGACACACTTGGTGTTCCTCTTCATCACATTGCCCAGAAAAACGCTTTTGGTTCCAGTTTCTTTCCATCACCGAAAAGAAATGAACAGCTTTATTAGTCTGTCCAGCCTATGTGGGTTAAATATGATTTCCCTTTATAACTATTCCTCTTTAAAACTATTTCCCCACCTGCCACCCAAACCAACCAGTGCTCTGTGAATTATGCCAGTCCAGAATTGGCAGAAATAAAGCCAGACTACAGCTGCCCAGAAAATCCACATTTTTAAATATGGGCAAATTTAACAACGATGGAGGCACATGACTAACAAATATATACAAGCATATAAACATGTGTTATGAATAAGAATAAACAGCAATTAAATTGTAAACCATATGAGACAACAACTTCCAGATACAGAGGAAAATTAGAGAGCACAAACATAAAGATTCTGTGAAAGGGGCCTTTATAAAGAATCGCTAAAGAATCACAGAGAGAGAGAGAGAGAGAGAGAGAGAGAGAGAGAGAGAGAGAGAGAGAGAGAGAAAGAGAGAGAGAGAGAGAGAGAGAGAGAGAGACTATATATGTGTGCAGTGTTTTGTGTTTATGTAAGTCTTGTATGTTTGTCCATCCACAACTTGTGTATTTGTATTTAGAATAGTGATCATTCTTTAACTTCTAATTCTAATAACAATGGGAGTCTGCATGCCTCACATGAACAAATCACTTGAGTAAACAATAATGTTTTCTCTGTGATTGGGCATCTGTTACTTCCTGTTGGACAAATTGAAAGCAGAGCAGCCTGAAACAATCACACTGAAGTGAACTGCCTGTCATATTTAGGCCGTCAATTATGGGGCCTTGATAGCATTTTTTGTTGACATCATATAACTGCTGTTGACATAAAGTAACCAACATTTTCTTCCTGCCATTTTTAAATAAACAAACACTGTGAAAGACTTTCAGATCTTCGGTGTGCTGCACTCACACTCAACATCCTGTGTGTGCATCACTAAAACAACACAAAACTCCTGCAGTTCAATGTGCACAAGACCTCTGCTTGTACCCCAAGACTGTTATACAACAAGAACAATGATGATTATACTGATGATTAAAATGTATAACTAGAATACACTATAAGTCATTTTGTATAAAAACATTTACCAAAGAAATGCATATGATATCATTTATTGTGCATAGACGGTATCATCGGACGCACGTGCAGTGACGAGATTACACATCTGGTTGAAACTTTACTTCCGGTTCTGTTTGTTTAATAGTCTGACTAGTTGCTAAACTGAACTCTTAATAACAAAAGATAACAATAACACATTTTTTGGTTTCCTAATCTGTGTTGTTTATTTAGCGTGTTATATAAATAAACTACTTTAAAAGGACTTTGTTTTTATTTATTATTAGCGGAGTTTACCAGAAGTTACGTGTGTTCCACGAAAGCCGTTAGTTTATTAGTTTACTGCTGGAACCGTCTATATGAAGACTTTAGATTCGTCTAACATTTTTTCTTGTAAATGAGCATTTTTTCATGTTTAGGTTTAGTAAATTTTACTTTAATGGCAATGAAAGGGTTATTAGTCAGTAATTGAAATGCCGTATTTTCACAAATGTCATTTTAGTCAATTCATTGGTATTTTACAGATTTGACTGTCTTTCGCTGCAAAAGCCTCTAAGTACATGCAAGCTTTTAGGCAAAAATCTCCACTTCTAAAAAAGTCTCCAGATACTTTTCACCGTCCTTTCTTAATACAGGGAAAAGGCTTAAAGAGCACCTATTTCATTGCTAAAAAAACACTTTATTTTGTGAATTTGGTATAATACAATGTGTTTGCGTGGTTTATGGTTAAAAAAAGTTGATTTAAAAAAAACTGTATCCCTGATTGGAGAGCAAATCTATACGTTGTGATTGGTCTGAGTACCTTTGACGTCATCCGGAAATGTGACATTTGAAAGATTCGCTCACAATGCAATGCTAACAGAAGTTAACTTACAGGCTGTGAGTCCAAAGCTGGAGGAATTATGATAATGTCGGTCTTGTCTAACATAACCAATCCCAGGAAGTAAACTGTTGCCTACAATCCATGTGTTTGTTGTAGCCCAAGAAAAAGAGATTTACGTTGGAAAATATAACAAGCGTCATTGTTTACTTTCGGGTTTGTACCTTTTGCATATCATTAACATGTACTAATAATACACATCAAGGAAAATGTAAAATCGTAAATCTGACCATTGGTGCTCTTTAAAGCATAACTTAACCCCTGGTCAGAGCCTGACTGTACCCACTGGCAATATTTGAAAAATGCAAGAAAAGTAGGCAGATCCCAACAGAGATAGAGGGGATGAACTAAGAGATCGTGACAAGGGCGTGGTGAGCTTGAACCTGCTTACGTCACGAGGCATTTTTTGGACCCAACATCCAATAGGAAAATTCAACTGCAGTAGCCACCATTCAACCTGAAGAGGGCAACACTCAGACGTTTTTACACCATATATTGTAATATTGAAACACTTTATACCTAAATGTCAAGAAACTTACTAAAATCAATGAACAGCACTAATAAAGATCCATTCTTACAGATCATTAACTAAAAAAAGTTGGTTTAGGGTTTAGTTACGCTTTAAAGCATTGAAACATGCAAGAAAAGTGGGCAGACCCCAACAGAGATAGCGGGGACGAACTGAGCTCGTACCAAAGGTGTGGTGAGATCATAAAAATGGCGTGGTGAGCTTGAACCTTCTTACATAATGCAGTACCACAACATCCAATAGGAAAATTCAACTGCAATAGCCACCACAAAACAAGCAAAAAAATCGGCCAAATATTCTTGAATTTAGTGTTTATGAAACATTTTCACTTTTTTTGCTTACCCCATTGGCAGATTTTTTTGCTTGTTTTATGCACAAAATCACTTACATTTGATGCCTAAAAACTAGACTTATTTTCTTGGGTCGTTTTGCTCATCAAGAAAAAGCATCTTCATTTAAGAATTTTTTGATATTTTTACTGAAAATAAGCCAAAAATACTAAGCATTTTTTTCTTGAAAATAATTTTTTGCAGTGTATATACCTGACATGTGCATATCACACACACACACACAGACACAGAGCATGCTACTCACTAAGGTCTGAGCACTGGATCACATTAAGTTGACACTGGCAACCAAAAGGACATAAGGGCACATCGGGTGGCAGTTCCTCCCCCGAAGACCCCGAACCTTCTTCGTCTCTCATCATCATCGTCGTCAGATCTCCCCCGTCACCATCCATGCCGAAATCCCAGAATCCTTTCTGCTCAAAGGGCAGGGTCAGCGAAGAGGCCATCAGGGTGCAGATATGCAACAGCAGCAGAAGAGAGCGGCCGGAGAACATGACTGAGATACAGACACACACTGACCTACAGGATAAGAGAAAAAGAGGGGGAGAGACTTATGAAACCAATGACTCATAATAACTTACAATGTCTCTATTATGTATTAAGTGCCTTATAACCTGGCACTTGCTGATGTTATGCATGTTATTCACATCAAAAGCAAATACAGTAAACAGAGTCACTGGAACATTTGCCACCAGGTGTTTACAGTCTAAAATGTTTGTTTTTTTTCCTTCAAAAGCTAATGTTTGGACACATCTGTGGAATAATTTTTGCATTAACCCAAAATGAAATAAGAGACAAAATCCTCATTGATGTTGATCATCAGACACTGCCTCATCTGTAAAAATGCATGTTAGGAAAACAATTAAATCTATTTTCATATAAAGACCTGCAAAATATGGCTTCGTGGCTGAATTTTCTCTATCCACCCACTATTGGCAGATGTGGCATAAAGTTAATGTTGGAGCCTGCATACAGTTCTGTTTATGATGATTAAGGCTGTCTTCAAGTTCATAAGAGGAAAAGGGTGGTTCACGTTTGATATTTGAGTTTTTCTAGGAGGAAATTATAACATTGGCATCTGAAGGTAAGTACATCATTTAACACCGGACATGCCCTTCCTTCATAGAAAACTTTGACATATAATTTAGGCCCTGAACCAACAATGTGCCTTATTTTATATCTTTGACAAAGATATCTGACCCTGCCTGTGAAGGCTAAAGTGTCTTAAATATGAGATCAGGATCATCAAAGTTTCATTTCAATCGTTGGTTTTAAACTCATTCATGACCTTACTCAGTCAATATTAAATATATCAAGATTATATTTCACCGAATGTTCTTTACATTATGTAGGATGATTTTATGCAACAACAAAAAAATGTAAATCAACTGCAACACATGTTTAATGTTCATTACAATATCAAACAGGGCAATAAACCTTAAAAAACTATTATGTGGTTTGTTAAAGCCATGACCTAACAGTTAACACATGTGAGAAACAACACTGTTTTAAGACTGTCAAATATTGCAAGGGATGTAACATCATGATGAAGTCTGCCGTGCAATTGTTACAGAGACCCTACAAATAAAATGCTAAGTAATTTTTACTGTATGATACGATTTAGCATCTCATACACCAGACAGACAGTTTTTGGGTTTGTGTACATGTATGTCATGGTCCTGTCTTCAGGTCACAGTTTAAGTCATAGTGACAGGATCATGGCAGCCCAATGTTTTGTGTGAGAGCACTGGCTTTGTTTTTTCATTGCCATGTGCTTTCTGTCTCGTCTCCTGACCCCGCCCCCTTGTTTCCTCATTAATTATCCCATCATTGTTTGAATCATGTCACCTGTTCCCCTCTTGATTTGTTCCCTTATTTAATGCCCTTGTGTTTGCTGTCCTGTGCTTGTTCGTTTTGTACCAGTCCTGTTTGAGTTTATGCTATTGCTAGTCCAGTGTATCTTTTGTCAAGTTTATTGTTTTGCCAAGTCTGTTTAGTGTTAAGTCAAGTCTGTTTAGTGTTTTGTTTGCATAGTGTATTTCGCCCCCTCGTGGGTTTTGTTTTCTTGTTTTGTCTCAAATAAAAGTTTCTGTCAAAGTGTCTGCACCTGGGTTCATGTCGTGTTCCTGACAGAACGAACGAGCCAGAATCAGAACCCAGCAGACTTTATGGATCCGTCCTTGGTTGCTCACCGCAGCCGTTATGTTCACCGGCTGTTTGCCATGCAGCAGAAGGGTGCAGAGATTCTGCCCTTCGCCCAGAAGTTCCTGGACGAGGCTCGTCTTGCCGGCCTCAACGGAGAAGAACTTAAGGTGATCTTTTACGCCTGCCTCGATGAACCTCTTGGCTCCAGGGAGGTAGAGATGCTTAAACCCCTGGACTTCATTGATATGGTCCGTTATGTGGCAAACCGATCGGAACCCAGGGTCTTAGCTAAGGCTGCACCTCCATCTACTATGTCTACAATACCTGAGGGTCTTGTCATGGGAGTGATGACAGTGGGAGACCCGGCTATCACCACCTCGACCCCAGAGAGTTCAGTCCAACCTGTTAGCCTTCGAGGTAAGCGAGAAAGAAGGGTCTCATGGGAGTCATCATCTGGAGGGTCCTCTTCAGAGCCTGTCACTCCTGTCTCAGTTCCTCTCCCGTTTCCCGTACTCTCTGCACCTCGGCCAAAAAGGAAGAAGCGGAAGAAGGGATCTGCGGCCCCCCAGCCGCCGCTGCCCTCAGCGCAGCCTGCCCAGCCGCCGCTGCCCTCGACGCAGCTACCGCAGCCAGAGCCGTCTGCGCAGGCAGCCCAGCCACCGCAGCCAGAGCCGTCTGCGCCGCAGCCGCAGTCTGCGCAGCCACCGCTGCAGCCCCTGCCGTCTTCGCTGCCGGCCGCAGTGCCCCCTGTCATGGTCCCTGTCTCATCACCGCTGCCAGCCACAGCGCCCCCTGTCTCACCGGCTCCTGTGTCTGCCCCTTTCCCGCCCGGAGACCCTGCCTTGTTTCCCATTGTGTCTCCAGTCCTTCCTACCTCAGCCTTGCCTCAGTCTGCCCCCTCTGGACCTACCCCACCTACCAAGACCCCCAAGCCTGCCCGGACTCCTCGTCCCAAACCCTCTACCTCCGCCCCAGGACCCAAGATTCCTTGCCCTCACAGCTCCAACCCACCTGGACTTCCTCATGTGAACTTTTTTGTTCCCCCACCCCCCCTCCCTTTAATGATGTTTTTGTTATGTCACCCCAACCCTGTTATTTTAAGTTGTTGTTTGCCTTTGTGTTTGTGTATTATGTTTTATTGGTTTTTCTCTGTTTCCCAGTATGTCTTGTCTCGTGTCTAGTGTGTTCCCTTGGGGGACGCCCGGTGGCGTCCCTTAAGGGGAGGGTCCTGTCATGGTCCTGTCTTCAGGTCACAGTTTAAGTCATAGTGACAGGATCATGGCAGCCCAATGTTTTGTGTGAGAGCACTGGCTTTGTTTTTTCATTGCCATGTGCTTTCTGTCTCGTCTCCTGACCCCGCCCCCTTGTTTCCTCATTAATTATCCCATCATTGTTTGAATCATGTCACCTGTTCCCCTCTTGATTTGTTCCCTTATTTAATGCCCTTGTGTTTGCTGTCCTGTGCTCGTTCGTTTTGTACCAGTCCTGTTTGAGTTTATGCTATTGCTAGTCCAGTGTATCTTTTGTCAAGTTTATTGTTTTGCCAAGTCTGTTTAGTGTTAAGTCAAGTCTGTTTAGTGTTTTGTTTGCATAGTGTATTTCGCCCCCTCGTGGGTTTTGTTTTCTTGTTATGTCTCAAATAAAAGTTTCTGTCAAAGTGTCTGCACCTGGGTTCATGTCGTGTTCCTGACAATGTATGCAAGATCAATCCGGTCAGACAGTAAGGTGGTGCTGGAAAAACTCAAGACTGACCTTCTTAAAACATATCTTAAAACAAGCCATTCATTAGACAGGAAAGAGTAAGGAGGGAATATTTCTGGCTGTCTCTGTATTTGTTTGCAAGTGTGTGTATTGATGTCTAGGAGGGTGGAAAGCCACACATGATGTCACATCTGAATGAGCTCCAGCTGACTCATGTGATGTCATCACTAGAGTAGGGCTGAGATGTGGTTAAGGATTTGGGGTCTGTTGAACCCGCATTAGGGCTTTACTGGTACAGTCAACCTAAACCTCAAATCCACTGTTTCCACCAAACATCCTACACCTGTCCCACATTTAACTTGAATCACACACAATTTTAACACCTCACATACTGAATGGCAAAAGCAGAACTGACTAAATAACTAAGATTGCAGCAACATTACAAATAGTGTAATTCATGTTACTCCCTATATTAAAAATAAACACATATGATTGTGTAAGAGATCCCAGATGTCAGAAGAAATCAATTTGAGATGTCACATGACATTTGCTTTTGGAGAAACTTCAGTGATGTTTTCTAAAGAAGAGAAGTTCAATGTATTCTGTATTATTGCCCCATTACTCTTTACAGTCACATTCAAATATGTTTTCTCAGCAAAATCATCACGATTCAGTGTTTGAAAACTGAAAAGGCATGAGAGGCATGCGACCTCCCAAGTGCTGAATGATATTTCCTGTTATTGGTCTGGTTATTGGCAAAACTACCCACAGAAACTTTGCTTTGCATTCTATTAAAATTCAAGAGATAAAGGTGAGGTTTAGTATGTAACACTCATTACAAATCAAGTGACCTTTTTTGATTCATTTTTATTTTATGGTGTCTTTGTTACAGTGCACATTTAAGTACTAATAAGTAAGAGATAATGTAAAGGCAGCAGGTTGTAATTTATTTATTTTGCGATAACAACCGGCTCTATCCCGCTTATTACATGGCTATTAACCTCATAAGTAAGGTAAGGAACATTAAATATTGATTTGAAATATTTTATTATGAATGCAGACCTTCCGTAAGGGAAAACCTGTTTACTTTCAGTTTTTAGAAAACAAAAGACGTTCAGATGTCACAAGTACACTGTTTGGTTTAATAATTTGTAAATATAATGTCATATATGTTATTAAAAGACATATTTATATTTAATTTAGTTTAAAGGAATATTCAATTTTCTTAAAAGAAAAATCCAGATAATTTACTCACCACCATGTCATCCAAAATGTTGATGTCTTTCTTTGTTCAGTCGAGAAGAAATTATGTTTTTTGAGGAAAACATTGCAGGATTTTTCTCATTTAAATGGACTTTAATAGAGCCCAACATTTAATACTTAACTCAACACTTAACAATTTTTTTCAATGGAGTTTCAAAGGACTATAAATAATCCCAAACGAGGCATAAGGGTCTTATCTAGCAAAACGATTGTCATTTTTGACAAGAAAAATAAAAAATATGCACTTTTAAACCACAACTTCTCATCTAGATCCGGTCGTGATGCGCCAGCGTGACCCCACGCAATACGTCATGACGTCAAGAGGTCACAGAGGACGAACGCGAAACTCCGCCCCAGTGTTTACAAGTGTTGAGAAAGAGGACCGTTCCTACGTTGTTGTATGTCAACTGATACTAATTAATGTCTTTGTGTCAGTTTATTGTTTACAATGGTCCGCAAATGTGCGTTTCATATATGTAACACGTGACCTCTCTACGTCACTACGCATTTACGTTAGGTCATGCAGGAAAGGACCTAGACAAGAAGTTGTGGTTTAAAAGTGCATATTTTTTAATTTTCTTGTAAAAAATGACAATCGTTTTGCAAGATAAAACCCTTATGCCTCGTTTGGGATTGTTTATAGTCCTTTGAAACTTCGTTGAAAAAAACTGTTAAGTGTTGAGTTAAGTATTAAATGTTGGGCTCTATTAAAGTCCATTAAAATGAGAAAAATCCTGCAATGTTTTCCTCAAAAAACATAATTTCTTCTCGACTGAACAAAGAAAGACATCAACATTTTGGATGACATGGTGGTGAGCAAATTATCTGGATTTTTTTTAAGAAAATGGACTGTTCCTTTAATATTAAACTGTCAAAATGATTTGCAGGCAGTTGTTATATTGGAATGTCGCAATTGGCCAATCAGAATCAAGCATTTTAGAGTGCAGTGTAATAAGTAAGGAATAATTGCAGACGGGCCGTTGAATTATTAAAAAATAATGTGCATTATTTTTTAATAATTCAAGGACCCGGAGTCAATTATTCCACTTATACTACGGTTACCACACATCAAGACATCAATCACATGATATATTTAAGAGATTCGTCTGGTTTTTGTATTTAAATCGCTATTGTGAGTAGGACAATTTCTTCCAGTGACTCTTTTGCTTGTTCCTAAACATCATTTTAAAGCTGGCAATGAAGGATTGAGCCGTTGATAGCATTCTAATGCAGTTATTAATGAATTAATTAGAAAGAGAGAAGAGCGACAGAGACACAGAGAGAAAAAGAAAGGAAAAAAACAGCACTGTTATTGCATTGGAAAATCGTCTGTCATGTTGTTTTTGTTAATCCGTTATTACAGTTAACTATGCGAAGTGATATGGAACTGTTAAGCTGTCAAGAGAGCTGCCTGGAACTACGTTCGCCGTGCGTTTCCCAGAAAATAATTGCACACATAAGAATGTTCATCAGCCAATCAGATTCAAGCATTCAATGGACCCATAGTATAATAACAATTATACCACGGGCCTGTTAAATGCTTTATTCAGTAATGTTTGTGGTAACTGTGGTATAACAGGAATAATTGACTTCTGTCCTTTGAATTTTTTTTAAATAATGCACACGCAGTGTAAAGATACTCCGCTTCGGGTTGTGCCACACTACCACCTTGGGTGTGCATTATAATTTAACGGCCTGTCGTCAATTATTTCTTACTTAGCAACAAGTACTAACTATAGGGTTGGGTTTAGTATAAGGATTAGGTTTAGGGTTTTAAGTTTTATTTAAATATGCATAATTTACTGCTATTACTATAGTATTAACATGTAACAAAGACAACATAAAATTAAGTGTTACCCATTAGTTCACCAAAGAAATAACTTTTATTCTCATCTTAGAGGCTCAAAAGTTACAATTTGCTTTCAATACAGTTTCACGGCTGTCTTAGGAAAATAATGAAAATCTCATTTGTAATTTTTCTAGTCGTCAATTCATAAAGACCTCATACAAATTATTTAGTAAGATCATGTCTGCCTAATGTTTGAACTTTAGGGAGAAACTAAATGATTTCATTCACATCTAAAAGCCAAAAACCAGTCGCAGTTGCTATTTATATATAACAAACTAACAGTGAAGATTCCCATTAGATTCACAGGATCCCACACAAACATTATTCATAAAACCATGTCTCCATTGAGTCCTTTAAACGTCCCATCAAACACACCATTACACACAGTTTCAGGTTTAACTAAGTAATGAGAGTGAATGCTTTGGCTGTTCCTCATGGCAACTCCTAAACCATCAATCATTCTCAGACTCAATTCATCCGTGTTGTTTAAACCTAAGTCAATACAAGATCTTAAAAATATTCTCACAAAGAGACAAATACATTAAAAATTTGTCAAGGTTGCTGACAGTTTCCACAACTGACCATACACAACGTTTGCTAAATATCCATGGTAGCCATAACATCCTGAAGTATCATCCAAAGGTACAGCATTCTTTAACCTGTCATATCTACAACTATGTGTGCTCATGTCGTATTGTCTGCCCATCACTCACTTAAAAGTCAAACACATGGGACAGCGGCAGCCATTTTCCACGGTGATGACCTGAAATAAAGGCAAACAGGGAAAGAAAATGTACCAATTTGTAAAAATAGCAGCTAAATTATACCATGCACCCCAAAAAAGGTCTGGTTTGGACTGGCCAGAGGAATGCGAGAAGAAGGCAGATGCACAATTATACACAATCTCTCCACGGAGGAGTCTATATGCGTTATTTATGAACACAAGCAGCACCATAATATGCATACATAAGTATATGTGCCATTTTTATGGGATTAAATACTGTTGTGCTCAGCATTTTCACACTGTGACTTTACAACACGCAGCTGCTCAACAAAACAAAGTGTCTGTGTGAGATCTTAACAAGCGTGTTCACACAGCAGAGGAATATCGTTCGGTAAAGCAACAGTTTCTGTTTATATTTCGGTTATGAAAGAGACTGACATCCGCATTCGTTTTCCAAAGTGATTCACAGAGGTTTTCAGGCCTCATATACAGCACATACAGTACAAAGATGACCTTATTTTCATTCTGACAAAGGAAAGGAAAACAAACATACAGAAATATCAGCAGAGACAAACATAATCCTGTCCCACAGCGTGAGCCAAATGCACATAAAGAAAAACAATGCTTGCGGTAAGCACTTTATGCATTTGGCAGACGGTTTTATCCAAAGCGACTTACAGTGACTTCAAGGTATATATTTAAGCAGTATGTGTGTTCCCTGGGAAACAAACCCAATGTTAACACTATGCAATAGCAAATAAGCTACAGGAACACATAATCCATATCATCTGCATTCCTCTCCTATGGTGACTTCAGGAACGGCATCGTTTAGATCAGTGGTTCCCAAACCTTTTACAACAACAATAAACATTTCTGGACTCACACACGTTACAGTCCAACCCTATATCACGAAAATGCGTGACTATTTCACGCATGGACCAGCGTGACAATGTCACGCTTTGCCGCGTTTGAGCGTGAGCATGTCACGCTTTTCTGTTTGTGTCACTGTCACGTATTGGTTACTCAACTTTTTTGTCCTATTTTCAAACCATTGTCGCTTCGGTTTAGGGTTAGATTTGGTGCTTGTGTTATATGTCACTTTAAGTATTTGTCACTTTAAGTATTGGTTTATAAAAAAAAAAAGATACAATACTTATTCTTTTATATTTTCTAAACTTTAACCAATTGTCACCTGACGTTGGGGTTAGAGTTTGTTTAGGTAAGGGTGTCATTTTATGTAAATCTAACCCTAAACCGAAGCGACAATGGTAAGAAATTAGGACAAAAAAGTTGAGTAACCAATACGTGACAGTGACACAAACAGAAAGCGTGACATGCTCACGCTCAAACGCGGCAAAGCGTGACATTGTCACGCTGGTCCATGCGTGAAATAGTCACGCAATTTCGTGATACTGGGTTGTACAGTCATATAAAGGATACATGCTAATATATCATATTGTACAATATTCACTAGTTCGCCTGCACATTCAGGTCTTAATGATTAATGGGAAACAAACTTGGCTTGCTGTCCTCGAAGGGAGCTCTGTACCTGAGCTTATTTACCATGTACCTTATATACGCATATGATGATGATAATTGACAGGCCTGAATGTTTAGGCTCCTCCAGAACCTATGTTTAGAACTGCATTTATGTATAGTAGGTTATATTAATATTAAAAAAAAACATGCAACACATACTCTTGTTAGACCAAAATAATATATAGATTGATTGATTGATTGATTGATTGATTGATTGATTGATTGATTGATTGGTTGGTTCATTTAATTAGACCTTTTTATATTTTATCTATTGACACTTTTACTGTACACAGGAGAGTGCACACTAGTTTTGGGGAAAGTTACTTTTAAAAGTAATGCATTACAATATTAAGTCACTCTCCAAAAAAAAAGTAACTAATTGCATTACTTAGTTACTTTTCATGGAAAGTAATGCTTACGTTACTTTTAGTTACTTTTGCGTTACTTTTCTTGGCTGACGCTTGATCTCTTTCAGGCCTTGCAGGTGTTTTTATTACTGAAAAGTTCTGCATACAGAAATTGAATGCTTTATCTATGCATGCGTGTGTGCATAGAGTGCATAATGTGAATACATTTAGTTTAAATCAGTAAATAATTTTTTTTAATCAAATGAATTAAACTAAAAAGTAACTTGCATTACTTTTTAAAAAGTAACTAAAATATTCATGTGTACATTTAAAAAGTAATGCGTTACTTTACTCATTACTTCAGAAAAGTAATACTATTACGTAATGCATGTTACTTGTAATGCGTTGCTCCCAACACTGGTGCATACATTAAATATTTGCCTGTGAGAAATACATGTTAAAAACCAGGCCAAAGTCTCATCATCCATTTATGCTATTAGGAGCATTAAAATGGCCTTACTCTGTCAATGTTAAAGATATCAAGGTTATATTTTCACAGAATGATCCTTACATTATAGAGGATGATGTTATGTATAAACAGCAAATGACCTTAGCTGGGTTTTCACAGACACAGTCACATATGTGAACTCAGTTTCAATGTTGTTTTAGTCTTTAAAACGGTTTGTGTACCCAATTTACATTTCCATTTAATCTGGTGTTTCTGACAAAGCGAAACAGTAATTAATGAAATGTTAGATTTTAATAATAGAGCACATTGCAGAAACCTGTAGAGAAATAAAAACAGACCTGCGCAGTAGTGCAGCTAGAGTAATGTCTGCGCAGAAGAGCATGCAGCTACAGAGAAATCTTCCTAAATGCTTGAGAATGTTTGCTATGATTACTATAATGATAATCCTGAAACCCAGCAGTAATGCATTAGTCAAAGGGGGAATTTCCCTCAGCATTATCAGCCATACAGTACTGTTGTCTATATTGGATGTCTTTATTTAATTGTCTTGCTGTGTGCAGACATGATCATATAGCATCGGCATTAACATATACTGCTTATAAAAATACAAATCTATCCTTCCCTTTTTAGATGTTTGAATTATTAAATGTAAAAATAGTAAAATGATGCATCTTGTGATAAGATGAAGAAATTCAAGTCTTAATATTGACATCAAAAATGCATTTTTTACTTACTGGAAATTATTATTAGAAGATAAATGTAAAAAAAAATTATAGCACATCTCTAACTGACATACCAGTGTTGGGAGGTGAAAGTTGTTTGGTGTATTGCAATAAACTCACACGATGAATTTGTAACACAGTACATTAGAAAGGTCACCAATAAAAAAACCTCTCAAAACCACAGCTTTAACACAATACATAGGTTTAAAGCAAGCAAGAACACAGTTACTTTCAGTGTTTCCCAGCCAGTGAATGTTTGATATCATCAAAAAAGCTATATTCAAATGCATGCACCTCCTCTCTATCGCCTCATCTGAATTATAGCAGTGGGTAGCTTTGGGTTCATGCACTTGCCTGGAATGAAGTGCTTGCTTGACCGTGATTTTTTAGCAAAAAAAGCTATTGCCTGACAATGTCTGTGACCACTCTGCATGAATGTGGTGACAGAGACAACACAAAGTGAGGTCAGACCTGATAAGAGAGCACAGAATGAAGCCTCTGAGTGGGTTTTTTTTTTTCTCAACATTTTTGACTTATACCCTCACATCCGTGGGATTCAAGTACTCATTCATTGAAACAAACCAGAAGTGTTTGTTGTTATGGAAAGTGTTTTGTTATTTTATGCAGGTTGTTTGTTACTTATATCATTATTATGATAATATACCATTGATTCATCATGATTTATAACAATTGATTTGGTAGAAAAAAGTTACATAGAGCAGCTTCCTCTCTTTCTAATGACTCATGTGAGATTTTGTCTTTCACAGGTTTTAATAGGGTTTAGGTTTGTTAAAGGTTGAATTCACTTTAATAAAATCCAGATGGAACATTTATTAAAGTAATATCATTTGCACTTCTTGAATGATGTAATTTAAGCTCAGTTAAATGAAATGTCACCAATTTTAATAGACCATTACTGTCGGATGAATACAATTTCTAAATGAGAAGTACTGGTTGAAAAAGGGCCATTTCCACACTTTTTTTTTAATTATTGGAATGAAATAAGAAAAGGTAAGAACTTAAAAATGTATGTTTTAAAGTTGTCTAAAACTAAAATCTCAAATGATCAAATTATTATTTTTTTTGGTGGGGGGGGACACAACATGGTCACAATTAATATTAATGCAATATAATGCATCGCAAGGAATTGAAAACCTCTTAACCAGACCAAGACTAACTTCACTCAATATCTAAGCCTTCCTGTGCATCCCATCCCCTAGTGTGTCTCAGTGTTCACTGCATCCACTCCATATCCTATAAATATTTCACAGAGGTACTTGGAAAAGGTGCAACACGTCTGTATTAAGTGTTGTTTCATTAATCACTTACATCATGTATATAACAGCAATGTATTATCTCTACTCTCAGTCCCTATAATGATCTTAAAACACTATACCTATAAAGACAAACACTGAGAGTTTTATGTATTTATTTTTAAGAAACATCCATGAAGGTTACATTTGAATTTATTTGATTCTAATGCAAATCTATACAAGCTTATTATTTTAAAAATATATATTAGTGTATTTCTTAATGCACTTATCTATCTTAACCCAAAAACCTCTATGGACGTAACTCTAACCCTAACATTATAACGACAATGCCCAAGAGACCCTTCAGTATTAAAATATTCATTATTCACTGTAAGTGCAACAAGTTTGCACAGACGTGACCTGTATATGTGTATCATATCTCGATATATACGTCATATAAAATGGAAATTAAATCATTAATCATAAAAAAAATCTATTAAAACTAATACAAAAAAATCAAAAGGGTTAACGTTAGAAGGTAGCTACAGTAGGCTATATTCATCGAAATAACATTATCAAAAATAAGCCCACAAAATCTAATTTCGAGTGAAAACTATAATTAAACCAAATTATTTGTGACAAAGACTTTTAAAAAAGTTTGAATTTGGTGAATATTAAGACTGCATATCTACTTACCTTTAACTGAGGTGAAATATTTCCACACTGCGCTCGTGCGTCTGATGATAAATGCTTGCTATTTGGTTTCTGAATGTCGGACTTTCACACAAAGATATTGACTTCAAAGCGTCTTTGCCTCTCATGTGTCAGTGAGCAGAGAGCTGCACACTGTTGAAATGGGCGAACACGCGCTTGTGGGTTTGGGGTGGGATGAGCCAAAAACTCACATTGACTCATGTCCAGATACCGGTAACACCAAATAAACGCATTTAAAGATCAGTTATGTTGTTGTTCTCAAGTGTAACCAATCAAAACATGTGTTTCTAATCACGTGTTTCTAAGTTAAACTTATTTATACTCAAGAAAAAAGCATCCTATCAGATAGCCTACGGTTATTAAAGGGATAGTTCACCCAAAAATAAAAATTATGTCGTCATTTTCTCATCCTCATGTTGTTCTAAATCTGTATGAATTTCTTTTTTCTGTTGAACACAAAAGAAGATATTTTGATAATGATGGTAAGCACACGTAACTGTTACGATGGGATTTAATGGGTACCGTGGCGGCTTACCATCATTTATCACAATACTTACTTAATATTTGTTTTTTTCTACTATGGAAGTCAATGGTTACAATCAGGCGTTCATAAAAATAAGTAAATGTTCATAAATTTTAAGATTTTAAGTTTAAGTAGTTAACAGTTAATTATTAATTTTAGAAGAAACTCAAGTTAAAAGATTAAACTTTTAAATTAAAATATTTAGTATTAGTAGATGTTGAAATTAAGATGAGCGAAGATTATTTACAATGTAGAAATATTGTTCAGTGCAGTGGCGGCTGGTGACTGCTCTTCCGAGGGGCGCAAATTCAAAATATGTGTTTGAAGTGTCGTGTGTTGCTTGTGTTTTCAAAATAAGTGCCTGCTGCACATGTGTTAAAAGCGGTTATGATAAAAGAGACACTCACGTTCACAAAATACACGCAAGACACTCCCTTAACAGTAATCTCTGATTACGCATGAGATTATAGGAGTATCTGGCAAACGCGAGCGTCTCTTTTATCATAAACCCTTTAGATGCATCTGCAGCAGGCACTTTCGCACCGAACACATATTTTGAAATTACCAACCACACACATGATGGACTACATATATGTTGTGACGAACTTTGCATCAATTGCCCTCGAAAAAATAAGTCACTGGCCGCTACTGGTTCAGTGTTAGTTTATCTTAACTAATGTAGATATGATTAGTTAATGCTACAAAATAGATCCTTTTTGTTAAGTGTTACTTTTTTAAATCATTATTCACTGGGTACATGACAGAACATCAGTTTTACCAGTTTAGTAGGCTCTAATAAAAAACTAAACACTGTAATAAAACATGTAAACTAAAGTTTAGTTTATGAAGATGTTACTTCAGGTCTGTTTTCTATTTTCCATTGGCAAATTCTGCTGTTATTCATTTTGTTATACTGCCAACACCCACTTACCAACGCAGCTGGAGAACATGAGAATTATTCTGTACCCAACTGTTCCTCTAAATGTATTTGTGGACATCAGATAATCTGGACCTGTATATGAAAGCAAGGATTATCTTCTTTCTCTTGTTTGTGGGTTTGCACTTTAGTGTATGTACTGTTTATGTCTGAGGTCATTCAAACATAGGCTACTGAACTACACTGTACTGGATGCAATGTAGTGATGTCTGTAAATACCCCTGTGTTATGAACGCTGCCTGCTTTCTCTTATCTTTTTCACTCACTCATTTTTTGTCACTGTATGTAAGGCTGGAATGCTGCATGCTGCCTTTGGGTCCGAGCGAGGGGTGGTGTTTTAATGGGCTGCTGCCCCCTTCTTACTTTTCTAATAACAAACACAGGAAGTTGCTCTTGCTGGATAAGGGAAGAAGAATGAAAACATGGATGGATAAGATTTTTGCACTGTTTGAAACAAGTTTAATTCAAACCCGCACCAAATAAAATGCTAAATTTTATGTCAATGTATTTATATAGCACAAATGTTCTGTACAACTTAAAAAAAAAAAAACTTAAAGTTAAAGCTTTCTAATAGCCTATTTGGTCTCAATGTAAATAAATGAATACATACATTTGATAAATATTGATGGAGACAAGTTTTAAACAAAGGTAACTGGCTTACCAAGAAGGTAAATGAGGTGCTAAGATGCAGTTTTGGCATATCTGTGAGTCTGTAATGTGACTTGCTTTCAATGGCAGAGCACTTTACATGCAAAAACAGCTTGAAGAGTAAACAGAGCGTGTCTATGGGTCAAAAAGGTAAATGAAGGATGAGTTGGATCCCTCTGGGTTAAAAAACTTCTTAGAGCTCCAATTCTCAATCCAAAAATTTGAACCAGAATCAAGAATCGGTTTAGACCAGTTACTTACACCGCCATATACCCATGCCATCATTAGTATATTTTGGAGATGTTCTGATAGACTTGAAAATAACATGACTTTTTGTTTTGTTTAATTATGCTCCCTTAAACTAAAAAAAGTCTGATATATAGAACATGAAAAGCAAGAACATATCTGGTTGTGGTGGATGCTTGCTAAGACCACAATGCAGACTTTTTTCAAATGACTGTACAATTATGTTAAGTCAAGGTTATGCTGTGTGCTGAGAGGATAGCCAGTAGCTCTGGCCAGTTCAGTGATGCTTATAGAGGTAATGTGTCATTACATGCTCAGCTCGTAGAAAAGACTTGCTTTGGTTACAATAAATATTGTGAGCTGCACTGTGTATTGTGTTCCAGATGCATGTATTTTTATTCTGGGACAGCTGGCTTTTTGAGCATTATGACACACCATTATCATCTTATTTTGTAATTCTTTAAAACCAGACTCAAGAGAGCAATACATTTGGGCATGATGTCCATGAAAGTGATGAAAATAGTGAAAACAATTGTATTTATTATAAAAAAATTATGTATTTAAACTAAAAGCGACACATGATAAATGCATCAAGTTAAGATCATTATGCCCACAGAAATGTCACTGACCCTTGTGCTGAAGAGGTGCACAAATACGGTACAGCATACTGTATTGGACTCAATACCTTTAAAAGTATTTTTCCTTTCTGCCCCGCTGCTCTAGGAACAGTGAAATGCTGTGTGAACACAGGCTTTGTGCTTTGCAAGCAGACCATTTACTTTGAAAATGGAAAAATGGTAAATACTTCAATCATGCACATTTTTATACCTCAGAGCTATTATCAGTGGTGCAGATAAAATGCACGTTTAGCTTAAAACATACAGTACATAAGACCTTTATGTGAGATCTCATTCCATTTTATTTTAAATCATGTAACTTATATTTGCAAACACAAACATTCCTGTTTAAAATGTCCAGCTGCTTTCTTGATCCCAGGATGTTGATGGGGTCAGTGTTTACAAGATGCGAGTACACTGTAAAAAATAATATGCCCCATCTACTCAATAAAATTGTGGCAACAGATTACAAGCAATATCATTAATTACATTAAACAAATCAAAATTGATTTAGATTTACTCTATAAACTCCTTAATATTTACATATTCAAAAAGCCAAACTGCAATTTGCAATTAAATTTTTTATTAAAATTTAAACAAAAATATTGGGTATACTAGACAAAGATCTAGCACTATACAATAAAAAATATTATGTGATATCTACCCAATAAAAGTGTGGCAACAGATTACAAGCAATATCATTAATTAAATTCAATAAATAAAAATTGTGTTAGAATCACTCCATAAACTCTTTAATAGTAACCCATTCAAAAAGGTAATCTGCAATTTGCAATTAGAAATTAATTTAAATTTAAACAAAATATTGGGTATACAGGACAAAGACCTAGCACTATACAATAAATACTATTCAATTATACTATTTTAATTTAACATAATCCATTAATATTTTTATTAGTAATGAGTATTATATCTGATTTCAGAATGACAGACAAAGATGAATCAATTCTTATTTTATTGCAGTCAAAAGAACAGGAAAGCATCTCATTTTAATGATGTATTTGTAACAGTGTAAACTTCAAAAAGTATTTTACAGTCTTTAAAGAAAACCGTCCACATTTCCCGACGAAAGGTTCCATGTTTGTGTTCTGTTACATTGATTCACACCCAGAAAATCAGACAGCAGTTTAGACTTACTGTACTGTAATCAGTTCATAAACTTTGAAGAATCCAGCTCCAAGAAAAGTTTCTGAAACACCTGAAAAGATGCCTGGGATACTGGAGATTCAATGCATAGATCCAAGGATAAAGCATGCCCTGTGAACACCTTTAAGGCCTCAATAACAATTCCAGCATCCTTTGGGCTTCCACTCCTAGAAGATCCATTCTTTACAATTACAGCCATCACAAGCTGCTCAAGTCCCGCCTCTTCATCTTTATCCTGCAACATTAAACAGCAAATATGTCTTAAAACCTTTATAAATGTATACAGCTTGAATATTGAAATAATCCACACATTAAACTTGTATATTAAAATGTTTTAAAGAAAACTGGAAGATATGTGTAATGGAGTTCATCTGAGTTTGTGGCTTATTAGGTATGTTTGAAATGTGCAATAATATTGAAAACTGATAAAAAAATTCTCATTGGAATCACAAATAATATCAAAAAATGTTTGAAAAGATATATAATCTATATTTATAATTAGGACAAATCTTTTCCCTACATTTTTTTCTGTCACACGACAGTCACATATTTATTTGTTAACCAAGTTACTCACATGTGTATATACACACACATACACTATATACACAATATAATATGTACAATTTATTTATTTAATAATATTCCTCACCTTTTGTTGTGAATAAAGTTCTCCCTCAGCAATGTTTCACGTTGCCTGCAGGAAGCTGCAGTACGTTACAGGCCTTCATGAACACACAATTTAGATAATAGGTCGCGAAATTAATAGTGAATGTTCAATTTACATTATGTAGAAAGCTTAAACATTTTAAAAAGACAACTTATACATTTAATATCTTACTCACCTTTTGTGGAATTAAATGAATAATGTTATATTTCCCCTCAGTAATGATACTGTACTCGCGGGAAAATTCAACACAGGGCGTCGCAATTTAGCACACAATTAATTTACAGCGAAGAATAGTTTTACATTACCAATTTATTCGAATATAGTTAACACAAAACTAAATAAACCGAAAAAGACCGCAGTAAAGTCACATTTATTTTTATAACACGAACCAAGCGAGAGAGCGAGCAGAATTTGTCATAATAGATACATACATGATACATATCTATGAGAGTTAGTGATAAGAGAACCCACCCATTCAGAGGAACAGTATGATTGGTCAGTTTTTCTGTCACTCAAAATGAGTTGCATCTGGACCACCAATCGCAGCATGCGAATCGACGAATGCATCCTAGATATGCGACCTCCTGGGTCCTAAAGCTGAAGTTACGTCCAAACCCAGTTCATATTAATCCTTATTGTAATTAATATTTACAAATTACAAACAAATTATACAAAGAAACCCTGCTTATAGACTTATAAGACTAAATATTGCCCGTTAAATTTACCCGAAATGAATTTTATCCACAGTTTAAACACTACATTGACGTCACAGCCAGCGGAGATTTTCAGCGACACTGGCCGAGGTGAGGCGACGTTGTCCGGTATATTTACGCGCGGAGCGCCCGCTGATTATCTGGAGCTCCCATCGCCACAAAACTCGAAGGAAATGTTTAAATAGGCGATATCTTTATGAACCTACTGCAGATTCTTGTTTAAAAAACATACATTCTCGACTGAAATGCTTTCAAAACTTTGAATTTTGGCACAATAACAGAAATATTTCCTAAATCCGTCTGCTCAGCGCTCACGACCTGCAATACAACCCGGAATGGTTTTTGATTTAAAACAGCTCATTAATATTACGTTGGATTTATTCAGTATTCGCTACATGCGCAGATACACAATAAGAATAGCTAAATCCTTCACAAAAACAATAAGTTGTTTTTATTCCAGTCATTTTTAAAGAATTTTAACACAAAAAAAATAACAAACTACATGAAATTAATTTTATTAAATAAAGTTTACATATTCAATTTCATAAAATCTACAAGCCTGCAGAATGACTTTTTACAGTGTATACATTACATCTAAAGGAAGCCGGAGACGGTATGCAGCAGAGACACAACTCATAAAACATAAATGGGGCTTCATTGCAACACTCAACGTGGCAGCTGTAGTAAATCCAAGCTAACATGTAAATAAAGCATTTTTTTGTGCCTGGTCCTTATTCCATAGTGCATGCATACATTAGCTGTGCTAATCCTAAAGTATACATTTTTTTAATCTGATTAATAATTATGAATATTATATATTATAAATAAAAAGTTTTAGAGATTTTTCTGAACTTGCATGACTCAAAAAGTACTTTTAATGGGCTTAAATGTCTTCAAAATAATATAATTCAAAGCAAATGTATTGTGCCTCTGAAGTATCAAACTAGGACATTGATGTCATCCACAGCTTGATGCTAATGATACAGAAATGTGATTTAGATAGAGATGTCCAAAACAAACTTATCTTGAGGTTAGGAAACAATGTTTTAAGCTACACTGAAGTAAACCAGTCTGTACCCAAAAGCAAATTGAGGCCTCATTTAGACCTGCAGGCGTCAATTACCGCTGAACCCAGCAGACATCCCAGCTCATAAGTTCTGTCTCATTACCTGCCCATTCAAAATCACATCTGCTCTGTGACTTCCAGCTGCTCACCTGAGAAATCCTGCAGTGCGTCTTCAAGGTCATTGATCATAAAGATGCTGCATAAACCTTCACAGGGAATGCACATAAAAATTGCTGTGAGCTTTGCTGTCTATGAAACACAGCTCACAAAATACAGCGGTGCCTTAAAAGTCAGACCATGAAAAATATGGGTCTAAAAAACTCATGTAAACCTGAAATAAGGTAAATGAAAATGTTTCTGTAAAAAAATTATGAATTAAAAAATAAATTCCATTTTATTCTAAACAATTTATTGGTTATAAAATGTAAGCAAATTTGTGCTATTGGCCATTTTTACCCTTAAAAGTTAGATTTTTCCAAATACTAGGAAGTGTTGAACATTTTTACTTTCATTTTTAAGCACTTTATAATAAAGTTTAAAATAACAGATGTATTTCACAAGTGATTTTAGATTTTTAGACCCTATTGTATTTCCAGATACACAGAAACTGTTGTAATAATTTACTTTATTGCATTCAAAAATAAATACAAGCCAAGGTCATTTCAAATTATAGTATTATAAATTAAAATGGTATAACATATCAGAATAAAAAAGATAAATATATTATTGCAGATGCAAGTGTAAATGGATATAGTGCAATAAAAGCATTGAATAACTAAAGTTTCTGTGTAATGTTATGAGCTTCACTTAAAGGAAACCAGAAATGATATCTACCCAAATATAACCATTTCAAGAATCATGTCAGCATGCGCATTTGTAAAGCTTTAAAGACTAAAGCTTTATAGTCAAATCCCTGGAGTGACACTGAAGTTTCCAAAATAAAAGGTCACTATTAGCACACAATTAGATCTAATGGACATGAAGTTTACAGTATTCAAGTAGGATAAAAGTGGATGAAAGGAGAAGCAGAGAGTGAAGTGACAGATGTTTCTGCGGGAGTTTACTGTAACACAGCGGGGGTCTGGGGCTCCAGAATGATCCTGTTGGGGTCCTGGATGCAGGAGAAAGCTTTACGAGGGATTTTCTTCACGTCAATGTAGTTGTACTCTAAATGGACATCTGACAGCAGAGACTTCTCAGTACTTATAGCCTTACATACAGACCTCACTGGAACAGAGCTGAAAAGACAAAGCAATACATTTGTTTTATTTCTTGAAAGTTTTGTTCCAGGCTGTTTGCTGCAAATATACAAAGGGGAAACCCAGCTAAACTAAAATGTATTTTTCATATGGACTACATACAATAATGCAAAATATTTTTTTATTGACAGATAACATGACTTATGGTCAGTATTTCTTCTCAGTTATTTCACCAAATGTGTGTCATAAAGTTCATTAAGAAAAAAGTAATCTGATGTATATCAGAAAACCCATAAAATTACTGGCAAAGGCCCAAAGCAAAAACACAAATATTCTTATTAGCATGGGGTTCATGTAGTTCACTCGGCTGAGTCTGAAAGTGAGAGCGCTCACTATTTATTCTTTCATACCAATTCCAATATAGCCTGAAGGTGCAGACAAGTTTATGGTTTTGAAATGCAAACTAAGACAATAAAAAGAAGTGAGATTAGAGAGTAAGAAATGAGAATGTTTTAAAGCAAAAATCTCAGTAGTCGTCTGAGCATAAAGAACAAGCTGGTTAACTTTTCAGAAATCTCTGAATCTTAAGGTATGGATTTGTTCCAAATACGAATATGTTTTCTACACATTTAAAGGCATTGTAGTGTTCCAGACATGAATAATGATTAAAAGAGACAAGACTTTTAATATGTAAAATAAATCTTTGGTGTCCCCAGAGCACAAGTGATGTTTTAGCTCAAAATACCATATAGATAATTTATGCTAAAATGGCCACTTTGTAGGTGTGAGCAAAAATGTGTCGTTTTTTGGTAGGGATGCACCGATACCGATACTGGTATCGGCCTCGATACCACATTTTCTAAAGTACTCATACTGGTTAAAAGTCCCCCGATACCTGGAATCGATACCACGGTCTGAGAAATGTTTATGTTTGAGCGGCGTGTAAGGGGTTAATGCCTCTTGTGTTGTCCAAAGAGACAGAGTTTACAACAAACTGGAAAACTAGTCCCTTGTTTTTTTTTGTTAAATTATATGACTAAAGCTGTTACCTGTAAATTTAAATCATGTTTTTTTTAAGTACTCGGTATCCGTATTGGCAAGTACTGAAATGCAAGTACTCGTACTCGTATTCAAAAAAGTGGTATCGGTGCATCCCTAGTTTTTGGGTGTGTCCATTAAAATGCAAATGAGCTGATGAAATGCAAACACTCATCGCCATCAATTGTGGTGTCAATTATTTTTTTCTCTTTCCCCCTTTCTGCACTAAATGGCAGTGCCGTGGTTGGAAAGTGCAGATTAAGGGGCGGTATTATTATGAATGGTCAGAAAATGCTCTCTAGCTGTCACTGGGGTGTTCCCCTATTTTAAAGAGGACACATTTGCACCTAGAATTCATATTAGTACCTCAGAGGTACATAATGATACCAAAGAGTGCATATTAGTACGTAATGTTTGCATATCGGTACCTAAATGGTACATATTAGGACATTTTATAAGGGTAGTACCCCCAGTGACATCCTAGGACCATTTATTGACCATATTTTTGTGTGAAGGCAGCTGCGTACAGTATGTAGGCAGTATGCAGGTTTCGTGTACAAACCTTATACGGTTGTGATCTAGACGCAGTAGCTGGAGATTCTTGAAGTGGCGTATGTTGCGTGGCACAGTTTCAAGCCTATTGTTGTCCAAGTGCAGCTCCACCAGTGTTTGATAGACTCCACGAAACGATCTTCCCAGCACTCTCTCCTCCTCCAAAAGGTTGTGGGAGAGATGCAGAGACTGTAAGCCTGGACGAAGGTGACTCAGTGAGTTTGGTGGAATGGCGTGGATGTGATTGTGCTGAAGGGAAAGCTGACGCAAGGCTCTCGGCAGGTGTGAGGGCACCACGGCCATCTGGTTATGAGACAGGTCAAGAACTTCAAGCTTCCTGAGAAACAAGAGTGAGAGAGAGGTGACGTGCTTACTTATTTTCAACTAATAATGGTAGCAGTAGTCAAATAATATGAACTGTCCAAATATTGCACTTAGATGCTCATTGTAACTTCAATGTGCGTATTACTTGTATAAGTGTAAACTATGTGAAAATATTGTTTGTGGTAAGCATACATTAGTCACATCACATTATAAATAAGGAGTTTCTTTCAAGTGTGTCCAAGAAGAAAAATAATCAGCAGTGTTTGCACAGAGACCGGGCCCCTGGGTGGGTCATTAACCCAAGGCGACTGGAGCCAAAAATACTGTGTGCACAACAAAGAGTGTGAACTTTAAAAATGTGTGTGTATGAGAGAGAGAGAGCGAGAGAAAGAGAGAGAGAAAGTGTATATGTGAAAAGGTCTCAAAGTGGAGTCAGAAGCACATTTAATATGCAGCATTGATGGTTAACCAGCACACAAGGACACTCAAGATAGCTGCAGCAGGTAATATTATTAATAAATCAAAGCTACTGTACAGTACAATGACCTCTATGTGGTTTTTATTCACCTAACAAGCTCTGCTACTATCCATGAGATGAGAATTGCTCACTGCCTATCAATTAGGAATTTTCTGTGGGACATTTTCAGGAGTACATGGGAATACTGTGCTATTATTTTCAGCTCTAATCTAAAGTTGTTTAGTGTGCAGAGAATACAACAATAATAATAAAATGCTTATTTGTATGTTATAATGTTATCTTATGCTATATTATATTGGTAGTATTTGAGATCCTTAAGTTCTATTTGTGAAATAAGTGTAAATGCTAATAAACAGTGGGAATTCTTTCTCTTTTTAGGAGATTTTTTATAGCAGCTGGGTTGTTTTATAACGTGAATATTTCCACAAATGTTTCATAATGTGTGTGTGTGCTGTTGAAATGAAATAAAACTATAAAGCAAACAAATAATTTAAAATAATAAATAAGGGCTGTTCAGTGTTGACGTCAGTTCATAGGTGAACTCAGAAGACAAATATGTTTCTCTCAGAATTTGTAACAAATGCCGCCAATGTTGTTTTGGTAATAGGTCTAGATCCTTATACTTCACTAGACTGTGCATTATGTCACCGTTATTACAGATTTGCATTTACTGTATGTAGTTTTAAACGGAGACAACAAGGCGTAGGTTTCAAAAAGGTGCACTTTGAAACAAAAAAAGTCTTCAAAAGTTTGCGTTTTCAGGACCCCAAAATGCCATTGTCATGTAGACAAACAGCCAAACCGAATAAAAACGTTTCCATTTACGGTTTAAAACATTGTCGTGTAAACTGTGGTTAAAGGGATGGGCCAAAAATTATAATATACCCATGATTTCTTCACCCTCAAGCTGTCTGTGATAACCTGGTTGAAACCAGGCCATTCTCAGTAGTAACTGAGTTATGGTCTGGCAAAGCTTCATAGACAAATTATTTCCAAAGGGGCGTCACCAACGGACGTCTCTCAAATGCTTCTGTGTCCAATTGGATAGACCTAAAACCAATCACAGCAATGAAGGAGATGACGTATGTAGAGCTATATCAGACTTTTGCCGGATCCATTTCAGTAAGACAGCGATAACATATTTTTTTAAATATGAAGGCTTCAAGTGTTGTTCTTTGCTCGGGTCTGCTTCACCGTCGCTGCGCTGTTGTGGTTCTCCTGATTTTGCCAAGTGGTTGATGATGGGCAACATTATGTACATTTTGTTTTAAGTTTAAGCTTCCAATCAGGATTAGCTTACTGTTTTTCACTTATCATGTCCCTCTGATTTTAGGGTTTGGTTATGGTTAGGGTTGTGGTTTGGGGTGGGTTTAGGTTTTATTTAGAAAAATGTTGTCCTTGGGTCAACACAATATGTTGCCCTGAAGACATCAACCACTTGGCAAAATCACTTTGAGCGTGCTGTCGTCATCGTGTAAAGCCCGCCCCAACATTTCTGATTAGTCCAGCGATTTCTCAGCACTAGAAATGGCCTTGAATGGCCTCTTTGCAAGACTACTTGCAGAGCAAATCTAAATTTGCCGGAAGTTGTCTGGGTTTTCCCAGGCTACGTCCGAGATGCATAAGTCCATACGATCACATTTTTAGCTTTTTTTAGAACATGTCCTAACTCTTCCAATTATAATGTATGAATATGCGGGTCCACCTCCTTTAAGGGCGCACTCACATTATCTCAACCAAACCAAACCATGCCTGGGCGCGATTGCCACCCCTCCCTACTCCCCCAGGTGCACGCACTCACCACACTGTACTTCTTATCGATCCGAGTCCGGGCGCGCTTTCGTCATTAAGATGCGATTGTTTTGAAAAAGCAGGAAGTAAAGCGCTCTCTTAACACTGGAACCCACCGTAATGATAAGTCTGTGTTTTTTATTCGGAGTCGTTTGGTACGCGATTACAGACAGCCCTCTCACATGTCATCATATTGCTTAGTTGATCTGTCACGTGCGCAGCTCGGACATTCACGTAACCCCGCTGCGCGCATCAAAAGGTTTTTACGGAGGCAGATGAAGGTGAGTGGTCGCGCAACTGACGTCTTCACCTTTTGAATCGCGCTCAGGCGCGATTGCGCTCACACCACAGCCTTCCGCGCCTGAGCCCAAGTGAACCGCGCTCCGGCCCACCTCTGCAACCCGGCCGCGGCGCGATTAAACAATCCGCGCCCGGGCGCGGAACGAAGCGATCACACTAGTCAAACAAACCAGGCTTTGGGGGTCAAACGCGCCCGAGCGCGGTTTGGTTTGGATAATGTGAGTGCGCCCTAAGCCCAAAGATTGTGTATCCATCTTTCACATCAGTAATCTAAACGGCTCCAGGGGGATAAATAAAGGCCGTCTGAGGGTAATCCATGCAGTTTTGTCGTAGAAATAACCTTATTTAAAACTTAACAAACAAAAGTAACTAGCTTCTGATAATGCCTCCATCTTAGACGTCTCTGCATCATTCATGCAGAGGGTTCTTTGCTGCTGCTTTGTGTCTCCACCCTCCCTCTGCATTTGTCATACGTCATATTATCATTTTTGGACCAACTATCTTTTTAAAGCAATAAAGCATAAGTACAGAACAGGACAGTCACATTTTGTAAAGTGGTTTTGCTCTTCAGAATTATTGGCTTCCTGTTGCTGAGTAGTGACATTGTTCCTCCATAAAGATCCCCTTACCATCAAGCCAAGTGCAATAAATGATAGCAGTGATCCTCAGAAATCAAAGCAGTAATGAGGAACAGAGAACTCGCCTGCCACCACATGAACTCAATCACTGGTGCCAGTGCCAGCATTGCACAACTGGCCTTACGTAACCTGGCATGCAGGACAGGAAGACCACTGCTACCACAATGCAGATTTCATGCTGTATCATTCTGCAATGGCCCTCTTTCCTGACAGGACGAAGTTTTAAAAACATTTTTCACACTCATGGCTTTATCTACCGAACCAGTGGCACGGTTGTGTCCTCAGTCATTACAAGATGAGAGTCGACTTCTTTTTGAAGCACAACTGCACCATGCTGCGCACTAACTCGTGTTTTTGTCCCCCTTTGAGACAACTTGGGAAAATTCATGCGAGTGTCCTCTGTTTCACCCTAGTGCCTCTAGGCTTTCTGCTTATTCCCGTAAGCTTAGTCCAGCAACGCATCAACACTGTCCTCTCCATACGCCTCCTCTGAGTCTCAGGTCATTGGCCCTTTAACAGCACACCCTGTTCTTGACCCCAGTCTTTCCAGAACCCAACAACACTTCAGATGACATGGGCCACATTGTGTCATTCTCTCTCACGCATCAACAATTGTGCACCTATATAAACACACAGGCATATGAAATCCACATAGTGTTCTGCACAGTTTTCTAACCTCACTCGGCACAGATTTTGATATGAACCTGGTCATGTGACACTATGCATCACAGAGAGACACACTATATGTGGGTCGTATATGATATTTTACATTTACCGGGCATTACAAAATCTTTTCTTCAGTATGTGTGTCCCCTGGGTACAAACCATAAACTATAAAAAATATGGACGACACGTCTCCATAGAATTTCACTGTAAAAAATGAAGCCAAAGTATCTCAAAAATTGCAGATGACATCATTTGGAGCCAGAGTCTCAGTGGTATCAAGGCCCCGCCCATTTTCCATTTAACTCAATCACGAACACACAAATCAAGTCATCACACCCCTTTAAATCTTTTAATTTTCTAAGTGCATGATTTTTGAAAAAAAAAAAACACTTTGGAAAGGGAGTCGGGAGTAAGGGACATGTCTACTAACTGTCATCGTTGCCTAGGTTGCGTATGTGTGGGGCGGGTCTATCAAAAGAAGGTCCAGATTCTATTGGAATAGGTGATTTCAAATATCAACATTGGCTTTCAGAGATCATGCACCCCACCTTTAAAATAACTAAAACAGTAGAAACCATCCTTGGGAATTTTTTTTAAGTGTAATTAGATTTTTTTTAAGTTTGGCTCTCGTCCCATTCGTTTACATGAAGAGGGTGGGGTTTATGACCTATATTGCAGCCAGCCACCAATCGAAATGTTTTGGCTTCACTTTTCAGGACGTGTGTGGGACCAAAAGCATCTTAAACTGTAATTTATTAACTGGCCTTTAGAGACATGCTCCAAAAGTCAATCCCGCAGACCCCCCCCCCATGTTAAAATGCCCAACTTTATAGCAGAAAAAATATGTTTACAGCCTGGTACAAAAGTGGTTATTGTCTATATTTTGCCCTTCATGACAACTATGAGGGGGTGAATTTTCTTGTAACTCATCCTCAGCTCCATCCACATTCCACCTCTTTGCCCATTTTTGGTTTAAAGATGGCGACGGTCAGCTCCGCCCACTTTGGGTTTCTAAAATGCTCTTCAAATGCTCATATTTTATACAAAATATAATGGCACCCTTTGGTTCGAACCCATGACCTTTTGTGCTGCTAACGCAATGCTTAATCACTGAGCTATAAAAGAGCACAATTTAAAGTGAGGATGAAATCCCACTTTTAAATTGCAAATAACAAAATGACTAAATAAGCTACAAACACAGTATCAGAAAAAGTTTGGACACTTTTTGGACAGTACATTGTTTTACATTACTTTATATTCCTGTACCTCATTTGGTAGAGCATTGCATCAGCATCACAATGATCATGAGTTTGAATTCCAGGGAAAACATATATATTAATAAAAATGTATACTTCAAATGCACGATAGGCCACTTTGGATGGAAGCATCTGCCAAATGCATAAATGTAAATGTAATGACTCGGATTGTTCAACGCTCTGCAGTTTGTGCTGCTTGAGTTAATGAGTGAAAGTTTGAGAAATGCATGAAGCCTTGAGGGGTGTCGATGAAGCTGGGATTTAAAGTGCTATTTAGACTGGGTCTGAAATGTTATTTGGGCTGAAAGGCACTCATAAAGGCTGAGGAAATGAAAGCAGACAGTAAATGTCCCAGGGAGGTTCACAGATTTATGCTGAGATAATAGCATGGTGCTGGACTGTGTTTGGGTAGATCACAAGACAACACGCATGAATGTACACACGCATGCATTTACAGTAACAATTAAGAGTACGATTCGGTGACAATGTGACACTAGTTGTGACATTAAGAGCCTGTAAAGTTGAGCCAATTGCTGATCAAAGCTCACTTACACTTGCTGCGGTTAATTATGGGTTATCGTAAAAAGAAAACAGCATCAGTGAAATAGCCATGGCCAAAGCTCCAGAAATAATTTCCGTTTTCGTGGTAATGCAGATGTTGATGATAATAAAAAGAGAGTAAGAGAGAGAGAGGGAAAGAGAGAGAGACAACAACTGGGCAATGCAAAGTTTACACGTTCGATCCCAGGGAATGCTGGCATTAGGCATGGGCCGGTATAAGATTCTGGCGGTATGATAACCTTTAGCAAAAATACCACGGTTTCACGGTGTTGCGGTATTGCCATTGCAACACTAAAATGTGTTATTTTCAAATGCCAGGTACAATAAAGTCTTTAAATTATAATATGCTTTCAAAACATATATAATATTTTCGTAATATATATTAAATGTAAACATCAAATCAATCACATGACTTCATGATTTAATGAATTTTGTATAAACACAGCTCATACCTTGGAGACGGTATCACAGAACATTTTAGTGGTTTTGAAACCTTGACTGTTTTAAACCTCGGTATACCTTGAAACCGGTAACCGGCCCATGCCTAGCTGGCATACTGATAAATTGTATACATTGCACTGCACTGTAAGTTGATTTGGATAAATGCATCTATCAAATGGGTTTCCTCAATAAAACTGATTACTTCTGACTTTATCTTTTAATTCCCCGCATCTCATATTTGCTGTTTTTGGCTTTCAGAAATATGTCTGGTCATATTTGGAAGTATTTGGCCCATGCATTCACCACCACACAATCTTATAACTATCACTCCAGTTAACCCATCAACAACCAGCCAACACTGTAACCTGTTATCAATGACAATGAGCTGATGCTCAACTATAAAATAGGTCTTAGTAACGCTCCCTGCACAATACTGACAAAGTTGATAATACGTTTTTTTTATAAAATGCCTTTCCAGAGCCCAGGGACGCTCAATGATATTCCTCACGAAATGAAGTTTTAGTCTCCAAACAGCTGGGTCGTGGTGTGTTTTCAGTCTTGTTTTTTTAAGACACAGTAGAGAGCAGAATGAGTGATGAGAGAATCACTTCTGCCTCCTGTATAACACACTTGAACATGAGTGATGCGAGGCCTTGGAGATGAACATCTCCAGTCGGATCAAAACCATGAGGCAGATGCAAGCTGACAGTCAAGCCAGAATAAATGATCTTACTTCTCCAACTGATTCTGGTGATGGGGAATGCACAGGTACTTTTCTAGCACAATGCATGTGATTATAGGGTCAAAAACAGTGTGTCTTGTGCACCACCTAGTGGCTAGTACCAGAAATGGACTTCAGTTAAAATTAAAGCAACACTATGTAGTTTTTTTTACCTTTAAATAATGTCTCTAAAATTATTTCAGTGATAGAACAACTTTTAACTGGACAAATTGTACTGTTGTTGCAACCTGAGCAGCCTCCTAGCTGCTACAAGCACACTCTGAAAGTGGCGGTGGAGGGTAGGAAACACAGCCCCGCCCCTCCCCCTGCCTGCAGAAGAGTGTCTGATACCAGGCACTGTTGCGCTTTTTAACCACATGGGGGAGCTGTAAGTCATTTTTACATGGAAACTACATAGTGTTGCTTTAATACATTGATTATGAAATTAAGAGCGTAAAAGTTTGAATGTGATTTCAGACTGATTTCAATCTTTGACCTGGCTTTACTTAGTCAATATGAAATATATCAAGGTTATAATTTTACATGATATTCTTTATGTAGGATGATTTTATGTAGAAAACAGTAAATCACAAAAAATGATCGTAACTGGGTTTTCACAGGTCACGTATCAGTTTATAAAGATAAATAGCTGGGCCCGGTAGTAATTTGTTAATTATGATACATTGCACGGGGCGAAACATAAAAAGAACAACAAAGAGAAAAAAAGTTTAAAATATATTTTATACGGTTTACAATTTCTGTAATGTAGCCCGTCGTGTGTGTGGTTCCTTATTTCAAAATATGTTTTCTGCGCATCCAGAGATCCTATGTGTGCATCATGTGTCTTGACAAAATAAGTGCCTGCTGCAGGGTTTATGATAAAAGAGACGCTCGTGTTTGCCAGATACTCGCATAATCTCATGCATAATAATCACAGTTTACAGTTAAGGGAGTGTCTTGCATGTATATTGTGAATGTGAGCGTCTCTTTTATCATAAATGGTTTTGACGCATGTGCAGCAGGCACTTATTTTGACAAAAAACGTGATGCACATGGTTCACATGACACAACAAACACATATTTTGAAAACTCAAGCAACACACATGACACTGACACTCCCAACACTAATTTTGAATTAGCGCCCCTCGGATGAGCAGTCACGAGCCGCCACTGATATTTAATGTTTCTGTCCTTAACTTATGAGGTAAATAAATACCGGTACAGTGTGTGTGTAATAAGCAGGATAATGTACAGGCAGAAGGTTGTCATCACAAAATAAGCCATTAACAGTGTGATACAAGACCCTTCGCGTCAGGTCCTGATCAAACTGTTGGGGCTTATTTCTGCGATAATAAACTGCTGCCTATACATTATCCCCTTTGTAAAAAATAGCTTGTTGAAAAAAGGTTGCGTTTTGTATAAAAAGTGTGAGACTTACGGCAGGTTGATCCAAGCCCTGGGATAGATGTTGTTCTCTCTCAGAAGATTGTGACTGAGATCAAGCACTCTTAGGTGTATGCATTTATGCAAAAGCCTATCCTGCACCTCCACAATTTGATTTTCTTGCATTCTCAACTCCTGCAAATACACAAAGAAAAAAAAACAATTAAACTATAATAGAGATGTGCACTGAAAAAATGGTTCATTCAATTTACTAAATTGAATAAAGGTAAGTGGTTACAATCAATTTATTTAAGCTACATTTAAACAAAAAAAATTAGGAATACAAAATACTTTTGTTTAAAAGTAGCTTAAATAAGTTGATTGCAACCACTTACCTTAAAAAATTGAGTAAATTAAATGAATAATTTTTTTCAGTGGACTGACATTGGCTGGGTGACATTATAACTGACCTCTAGAGATGGGGGCAGTCCTGCTGGGATGGCACTGAATCGATTTTTATCCAATCGTAAGAACTTCAGCGCTTTCAGGGGTCTGAAAGCCCAGGGTGCGACGCTGCCCTCATACAGCAGGTTACCTGTTAGCTCTAAGACTTGTAGATTGGTCAAGCCTATGGAAAAAAAGTGCTTTGAATTAAAAGGGAACACAGACAACAAAAAAGGTGAGTTTTTTTCAGTACATCTTCTCATAGGTGCTGCTATTTAGATGCGTTCTAAACAACTGGCATGCAAATATTTTAGCATACCTTTCCAAACATTTATGGGTTGTATATGTTGATAGGATTCTAATCTTGGTTGTGTCAAATGGGTTTGTCCATATTTTCCCAACCCAGCATTTTTTTGAGTATACTGACACCTAGTGGCACAATGGGTGCCAATACAGAAATGCTCTATTCAGACAGATATGATCAATTGGTGTTATGAACGATATTGAGCATATCATCCTATACAAATTTAGGCCAATGACTTTTTATTATAGGATTTTATTTTGGCTACTGATATAACTATGGAGTGTATAACTATATAACTGGAGTCCATGTCATGTAATGGCGCTTTTCCATTGCATAGTACCCCACAGTTTGGTTTGGGTCGGGTCTGCTTACTTTTGGGAGCTTTCCACTGGGTTCAGTTTGTAGTACCCGATACTTTTTTTAGTACCACCTCAGTTGTGGTTCCAAGTGACCCGAGCTGATACCAAAACGTGATGCGAAAACACTGTAGATCACTGATTGATCTGAGAGTATCGTCACTACCAGCGTCATCACTATAATGTAAAAGATTAGCTTTACCTTCATGCTAGCTTGTCTCAAGTAAACCTGTTGTCCTCTGTGCATTGCTGTAAGTTTCCAAACTCCCTTTTAGTGATGAAAAACACTCACAGGTTGAGAATCAGGAACACCATAAAATAATTCCAGACTTGCAGTTTGTGGCGGCACATTCACGATGCGCACGTCCGCATATATGCTTAAATGTGACTTGAATGAGGCTCAGCGGAGCGCGTCGACTGACGCCACGGTGTTTGTATCTATTTGTGGTGGTCAATTTTTATTTTGTGGCAGACTGAGAAATAAATGAATGTATGGGAATGTATAACGACGCTCTCACTTGTATGATGTCACAGCTGTAGGCAGTGCAAATATAATGACACGCCTACAATCCCTCCCACTCCGAAGTGTTATTAAACTCGATGGAAAAGCTAATCAAGCCAAAGAGAGGTGAGCTGACCGGACCTGACCTAAACCAAACTGCGAGGTACTATGCAATAGAGGTTATCTGACTTTCGTTGTTAAAAAATTTGTACATCATAGGCAGAGTTTTGCATTTGTGCTTGGGAAGCCTATCGGCAAACAAGGGTACATCAATACTTTTAGATTAGCGAGAGAATGTGGCTTCATGGTTTTTAAATAAAGTTTAAATTAATTAAAACTATTTTAGCCTTAAGTTACTTAGTCTACCTTTTAAAATATTAAGATTAGACAAATAAAATATGAATTTTTATACTTCTCAGACAAAATCCTAATTGGCTCTGGCCCTGCCCCACCAGAACTCTGCCAATGATGTACATCTAGGTAGCAGAGCTGTGAACAAATAAACTTGGTTTATCCCATTTGTGCAGCTGAAACAACAGCACAAACCTTTAAAGTTGTGTGAGGCCAGCTGGTTTATTCTATTGTTGTGTATCCTTAGCTCCTCCAGAGAAGATGGCAAATGTGGAACTGCTGTAAGTCCATTGCCATCGAGTTTCAGTCTTCTCAGATTTGTCAGATTCTGGTGAGGAGAATAAAACAAACTGTTTACTGAGGAGCGGTTAAGTCCTGTCTGCATTGGGTTTCATGACCCTGAAGACATCATTGGTTTAAATTGTAAGAAAGTAATGTTTCCACTGTGCCTATACCAGCATGAATGAAAGGTTTAAGGTAAGAACATGTCCTTCAAACCCCATCTTTACTTTTTGAATACAGCTCTCTATCATTTGTACAGTGTGGGCACTGTAATATTTGAACTTCCCTCTTTAATGAACATCCTTCTTAGTTGCTTCCGGTCCACAAAAGTCAGCAACATTTTCCAGAATGTTTTTATTGGAGCTATGTTTGATTTGAGAGGAGCATGTGGTCACTTTATAAAGAGGTTACTTTATAGGAAAAGGATGTATTGTGGCTAAACTTAGCACTTACAAGATATAGCAGTTATAATTTAAACCTTTTCAAATTGTGTATGTTGAAATAAAAAAAAAACTCTTTTAGGGTGGAGGCCTATACATATTCTCTAAAGACTGCAAAAGTATATATTTGGTGTAATTAAAGGGACAAGAAATAACAGTACCGTGAACAGACTCATGTCGAAAGACGAATCCTCCAGCATATTCATACTTAGATCAACCTCCTCAAGATTTGGCAGTCCGGCAAAACCACCGGGAGGAATTGTGCTCAAGTTGTTCCCTATAGAGAAGAACATTGGATAATGGTTATTATTGCAACCCAACATATGGTATACAACAAATAATCCGACTTACGTAACCACAAAGTCGATTGACTTTTGTAGTAAGGATAAAAGGTTTTGAAAAACATTTTTAAATTACAGTGTCTGGGTGATGTATATAATTATGTCGGTCCTTTATGTCCAGCGCTTACCAGGCAGTTCAAGTATGGTGACTCCAGTAATGTTTGTTATGATTGGCAGATGAGTCAAGCAGGAGTTGCAAAATATTCGAGCTCCGTCCAGTTGGCAGCCTTCTGGTAATGAAACTATGCTCAGGGTGCTGTTATTCACATCGGCCTCTTCCTCTTCCTTTCCTGCTTCCTCCTCTTCTTCCTTTCCTGCTTCCTCCTCTTCTTTTTCTTCTTCTTCTTTTCCTTCCTCCTCTTCCTCTTCTTCTTCTTCTTCTTCCTCTTCTTCTTCTTCCTCATCATCATCTTCTTCATCTTCATCCTCTTTCTTTTTGTTTACTTTTTGTTCTTCACCTTTGTCCATGAGACGCGTTTTCTCTTCGTTAAGCCCTCTCAGGATGGTATTGAGCTTCCCTATTGTTCCTCCCCATCTCTCTAATACAGCATTGAGCTCCACCCACACAGCTTCCGTTCGCCCCAAAATTGACTAAAGGTACACAATACACACACACAGGGAATCCATTAGTGACACAGGAATGGTCAGAAGCAAATGGAACATACAAAATATAGTGGATAAATAGGACAGGCAGGAATGAAGGAGGAGGAAAATGAGAGGCTAAACATTAGGAATAAATTTAGGTATGGTTGTGCTGTCTCAGACTGCCAGATTACACATACTTGTTTCCCTCTGACAACAGTAGTGGCCTAGGCTCCAAATGGATATCACTATGGTGTTCAAGTGTGGCCAAAAATAAAATATTTACTTTTCCAGCTGCTTTTTGATTTAAGAACTACACAAAGAAAAATGTAGTGATTCCCTCACCTGTTTATTTTCGGTGCCTGCGGCCCTTAAGTGCCTTGATCCTTGTGTTTGGTTTGTTTCACCTGCAATTATACAACCATGATTTAAAAACGATGACACCAAAAACAGTAGCTGAACACTGATCTGTGTGTTAACCAACCAACCACTTAACCAAAGACAGAAACAGCTACACATACACGAGAGCACGTATTTATATTTTCTTACATTTTGCAGACGTTTCTACACTGTAAAAAATTCTGTATAATTTGCAGCTGGGTTGCCGGTAACTTACTTATTACTGGCAACATTTTGTTCAAAGTTAAATGAACATTAAACATTTACAAGTCTTTGTCTTTACAGAATAAAACTAGAAAAACAGCATCAAGCAAAACATTCTGGGAAACAAAATCTGAAGCAAATTTCTGGTTCCCAGAATGCTTTGCATGAGGCTGTTATTGTATAGTTTTAATTGTAAGATCTCTCTCTTTTTTTACAGTGTATTCAAAGCAACTAACAGCGCATTCAAAGTAGATATTTAGTGTATCAGTGTTTTTTGCCAAGAAATGAATTCATTGAACCAATTAATTTTACGATGCTATACCATTTGAACCACAGTAACAAATGGGTCAAAGACGTGGCGTTAATTATTTTGTGTTCATACGGATAAATTAAATGTAAAAGGTAAAAATTTCATAATAAATTTGCAGATTACTTGCATACATTATCTTTTTAAGGAACCAGTATAATATTTCTGGTTTTATTTCATTTTGAAAGCAGATTTGGGAGATAATTGCAAAAATGTCAATGTGGTGTAACCGGTCTGTGTCAATTGGTGTAACTAATATTTTTTCAAATTAAAATATAAATATATTCATTAAAAAATGTGGAATAAATTATAATCATCTAGTTCAGTTTATTAGGATTTTTTTACATACATTATTACACAATTTGTCAAAGATTATTTAGAAAACAGAGCTGTTTTCAGCATATGTCAGGACAAATATTACAAAAACGCATTAAAATTTACATTTAGAAATAACCAATAAAATTATATTTTAAAATCATACATTTTTTTTTGATGATTAGGCTTACATGCTATCAAGGTGGATAAAATATTTTATATTTCTCATTCTTTGGCACAACTGGCGGTTTCACCATTTGACATTTTCAGGTCCATTCAGTCTTAACTTTCATAAAAATGGTGCAAATGAAATCATAAAATTAACAGAAATACACTGTGAATTGAAATAAACCTGATGCATGGTTTTAAAACAAGTTTTTTTTTTTAATTCTCATCTTGCCAAACCGTTTTTGTCACTGACCCATATAAGTACCTACACATTACAAACACATACAGCGGCAAATTTAACAGAGTAAATTTAAATAAATGAATGTCATGAATTAAATAACATATAACCAAGTGTCATTTATTTTAAACAAAGATTTTAAAAAATTATAATTTCAAGCAAATAATTTTTATTCAGAATTATACAATAAAACATCACATAGTGTTCAAACAGCATTTTTTTAGGCTTGAAAACTTGCATCCTTTACTTAGACATGCTTCTTTTTGATATATGGTTGCAGTATGTAATGCAATAAAATAAATATATGTTAAGAGTGTTAGAAATGTCCAAATACATTTTGGGGCCATTGAAAATACATTACGACTATAATCTTCTTTAAATGTGCTTTGAAACAATACACATCCTGAAAGCTTTATATAAATAATATTTATTTTCATGACATGTCCAGAAACATCCTGTGCTACTTCTTTAAAAATATATATTATTGTTGCTACTCACCTAATGCTGGACTTGAATCCTCCAGTTGATGTTGTACGAATGAAACATCAGCCTCAGGTGACAAACTGATGTGTGAATCTAAGTCTGTTATTTCATTTCCCTCTGTGGTCTTATCCAGTTCATTCAATGCATCTGCTCTCGCTGTTAAAGTTCCCAAGCAGACACAAAGCACCACAAGAGCCTGCATGTTTCTGATCCGCTTACGATGTACCTGAATGCTCACCTCTTGCTGGCCTTTTAAATTCCCTCATAGCCAGTCGTGAGATGTAGGAGGAGAAAAAAAACAGGGTGGAGATTGCAGATCTGGGGTTAGACGTGTACAAGGACGTCCGTTGCCAGGATTCAAGTTCATCCCATGTTCACGAAAACATCATTCCCTGCTTGTAAAGTCAATGCCTGTGCCAACAGACACTCGAGTTTATAAGAGAGACAGAGAGAGGTAGAGGAAAGTGATGGCCAGTGTCAGTCATTTCATGTTTGTCACAATGAAGCTGTGTTCACACCTTGCTACACTTGAGATGGACAAATGAGGGAGCTATTCAAACAAGAGGGGGTCAGGCGAGCAGTCTGACTGACCCGTACACAACTTTCTCTGGCTCCATGTCTCGTCCGCAACATATTCCTGTCTGGCACACTGCCATTAGCACGTATGTAAGAAGAAAAAGACATTGCCAAAATAGAAAGACTTGGTAACTTACTCTTTAAACAAACAGATGGAGACAGCCATAATGACAAATAAAGTGGCTTTTAAAATCATACTCTTTGTTAAAGTTAAAGTCATAATGTACAGTGGCCAAAAAAGTATTTGGACGCTTAAGTCGCACTTAAAAAGTCCTGTAGTTTATTTGGCCTATAATTTGACATTTTTCATATTTGTGACCCAGCCTGTGAAAACTTAGCTGAAATCATTTTTTTGTGTATACTGTTTTCTACATAAAACCATCCTAGATAATATAAAGAACATTCTGTGAAAATATAACCTTGATAACTTTAATATCAACTGTGTAAGATCAGGCCAAAGATTGAAATCAATGTGAATTCCAATTTTGATGCTCCATTCTCAAAAAGATTAGATTATGAGCCTGGATTTTAAAGACAGGGTCACATATAATGTACTTTAAAGGGCACATATTATGCAAAATCCACTTTTACAAGGTGCTTGGACATAAATGTGTGATGGCAGTGTGCGAACCCTCTTCCTTATTTATTGCCAGTTAAACTAAAGCAGTCTCATTATGCTGCGTTTACACCAGCTGTGGTAAAGGCGGCAAGCGCGGGTGATTTACATGTTAAGTCAATGCAAAGACGCAATTACACGCGGATTATTATCCTGCGGCGCAGTACGCGCGGATGGCGCGGAACTGAGCAATTGGAATTGAGCGTTGCCGCGGGAAACGCGCGAGTTGAAAAATCTGAACTTCGGCGGATTTCCGCGCCGTGTTAACCAATCAGGACCTTGCTATAGTAGTGACGTGATTACAGGAAGCCGTCTCCGTGGAGTCGCAGAAGCCCCTCCCATACCGCGGATTTCCGTGTGAATTTCTCGAATGACTAGAATTTCACGCGCGGATGAAGCGAGTAAACTCAAATGTTCAAGCGTCCAACTACGTGCGAATAGCGCGTTTTGCTGCCCCTTCTGCGGCTGGTGTAAACGCAACATTAGACACGCTGTTTTGATTCTCTTGTTAATGTGATGTCACACAAACAAAGCCCCACCCACGGTCCCTGACTGACTGGTTAATTTTACCCGAAAGCTTTTCTAAATATGTTTATTAGCACATTGCATCACTAATACGGAATATCATTGGCGGCTTGTGACTGCTCTTTCGAGGTGCGCAAATTCAAAATATGTGTCATGTGTGTTGCATCACATGTTTTGTCAAAATAAGTGCCTGCTGCACACGCGTCAAAACCGTTTATGATAAAAGAGATGCTCACGTTCACAAAATACACGCAAGACACTCCCTTAACAGTAAACTCTTGATTACGCATGAGATTATGCGAGTATCTGGCAAAAGCGAGCGTCTATTTTATCATAAACCCTTTAGATGCATCTACAGCAGGCACTTATTTTGACAAGACACGTGATGCACATAGGTTCACTCGACACACCGAACACATATTTTGAAATTACGAACTACACACATGACGGCTAAATACATGTTGTGACGGACTTCCCATCGAGCGTCCTCGAAAAAAGAAGTCACTGACCGCCACTGCTAAATATACTATTATCTCAAACTGTATTCACAGGAATCAGATCTATTTTTAACCGAATGCGCTCACTGTTGGCTTACTCTGTTGGTAAGGAAGTGAGGAGCTGTGAGGAGCTGTAGCTCATTTGCATTTAAAGCTACAGACATGAAAAGAGCGCTTATTTGGAACAACAAATGGTTTGTGGGGTATTTTGAGCTAAAACTTTACAGACACACCTAAGACTTATATTACATCTTGTAAAATTTCCATAATTTGTGCCCTTTAAGTGTTTAAATACAATTACCAGTTTTCAAATAGTTCAAATAGAGTGGCTATACATTTTCAGTACATATGATCTCATTTTATTTAATAAAAAAAACTGATGTTTAAAAAAATCTAACAACCTCCGGTGGAGAAAGGCAGCGTGTTAAAAAAAGCTTGAGGTTTAAGGTTGGGCCGGGGTCTTGCACACACATACTGTATACAAATAGAAGAGCTCTCTGGGTCACATTGTAAAGGAAGAGATTGTTTGCATTTACATTTACACCACGAAGTATCACTGCAGAGTGATTTGCCTGTTTAAATTTGCTCAGACAACATGAGCTACAAAATGTGCAACAACTGTGTATATGTTGACACATGAAGCATATTTCCAATGTGCACACCTTGAGACAACTTTATACCTTATTTATACCTAGTTTTCCAACCTCATTAGAGATTCGCAAACTGTATATATATATATATATATATATATATATATATATATATATATATATATATATATATATATATATATATATATATATATATATAGTAAACCATCCAAAGTCCAATGATGGTGTCAAATTTTAAACAGGTTTGGCATATACACTGTAAAATTATTCTCCAAATCTCTGCTTCCTCAAGTACCTCTTTAAACAAATGACCCTTTATTACTCTCCAAACAAACAGTGGGTAAGAATGAGACAATATCTATAAATTTACACTATCTGCCAAAACCTGATTCATGCCCCACATCCAAATGTCTGTCTGTAGTGAGTCATTGGTGTCAGTCTGCTCTACTGACACCCCATTCGTTCTTACTATTATGTCCCAGACCGGCCTCTTAAACTGTTTGGTGTCTCAGCTGTTACATGTTCTCAAAATGAGGTGGTTGTGGTGGGTGCGAACACGAGCAGAGACATGTGCCTTCTGTAACAGAAACCTTACATTTTATTATCAGGAGGTTCTGCCGGATGGAAAATGTTTGGAAAGTGAGACGAGCCTACAACCTTGCTTAATGTTGTTACACAATTATCGTGTACGTCTTGTGTGTAAGTGTGGGTACAACTTGGATACTCTTTTAAGGGAAGGTTTATGGCTAGTAGGCGTTTCTTCTCTTTAGGACAGAGGGATCTAGAATGGCTAAGCATATCATTGTGATGTCAGCTTCACAGGCATTAGTCAACGCTTTGATGCACATACTGGCCTAATGTGACACTGACAGTGATACTGACTGATGCAGGCATTATAAATAGATTCACGTATAAAGAGAAGAAGAATATTTTAGTGTAGGGGCTACACAATGCCACAAGAACCATTTTTGGCTGTATGGTTCCATAATGAACCTTTCTGTTTCTGAGGAACCAAAAAAGGTTATTCTATGGCATCACTGAAGGACCTTTTCTAGCACCTTTTTGCAGTCAAAAATGAAGTGATAGGGGTAATCAAACCCATTTGTTGCTATAACTGATAATGCTAGTGCCACCACAGGTTCATTTCCCAGGTAACACTCAAATTGATATAAAAACATAGAGACAATGCCTGCAACAGGAGTGGAGCCGTGATGCCATTCAAAAGTGATTGGCAAATGCAGGTGACCGCTGGATAAGTTTAGCACTTGATATGGGGTGTCACTCAGGCTGCCAGGGCCACCAGTGCCAAGGACTTATTGTCATAACTCGAATCCTCCTGCCTGTTGTCTCTGACATTCCTCCCCTATTTATAGCCCATACCATCCCAAAGCCCTTTTTGCCCCACTCTCTTTCCTTTTCTACCCCTCTCTCTCTCGCTCTCCCAAATGGAAAGGGGGAGTGACAAAAGGCTTTGTCTTTTCTAAGCCATAAAGGCCAAGACAGGTGGCCTTGGAACTCTTCGTCCTGTGTCTGCAGTGTTAAGAAGTGTGCGGGGTGACTGGGCGTTAGTGCTGGATTACCTGCGTGAAGTCAACAGGACGTTTTGAAAAAGAAGATCCCAGATTCAGGACAGCCATGGATGATGTATACAAAGCAGCGGTAAGTTGGGAATCCAAATGGTAAATGACATTTCACCATTTTGCCCTTGACCAAGGTAGGCTTCTTCCTGTAATGAACAGTCATAAGTTACTTGTGGAAATGTGTTAGTGAAATATAAAGGAATAATAATTGTTTTGTGCCATAATATTTGAGTTATTAAAAAGTAGTAAAGTAAGTGAAAAATAGTGTTCTTGTAGCTCACTTGGTAGAGCATTGTGTTATCAGTGCAATGGATCAATGGTTGAATCCCCAGGGGAATATAACAACTGATAAAATGTATGCTTTGAATGCACTGTAAAGACTTTGAATGAAAACTGCCAAGTTCATAAATGTAAACGCAAATAATGCATACAAAATGCCCTATACAATTTATATATTGTTCTCTAGAGGACAGATTTCTGCACTATAACTCAGTCAGTGTCATAGTATTTGGCTTTGTGGCACTCAAGGTTAAATCAATAAATGGAACACAGGACATTTGGTGCCCTTTTAAGGGCATATGACCTAACAGCACAAAACACTTATTATTATTTATTAATAGTTTTTTACTCTTAAAAATTATAGTTCTTCAGTCAAAGATTCTACAAACAACCATTTCTTTAATACCTTTTTATAGCGAACCGTTTTCCTTTACAAAGAACCTTCACCTTGGATGTTAAAGGTTCTTTATGGAACCTTAAAGCCAACAATGATTCTTCTTTGGCATCATTTAGCCTCTGTATTTTTAGAAGTGTATTGCCTAACATCACATACAATAAAATAAGAACATACACGAAGTGATTCTTATTAATAGCACTGTTTTATAAATAAATATGCAACAAATCTTTCCCTAAATTCCTAAAGCATATTTTTGCGGTGGGGGTAGGGGTTGAAATAGTCAGGATTCATAAAGAGACTAAGATTAAAGCCTTTATAAATAAGTCAGGGTATAAACACGTCATGTGTGTCTTAACATTTTCTCTATTTTACCTAACAGGTAGAGAACTTAACAGAAGAACAGAAAAATGGTAAGTGCCTGACTTTCTTGGATAACTCAACAAATAGCTGCATAAGTACTGTGGTCCATTATAAGATTATCTCTGCAGTTCTTTTTGTAACACCGTTGTTGACTTGTGACTCTTGGCTGACATGCGGTTATCCTCTTAACTGTATTTGGCAGAGTTCCGTGCTGCCTTTGACATCTTCGTGCAGGATGCTGAGGATGGGTGCATCAGCACTAAAGAGCTGGGCAAGGTCATGAGGATGCTGGGTCAGAACCCCACCCAAGAAGAGTTGCAGGAAATGGTAGATGAAGTAGATGAGGATGGTACGTTGGCAATTACAGTATAAACTAGGGATGCACCGATACCGATACTGGTGTCGGGTATCGGCCTCGATACCACATTTTCTAAAGTACCCGTACTCGTTAAAAGTCCCCCGATACCTGGAATCGATACCACGGTCTGAGAAATGTCTATGTTTGAGCGGCGTGTAAGGGGTTAATGTCTCTTGTGTTGTCCAAAGAGGCAGAGTTTACAACAAACTGGAAAACTAGTCCTTTGTTTTTTTGTTAAATTATATGACTAAAGCTGTTACCTGTAAATTTAAATCATGTTTTTTTATTAAGTACTCGGTATCGGTATCGGCAAGTACTGAAATGTAAGTACTCGTACTCGTACTCGTACTCGTACTCCAAAAAAGTGGTATCGGTGCATCCCTAGTATAAACTTACATTGAAGAGTGGACAGTCCCACATTTGTCTGAAATAAACTAAGGAAGGATCATGTTCGTGTGTCTGTCTACAAAATATGGATTGTGTGTTGGTAGGGAGCGGGACGGTGGACTTTGATGAGTTCTTGGTGATGATGGTGCGCTGTATGAAAGAGGAGAGCAAAGGAAAATCAGAGGAGGAGTTAGCCGAAGTCTTCCGCATGTTTGATAAGTATGAACTGTGTTTTCCCAAAGGACATCAATTGTACATCTTAATCTTAAAGGTCACATAACAAAGTGTTTCTGCTAATCTAATGTTAATCTGGAGTACCTATAGAGTAGTATTACATCCTTCATATCTCCAAAGCGTCTTTACTTTTATCAGATTTATAAAAAACAGATCAGCTGTATTGCTACTTTCCCAGAAAAAACAAACCCCTGGAGGCGTGGGCAGAGCGAGTAACAAGCAAAACATTATCCCAGCCCACTCTCTGTACAACTTATGTACAACTTATGATTCATCAACTTATGATGTTCACGTTGTTTACATTATATGCACTTATGCAACCATTGTCAATAAAACACAGTTTAAAAATCTAAACATTTGATTTTACCACATTCATCTGATCTCCAGGTCTGGGGGTCCCACTTTTATAGCTTAGCATAATCCATTGAATCTGATTAGACCATTAGCATCGCGCTCAAAAATAAGTTTTGATATTTTTTTTCCTATTTAAAACTTGACTATTCTGTATTTATATCGTTTACTAAGACCGACAAAAATTAAAAGTTGCGATTTTCTAGGCCGATATGACTAGGAACTATACTCTCATTCTGGCGTTAGAATCAAGGACTTTGCTGCCTTAACATGGCTGCAGGAGGCGCAATGATATTTCGCAGCGCCTGAAAGTAGTCCCTAATCCCCTATGGTAACTTTCAATAGCAGGGGACTATTTTCGTGCACTGCGTGATATCATTCCGCCTCCTGCAGCCATGGTACGGTAGCAAAGTCCTTGATTATTACGTCGGAATGAGAGTATAGTTCCTAGCCATATCGACCTAGAAAATGGCAACTTTTAATTAGTACGCGATGTAATTCCAGAAGAGTCAAGTTTTAAATAGGAAAAATATCGAAACTCTTTGGTTATTTTTGACTGCGATGCTAATGGTCTAATCAGATTAAATGGATTATGCTAAACTATGCTAATGGTGCGTTTACACCAGCCAAGGTAGAGGCGGCAAAAATGCGATATTCGCGCATAGTTGGACGCTTGAACATTTGAGTTCACTCGCTTCATTTGCACATGAAAGCCGCGGATGAAATACTAGTCATTCGAGAAATTCACGCGGAAATTCGCATCATGGGAGGGGCTTCTGAGACTCTGCTGAGACTCCGCCACTCCGCTCGCTTCCTGTAATCACGTCACTACTACAGCAAGGTCCTGATTGGTAAGCGCGGCACGGAAATCCGATGAAGTTCAAATTTTTCAACTTGCGTGTTTCTCAATGCTCAATTCGCACGGTACATGCGTAAATCTAACATGTAAATCACCCACGCTTGCCGCTCTACCGCGGCTGGTGTAAACGCAGCATAAAAGTTGTACCGCCAGACCAGGAGATCGGCTGAATGGATTCCAAAACTGCAAAAATCAAATAGAAAATTAACATATTTAGAAAAAGTGGAGTGTCCCTTTAAACAAACACACTTTTACAACTGCGCTGCTACCTGGACAAACAAACTATATCCATTGTTTCCATAATGCTGGGTTCTTCGGAAATCTGAACAAGCTTTAATTTCCCACACGAACAAAAACACACCTCCCTGGTGACGTAGGTTGGTGTGTGCATGCACTATTCCAGATTAAAGGGCGATTTATAGTCGTGCGTAGGTCCTACGGCGTAGCAGCTACGGCAAACACACGCGAAACTGCTGGTTGGCAGTAATCACGCGTGTAACCACAGTAGCAGCAGAAGTCGTCAGAGAAGAAGCAGCTAAGCAAGTTAACCCACAAACGAAGAAGAAATAGCAACTTGTTGTGTATAATTTGAGAAGACCAGCAATGATGGAAGTAAATAAACAGCGACTTATGTTGCAGTTTGAGTTAAATCACTCCTCAACTTGGCTCATCTTTGTTTTCACCGTCTCAACCGGAAATACCTATGACGCAGTTTTTTAACCTGACGGGAGGGGTTCTGGTGGACCAATCACAGAGGTTGCGGTCCGCGTAGAGCCGACGCGCTGTTAGGAATTTTGTGAGGTGCGCGTCAGGCTACGCAGAGCTACGCACAGGCTACGGATAGCCTACGCCGTAGCTACGGCGTAGCACCTACGCACGACTATAAATCGCCCTTAAGTGCCCATATAAGGACTTCCACTGTACTTCCAGGACTGATAAAAGAATTAAAGCACGATTGTTATATAAGATTATCCCATGTTTGAAAAAGACTTTCCGAAACTTGTATGAACCCTAGCGAAGTGCATTCGACACAGAAATACTCTGTGTCCAAATAGTCCAACTGCTTTTTTGACACTTTGCCTAAGTGTAGCATGAGGAATCCAACTTAAGTCAGAATGCATGCAATAGCTTTAAAAATAAATGTGCTAATGTGCTATAAAGCGTTCTTTGGAGTGATCCCATAGAAGACCCATTTTTGGTTTCCTATAGAACCTTATAGTAATTTATTACTACCTTTTATACTATGAAAACCCATTTTCCACTACAAATAAATGTTCAGAGGCTGTTCAAAAGTGTATTAATAAAGAAATGTTCATTGATGTCTTTGTAAGGAATGGAGATGGATACATTGATTTAGACGAGCTGAAGAACATGCTGGAGTCAACAGGTGAGGCCATTACCGAGGACGACATTGAGGAGCTCATGAAGGACGGAGACAAAAACAACGACGGCAAAATTGATTACGACGGTAAATCACTGGCATTACAGTTTGTTACTTGCATATTTATCCAGTGCTCCACGTATAATCCATGACTTTAAAACTTACAGAGTTCTTGGACTTCATGAAGGGTGTGGAGTAATTTCCAGCCTGAATGACCCAAAGACCCCGAAACCAGTCTGCCCCAAACCAGTCTCTTTGACGTCACCACACAACCGGCACACAGATACAAACTTCAGACTTCTTGCGGCGGCGCAAGAACCCACAGGCGGATGACATCAAGATACCGCGAGAGCGAGAAGAGAAATCATACCGATCATTCTGCTCTCGTGGTACTTTGACATCATCAGCCTGTTGGTTTGCACGGCGCCGCATGCAGTCGAACACACGTCACAGAAGATAACGAGATTGTGTCATCTGTATTTCATAGTCTCTTGTTTGTAATACAAAGTTAATGGTGGCTCGCCGCATTCAACAGTAATATTGTTTGTGCTCAATAAATACATTTTCTGTAGCATTATTTTTATTTTATTTCAGGCATTTATCTGATTGTTTGAAAAAACTTGAAATGGTTAATTCATAGGCAGACTGATGTGAACATTGTGGTACTTTTATTAACACATTACATCAAATGCAGTGAAAGCCAAGTTCACACAATACAGTAATAACACGAAGGGCCTCCAGTCACCAAAATCAAACCGTTGTTAACACCGGTAGCTCACATGACAAGAAAAACATGTAAAAAAAAAAAATGACAAATGCATATTTTTACTGAAAGCACCATCGCAGATCTGGTCAGATTCACTTATTTCATAACATAAGCTTTTTAGGCATACAGAGCTACAGGGAAGCTTAAATCAGAAATGTGAAATGGTCATTATCTTAAGATGTTCATAAAATGGAATGCAGTCGGATTTAATCTATCATTAAACCTTTAACAACCAGCATTAATGCAGCATTTAAAGCTTTCAAGAAAGCAAACCTGAATGAAATGCAAAGCAATGGGAACTACAGTGCACATGTTAGAAAAAAAACACACAACCCCAGTTTCTTCTCAGTGAAATATAAGGTGGTAAACTTCTGGAATGATACTGATGTCGTGAGCTTGGTCTCTAGATACAGGGTAAGGAGGGAGGGTGTAGTTCAGAGCCATTTAATGATGGGAGGGTTTCAGTTGGCAAAAGTGCTCTTGACGGCCGCAACGATACATTTGGCACTGATGCCAAACATGTCCAGAAGCTCCTGCGGTTTGCCGCTCCGGGGAACGCGGCTCACAGCCAGCCGGTGCACCACGATGCCGGGCTCCTCACCCACTGCAGACAGGACAGCCTCGCCCAGACCACCTACACAGTGAGAACAGAGGAACAACCATAAATAACCTCCCAAACCACAGGGGGGAAAAAATGCCCAAACCAGGAAGAGGAAAGAAAATATCTACGGTCTTTCTGGTGTTTTCATAACATTTGAGATGAGAAAAATCTAGAAGCTGCTCACCCTCTTTGTAGTGGTCCTCTACAGTGATCACTTTTCCTCCTGTAGCACGAGCACTTGACACGATAGTTTCAGCATCCAGAGGCTTAATAGTAAATGGGTCAATCACCCGAATATTCACACCTGGAAGACAGATGAAATGTAAACAATTTAGCACAGAAAACAAGTTTCATGCCATACAATTTGGTATCAGATTGAAAACATAATAAATGCAAAAATGTAACGTAATGTCCTATTAACCCTTATGGGTTGTTGAGGCCGTTTTGTTTTTTGTGTCTTAATTTGGTCACAACTTTCTCTGCATTTCAGCAAATGTAATAATTTTTGGTGAGAAAATGCTTTGAAATGTTTCAAAAACTCAAAACACTGAGGGCAAATTTACTACCATTTCAGGTTGTTTGTTTACAAAAAAGCCACCAAATTAATCAGATTAATATTTTTTCCAATTTTTTTTATAAATCTGTTAATCACCCTTATTAGTGATCAAAAATTTCCATGATTTTAACTCTTTAATTGCCAAGTTCATATTTGGCGTCACTGATTTGATGGGAAAAAACCCCACAAAATTACCGATTTTCAATATAAAAAAAGTGATTGTGGACTGGATTATTTTTACCTTTTTCCACAGTCTAGGGCATGCCAAAGATTGGTAAAAACATTGGCTTTGATGCATTTTTAGTTCTTGTGCAGCATCAGTTTTTTTTCTCCCCAATTAGTTGTTCGTGGCTTTTTTGCCCCATTGACTTCCATTACTATCATGCATTCTTGATTGTTGGCCATTTTTTCTTTTGCGAAGAGGTCAAATTTGTCATTTTTACTGTTGATCACCATGTGGCACCATTAACCTTTTAGTAGGCCTGTGCAAAAAACAGAGCTTAATTTCTGGCTTGTACATAGAGTTTGGCTTGTACAAATTTGTTATAATGGAAGTCAATGGGGCAAAAACAGTTAATACGGGAGGAAAGAAATTGAATCTGAAGCTGCACAAAAACTAAAAATGCAGATTTATGAAAAAAAAAAAATCTGGATACATTTTTACAGCCATTTAATATAGTGGCCATTTTTGTACACAAACAACCCGAAAGGGTAGTGAATCTGAACAACCCACACGGGTTAAAGTCAGTAGGGGTTACACAAACCTTCTTTAGCCAGTTGTTCATGTGCTGCAAGTGCCTCATGCAAAGTTACTCCAGCACCAATAACAGTCACTTGATCATTTTCAGACTGACGCACCACCTAGTGGACAGACACGGAAGTGTTACAAAAAATTAAATAAACATAGCTGACCAACAGGAGGCGCCATGTGCACACTGCATTACATTTCCCTATGTGAGCCGGTCTGTGAAAATCCTGCTGCTATTTGTTTGTGATTTACATAAATTAATTCTTCATAATGTAAAAAATATTCTGTGAAAATATAACCTCTTTAATACCTTCAAGAGGATTTCAAAGGTCACAGTGTTTTTATTTCTTTACTATGGTTTATTGTCATTTTCTCAAATGTATTTTGGTCTGGTTTTTCTCCTTACCATGGCTTTGCCAACTTCAAATTTCTCTTCAGGATTATAGATGACTGCAGTGTCAGGCCGGCTGGTGCGGATGAAACAGATACCCTAAAAACAGAATAAGTAAAAAAAAACTATTAAACGTCTACCATTAACAATGACAATACCTAATTGAATATGCAACAGTAAATTAGGGGGAACCCAAGAACCTCACCTTTGTATTGGCTGCAAGCTCTACGGCTCTCTCAGTTGATACTCCATCACTAGGATAAAACACAGTGCATGTCGGGATAGCGCGGAACATTGCGAGATCCTCCAGGGCCATCTGTGAGGGGCCATCCTCACCTGGACAAAATCAAAACATTTCATAAAAAAACAGAACTATTCATCAAAACACAAAAACAGAAATCAACCAAATTGTAGTCAGGACTTTGTGAAGTCCTGACGAACATCAAAAATGTACCTCGCATCACAATGTCTTACCAATAGAAACGCCACAGTGTGAGCCAACAAGGTTGACGTTGGACTGGGAGATCGCTGCCATGCGAATGTGGTCATAGGCACGAGCGAGGAAGGCGGCAAAAGTGCTGGCAAATGGAACGGTGCGATCACGAGTGGCACAACCGATGGCCACGCTCACCTGGAAAAGCGACATAAATGATACAATTATTTAACACAACCAATATGCTCTTAGAGTAACTGTATACCCAAGTAGACAGTCAGGTTTACTCATTTGCCTTGTCATCATGAGACAAACAATGTCATTTTGCATAAATAAAAACATTCAGTTACACACCATGTTTTGCTCAGCAATGAAGCACTCGATGAAGCGATCAGGATGGGCCTTTTTGAAGATATCAGAGAAGGTTGAGTTCTTAGTATCACCATCCAGAGCCACCACACGAGTGCTTGCATCACCCATCCTCTTCAGAGCGACACCATAAGCCTTCCTGGTGGAGACCTGAAGAGGCAAACAAATCAGAAGTCATGCTTAAATACAGGACTGGGCAATATTGCCAAAGTAATATATATTTTTCAAGTAGTGCAAACATCAGTTCACCTTGTCTCCAATCTTGTATTCTGGAGCGGTGAGCAGGCGAATAGGTTTTCCGTCAACTGGAGCAGCGTCCTCTTTGGGTAGATGAGGGTGGATGGGCTTATTGGGAGACTGGATCTGGCTCATGAGCTCTTTTATGAGCTCATCGGCACGGTCTTTAGGCATAGGCTTCCCATGCCAATTATCCTGGTCTTCAATACCTTTACACAGATGCACAAGACAGTGAATAAGAAATCTCAAGTGTGAATTTCAAATGAACTCAATCCAGGTCTTTCAGTGACTTACCTTTAAGACCTTTACCCTTAAATGTTTTGGCAACAATGGCTGTGGGCTTCCCTTTCACTCGCTGTGCATCCCATAGAGCCTTGCACAGCTCCTCCACATCATGGCCATCCACCACATGGGTATTAAAACTGAAAAACAAACAAACAGTTTGTATATGAGGTAGGGCTGGGACGATTAATCGCGATTCATACCAATAACACCTGTCTGAATCGATTCGGAATCACAAAGGTGATGTTACACTGCAAAAAATTATGTATTTTCATGATGCGCAAAATGACCTAAGAAAAAAAACATAAAATTTAAGTGAAAGGCAGAACACAAAATGTTGATTGAATTTGTTACCCCAGTTTATTTGTCATTCTGCTCAGATGCATTGCATTATGGGAAACAGAATCCCCCCCCAATGAGCTCTGTTGTATACTTCTTATCCAAACATTCCAAGTGCAGTGAAATTCCACAAAACGCGTAAAGCAGTGTGTATATTACTAAATCAGAATAAGCGAGACATACCCAAATGCCTCACAGCGATCCTTGTAGACGTTCATGTTATGCTGAAGTGGGGCTGCCTCGCTCTGGGCCAGGCGATTCACATCAAGGATGGCCACCAGATTGTCAAGTTTGTAATAGGAGGCAAAAGCCATGGCTTCCCACACAGAGCCTTCAGAACACTCACCATCTCCCAACATACAGTACACACGGTAGCTAATAAAACAAAACAGACAAATTCAGTTCAAGGACCACTGTAATCGTAACTCAATTGGTAGAGCATTGCATTAGCAGTACAAAGGTTGTGGGTTCAATCCCAAGGAAGACACATGTTGATAAAAATTTATAACTTGAATGCACAAAGTCGCTTTGGATAAAAGCATCTGCTGAATGCATAAATGTAAAAGAGTCTAAGAGTTAGGGTACCTGGACTTGTCCAAGTATTTTCCAGTGTATGCCATACCACAACCAGCACCCAGACCTTGGCCAAGAGATCCGGTTGCAACATCCACAAAAGCTAATTTCTGAAAAGTAACATCACAGTTTGGTAAAACAGCTCATCGTGTGAGGTTATGTGTGGTGGTGATATACAGGTTTTACTCACAGGAGTGGGGTGACCCTCCAGGTCAGAGTCGATCTTGCGCAGGTTCAGCAGATCGGACTCTTTGATGTACCCGGCCTCTGCCCAAGCTGCATATAAAATTGGAGCAGCATGGCCCTGAAAACATGAGATAAAGTAAACACAGTTAATACAGGGATAAATACTATAAAAGGTCAAATCTGCAATGAAGGAACGACAGCCCACCTTAGACAAAATAAAGCGGTCGTTGCAGGGGTTGCGAGGATCATCAGCTTTGTAGCGCATGGTGTGGAAGAACAGTACAGACATGAGCTCGGCAGCGCTGCAGCATGAGGTGGGATGTCTGCGAGTATGAACACACGCCAGCATCAGCAATCAATTTATCAACCATTAACTATCAGTTTAAACATGCTTGATGTTAAAGACCACTCAAACATGCCGGTTATCTTTCAAACGTCTGTTCGCTTCAAAAAGTAGAACACTGATTACAAATAGTACTAAAGGGCAGATGTTGCTAGTACCATCATCACTGGAGTTTAAGGTGTAGTAATAGACCTTATCAGAAACGAAAATGACTTAACTACTGACAAACCAGCCAGTTGTTTACACACACAGTAACCAAGCCATATCATGAGGAGTGCCTCGGGGCTTTCAATAGTAGTGTTTAAAAGGAAAACATCACTGTTTTTCAATATCTTACTATGTTCTTACCTCAACTTAGATGAATTAAGACACACATATCTTTTTTCAATGCGTGCACTTAATCGGTGTACAGCATGGTGTGAATGTGTTAGCATTTAGCCTAGCCCCATTCATTTTTTAGGATCCAAACAGGGATGAATTTAGAAGCCACAAAACACTTCCATGCTTTCCCCATGTAAAGACTGTTACATGAGTAGTTACACAAGTAAGTATGGTGGGACAAAATAAAACATGGTGATTTTTAAGCAGATAAAAATTAGAACTATATTGTATGGCGGAAGAGCACTTATCTTGCAGCACTTAAACCTCAGGCACAGTAATATTGACGGAAGTTTGAGCAAAAGCAGGAATATTTAGTAGTGATGTTACTGCACGCCGAAGTCGAAGTGCTGCAAACTAAGTGCTCTTCCGCCATACAAGAGTTCTCATTTTAATCTGCTTAAAAAAAAAAAAAAAAATCACTAAATCACTAAAAAAAAAATATTTTGTGCCACCATACTTACTTCTGTAACTACTCATGTAACAGTCTTTAAATAGGGAAAACATGGAAGTGTTTGGTGGCTTCCAAATTCATCCCTGTTTGGATCCTAAGGAATGAATGGGGCTAGGCTAAATGCTAACAAATTCAAGACGCGCTGTACAAAGATTAAGTGCACACATTGAAAAAAGATAAGCATGTATTATTTTGTCAAAGTTTTGGTAAGAACATAGTGAAATATTGAAAAAGAGTTGTGTTTTCCTTTAAATAAGGGGACAAATTATGTTTATTTTTTTTAAGTACTTAGTAGGTTTAAGTAATACAAATGTGTCAATATACCTTTACCACATTTCATAAGGAGCATGCAATGCTCTACAAATGTGTTTTTATTAGTTTGTTTCCCAAAAAACTTTTATTGTCAGACAAATTCTGAAATATTCATGCAACCAATGCAGACAACTTTTCAAGCTAGAAAAATTGTTACATTTATTATTATTTATTGAGAGTTCAAATCCATGCAGTCTCTTGTTATTGTTCAATTCTCACTTGAGAAAATACCAATAAATTACCATCGGTCACATAGCAAGATTCAATTGTGCTGAAAAATAAAATTGGAAAAAGGATTAGGAAACACATCTCACTCTCAAGTGATTAGTTGCAGAATGAGGACTTTGATTTCAAATGGGACTTCCAAAAGGTCCCAGACAGTCAAAATCAATACTTCCTTATGGACATTTAAAGGAAGTACTATGTATAAAACGACTTTTAAAGTGAGCATTGTAGTCTAAAAAGGAGGAAGTGTTATAACTGCAAAATGTATCAGATAAAATTTCAACACTCGGGGAAATTCCTACACAATATTTTCAGTGAAATAGACAAAACAACCATTGTTGAACCATTGTGAATAAGCGTGTGTGCAGTGTATTGTACCCAACCCAACCCTAACTAATTACTGTAACTAATTCAATTTCACTCCAGGTATGGTGTCTGCTACAGTGCGCAGATCTGTAAAAAAACCGCCAACCACATTTAAAAAAATAAATATAAAGTATTGATGCATATAATACACGTGGGTTACAGGAAAAGTTTAAGGTGGTTATACGCGTAAAAAAACTCCCCGAATTTCAATGCATGTTGAGAAATATGTGGCAACAAATTGGTCAGAGTAAACTGACGAGAAGAGATTAAGCAATCGTAAAGCAAAGTTTTCCTTTCATGCTAGATTCACACGAAGCCTCTGCATAACATTACTTCATTAAAGGAGGCATTTAATTTTTTTATCAGACTACTGCTTCGGGGACACAGCCTGGATATACGCCTCCACGTGACAACCTGTTAGTGAAGAGAAACGTGCAGTCCAACTCGTGGTACTACGCTCGCGAGCTTTATCCGGGTTTATTTTTAATTAACTTACGTGCATTACTGCATGTTATTATGCACTAACAAATTACAAACGGTGTACTGCTATTTCGTCCCATATTATATTATAAGAGCTAAAACGACCATACCGTTTAAGCCAACAATGACCACACTATGCCCAACTTCACGTTATGCAGGAAAGTTAACATTTGCAAGAAAAAATAGATAAATGTAAATATAACTGCATGTGCCTAACCTAAATAACTGTTAAGTTAATATTTCATTTTAATAACAGCATTAAAATCTTACCCGGAATTTGATGCGCATGTTTCCTTGATGGAGTGAATCCTGAGCTTGTTCGCGATGTCTTTCAGGCCCTGAAGAGTTTTCTCGTCGGGTTTGTGGTAGCTCATGGTTTACCTGTGTGCAGGAAAAGCGTTGAAATAAATACAAATGTTGTGACTCAAAGTTAAAATGATCCGACGTTAATCTGCAGTTTATAACATAAACGCAATAACCTTCGGAGTAGAGCACGATGTGGGACTGTGAGACACGGTCGGTAACGTGGTGCGCTGTAGCTTTTATGTGACGCTTTACGTCAGCTGTCAACTCATCCTATGAGGCGAACCATTGGACGACGCACACAGCAAGGGTCAGACTGCTGCAGCGCCAGTGAGATTGCCAGATCTGTTTTGTAATATATGTTAACTTAGTTATATTAATATTTTAAGACGGAAATGTGTTGAGCTTGGATATACTAAAGTATTAGGGATTTTGCTCGCGCTGTTGTAGTAAATAACGCTGACAGAGTATCAAATTAAATAAATAAATCGTTGAGTCACGATGATAGTCATAAGGAAAGGGGTGTGTATCTATTTCAAAATAGGCTCTACCACTTTAATATGGGATGGGTTTGAACCAACAGGGAAGTACATTTTTTCTTGCTCTCTCATCCTTGGACGAAAACCAAGAGGCGTGTTCGACTTTATGCTGTGTTGCGCAGATAGGTCGGCATTTGACATCAAAGTACCGCGAGAGCACGGCTTTTGAATTGCTCTCGCGGTACTTGATGTCATATGCTCATTGGTCTGCGCATGAAATCGAACACTCATACAGTGTGTGACATTGCAGAAATTTGTATTATATACAGAGGCGGACACTACTTTAATATTTTTACTTTCTACATACAAGTAAATTGTTAAGTATTCGTATTTTATCAGTGTTTTTCTTTGGAAAACATACATTCCAAAGCATATTATCATAATGTTTACTACACTACATTTCATAATTTCACATAATTTTGGTTTATATTTAATATTTAAGTATATTAAACATCTATTTTTTTTTTACTTTTACTCAAGTAAAAAGTACTTTTGTACTTTTACTCAAGAAAAGTATTTATGTAATTAGGTATTAAATACATTTTAATATGCAATATAAAACTAAATACACAATATGATTCTGTGCTTTAAAATATAGTGAAACATTTTTAGTAAAGTAAATTTTTTTCCCAAGACAAACACTTTGATAAAGCACAGATGCTTGGAAATGTACTAAAAAAAGTGAAGTTGTGTCCACCTCTAATATATCTGTTTTAATTATTTTATCCCTATAAGAATTTTTAGTTTATTTGTTATGTTACTGTATGTACACACCCCCTTAACATAAATTCCTTTCAGGCACTAGATTACAATGGTATGTTGCTTGTTAAATCAATTGACATGTGCTGTTCAGTATTTATAAGGAAAATTTGAATGAAATGAAACCAGATAAACACAGTGATTTTACTTTATTGAATACTATTATTTATTCTTGTAATGTTTATATATATATATATATATATATATATATATATATATATATATATATATATATATATATATATATATATATATATATATATATATATATATATATATATATATATATATATATAGGTGATGGCTTTGCTTCATACAGCATATTCAGTTGTCTGCATCTTCAGATTCCTAGAAAAAATTTATTTGAGTGTTGAATGAAGTCAATTTATTGAATAAAATACAGATTTATTTATTTATTTGTTTGTTTTTGTGTTATATTTTGATCCCTTAATCTATATAATAACCCATCTCAGACAAAAAAAAACACAGAATATGTGATACACAACAGGTCCACACCTGCTTCTCCTGGGCTTCATACTCATTCATTCATATTCATTCTCATCAGCAGTAATGGGATCCTTATCCAGTCGCTCCAGCTGGGGGAGATGTGAGATCACATAGAGCCTATAATCATCAGTCATTGCTAAAGGGTTGTCAAGAAGTACAAGGACCTTCAGGGATTTCCCAACACTCACTAGAGTTTCCAAAGCACTCTGAGAGGATATAAGGTTACCCCTTGAATTGTAAAAAAATGATATGTTATCAAATAATCATAGTTGATAAACACTTTTAATAATTACTTTCTTGCAAGACGAGTTCATAAATAAACATGAACCACTAGATTGATATTGAATGATCATAGTTAGGCCTACATATTTCTTTTACCTGATATTAAGGTAATGTAGACTTTTCATGCTGGCGTTGATTCCATTGAGTGATTCTAGTTGGTTATCTCTGAGGTGTAGAGTGTTAAGATGCTCCAGCCTCTCCAGACCCTCCAACTGCTTGATGTTGTTCTTAGCCTGTATTATTGGGTGAAAGTGCAGAATGGTCCTGTATATCTTTTGAAAAAATGACCAACTTGCAAATGTATCTACAATAAATGTCACTGGCTGCCATACCAAGTATAAGTGCCGTAAATTGGGAAGGTAAATGCCATCTGTAGTTTCCAAAGAATTTCCTCTAAGCTCAAGAGTCACCAGATTGGTCAGTTTATGATATTCCAAGCCTTGCATTGTCCGAATGCCATTACCTAAAAAGATAGAGGTTAAACTTTGCTGTTCAGTGCTCAGTGATATAAAAGCGTAGAAGAAATGTCACTAACTAGTAAGATTGAGGCTTTCCAACGCTGGAGCTCCAAGGCCTTTCACATCACACAGGCGGTTGCTTGCAAGGCTGAGCCACTGTAGATAGGTTAGCTGCTCCAACCAGTGCTCTTCAAACTTTTCAATCAGATTAGAATCTCCCTTAACCCATAGCAGATGAGTTAGGCCAGTTAATGGAGAGAGGTCTGACAAACGATTGGAGGAAATGTCTAAATAACGCAGATGGATGAAGGAGCTGAGCAAGGCCAAATCTGAAAGAGCCCTGGTTGAGAAAAGGGTCATGCATTTATGTAGCAACTTACAGATATGAGTAATACAAACAGAAGCAATTAATCAAACAAGTAAGAAACAATTCAGTTTTTATCAAATAAAACTGGGATGTCAGTTTAAAATAGGGTTTAAATTTTAACATACAGTACAGCGGGGGAAATAAGTATTTGACACATCAGCATTTTTATCAGTAAGGGGATTTCTAAGTGGGCTATTGACACAAAATTTCCACCAGATGTAGCCATCAAGCCAAATATTGCATTCATACAAAGAAACCTTTAAGTATACAAGTTGAGTCATAATAAATAAAGTGAAATGACACAGGGAATAAGTATTGAACACACTTTATTTAATCCATTGTAGAAAAGCCTTTGTTGGTGATTACAGCTTCTAGACGCCTCTTGTATGGAGAGACCGATCGTCTGCATTGCTCAGGAGTGATTCTGAAGTTTCTTGGGTCTCTTTTATAAACTTTGATCTTCAGTTTTCTCAATAGATTTTCTATGGGATTTAGGTCAGGTGATTGCCTGGGCCATTCAAGCAACTTGATTTTCTTTCTTTGAAACCACTTCATTGTTTCCTTGGTCTTGTATTTGGGATCATTGTCTTGCTGAAATGTCCACCTTCTTTTCATTTTCAGCTTTCTGGTAGATGGCAGCAGATTTTTATCTAGAATTTTTAGCCGCCATGGCGGTTCAGTGCATTGCTTATAGTTTTCTTTGAAAGGCCGTCAATTAGCACTAAAGCAGCTGATATCAAGTAGTACTGAGAGGGGCCAGGGTTTCTCTCTCAATACTGACAGATTTCAGGTGATCTCCTGGCTTTCTATGCCATTTTGCACCTGGTTCTCTTCATGTCTTCAATACTTATTCCGTGTGTAATTTCACTTTATTTATTATGACTCACCTTGTATACTTAAATGTTCTGATTTCTTTGTATGAATTAAATATTTGGCTGGTAGAAATTTTGTGTTAATAGCCCACTTAGAAATCTACTGATAAAAATGCTGATGTGTCAAATACTTATTTTTCCCGCTGTATATGTATGTATAGTAATAAAACCTTGGCAGTGTTGGGGAAAGTTACTTTTAAAAGTAATGCATTACAATTTTAAGTTACTCCCAAAAAAAGTAACTAATTGCGTTACTTAGTTACTTTTCATGGAAAGTAATGCTTACATTACTTTTTAGTTACTTTTGCATGACTTTTTCTTGTCTGAGGCTTGATCTCTTTCAGGCCTTGCAGGTGTTTTTATGACTGAAAAGTTCTGCATTCAGAAAACGCATATTTCGTCACAAAAATGTCGAGCTCTGGTCTGCCACCTCAGTTTCTGACTCAAACGGTTCCCACACAGGCATGTACGCATAGAGTGCATAATATGACTGTGTTTAGTTTAATTCAGTACATAATTTTTTATTGAATTAATTAAACTAAAAAAGTAACTTGCATTACTTTTTTTAAAAAGTAACAAAAAAATTAATGTGTACATTTATAAAGTAATGCGTTACTTTACTCGTTACTTCAGAAAAGTAATATTATTACGTAATGCACGTTACTTGTAATGCGTTACCCCCAACACTGAACCTTGGCATATAAACAATATGTCACATAAATCAGGCATTATTCTTTGGTGTTGCTATTTTTATCCTTTACACATTTTATTAAGCTTACTTGTTTTTAAGGTCAAGTCTGACATAGGCATGGGATAGGCCATTTCCTGTGCGGCACAGTAAGGATAAACCTTTAGCTATAATGTCCTGGGTTAGTGAACATGGCTCAGTCTGATAATAAAGAAACAAAAGAAGAAATCATTGTCTTATCTGGTATAAATACTCCAAAATGTATTGAATATTTCTGTAGTTGGTGGATCATTTATGTATTTCAAAGGTTTTAGGGTCACTGGACTGAAATGTCTAGTATCATGATCTTGAATTTTCTGAAAGTGTAACTTAAATGTTTTAAATTATTTTTTTTAACTACATTATAATTGTGGCACCATGATATCTTTCTTTAAAAAACAAAACATTTATTTGAAAAAAAAAAAACTTGATGAAACTATGATGCACTATGAAATGCATAACTAGGAGTAAATAATGAAGTAAAAGCATAGCCAATAAAAACACAGAATACATGTGAGCTTCAGTACTGCATACATCTCATGGTGAGACCTCAAGAAGCTGAGTGATAAACAAATGCCAATGCTAACATTTTTACTTACACTAAAATTCCATTAGCCGTATTTTAACTCAATTCTTACAGTAAAATGCGTGTTATTTAGTAGATTTGATAAGTTTACAATTATTCTAAAAGGTGGAAATTTTAAAACACTGACTGACTAACATTTGACAGGTAACGTTAGATTTAGTTACTGGTCTTCTTGTTCTTCACCTGTTCGTGATCATTCTCTCGTTCCTGCTCCTCATCCTCAGAGTCCGCTTTAAGTACCTCGTCTTCATCAAAGTCTGACATTTTTTATTTATTTCCTCGATTAATTCGTTCACACCAACACGTTAGAGAACTAGAAATCAAGTAACATGAAACGGAAATCAAACAAAAACAGCTCTTACCCGTAAAAAAAATGAAAATAAGATTTATTTTAGTACTTGGAGCTGAAGTTTTCGGTTTCACGGGCCTTTAACCGACGTGTTTAACATGGGTGTTTATACGCGTTACCATGGTAACACACCAGCGCAAATGATGTGTAAGATGTAGAATTATTTATTAGTCCTATTTATTATACGCACAAATTTAAGTCTTAAATTATTTAGCTCGCTTGCATTGTCATGTCTATTATTTGTTACTTTTATCAAGCGTTAACAGTGATAGGTTTACTGACTGACTGTGTGATTAAATCAGTCTCAACTCTGGATCACTAATAAATACAAAGGCATACCAAATGTTCCTTTTTAAAAACTATTTAATAATAATCCAAAAAGTACTACTATACTAAACAACACACACAGAACACCGTATATAAATATAATAAATAATAACCATTCAAAATTGTAAACATATGAAGCAACAGCTGTGCAATGACAATCTTCAGTAGTGCAACACATACCTTACAAAATGAACTAGTACGTTTTTTTTTTTAAGAGAAAGAAAACTATACGTTTTACAGACTTAAAGCAATAATTACTGAAATAAGTTAACAAAATGAGCTTTTGACACTGCAACATAGGCTGCTGATAATAGCAATGGCTAGATTTGCAGTCTTCTTGCTCTTACATATCCTATGTAATGATAATCTTTGTGATAATAACAAACAAATGGCAAGAAGGCAGTCAATTAAAAAAGGAATATAAGTGAAACTGCTCAATTGTATATGTAAACTTCTAAGTAACTTAATCAACCATCAAAACGCAAAATTCTGCTTTGGTTAGTCTCATATCTTCAAACTAGGTGTTAGACGGATCTATAGGAGCTTTAACATACAAGTGCAAAAACAGCAAATTTAAAAAATCTAAAAATTCTTAGTGTATCAATATCAAACTTGTTTTGTTAAATGTAAACAAATGCATTAAAACAGAAATAACCCTATATGTTCACAAACCCTGAGAATACTAATGGCATTAAATGTTTATGTCTCTGGTCATGCGCCAGAGAACAATAGAGCAGCTGCCAATGCTTAAGCCTATATTACATCTATGACAACCATGGCATATGCTGTCCGACATACAACCTGTCACATGCAGGTTCAAAGGCCTCGCTCCTTCAACATTCAGTCTGCCTTATTCACACCTTTGAAACCCTAAAGCTTTGTGATCGGATTAGTTAACCCAAAACCATAATACATGGTAGTAAAATATATAGCTATATATCTATATAAATAATGTATTTCTTTATATGTAACATCCTTAATTAGGTAAACAGTGTTGATTAAAGTAGACACAGTAGTTTATGCAAAATCTCATCATTTGTCTGCTTTTGCTTATACGTTTTCTTGTATGGTCCAGCTACCCCTTTTGAACATTCCCCTCATAATTCTCTATGCAGATCAGGATGCGTTGGGTAAAATATCCCGGGTCAGAAATGGCCTTCAACAGATCGTTCTGGACCAGGCAAAGATCATACAGCTCCGATGTTGAGGCTGTTCGAGTCTGTAATCCCTCTGGGTCCAAAAACACCTACAGGCACATTAAAAAGCATGTAGTGAACCTGTATGATGCATGAGGTGGACATTCTGGAAAAAAAACCCACATCACACACACCTTTGGGTGGACGATAGTGTCCTCGTCATTTTGTCGAATATTATCATCAATGAAGATATGCTGAACCTTGGAGTCGAAAGGGTCAATCCAAAGCGGTTTACCTCCTAAAATGGAGTAAGTGTTACGTGCCCACCTATTGGGATAACAAACAACATTTTTATTTATAGTCATTCGGCACAAAATGGTGCTCATCCTCTGTGGCTTCTCCTCACCAGTCAAAGTGGTCCTGAAAGCCACTCAGACCCTCAGCCGAGCTCAGGTACTGGTACACAAGCCCCTCCCCTTCTTGCGTGGCCACGCGCTCCTCTCCACGTGTCAGCACTGCACCCTTACCACTGCACCTGATCCGCCCAGCAGTTACATTCACTTTCAACTGTGAGGGGAAACATTCATAATAATTAAGGCTCATATAGGATTACTCAACAGAAGACTTGCACCCTCAAATACCTTCAGAGCCGGGAGGTCGGGAAAGAGCGGATGAGACCCCTGCTCAACAGCACGTCGGACAGCGGTCAGAACCCTAGGGAGGTCTGCGCCAAAGGTCCGGAAAATGATGGAGAAGTCCACACCTTCTAATGTCAAGTCCTGCAGCATCTGGAAGAAGGAAGGAAGGATCCAATGGTACAGCTTCCCATCTTCTCCCTTAACAGACAGCTCTTTGTCTTCACGCAAGTGTGACGGCCATCGAAGGAGTTCCAGGTGTTCCTCCAGGACCTTTCGGAACCGTCGACCAGGGCCTGCTGTGGTAAAGCCTGCAACCCTGCCAAACTGGGAGTAGTATGTGACAGCACCATCACACGGCTGAAGTAGAGAGGGCGAATCTGACAACCACTCCCATTTTCCTGTGAACAGTGAGACCATTTGTTAAAATTGTGTTGCGTTTGTGACAAATGTGGTTGGAATGTATAGGTTATTTTCAAACGTTTACACTAAAAGTATTGCCTTTTGTCATGCGCCCCCAGGTCACCGTAGTCAGAAAGTATTCCAGAGCAGTTACAGAGCCTAGTCTCGTGACTGCGTCAGACACGAGGATTGTGTTGTTGAGGTCAAAGTGAAGAATAATTTTTTTCTTCGAGACTTTATCTTTACATGTCCCGTCAGAGTTCGTGATATTTCTGCATCCATTGGTTTGGAGTTTATCCAAACTTGTTTCAGGTATCCTCTCCAAGTTATACATAACGTTAGCGTTAAAATGTTGGTATGGCTTAATGAAGATAGACGATCTAATGTTATTTGGGGATAAGCGACTGCTCATCCAGATTCCATGTTGGTTATGCACATGACTAACGTTAACATCCTAACCATTTGTACGTTAGTAACACGTGCTGCTCTATCTATTTATAGACCTTTAGATAAGTTAGATATTAGGCAGTTACTTATCTTAATCATTCGTCGAGTGATTCGGTGCGAAAGTCTGACAGGGCGTTTATAAATCACCGAGTTCTCAAAGCCGGTGTAGCAGCCGATTCTGTTCCCCTCGGAATTTCTGTTCCCCTTTACGCAATCATACTACTAGTCGTGCGTAGTTACCGAGTTACCATACGTGCCTTCAGAACTAACGTAAATACGAAAACAGCTGCATGTACGGGAAGAAAATCGGTTCAAAAAGTACTGCATTTGTCCGAAACGTGAAAATGCTTATAGACGTGAGATTTCCCGTTTTTCAATCTTTTGAACTTTAAACATTGTTTAAAATGCACGGTTTCTTTTTCCTTTGGTTTTAAGGAAATCTATGTGGCGCGTCTATTTGTATCAATGACGGTCACGGTTTTTTTATTTATGAAAGAGAGCGCTTCACAATTAGTTTACAGAGCACTTACTAAAATAACTTCTATAATCACATAAGTTAAAGCCAGTGTTTTTGGTGCAGTAACATGGACTTATACCTTATAAAAATGAAGCCAAAGTAACAATGTTTTTTTATTGGTTATGTTTTTTTAACTGTAGTAAAACCATGGTTAATTTTCGTAAGAGATCACAATATAACTACAAAAACAATTGTTTATTTGTAGTAAAACAATGTTTGCTTTTCGTGTTGTTGATGCAGTTATTTACCAAAAGTGAAAAATGATGGATGAAATGAACTGTACAGAAACAAGGTAATAGTGTCATGTCATTTATTGTGTTCACAAGAAAAACATATGTAAACATGGAAAGCTGAAGGATCCCCCACACACCCTGCATGGAACCATCGTCCACAGCCATCACAGGAAATCTGTTAAACAAAAATGTAAGAGTAAAAATATAATTTTTTAAAGCAACATTTAAAGCATTTATATTGATTTGACTGCACCCTACACAAACTAGAACTGTTCAGCCATAGTTACCCAATTAACTTCTACAGAGTCATCAAATGTATCTGCCTCCCCACAAAAGCGGCACAGGTCACTTAGGTCATCTAGTGCAGTACAACATGAATGAAAGAGATGCATATGGTAAAGCGCATGTCAATAGCATGAGTTATAGTAGACATACCAGATTGGCGGAGTATAGTCAAAGCTATTTCCATTCTGATTCGCTTTATTTCTTGTGGTGTATTTGGGAAGTGAATCTGAATATTTTGAAGAATGTGTTCGGCAAACTGGGGAAGTAACAAGAAAAGTAAACTGCAAACTATCATTCCATTTTCATAATAACTTACTATTTGCTATAATCACCTTCAATGCAAACACACCACATGATGTAGCATCCCTCTGAAGTGGGTGAGGCAGAGTTTCACACACCCAGTGTGAATCTGGAATGCCCTTTTGTGTCATCATTGTGTTTAGGCCTGGTGGATATGTGCCTTGACCTTTATAATTAACAATTTCCTCATACATTTTTGGATCCATTGTTGCAACAAGCCAGCAAGAATATAAATTCAGGGGACCACATCGTTTGGTCATCTTTCCAATTTATAATGTTATCTTAATTGAATAATTGATTGATTGCTTTATAATAAATGACTAATTTTTCATTGCTTAATTGCAGGAACTGATTTGAATTGTGTTCATTATGAAAATGAAGTTATGTTGCACACTAGTTATCTTTTTAAATAATAAAAGTTATATTTTTATGCACTGAAAAAAAAAGATTCATTGAATTTAATGAATTTTTTTAAGGTAAGTGGTTGCAATCAATGTATTTAAGCTACATTTAAACAAAAGTTTTATATTTTATTTTACGTTACTAATCTTTTTTGTTTAAATGTAGCTTACATAAATTGATTGCAACCACTTACCTTAAAAAAATTGATTAAATTCAATGAATCTTTTTTTCAGTGTTTTTAAATTTACACTGTCTCTACACAGCGAGTAGGGTTAAAAGTTACTCCACAAAAAAGTAGTATTCTTTTTTTGTTTCCATTCATGTCATTGTTTTAATAAATAAGACAATTTTGCCATGAAAATCTGATGTTTATTGAGGTACAAAACATGGTTTAAATACCAATTTAAATTACAAAACCGTTCATGTAAGCAGTACAATTTAAAGTAGCAAAACAAAATATGGTGTAAACACATTTTATACATTAAAATAAATAATATGTAAGAAAAAGCACACGTACAGTCAAATAGAAGGCCACGACCCACTACTAATGACCCTTATATATATAAAAATACATAAACCAAAACTAAAACAAACTAACACAAACACCTGCTTTCAGTGACCATATGCACATATAATAAATAAAAAGGACATCACCATTTTTCAACAAATAGAGTAAATAACCCAATTAAAAAACTGTTATGCACATAATATACAATGGATTGTGAGAATATTTTTGTTCGCTACTGTAGAAAGACATTTAAATAAAGCGCAAAGACTTTTTGGCCTTTCTCGCTTTCCGTACACCCAGCTGTGCTTACGCGCTTGCCCATGCGCCGTCAGGAGAAACACTTTTTCGAGGGGGAACAGGAATTCCAAAGGGGAACAGAATCGGCTGCTACACCGGCTTTTCAATGACAACAACACGCACGACCTCCTAGTTAGTGGGCCAAATATCGCGATAAAGAGCTGCGCACTGTTGTGGTTGTAGGGATTGGAAAGTATTGGACTTTAAACTACCGCGAGATCACGAAAAATAGTGCACTTTCGAATCACTCTCGCGGTACTTACTTGATGTCATACGCCGAACGGTCTGCGCATGCGGCACTTGAAATCAAACAGTAGCAGTTTTAATATAAAGTGGCATGGCATCTTACGCAAAGAAGCCACTGGCACGTGCCACTATGTTTAGTGGCACTTCCGGTTTCCATTGGCCCGTACCAGTGGCTCATCGAGTGGCACTTCCGGTGTCCAGTGGCTCATGCCACTTTTTAGTGGCTCGTCGAGTGGCACTTCCGCTGTCCAGTGGCTCATACCACTCGGTTTAGTTGCTCGTACACTGACACATGTCAGTAAAACTTAGGTCTGTTGGATTGAGGCATGTGGCACTGAAGTCACCGATCGATCATTACAGATCCGAGCGTAACTTACGCGTGCTGCTGCTATGTTCATTTAATTGTGACACAATGATTTTGTGTGTCCTTTTTGACTCTGGTGTTTCAGGTAACCGAATGCGTAAAATGAATCGAGAGCTATATATATCATCTTGACGCTCGTTCATAAGGGATTGTATGATCACAATATTTAAATTTTAAATGGAAATGCATAATATTTTGAGTGTTTTAATTTAATAAAGCACAGTATTTGTCTGAGCCATGGTCGTGTGAACATTGTGCATTTTCTTTATATTAATCTGTAGTATAGTATAGGCCTAATTTAAGCGAGTCTACTAAATATTCACACCCTTAAATGAAAGACGAGATCGAAGTAAAAAAACCTGCCCCTTTTCTTAAAGCATACTGTAGGCAACATTTATATATTGAAATGCATAAAATAACTGTGTTTGATTTAATCATTGGTAAAGTGTTTCTGTCGGAGCTTATTTAAAATCTTTTTTGCTTTGAAATAATTTTAAAATGTATTTAAAATAATGACTAATTCTTATAAATATTGTAAAATAATAATTTGTTCAAATTAACAACCCTTACTTCTTATGGATAACAATCTATATAAAATGTAATTTTGAAGGGCAAGTGACGTATCTGCACTGTCAACACCGTGTAAATATCAAGTTGTAAAATATGTTATAGGACATTGCTTTTAAACATAGGATGTAAACTACCAACATGGTTGGACTGACAGCTTCTGTTTTGGCGTGCATTTGTGTAAATGCGGTACTTTGCAGAAAAATATTATAATATTCTGCAAGATTCTTATAAATGACACTTTTTATTAAATACAACACATTGGCACTGGTTAAAAAACATGCCACTCACAGACTAGATTTTCACAATTAATACATTTAGAAAAATTATATTAAAAACTAACAGTATTATAAAATATACAATATTGCTCAGATGCAATCAAAATCAAATGCTGTGCTTTATTAAATATACAAAATATTTGCCTTCCCATTTTAAATATTTAATTTTTTTAATACTTAAATTGTGAATAATGATCATCATACAATCCCTTGTTGAACGATCAAGATGTCCTATTTAGCTCTCGATGCATTTCACGCATTCGGTTACCCGAAACAACAGAGTCAAAAAGGACACACACAATCATTGTGTCACAATTAAATGAACATAGCAGCAGCACAAGTAAGTTACTCTCGGATCTGTAATGATCGATCGGTGACTATCAGTGCCACATGCCTCAATCCAACAAACCTAAGTTTTACTGACATGTGTCAGTAGACAAGCCACTAAAAAGTGGTATGAGCCACTGGACACCGGAAGTGCCACTCGACAAGCCACTGGTACGAGCCACCTGAAACCGGAAGTGTCACAAAACGTAGTGGCACATGCCACTGGCTTCTATGCGTAAGATGCCATGCCACTTAATGTTAAAACCCCTTCTCCCTAATGTTGTGAGAGCGCGACCTACGGGTCTGAAGTTACTGCAAATGTTTTATTTGTAGAAAATGTTTAAATATGGAGTATTTTGAATACATTATGAATGAGTTTAAAGTATAAAAATAAAGCATTAGTAGAGGGTTATATTTTGCACAATGAAGCCAATTTTTTACCATTAATATATTTTTTCATTGTAATATCACATTCATGCGTTCGTCTTACAACTTAGTTCATTCAATGTTTCCAGATTAATTTTTTTAAAATGTTGGATTTAAAACAAAATATGGACACACAGCCATGACCTTTAATGTTGTTACGCAAAAAAGCTTTTATTTATATTAACCATTTGTTTTATTCACAGCAGCATTCTTACGATCAACCCCAGTTCCCGTTTTACTATGCAGTCCAATACAAAAACAGTAGGAATGGGGTAACAAGACAATCCACTCAAAACCTAGAAAAACAAAAGTAGAGATGGTATATAATACACAGTACTATAGGACTACTGTAGGCCAGCATGCACCTCAATCGATCAAGCCTTTTGTTGCACTTCACATATATGCATTTCCACAGGTCTACCATGGAGTTAAAAGAAAATCAATCACCGGATTGTCTAAATAAGAAAAAAAGGGACATCAAGTTCACTAATGGCCTGAGTGTCAGAAAAAACCCTAAACAATCTGCTTAATCCACAATTATAATAACGTTTACAACTGCATTCACTTTGCAAATCACTTCAAGACACTAACAGAGGAAAACATCAGGCCAGGTGACACCTCAGTGAAAAAACATTTAAACAAGCCGTTTTGTGCTTTCACACAAATCATGTTGTTCGCGCTCATTGTTGGGTTTTTCCAAAGTTACACCTCATGTAAATACAAGCAAGATAAACATTAGAAACCTACCATGTGAAATTGTGAATGATGTAATTCTTAGGTGTTAAAACATTTACATGTATCTTAAAAAACCCTACAGATCTGTGCATGATGAAAAGAAAACTTTCGTTTGATTTTTGTGTTTGAGAAATATTAATCTTACCGTATCCTTTACCTTATTTGTACATCATCTGTGCATACAGCCCATTTATGATGTGCGGTTTTCAAACAGTCTTAGTATCGGAAATGTATGCACAGCTTTACTTGTCCAAATTGCAAATTAAAAAAGTGCAACATGCTAGATCCGTGAACAAAAACGTCTTTGATTTTTTTTGAGGAAGCAAAGCTCCCCGAATGGTGGCCATCGGTCATCACAGTCCTAGGCTTTAAGGTCAAGTTTTAATCCACCTCCTCCATGCTGCTGTAGGACGGGGCAGAGCATTCTCCAGAATGTGCAAACATGTCAGAAGTCACGTCCGAGCTCAATGAAGGGGATCCGTCTGGGTCCAGGTCAGTCCCAAACAGAGTCTGGCTAGAAGCCTGTAAAATAAACCACCATTATAAAACAAGAACATTTCTACATCTTCCACGAGACATGAATGCCATCTGTTGATAATGAACGATCCACACCAGGAGTGACAATTTATAAGAAAATCCAATAACTGATATCAAGACAGGGAGTGAGCTTGAATTTTTATTTATGAAGGCTGTGGTACAGGCACCTTTACAAGTGTGCAGCATATAGACTTATCAGTTTCATTTATTGCTCAGACTTAAATAAATAACATAAACATTGTCATTTTAGGACTGATATATTTTTTAAAAAACGAATCCAAACCTGTTACAGTACTGAATAAAAAGATATAGTTTGGCCAAAAATGAAAATTCTGTCCATTTACTCACCCTCATGTTGTTCTAAACCTGTATGAATTTCTTTTTTTCTGTTGAACACAAATAAAGATATTTTGAGAAATCATAATAAGCACACAGTTGAAGGGAACCATTGACTTCCATAGTATTTGTTTTTCCTGCTATGAATGTCGATTAGTACCATGTAGGTTTAGATCAACGTGAGGATGAGTAAATATTAACAGGATTTTCATTTTTTGGGTGAACTATCCCTTTAAATAATGTATACACAAGCAGGCATGTGATGACATTCTTTAAATTGTGCTGGTGCCCTTAATCAAAGATTGCAAAAAGATTTACCATCCAATCAGAACCAGTAACAATTCGTTCACTTACATGAATTCACTACAAAAATCAGAAACAACCATTATTATACTCCTGAAACAATTTGGACTTGTGACCTTAATTAAGCTGGTTTCGCATTTTTGTCACTGTATCCAAAGAAGTGGTTTAAGATCAGCTGAGGCATTCACAGAAGCCAAAATGTATTCAGGCTTTATAGTGTAGCCAACCTAATGAACCATTATTGACCACCAGCATCCCTGAGACTGTTGGAACGGCAACATCCCCACCAACCCAAGTAGCATTCATCTTACAATATGTGGATTGCCTCTTGATTTACAGAATATAGAGCTAAACTTTGGATCAACAGTGAAGAATGAAGAAAAACTCACAGATTAGTGTACTGGACTGAGCCCCATTAAATGAAAAATCAATCTACAAAGCAAATCATAGTTAAACATTTCAGACAAACTGGTAAACTATTAAGTATTAAAACAAACAAACACACTAATTGGTTTTGTCCACACAAAAATACATAAATCCAAAATATTTTAAATATAAATGAAGAAAAAATAAAAGACTAGAGTCTGACTACATTTCCTTCACTGGGAAAAATTAAGCCACTACCTTATAGTGGCATAAAACCTATGATAGAGATTGATTAGTTAACAGCAGTTTATCTGCCTATATAGCCTAGGGAACATCATCATTATTAGGGCTGCACAATAAATCACATGCGATAGTCATGCGCAACTCGTCAGTAAAGCCGGTTCCTTGATTAATAGTAAATTGCCATCACCTGCTTTCAGATGGGGTGGAATTTACTACACAGAGCCCTAGTTTATTGACAATCAGGGCAATTTTGCATTAATTATATGGACGTATGGCCTGCGATATGGCCCAGCTTGTCGAGGAACTGCGGCTTTTGTGTAGTAAATGCTGCTTCATCTGAAAGCAGGTAATGTCGATTTACTACTAATTAAGGAACTGACGAGATGCACCTGACTATCGCATGCGATTTATCGCACAGCTCTTATCAGTATAGGAAAACGCTAGCAAAGGGACGGCAAGTTATTACATTTTAATGTCAATACTAAGACGGTCACACTTTACAATAAAGTTGTATTTGTTAACATTAGTAAATGTATTAGCTAACATGAACTAACAATGTGCAATGTAGTTTTTCAGAATTTATTAATCAGTCCTTCTATAAAAACGCAATTTTTTGATTGTTGTGGGCAAAAAAAATCCTTGATCTTGCGGCACGTTTTCTTAAAAAATGTGATGGAATATGCGGGATATTTATGCAATTATATTTATGCGGCAACTTGCAAAAACTGTTTGCAGCTTTTAAAAGATGTTCACGTCACATAATCAGGTCACTTTATAATGTCCCATGGCAACAAGGGACACGGCTGCACCTCTGTGAAGTAAATGCAACATTTTTCAACTAGATATATGTGATTTTTGCTACAAAAATGCAGGGAATATGAAATGCAAGCCCCGCATATTTTGCGCACAGAAATCTGCAATTTATGCTGGGAAAGTGTGGCGTATTTGAAAAAAATGCGGCCCCCGCATAAATATGCAGACTTTGGCTGATTATGCGTTGAATCATGTGATCGCATAATCGCGTTTTTCTGGGGGGACTGATTAATCTTGTCAATACATTTGTTGATGTTAGTTCATTGTGCATTAACTGATGGTAACAGTTACAACTTTTGATTTTTAAAAATGTTTACATGCTAAAAGTAAATGCTGAAATAAACAAAAACTAGGATAAGGTATGTATAAGAAATGCTGTAGAAGTATTGACGACCCTGGCTATACAATGACCCCTTTTTCTAAAGAATTTATCTTTAAAATAACATGCACTGATTCAGATGGAATAGTTGAGCTCTGACATCACCTATAGATAAGAGTAAAAAGCTACGGAAAAGTGATCATAGTTTAAAATGCTGCCATTATGTTTTAAACATATGGCTGATACACAACGATTACGAATCAACAGCTGGGACAAATAAGAGGAACAGATCAAGTTTATCCATCTGGCTATTTGTTAATCTTTATGTTGCTTACTGTTAAACATTCATAAAAGACATTTCCTGAGTGTTTTTAAAATTGAATACATTCTTTTAAAATGTAAGTATCACCTATCAGGCTGTGTATTGTGTTATAACCTGAGTTAGGTTTAATTTCAGTGATGGCTAACAGCACAATATGTACATATAGATTTAACTTAAGTAACCTTTTTGTTACTGCTGAGATTGCACTACTTAGAGTACCATCATTAGCTGTTGTGTCATGATTGTAAAAAGTACATTTAACCCCGGTAAGGCCTGGAAAACAAAGGATAAATGAAGGTTAACAGCACTGCTAGGATTGCTGCTAAAGTTGCCAGGATGAAGTATCTCATACGGTCACAGTCTGTGTAATCTGAAATGGTGTCTCGTCTGTGGCGAGACATCCCTCCCCTGCCCTCCTCTTCTCTGTTCGTCCTTGCTCTGGCTCTTCTCCCACGCACACCGGGGCGAAACAGGCTTCGAAATGAGGCGTCCCGCTGCCCCACCTCATCCTCCTCCAGTTCCTGCCATATCAGAGACGCCTGCGATTGGCGGAAACCTATGTCAGCTTCTCGGAAACGGCCTTGCCTCAAAAAAGCACCACCAGTACATCGCAGAACAGCAAATCCCCACAACAATACAGTGAGTATCTGAGAGCTGACTGCTTCAATTTCATGCTCCAGTCAGGCAGATGGGCAGGCAGATTAACAAATTAAATGGATGGCCTAGATGGACTATGAAAGGCTAATCTTTATATTATGATGGACATCATCTTGGTCTGGTTTCACAGACTAGGCTTAGCGTAAAGGGCACCTATTTCATTGCTAAAAAACAATGTTATTTTGTGTATTTGGTATAATACAATGTGTTCACGTGGTTTAAAGTTACACACATTATTTTCCAAATATATCGTACATTTTTGTAGCTCCAGATTTCACTTTCTTTTACATGCGGAGACATGTGCACATGAACAACGCATTGAGGCTGCATTCGACTGTGCACGTACGTTTGCGTACACAAAAAACAGACTATACTTAAGACACTTTAAACTTTCATTTTAGTCTGGGACTAGCCTTAAGCCTTGTCTGTGAAACTGGCAACTTGAATAATAGAAGCTGGAATTGAAGCTGCATTCACTGATGAAGGACATTTACTCTAAGGTAAGTTGTTTCCCCAAGTCAATATGATTCAGAGATCAGAATGCATTCATGTATGGATCACGTCACCATTGAAAAATATATACCCCAAAATATATGACAGTTCCAGAGATTAGATGATTTTCCATTAACTGATATTTTATTAAAGTTCACCCCAAAATTACAATGTTATCATAAATCTTTTACCCTACGCATGCTGCTGACGTGACCTGCTGACGTAGAAATTTATACAGGCGGTTTACCGTATTTTCCGGACTATAAGTCAAACTTTTTTATAGTTTGGCGGGTCAGGTGCCACTTATACATCAAAATTATTTCATATGAACCAATAGAGACCATTACCGTCTACAGCCGCGAGAGTCTACTCTATGCTGCTCCTGTATTTATGTAATTCAATGGATTCAGTGATGCGTAATGACTTTGTGACCTTTTTGAACTTGATTTGGCTTGTCATGTTAATTTAGTCTCCCAGGTATATTCTCTATGCTATTGTGTATGGTGTAAATAACTGCTTATGTTACTTTAACATGTACGGACACCTATTCAGCCTGCTGTTCTGTGTTATTGTTTAGTTGAATAAACTTGCCTTTCCAGATTAAATGTCTATTCTTCGGATTGGGAAATCATTTTCTAAATAGACACGACGTATAGTCCACTGCGACTTGTATATGTTTTTTCCTCTTTAAAACGCATTTTTGACTGATGCGACTTATACTTTGGCGCGACTTATAGTCAGGAAAATACGGTAAGTATTGTTTACAATGTTTGAATAAAGGTTTAAATAAAAACGTGAAAAAAACAAAAAAAAACGTTGGCAACTATGTCAGCAGCATGTGTAGAAGTCTGCTTGTGAACACGCACTGACGGACCAAGGAGAGCAAATTGTTAAAAAAAATCTTTTGTTTTGTTTTCTTTGTGCACAAAAGTGTTCTCGTCGCTTCATATTATTATTTATATTGTTATTTAAAAATGTACCTTTTTCATTCTTGTCTGCTCTTGATTGTGTAAATCGAACTGCAGTCTATGGGGCAGTCACAAGCATCCCGGTTTTCGAAAAATTTGTTTTGAAAACAATCGAAGGACTTTGTGGTTTAGAATGACACAGGGGTTAGTGATTTATGATAAAATTGGCATTTTGGGGTGAACTAACCCTTTAAAGACGACCTCTTAAATTTAATTTATACTGCAATATTAAAACAGCCCTTTAATTCCTGTGCATTTTGTTCAAGTGTTGTATTGTTATAACATAGTACTTTAATCTTTGACATGGCCTTACTAAGTTAATATTAAAGATATCAAGGATATTTTTCACATAATGTTCTTTACGTTATGCAAATCACTATAAATGACTTTGGTGGGTTTCACATTTGAGTAAATTGTATTAAGCAGATGTGCACACTTGGAAAACACCAGTTTTTAAACACCTCAATAAAAAACTATGTTTGTCACAAAGAGCAACTGAACAGTAACATAACCCCAACAATCCTCTGCAACATTTATGAACGTCTATATAGCATAAGTACCAACATTAACCTCATCTTCTATTAAGCTGAGGTAACATGAGAAGTTACTGAGCTGACCTGACTGGCAGCACCACCCGTCGCAGCAGAGGATTCAGCACCAAGTGGCCCGAGCAAGCGAGAAGGTCTCTCTACAGGAGAGTTTCTGCGTCTGTAGAAGAGCACGTAGGCGTAACGCGTCACCACCTGACTCTCTTCCACCGTTGTCACTGTGCTGTCATCAAACAAACGCCAACCTGCAACAGTACAGGATGCAGGGTGAGATATTTTATTTGCTGCCGTTGAGCTGGAGGGGTTCACACGTACCGACGTCGCTGCGCTGGCTGTTCTTGTCGCTGGGGAGACGAGCGTAGGCCGTGTAGTGTCCTCCGATCATTCCCCCATAGTGGTTGATGACAGCGTAGAGGTCGTAGATAGGAGGCTGCTGGATGTCACCCTTATGACCGATACAGAACTTACTCAGGTCCAGGTTTCTAAAGTGGAGAGAAAACTTTACAGTCAAACACACAACTGTGGCTCAGTCAAAACATGGATAACACACAAAGGTTTCAAAAAAGATAATCTTATGTTATATCACACCAGTCTACGTCAATGTACCTGACAGGAAAATCGACCATATCATTAATCTTGTCCCTCCAAATGAAACTCCTGAATGAGAAGCGCTTGAGCTGGATGATGAGTACGTTAGGAAGACGCCACAAAAGCAACTGTTTAGATGCCTCCCTGTGTTGTTGACACTTAGGACAGTACCTGCACCACAGAAATAGTTGTAATATTTAATTTCAACTCATACTAAGACTTAAGTGTAATACAGCTTGACATTGACAAGTGCAAGAGTGTGTCCATACCAGGCCTCCTCAGGGGCTAGCACCTCAGGTTTGGTGAAGAGGTTCAGGCACTGCTCTAATGTGAAGTGTCCCGCCCTGGCGGTCTCCGTAGCAGAGCCTGGGTCCTCATCAAACTCCAGCTCTTTAGATCGCACCAGCACATATTCCTTTAAGCGCTCATTGTTCTTCCACACCAGCTCCAGCGTGCAGTCATCCGGCAACTCCAGAACTGCATCGCCTGTAGGGGGCACCAGTCAGTACAAATGCAAACAAATCCATCCACGAAGACCATCTATGAAACAGAATCAGACCAAATGAATGGTGACTGACCTTTGTCTTCAACTTTTATGTCCTCCTTTTGATTCGAATCCAAAATTGAGATGTAGAACTGAGAGGCGCTCCCACTTCCGGACTCAGATGGCTGCTGATAGCCGGTTACTACAGCTGCCAAAGAAACAAAATGGCCTATTATTCCACCAGTTACAAGCACAGAGGCTATAATGTGTATATATATGTACACATATATATGCCCATCCCTCTATGCCCATCCCTCTATGCCCATCCCTCAATCCCTATCCATCGATCCATCTATCCCTCAATCCCTAAAATCCCTATCCATCTATCTCTCTATCCCTATCCATCTATCTCCCTATCATCTCCATCTATCCCTATCCATCTATCTCTATCCATCTATCCCTATGTCTCTATCCCTATGTCTCTATCCCTATCCCTCTTTCCCTATCCATCTATCCCTCAATCCCTATCCAGCACTCTCTATCCCTATCCATCTATCCCTCTATCCTTATCCCTATATCTATCCAAATGGAGGGAGGGAGGTAGGGAGGGAGCGAGAGAATATATTTTCAAAATTTTTACCTTCCGGTTTAACAGCCTTTTCGCATGACGTTTCTTTTTCTGCCACAGAATCTTGGGAGCTGGTGGCGAGCTCACAGCAGCCTGAGTCCCTGGTGTATGTGGAGACGGTGTCCCCGTCTGCCGTGGGAAGCCTGGACACAGTCTCTGTTTGCGAGGGTGTTACAGATGCACTCTGCGCCACTTCATTCTCAGTTTCTTTAGCAGATGAAGTCTCCTCATCCAGCTCCTGACACTCTGAGACGCTGCTGGCCATGGATGTAAGATCAACATGGGACAGAATAGCATCTGGGGAGGTTCGACCAGATTGGAAAGGTGGCTGGAAAACATTGACAGAGTACCTGCAGGGAGAAATATAGATGGTGATGGATCATAAGATGACAATAAGTCCCCAGGCAAGGTCATAAACTTTTCTTTTTAACTAAGGCTGCACAATAAATTGCATGTGACATCTCATGCAGCCCTATTCTTAAACGTATCATTCTACCATTTTTTTTATATCATTTTCTAAATTCATGACCCTAAATACACAACCAAGATTTATTATACCTAGAGTAGCCTTCCAGAAGCTGTGTGAGGCGACTGTAAGTCAGCCTGGACTCGGGCACACTAATTATAAACGGCAGTCCAATATTCTCCATGTTAGGCCGACACAGAGTCTTGTGATTTTGCCAGTGGTTCCTCTGACATGCCCTGTAATGAGAGAAAAAACACTAAAGCCTAACTGAAACCTATGCCCAATCTCACAGACTATGCTAGTGTAAAAAACAACTCACTGATTGCAATAGCCCACACGGTAGCAGCGTGTGCAGCGCCTGAGCTTCTCATCGTCAGATGCCGGAGGCTTCGAGCAGCCAGCACACTTTGTGATTGTGATGCTAGGAACCTGCGGTCTCTGAAGATCAACATATGGACTCAATCAATGCATGGTGAATTAAATCTCAGAACAGGAATTATTCATCAAAGCATAAGTTTAAAATGGTGTACCTGTTGGACCTTTAGAAGCACCACTCTTTCTTTGGCCAGATCTTTTGACAGCACCTCGAAGCAGAAGAGCAGGTCACTAGGTGAGACTGTGTCTAAGGAGTGAGATGGTAAGAAGATCTTGTGGAATCGGTTTTTCACCACCTGAAGGAAGACAAGGGAAATAATTCAGAACAACTTCAACTTCCTGTAAGTGCTGACTGATGCATGTTTCTGCCTTTTAAATTACAATTACAATACAAATGTACCCAGAGTGACTAAGAGTGTTTTCAAACTATATACATTTTATCAGTAAATATGGCCTGTGGGTATCCAACACACAACCTGCTAAATGCTCTACCAACTGAGGTACAGGTACAAGCTGGTTTAGGATTTTTTTCTGGAGGTATTCTGATGCACACATGCATGTGTACCATGGCTCAACCACACACTTTACACTTAACATATTTTTAGTGTTTAATAATTAATTTATTAAAGAAAATGACAATTGTTAACTTTATTTTATAAAACATTACATTAATTAAAAACAACATAGTAGCAGAGTTTATTTGCAGTTAAAAATCAGCAAAGCTGTTAAAAATGTAATGAAATATATTTTAAACATAACAGTATTGCTAAATTGTGTTAAACTTGCATCTCTGGTTTCAATCAGTTTTTATATGAATGCATCACCTCATGTCAGTAAAAAAACAAACTTGTGACTTGTCAACAATTCGTAAATAATTTGCTTACTAATCTTACTAATAAGTCTTAAAGGGCACATGGCATGAAAATTTCACTTTATGAGTTTTTTTAACATTAATATGAGTTCCCCCAGCCTGTTTATGTCTCCAAATTGGTTAAAAACGGTGATAGGTGTAAACTGAGCCCTGTGTATTCTGCTCTGCCTTTGAAAAAAGTCAGTTCAGATGAGCCGTTCAGCAATGTGCCGCATTATGTCGTCAGAAGGAGCGAAGTTAGCCCGCCTTTCTCTGCTTTGCCTGCTTAGAGCATTTGGGCCCCGCCCATTAGGGTAGAGAGTAGAGCCACCGTACCGTTAGCCTGGCTCCGCCCTCTTACGTGCTTCCGTTTAATTTTCATTTCGCTTCAGTACTACGTCTGGGACTGCTGTGTAGAGTTTCGTTTTCTCCTGCAAAAATCTGCAGGTCCAATCAGCGAACAGAGGGGGGTGGCTAAGAACGATGACGTTGAGGTCGTGCGTCAGTTTGAGTTGTAGTTCAGTAATGGCAGCGGAGAAAGACGTGAGAAAAGCTATTCGGTCCGTTGTTGCAAAACTGCCGTATATACACAAGTTAAGCAAGAACCAGGTTTGCTAAGTTTTGTTGGTCTCAATATTCAGACTTGTTTCCAGCCGGTTTCGGTGCATGATATACGTCATGACCACACGTTAGCGATCGCCTATGGAAGATCCTGAGTGAATCTGGGCAGATCCAATAGTTTTAAACTTCAACAGAGGACCCTCCTTAACGGAAGTAACGCTTTGCAATGGAGCGTGGCCAGACTCTCTGTACAAATGAAATTAATGTACGAGAGTCTGGTTGGACCAGGTTACCGTACCGTAAGCGTGCCATTGTTTTTCATCGAGACACATTGAGAGAAGCATAACATTTGCTCCGTGTTTACTGGATAAAACTTTGAGGAACAATCTACAGGTTAATGCTGGATTTGAAGAGAGACTACGTTTAAAAAGCAATGCGTTTGTGTTTTCAGAGTGTCGTGTGTTTCGTGTGAGTCCAAAATATGTGTTCGTTGTCTCATGTTGCACACGCCTGGAAAGTGTTTATGATAAAATACACATGTGTGTGTGTTGTACACGCATCGAAAGGGTTTATGATAAAATACTCGCAAGACACTAACTCAACAGTAAACTCTTACACACGAGATTAAGTGAGTATTGAAAGCTAGTTTGACTACGAAAAACTGTTATCCAATCATAGCAGTGGGAGTTAATGCGGCCCGCCCATCAAAACCAAGCACTTCTCAAGTCAGCCTCTAAACCAGGGTAAAAAATAGCTGCTTACTTATGGCTTTTGATGTTTTTGGATGTAAAAATCATCGGAACATCATAAGTAGACCTCAGACAACAGTATTAAAACAGTAAAATACGACATGTCATGTGCCTTTTAATAACATTGGAGAAAAGCTCTCACATCCTCTGTTAGCTCTGATTAATTTACTTGGCATTTCAACTGTTCATTAAAGTGAATCGACTTCAAAGAATCATTCGTTTTCAAGTCATTGATGGTTAAACACGCGAACACGATTGCGATGTTGAATAACAGAACATGTCATGCAGGAAACACTACTGCATCAGATTGTGTCTGTAGTGATTCACCTGCACAACACCCACGAAATATAGCACCAAATATAGCTCAGGAGGAAACTCCATAAATTGCAGTCCTTCTTGTAAAGTTAATCTGCACCTTATTGTGCTGACAAATGAAACAGCGCCACCATTGCGGCTTAAGGCTGCAACTGCACTTACAAATGATAATCCACTGAGTGCAAGGATTGTTGTTTATTTTTTTCCGTAAAAAAACACATGACAGAAAAACCTGTCAAGAGCCAGAGGCGGCACGGAATTTGGTTAAGACGTCCGTCTCCAAAATCTCTATGCAGGAAAAACCCTGTAGGAGCAGGACTAACAGACTTCAGAGAAAAATCATAATACCTCTGCCAGTCTCAGGTTCTCTGGTTTGATCCTCACACTGCGAGATATTGACTCCAGTACTTCACTTGTGTTTGAGTTCTCCTTACTCACGCTGACCAAAAACTACACAAACAAATAGATTAGCTAAAACATTTAAGGACTCGATAAGGTACTTCAGCAAGCTGTGTTGTTGTTTTACCTTGATTGGTTTCTTGTGAGGCTCTTTAGAAAAATAGAAAACAGTCAGCACCTTCTGTTTTTGAGGTAGGGGAACAGGCAGGTATAGGAAGGGATCAAATGTTATAGAAACCTAAAAAAGAAAGATGAAGTAACAGATGACACATCTCTTATAATCAAACCTCTGAGAGCTACACGCACAGAAATCCAGTCTTATTTCACAAACATGAATTCAAAAGCACTGAATTACCTTAGAGCAAACTGGGCACACCAGCTTTGACTTGTACTGGCCCTGAAAGAGGTCAACAATAAAGGAATCGTTCCTCATTTTATGCCTCTGCCACGCCTCCTCTGCGACAACCTGTAAAACCATAAACATGAACAGCGTTTGGGAGATTTATTAGCCATGAGAATAAAGCTTACTAGGTTAATGAAAATTTTCCTGTTGCAAAATACCTGCTCACATAACAGCTGATTTACATAAAAAAAATTACCAGAGCCATTCAGAGTACCCAGAAGCATGTGCTTTAATAAAAGCAAGAAATGCCGACTTATTGTAAGAAAGTTTAGTTCAATTAAAACCTTTTACATTTGATTGTAAGCAAAAGCAATAGGCTCACTTCATCCTGCCGGCCGTCTGAGTCGACGGTCTCTGTGTAAGGTTTGTTCTGGATGCGGTTCAAGTCCTCATGCAGCCCATCCAGCAAGAAAGCCATGAACTCCTGAGCATCATGCTGTGCGTAACCTGTAAACTGACTGGCCTTACTGGCAACTATAGCCTGTGAAGACAAATTCGAATGAAAAGAGAGTCAGGCATTACGAAACTCATCACATTAAGGAAAACTAGAAGGTTTTTTTCTTATTAATACCTTTAATTTGGAAGGCTGAAAGGCATGGTGAGTGCCCTTCCACAGAGCTCGAAGCAGAACAGCAAAGCCAATGGCTAATCGACCACCCGTGCCCAATGGGTTACTACAGTTGATCTCAGATTCAAATCCCCGATCTGAAACAACATCACAAAAAGTAAATTACTTGACATCATCTCCATTTTCATTTTGATTTATCAAACCGCAAATCCATAAAGGATACAAGTAAAACAATGTATACTAACTAGGCATGCCTTTATAAGTAGGGATGCACCGAATATTCGGCCACCGAAAATTTTATTTTTAGACTTTTATCACCGAAACAATACGGCCGAAATGTTGTGATGACGCAAACAGAAACCGCGACCTGCACGTGCTTGTCTGAAGCAACATGTACAGTATGCGGTGTGGATGTATTTAACCGCAAAAAGGCGCTAAAGTACGCACAGAGGCACATGCGGTTGTGTCCGGTCCAGAAGTGATCATCACAGTGAGTACGCCCTTCAAAGATCAGAACTCTTGATGTGTAAACTTTAGAGAGAGTTGCGCAAATGTGTCTCATAATGTATAGTCCATTAACATACATGTGCCGAATAAAGCAATGTAAAACAACGTAACATTTTTATGCTGCGCTGTTTGGGATTCGCCTTCGTTCTCTGTGTGCACGCGCGTTTAAGTGCCCTGAATAGTGCACACACGAGTGAGACGCAAACAAGCGAACGTAAAATCTTTCTGTTCTTGACAGGGCACATATAAACAAAATTATCTCCAAAGTATTCTTTTTCTAATAAAAACATTTGTTTATGTCTTAAGTGTATGTATAGATTACAGTCATAAACCAGTCTCTGCTTATTTAAAGAGACAGTAACCTCAATTAACCTACTTAAGTCTAACAAAGAGACCAATAGCTCTAAAAATAATAAAATATTTAATTTATACAATAAAGACAGTGTTATGACTCATTTAACTCTTTCACCGCCAGCGTTTTTCAAAAAAGTTGCCAGCCAGCGCCAGCGTTTTTCATGATTTTCACCAAAGTTTAATGCCTTCCAGAAAATGTTCTTCTTTAAATATATAAACATACAAATACCAAATGAAAGAACAGACCCTCTGCCTTCAAACAAAAAAAAACGTTTCATCCTACCTTTAGTGGTTCTTTTGCAATCAGCTTTTGAATATGGGTAGTTTTTTGCAAAAACACCATATTTTGAGCAAAAAGCAGAGATAATTAAATTTTTATGACGGACTTTTCATAGAGATCCCATTCAGAGCGATCTTTAAAACAGACACGGACATGCAGCAGCTTGCCATAGGGCAATACTTCCGGGTTTAAAAAGTTACGGAAGGGCGGAAAGACGGAAAATCTCGTCATTTGCGGGGAAGCGTTTTCTCTTAATTGACGAGATATCTCGTCAATGGCGGGGAAAGAGTTAATTCGATTTCTGTACCTAATGCTAATGTTAGCCCTTATTAATGTGCAGCTTTGTTCTTTTTTATAAATGTTTGTAATTTCTTTATTTGTTATTAGATTTTCCCCACCCCCTTTTTGCTGATCTGAAAAATAATCCGATCCGTGCCTCAAAAACTGTAATGTGATCTGAACCGTGAGTTTTGTGATCTGTCACACACCCTTAGTAAAGTTAGTACACAGTGATAGCCATAAATGCATTTGTACTAATAATTGGCATAATCATTTATTTCGGTGTTTTGGTTTCTCGGCCTTGGTTTCCTCATTTTCGGCCAAGAATTTTCATTTCGGTGCATCCCTAGTTATAAGAAAAGCAATAAAATGCCCCTTACCATGGAAATAATCCCTGAGCTCCCGTGTGTTTGACAGGGACTGAATCACACTGTTCATAAAGCAGGTGTTTCCCAGATTAACCAATCCTGTGAAGCCGGGTAGACACACCTTCTTCTCCTCCACCTCTTCAGCTCTCTCGCTGCCTGCAGGAGTGTGAGTCATGGGCTGCACCATGCAGGTGGGCTTGGGCTGTGGACCGGCAAAAAGAGGTAGTAACCAACACATCTGAGGCCAAGTATAGGCTCTTGCAAACACTGGATCGTCACATGCACCAAAAACAAAATGATGCGCTGCCTTTTCTCTTATTACCGTGGTAACAGTTGGTTCCTGTTTGAGGGGCATGTGTTCAGAGACTGAGCGAGGAGACACACTATCCAGACCTTTGTCCTCTGTGCCTCGAGGAGGTTTGGCTTTTTCTTCTCCTACTCGAGGATCTTCTTTAGCAGGAAGTGCATGCTGGCTGCTTCCTGGCTGACTCTTTTCAAGTGAGGAAGGGCTGGAGGGCACAGCAACTTTGGCGCCCCCCACTGCACCTTAAACAAGACAACGGAGCTTGTGGTTAGCAGCCAAAGGTCACAGCTAAAGGTTACTGAAGAGTAGGATGATTTATTCATAATTATAATGTATATGATATGACATAATCAATATAAAAATCAAGTAATGATGAATCGATAGGCAAGCTGCTTTAGGGGCGGTTCACATTTCGCATCTAAAATGCAGGGTAAACGCAACAGTCGGTTGGTTCTTGTCACATGAAAGTTTCCACTTTAGTTGTCTTGCTTCATTAAAAAAAGCAGGATAATACTGACTCAATATCGGTATAATTGCACATGAACAGCACTACTAAATCACAATGATCCTAAATTGGCAGCTGAGTTTGAGAGAGGGCCATGTAGAGCATCTTGGGTCGGGTGGCTTGGCACCAAGACAGGGACACACTAGCACATTTGGCTTGACCTTGTTTTACACATATTGAGTTACTGGGTTAGTCCCTGTAGTTACTTTCCACCTTATAACCGGGGTGGGGGGGTAGTATTCCAGAAAGCTGGTTGTGTCGAAAACGTCTTCGTGTATTGCCCGCGTCTGCGCATTAACTCTAGAACCCAGAACCGACATGATCAGGGTAAGCAGGTTTTAGGTTAATCAACCATTCAGGGTCAATGTTTCACTGAGGGTAAGTTAACCCCGCTTCTGGAATACACCCCTGGTGCCCTCATTTCAATATGTAAACAAACACAATCCAAATTTTCAGTCTCATGTATGCTCCCTATTAAAGGGATAGTTCACGGAAAAATAAGTTGTTCCAAACTTGTATAAATTTCTTTGTTCTGTTGAATACAGAGGGAGATATTTTGAGGAATATTTGTAACCAAGCAGATCTAGGGCACCACTGACTTTCATTGTAGAAAAAATAACACTTTGGAAGTAAATGTGCCCCAAATCTGTTTGTTATTAACATGTTTCAAAATATCTTCCTTTGTCTTCAGTAGAACAAAGAAATGTATTCAGGTTTGGAACAACTTGATGGTATGTACTGTAAATTACAAAATGTTACTTAATTTCACTTTAAACATACCAGTTAGACTCATAGCTCTTTGAAAGGAACAAAACCTACGTAAGCCAAAGCTTAGTCACGGACATCCTTTTTAGATGTGACTTTATACAGAAGCATCTGTTCATTGTGATTTGCTTAGGTGACCAATGTAAACAAACTGAATGAGTATAAATTATCTGCAACATGAGCGTGTGTGTTTTTATAGGGTTGCCCAGAAGCAAATAGAATTCAGGCAGCAGACCTTGTGTGGCAGGAGCCTCCAGACCTCCCCAGCGCTGACTGTGTCTCTTCTTTAGAGTGATGTCGATACGGGACGGGGTGAAGGCGTAGCTGGACTGATCCGGATGGATTAGATTCCTAAAACATCAGCAGATGGGATAGAACAAACCTTAAGAAATGCACACTTAAGGTCAACGAATATTAAGAATGCCATCCAAAAATCGTACCTGAGTTTAACCTGCCATTTGAAGACAGTGTTTGGTCCACAATCCGGATGAAGGCGCAAAAAATTGGGATCGCTGTGAAAAGTGTTTGAACAGTAAAGAGAAGAAACTTAAGAGCACCTTTACACCTGGTATTAAGATATGTTTGGCTGATCGGAGTCAGTGTTCGAAAGCGTCTCTTTTGTCCACTTTCAACAGCTTCTGTCCTGATTACTTTTTTGGGGGGGTCTATGGGCAAGTTTCTAAAATGCAAGCGAGAGAAATTACGGGTTTAAAGAGACACTCCACTTTTTTTGAAAATAAGTTCATTTTCCAGATCCCCTAGAGTTAAACATTTGATTTTTACCGTTTTGGAATCCATTTGGCTGAACTCCAAGTCTGGCGTTAACACTTTTAGCATAGCTTAGCATAATTTATTGAATCTGATTAGTCTATTAGTTGCGCTAAAAAAACCCCAAAGAGTTTTGATATTTTTCCTATTTTTACATTCTACATAGTTACATTGTGTACTAAGACCACCGGAAAATTAAAACTTAGATTTTCTAGGCAGATATGGCTAGGAACTATACTCTCATTCTGGCGTAATAATCAAGGACTTTGCTGATGTAACATGGCTGCAGGAGGTGCAATGATATTATGGAGTGCTTGAAAATAGTCCCCTGCTATTGAAAGTAACCAAGGGGACTATTTTCGGCTACTGCGTTATATTATTGCACCTCCTGCAGCCATGTTACAGCAGCAAGTATCAGAACTCTTTGGTTATTTTAGCATGCTAAAACTGGATGCTAATGGTCTAATCAGATTCAATGGATTATGCTAACCAACGCTAAAAGTGGTTCCGCCAGACCCGGAGATCAGCTGAATGGATTCCAATACGGTTAAAATTAAATTTTTAACCCTAGAGGAGCTGGAAAATGAGCATATTTTCAAAAAAGTGGAATGTCCCTTTAAGTTGACAATGACATCCACTAATATTATGAGAGAGTCCCCCTATTTGTGTTTTTAGTAAACATGCTGCACAATGTTTTTTACATGTATACGTAAAGGCTTTCTCAGATATTTTAATTGATGAAATAAACTTTGTCACAAAATGAAACAGTAATGAAAGAGGTGGAGAGCAGCTGCTTTAGTTTCATCAATGAAACACTGTGGGTTTTTGCTAAACGTCAGTAGCAATTTGCTCGGTACATTACACATTATATCAATAGGTGGAGAGTAGGTGGTCTTTTGTGGCATAAGTGTATAACCCATAAAAGCAAAACCTCTCAGACTCTTTTTACACCCGCATTGCCCACTTGACCAAAAAAACGATCAACCAAAACGCATCTTAATACCAGATGTAAACAGGTAGTAATTTGCAATGTAATTTGACTCCTCATATGCCTAGTAGGCTTTCTCACCTGGTCTGGAAGATAAGAGTGAAATCTTGTTCCCTGAACAGCACCCTGGACGTCTCTCTGCAAATTTCTTTCATGTAGACATTAACAACCATCAGATCTGTCCCTTTTTCATACGAGTCATTCTTTACAAACGTCAAGTTCACCATCGGCTCTGGACCTTAACACATATTAGTCAAGAGTAAGAAAGATACACATCAATTGGTACTGATGTAAAACACGTACAGGAAACCCACAAACACTCTGTACTGACCTTCTATGCACTCCTCTTGGTTTCCTACATGTGGCTCTTCTTTAGACTTGTCTCTCTTTTCCTCTGTGCAAGTCTTCTGAGGCGATGCCTCTCTTTTGGTGGCAGTTGTTGAGAAAGGCTCTCTAGATCCCAAATTAGGAGACGGAAGCTTTTCAGGATCCTGGGCATCTACTTGTGGCTTTTTTTCCTCCTCTTTGTTTTCTGCCTGGACTGATGTTGTTTTTTCAGCATTTGTGTCACAAGAAGCGTGCATACTTACAAGAGGGGAGGAACTCTCCTGTTGTGACACCTTTGGCTCACACGCTGAGGAAGCAGTTTTGCTAGCATCTGCCTCAACCTATAAAAACAACAATGGCAACAGGAAGTGAGAGACTTTTTCCTACCAATCCCCTTTTTACCGATTTAAAAATATGGGCGAGTAAAATTTAATGAAGTCAGAAAATTTCAGAGTATGAGAACTGCTCATCATTACAACTGCAATTGCACACAGAGCAATAAATACAAGTTATTATATGGCAGATGATCAGTAGTTTCTCACCTGAACATTGCTTTTTGACCTCCTATCCATCACTTTCTCCTTTTGTGACGCCTGGCACCCTTGACCTTTGCCCTGTGGTTGAGCACTACTGTCTTTAGCATTACTACATGAAGCGGCAGCATTGTTAATAGCTGGTGCCTGTGGCTTGCCATTGACTGCTGGTTTGGATTGAGGCTCTTTTTCTACACAGGACACGACAGGGGGCTCCTTTGTGTTTTTGGAGAGTTGTGTGGTGCGCTTTGCACTGGGCTCATTGTTTGGGTCCGTTTTATTGTTTGATTTAAGCTCAGCTGCTTTCGCACCTGCATTCTCTACCTGTTTGCCCTTCATCCCTCGTTTCAACCCTCGGTCTTGTTTTACCCGTTTCTGCTCAACAGAGGTCAAGGCAGGTGTTTTCTCTGTTTCAACAGATTTTTGTGAAACCCCTGTGGTCGACTGTTGGTGGGTGCTTCCGTTCTCTCGAAGGGTGTCCACTGGCGCGGTATCTTTTTTGCTCTGTGTAAAGGAGAACATAATCAAAACTCTGAAACAAATATGATCACGCAAACACACAAGCATAATGTTTCCACTAAGCAAACCGGATGTGCGGATTCACATTTCTGGATTCTGCGCAGATGGCAGACCCCAAAAAAGTGTAAAAAAACAACATTCGACCTCGATAACTTTGCAAGACATCATGAAACAGTTAGCCGAAATATTAGATTTTTTTGTTTTAACCTTAAACGTTTTCATTCCTTAAAAGGGTTTTTAACAAATCACTAGGGGTTTAAGCCCCCAAAGTCCCCCTGACGACACCACTGTGTCTGGTACACTTGTTCCGTTTGGTTAGTTGAAAGGTCTGCACAATTGAAACAGACTGGGCTCAGTAAAGACTTTAGTACAAATATATACTGATTCAGTTTATGCTTGTCTGAATATATGACAAGTTGCATTTATTATAATGACAGCAGGGTCAGCAGGTGTTCTTACAGCGAGGGTGGGCCAGATGTTGAGGGGGATCTTCTTGTGCATGACAAGCTGCAGAACGTTAGCTTTTTCTTTAAAGAGCAATTTAGTGCAGGAGGCCTCAATCTCCTCATGAAGACGACAGCTCCATTCACGACCATCTGAGAAAATGCACAAAGACCACAGCACACGCCAACATTATAAACCGGAGATGGCATACAATAACAAAACATGGGTTTCATAACATGGATATATACACAAGCACACACACGCTCCTCTTACCTGGCAGGCGGATGTGGCAAGTGGTATCGGTGAAGGCAGAGTCGATATCCTCGACTTTTAGCACCCCAGCATCTCCACAGTTAAGTCTGACGATCACATCGTATGCGCTCTGCTTCCAGTCCAGCAACAAATCTGCAGACAAATGAACAGACATTTGCCGTCAAAAAAAACAAAATCTTCTTTATATTCAGCATAAATAGGTCATCTTTATTATGTCAGGCACTCACAAGGATCAAATTGTAGCTGATTAAATATAATAAATAAATAAAATTAGGTCTGGCATAACTAAAAAAAAACCACAATGAATTTTCAAAAACATTACCTGATATCATGATAACCCTTACGCTACATAACCAGACATCCAGATACAGCATAAACTCCCCTCATCTTAAACAAGTGCATTAAGCAAGGAATCCCTTAGCTGTGGTCCTGGGTTTGGCTTAGATTTGCATTTACATGCATGTTAGTAAGAAGGTCCGAGAGAGTACAGGAAAGAGCCAGAAAAGGCAGAGAGCGGGAACGAGAGCTTGTTTATATCTATGGATCATGCTTTAGAATCAAATGACAGTCCAGTAGTCCAGTCCCTACTCTCACACGGACCTTCTTAAAGGTCATAATGAAGCCAACGCGCCCCAGAGTCGAGCTCCTATTCCATGTGATGTAATCTCTACTCTGTATCCCATGAGAATCCCCTGCATGCCCTGGGACCCACTGCACTTTTCACCTTCTAAGCTCACAGAGAAGATGCACAAAACTAGGATAGGACAATAAAAAAAGGATCCACCGGTAGTTGGGAAAAAAATTAAGTGTGAGGAATACTCTGTGTGGTGTGAGGAGTGTCAGCCGGAGTGAAGTCTTCCCAAGCATGTGCAAGGCAGAGCCACATTACTGACCTTGAAAAAGCCCTTCATTACTGAACCAGAGGTTTAGATTACAACAGTTCAGCACTCAGCAAAGCACTGCAGAGGCATAACACGCCCAGCAGACGGGGCACAACACTGACTGGCAAACACGGAGACTACGCAAATAAAGCATTCATGTAGACTTGCCACCCTAGTAATCACGTTTCAGCATATATTAGGTATCTTTCATTAAAAACATCACCACACAAAACAGGTACCTATGTCATTTTCTGTTAAAGAGCGCACCGTAGGATGACTTCTTTTTGTAGGCCAAAACGGAAGTTAGCAGGACACGAGGGCTGTGTCCCAATTCAAAGGCTGCGACCTTCTAAGGACGTATTTTAAGACCGATTGCATCACGGCAGCGCGACTTGAGGCTAGTAAGGCCGTCCCAATTCAAAGGATGCTTAGAATGAAGCCTCAAAATGCGTCCTCATTTCTCCGCGCTGTTAAGGATAGAACGAATGTTTACTTCACAGCCGAGGATATCCCAAGAGTCATTGCGAGTCTGCATATAATAGATGGATATTCTAAAATAAACAATTAAAACCTTTATTAAATAAAAGTGTATTTATCAGAAAAAAAATTCTTGTCAATGTCTTAGTATTATAAGTTATGTTTTGTGTTAATATTATTCTTTTTATGTTACACAGAAAGCCCATTCATTTTTTCCAGACTTTTGGATTGTCGCAAAGAGAAGCTCATATGTCCTGCCAGCTTTTTATATGACTAGGTGGCCTAGACGCACTTTTCTTCATAGCCAGTTTATCGATTTGCATGCAAACACATGAAAACAGGTTTCTAAAATTAGCTGATTTTTGATAGATATCTGCTTTTTTACATATAAACAAACTCAATACTGTCAACAACAATGTAAAATTTCAACCACCCTTCTGTGAGAACTGAAATAATAATAATGACACAAAGCCTAAAAGTCAATTTGGCTATTGTTGAGGAATGAATATCTGCACAAACTCTTAAACACAAACACAGTATATTATCTATATTTCCACTTTATTTTACTTTTATTACTTATCAGTTCCTCCATTTAAAGACAAAAATTTGATTAATGATTACCAGAAATGATCGCCTAAATAAAAACCAGACGTACAGCATACCATTAAACCACTTTCTTATTGCAGAAATTTCAGAACAGTCTAGGGCTCGGCTACATAAACTTACAGGTTTGACACGTTGCCAATTAACACTGAATAGCAAAGTGTGGAGGTCTTGTTCACATTGTGCCACATACAGTTTCACGTACACTTTGACATCACCTTACGGACTGACACCATCCCAGTCTTACACAACACTTTAGGGCGCACTCACATTATCCAAACCAAATTGCGCTCGGGCACGTTTGACCCCCAAAGCCTGGTTCGTTTGACTAGTGCGATCGCTCTGTACCGGGCACGGTTTGGTTAATCTGCAAGCCGGCCGGTGCACAGTTCACTTGGGCTCAAAAGGAGAGACGTCAATTGCACGAACACTCATCTTCACCTGCCTCCGTAATAACCTTCTGACTGTGCGCAGCAGGGTTACGTGAATGTCCGAGCTGCGCATGTGACAGATCAACTAAGCAATATGATGGCATGTGAGAGGGCTGTGTGCGCAAAAAATGACTCCAAATAAAAAACACAGACTTCACATTAACATTACAATGGGTTCCAGTGTTAAGAGAGCGCTTTACTTCCTGCTTTGTTCAAAACAGTCACATCCTAATAACGAAAGCGCGCCCAAGCTCAGATCGATTAAAGTACAGTGTGAGTGTGTGCGTCTGGGGGAGTAGGGAGGGGGGACAACCCCGCTGAGGCATGGTTTGGTTTGGATAGTATGAGTGCGCCCTTAGTGTCTTTTAAGGACAAGTTCGGTATTTTACACTTAAAGCCCTGTTTTCAGATTGTTTATGATGAACTAGAACGGTTTTGACTGAAATTTGGACATATGATGCTGGTCCAAGAATTTTCGGTTTCTTTGGTATCAATCTCATTTCTGATTTGTTTTGGATGAACTACAGTGATGGACACAGAAATTTTGACAGTGGGTCGTGTCTTGACTTTTTGACTCGTTTAGAAGCGTCTCTTGACTGCTTCAGAATGGAAGTCAATGACCATGCACAAACATGTCATTAAAACAACACTTAACGTTAATTTTCAAAACTGTGCTACTCACCGAGTGGTTTGTGGTGTTTGTTGATAATTAAAAACAAGTTTTTGTAAAATTCCATTGACTTCTCTTGGAAGACTCATTGCTCGCTGATATATCACTCCGCCGCCGGGAAACAGAAAAGGGTCTGTTTAACATGTGGTTGTAGTTTTTTCGCTCGGTTTCTCTCAGAAGAAATTTTTCCCATATTTGATGGCTCAGTGACCAGCTTTAGGTTTGAAGTTGAGCTCGATTGTGACGCTAGACACCGAGCGTACTTGTATGGCAAAGTGGTTGTCGCCATCAAGTGGTCGGAAGTGTGCTAACGCTTCAGACTCAAATATAGAGCGGAAGTATATACGCGGTTGTGAGGTATCTGAAAAAATAGATCCACTATAGCAAATAACATGGATTGAAATCATACATTGCGCCAATATATTTGTTTTTAATCATCAACGAACACCACAAACCACTCGGAGAGTAGTACAGTTTTGAAAATGAACGTTAATGTTTTACTCAAAAATAAAAACATAATTTCTTCTTGACTGAACAAAGAAAGACATCAACATTTTGGATGACATGGTGGTGAGTAAATATCTGGATTTTTTTTTAAGAAAATGGACTAATCCTTTAAAAGGAGAAAAGATAAGCGATAAAACCAACTGAAGTAAAAAGCCAAATGAGATCAACAGATTCAGACCTAGTTTATAAGTAGGGATGCACCGAAATTTCGGCAACCAAAAATGACTGATGATGCCAGAAAAATAGCCAAAAATAAATGGTGCTCCGCTTCTGAGATTTTATTTTCACTGCAGCCGTTATCACTGTGCTACACAGCGACACCAATTCTGTGTGATCCGACCACCACTGCCTATGATCATGTTTTAATGTGTCTCTTGCATCGCATATCACGCACTTTGACTTGCACCTTTTTTTTAAAGTCAAGTTCAGGTCCTCTAAAATGCAACAGGCTATCAAATATATCTCGTCAGTAACTGATTATCGAGTTTTGGTGTTACTTTCAAATAACTTTGATTATTTCTGCCCAGACTTTTCATTTCAGTGCATCACTATCTATGAGTGTATCCAAACAATGGATAAGAACACTGCCCTCTCTTTACCTTTTTTAGTCTCTGTGGTGGTTGAGGCTGTCCTCTTGGCCTCCCTGCTCTCCTGATTAACTCTGTCCTTCTGCTTCTTCCTGCTGGTGCTGGCCATGTCGTCGGGTCCTCTCTGACCTCGTCTACGGCCGGATTCATTGGGTCCTGTACTGCTGCTGGCCATCTTGAGCCACTTTCCACTGACGGGTCGGCCGTCACCCACCTCGCTCCCACTCCCGGAGCTGCTTCCACAGGGGTCTGGATCTGAGCTGTGACGTTTCCTGCCCGGTCCAGCTATCTTGGCGGCGTTTTAAGTGAGAGTACTCCCAAAAGAGAATCAGAGGGAGACTGTAAACAAAAAGAGAACCATGATGCATGTAATTTGGTTGAATGACAAAAAATGGTTTAGATTAACAAATGCGACACACATTAAATACGAAATCAATTTTAAGTCAGATATAACTGGTGTGAAATGATAACAAGATTACATTTACGAATTAAATAAAAGGGTAAAAAATATCAATTATATTATCAGGATAACAACATGATGAATCATGACCATGGTAAACTTGATCAGTGACCTAAAATGTAACTTAGGTTTACGTTAAGAAAAAATCCTGTGTGCTTTCTCAAGCTTTTTTGACCACAGAGGTTTACCATTAAAATTGTGTCTTCCGACTAATAAATAATCATTGCTTTGTAAAAAATCAATCTTTAATTTCATTACTTTATGGCTTTTTAAATGGCTTGTAACGTTAGTGGACTCCGATGCCGTTTGCTGTTCCTGTGGTGACACTCTCTGCCTTACACACAACAAAGATAATTTCCATCACATAGTATAAACAAAATATTGTCAAGGAAGTCTTTAATATTTATGTTCTCAGTTGTCATATGAAAGGACGGCAACAACGGAACTCGCTAAATCCGCGGCTGCTAACCCAACTAGCTTAGCCTGACTGACTTTTGTTTCACTCTCTAGTTCTCCCCATTGGTTCATTAACGTTACACCGGTGCCAAATGATATTCTTTCTTAATATCACTTGGCTCTGTAATAAGCTATTTGCCCACTTTAGATCAAAAGAAATCGCAAAACCTCACCAACTACAACGGGAGTTGCACGCGCGAGGGCTAATCATACAGCACGCGCTACTGAGCCGGAGCACTTTACCGCAAGGTCGGATAGTGCGGCGTTGTCGGAAGTATGCATATGTTGGAGGCAAAGACGCTTTGTGTGATATCTGAGAAATGACAACTGCAGTTTTAATGAAATCTTACGTTGTTTGTCGTTGCTTTGTTGTATCGAGGAGTTGCGGCGCGTGTGCTTTCTCTCCGTTAGCGGCGACTGCGGCTTAATTCAGCCCCAGGCTTCAGACAGGGCAACGGGCCGCCGACAGCCCCGGAGCCGCATTAGCGCTCTCCTTAAAACTAAATTCCTTATTTCCAGAAGGTTCCTAGCCTGGGCCCATTTTGCAGTGCTTAACCAAAAACCGATCCACTGGGAATAGAAACAAAGAAAACGACGCTACTCCTCCACTTGATGAGCCTACCCAATGCTCTCAATGACTAGCACTTTCTTGGAGAACAAAAACAAACCGAGTTCAGACGGCGATCAAGCCAACCTGCCTCATAGTTTGCTTCATGCGGCGCTGCGAAGGCCGCTATGACATCAAAATACAGCGAGATCGATTCAAAAGCACATTTAACCACTCGCTCTCGCGGGAATTTGATGTCATACTTCGATTGGTCTGCGCAGCAACGCATGAAGTTGAACACACCCACAGACACAAAAACACACACACACTTCCGGATATTTATTAGCTTTTGTGATTTAGCGACCAGGCAAGACTTTAGTAGAAAGCCCGTTAAAACAATTGACATATATGCAAACTATCTAATATTTGTAACATATTTATTAAAATGACACAAACATTGCAGTTATAATTGATATACTACAATGCAGAACAAAGACAACTTGTAAATTTGCATTGATTTCTTTTCATTTGTGCTCTAAACAAAGTCTTTAAAGTTTTTCCACAGTAAAAATGATAATACGAATTACTTAAATTATTTATCAAAAACATTTGCAATCAAATTAGCAATTTTCGCATTTTTATGCATGGATTAATGTCAGATTGTCTCAATTTCTCGATCTATAGCAACCAACGTGATTTTTTACAATAGGACAAAATTAGACAAAAATTTAGACTAACACATGAAGAATTATCATTTTATTTTTTATATTGTTATTTTATCTTTGTTAGAAGTAAAACAGGTACAATACACAATGGGCATTGATGTCACATTAATATGATGTCATTAATCGGCCATATTAAACACTGAACAATTTATTTCTACAAAACCTTTTGTGAGTTACAATCAATGTACTTATAAGTACATTTTTCAGTAGTTTCACTTAAACAAATAGGCAGAAATTGTATGTAGTATAAAACACATCTGTTCCAAAATAGTACATGTAAAAAATGTATTATTGGGTGTTCCATTGTCGTTTGTGGCTTTGGGTGTTTTGTTTTAACTGAAAAATAACAAGCAAAGGTCCATACACAACATCTTTAACTTGATTTGAACTGTATTTTACATTCAGTATTAAACCCAATATCTTCATTATACTGTATACAGTATTTTAAAAGTAAGTGTCAATAAGTGAAATACTGTACATATTCAAAACAGTAGCCCTTCATTTCCAGACGTTGTATGTAATTGCAATGTGGCATCTTTTTGTAGGTTTGTTGGCAAAACTGTAGCAGCATATAAAAGATGAAAATGGCAGATATTTTTACAGCAGAGCATCCACTTAGCTCTTGGGACAGTCTATTGACAAGTGTTGTAGATCTGAATCTGCCTGTTAATGGCACTCAGGATAGCCTTCATTTTGTCTTCAAGACCATCCAGGTTCCTGGCTTTATCCTCCAACACCCTTTGATTTTCCTCATAGTCCTTTTCAAGCTCTGTGGATACACAAACATATTTTACGAGCAAATAAAACAATGACCACTGTCTTAGAAATCAATAGTACTTGTTACCACAAGGGGGCAATTTATTGAAGGTTTCCATTCACTTGACTGATAATTTCTTTAAAAACACAGTTGTTGTTATTTTTCTTTTCAACGAAAATAATATAGTTTGTAATGTAATTACATTTCAAGGATTACTATTATATATTTGTATATTTTTTTGCACTAAATTAAAAAGGAATCAAATATACTCACACACAAATATACACATTTTTCTTGTGGTCTCAGATTTTAACTCCCAAGCAATTGATGTCTGTTATCTTAATGTTACACTCACCTGCCAACCTCTGAAGTTTATCCTGAGCGTCCTTTAGCAACATCTTTGCTTCATCTCTCAGACGCTCAGCTTTCTGCTTGGCAGCCTGCATTGTCTTTGCCTTACTGTCCATTAGACCCTGAACAGTATGGTATTTATCGGACAGCTCTCCATCCAGAATCTAAAACAGATGAAATTTACTAAATCTTGGTAAACAGAGCACAAGTAAAAATTTAGCAGTCACACACGCACCTCTTTAGCTTCATTGGCTTTTTCACGTGCCATAGTGGCGGTCTCCTCTGCCCGCGCTGCTTCCAGGCTGTTGTGGGCACGTTTGGCCTTTAAAGCCTCAATCTGGCGCCCAAGATCTCCTAACCTGTCCATTGCATCGTCAAGATCTCTCTCCCGTTCTGTGGTCTCTGATTGGATCTTTAGCAAAACAATTATGGAAGGGGTCGTTTAGAAAAACAAAACTTAGGTTCACAAAAACCCAATTTCTGAAGTAGCTTTACCTGCGCAAGCCGGTTCTGAGTCGATCCGATGTCATTCCGTGCTTTTTGTATGGCCTTTTCTGCAGCAGCCTGTGCCTTGCCAGCATCATTCAGAGCTTGTTTTACAGTCTCCGCTGTATTCTTCACCCCCTCTGCCTTATTTCTGTGGTAATATTACATTCAATAACAAAAGGGATCTTAACAAAATTTTACAGGGCCTTGGACAAAACATTTAAGTGGACTATCGCTTCTCCAGCACCTGTGTGGTAATATCACAGATTCCCAGGGCCTGTTTAATCAATGCACACATGAAGACAAATACCTGGCTTTCCTGGCATTCATCAGCAGCTGTTCTGCTTTGCGGACATCATTCTGGGTCTGCTCCAGAATCGCATCCACATTGGACAGACTCTTGACCCGGTCTTTAATCTCATCCGCAAGGTGTCGGATCTGCTTGGGTGAGGCAGGAATAGACAACTCCAGAACCCGATTGGCTATCGCCTCGATGCTGTCTGGATCCGCTCCCTCCACTGCAAATATTTAACATGACATGAAGCACATGACAAAGATATATATGAAATGTTTGCAATCATTTTTATGACCAGCTTTCAAAAACGACTGAACATTCTTAAAATTCAGATGATTTTAAAAACAACTCACTCATGAGAAATTCACGAATCTGTTTGATGAGGTCCCTCAGGTCATTGTTAGAATGATGCACCTTGTTTTTGGCATCGCTAGCTTTTTCCAAAGCTGCCTGAGCTCTTTCCTTAGCTTCCTGAGCTTTGGCCTTAGCATCTGCCACCTTTTACAGGCCAAACAGAAAATATAAAGAGGACAATAAACATTATTAACGTAATAAAAAGCAATTAAGAGGACTCTAAATCATGTCCAAAAATTAAAAAATGTCCAAATCACCTTGTGAGGTGTCCATGAAACATTTTGATAAAAAAAGTAAACGCAAAGTAAGAGTATCAAAATAAGAAGCATACAGTTACAAACATCTCTTCATGTACTATTTTGCACATGATTTCAAATGACATCATACAAACCAATTTTGTTGTTTTTTCCACATTTAAGGGGAACATTGTCATTACCGCAACGTGTCCATGACTGGATTTGGGTTGTTTGACATGGAAATATTTATAATTAAAACATTTAAAAAATAAAAAGCTTCAGTGCATGTTATACTATAAACATTTACAGTAAAGAAACATGTGGTATTTGATGATCGTTGGTAAATGTAGAGACAATAATAAGGAATATAAATTTGTCCAAGACCAATTTTCTCATCCTCCGCAACAATTTTCAATCATTGTTTAAGCCCTCAAGGAACTAACATTTTTTTTTTTAATTGTTGGAAGGGAGATAATTGACTGTGACACTCAAGATGGCTACCAGGTTAGCAGTTTTTTTCTCTACAGATTGAAAAAAAGTTGAAATTTTGTTTGTCATAGTACCCAGACAACTTTTTAGTTCTCATTACCGAAACATGCGTTTGTAAATGCATATATTTAATGTAATATCATGTTGCGGTAATGATAATTTTTGATAATGATAATCTAAAAAATGTAAATAATTCTATAGGAAATATTTTTTAAATCATCTAAAAATAATGGTTATAGTAAGTTCAGACCTTAATCTTATGTGTGCAAAAATCTAATGCTGGACCCCTTCTAAATCTGGATTTTGTGAGAATCACCCATCTATACCTGCTTAAAGAGATCTTCCACCATTTCCATAGCTTTGTTCAGTTCGTTTTCTGCATGCTTGGATCTGTCCAGGGCATTGCTGGCTACTGCTGCAGCTCCCTTACAATTCAGGCCTCCACAGTGACGCCTGCCCTCATCGTCACGGCAACCAGCACCACCGCAAGGGCTGTCACCACAAGGAGCATCACCTGGTGCTCCACATACCTTGGAAAATATTAAGCAAGAGCCCATGAAGCAGATAAAAGGGAAAATCATTCATGTGCTCAAAAACTACTAAGGGAGTTTCATTTGTTAACTCTTTCCCACCCAGCATTTTTTTTTATTTGCCAGCCAGCGCCAGCATTTTTTATGATCACAAAAGTTGAATGCCTTCCAGAAAAGATAATTTTTTAAATATATAAACATAAAATGAAAGAACAGATCTTTTGCTTTTAAACAAACAAACAAAAAACGTTACATCCTATCTTCATTTGTTCTCTTTTCATAACCTCTCAAATATGGTTTGGTTTCTTAAAAAATACCAAATTTTGAACAAAAAGCTGAGATAAATGCATTTTTGTAAAGAATTTTTGTAACAGATCGGATTCAGAGCAATGATCAAAACACACAGACTATTTACTGAGTTTGAATACATACATGCTATAGAGTTTTAAAAGTTGGGTAGTAGCGCAACCTAATGCATAATAGTGAAAATATGAAATGACGTAAAAACTAGTCTTTGGCAGGGAAGCGTTTTCTCTTAATTGACGAAAATATAAATCTTCAAAGGCAGGGGAAAGAGTTAAAGGAACAGTATGTAGGATTGTGGCCAAAACTGGTATTGCAATCACAAAACTTGTGGCTGAAAATGGTACTGCAATCACACAGCTAGTGGCTAATACACAAAATGACAACATAAACATCAGTTGAGGGCTGCAACTTCACTTTTTAAATGACAATATCCTGGTCAGACCACTTTTTCAGTGATATAAGTATTTGAAATGGAAATGATTTCTTAATGTCTAGTGACATATCAGGGCCATTTTATGATTAATTGATATACATTTCTTACATACTGTTCCTTTAAATGTAATTATTTAACTTTTATGGAATAACCCTGATTCTTAATAACATCTTTAATGTGTCTTTGTATCCACTCAGCCTTTTATTTTACATTGCTACTTTGTTCCTTTAACAATATGTATAAAAACTGCATTGAAATATCCTGTTTCATTCCACTCAAAGAGCTTCTTCACCTTTTCATTTATCTTCTTGATGTCCAGAAGTTGAGCTTTCGCATTTAATTCTGTGAGTGAGCGTCTGTTTGCAGTGTTTTTGCGGTTGAAGTCGTCTTTCTTTGCGGCAATCAGTCGCTCTGTTTTCCTACGAGTGTCTGCTGATTGGCTCACTGTGCTGGGAACGTCAGTGGTGGATTTGTTGGCACGGTTTTCGGCATTACGCGAGGTGTTGTAGGAGGCCCGGATGCTGTCGTATGCACCTGTTGAAAGGATTTAAAATGTTAAATACTGAGATGAGCAATACAGGTCTTTTGAAGAAAATAGTTACATTGCTGAAATATAAAGATCCATAATATACAAGAAGACAAATTAAATATTCACTTTGCTCTTCATTTTTAGCTTAAGACAGCATAACTAACCCAAGAAGTTTGAGTTCTTGAGGATGTCAAGTTGACGGTTAAGCTGATCTGAGTTCAGCTTGAGCTCTTTCGCTTCTCTGTCCAAGGTGCTTAATGCATTACTGGCCTCATAGTTACTGTCTTGCACCGCTGTCAGGTCTCCCTCCAGCTGGTTCAGGGTGTCTGTGGTGTCACCAATCTGTCCTCTGTAAGGGGAAAACAAAACCTTGCAGATTAGAAAGCACAGCTTTCAAGTAATACAAGAAAATCTGTCTCTTATTAGTACCTCAGGTCCTCTATCATGCCCATTAGAATGGTCACAGCCTCAGCGGTAGCATTGCGGGCATTTACGATTTCTCTCGCCTGTGCCAGCTTGTCCTCCAAGTCCTTGAATTTTCTCTCGAAGGCTCGAGTCAGGCCGGTAGTCTGTAGTTCCTTCGCTCGGTCCGTGAGAGCTTTGGTTCTGGATGCCAGATCCTGAACGATGCGGTCCCAGTCACCGAAGCACTGATGGCAAGGTTTGCAATCCGGGAATGTGCCAGAGAATCCACGGGCACACTGATCGCAGCGGACGCCAGACACACCCTGCCGGCACGAGCAATGACCGCTCACACGATCGCACTGAGATGTCTCAATGCCACGCGAATCACAGTCACATGCTACAGAGGGAGAGGTTACCAAATCAATTAGATTTTTTGAGTTATTAATTCTCAGTAAAATATGTATATAATTAGCTAAACATATTTTTGCATTAAAAGTGAATAAATACCTCTGCACAGGACTTTTGGGTTTCCCCAGTGGTTTTCTTGGCAGTCTGTACAGGTCTTTCCTCCAAAGCCTGGCCTGCACTGGCACTGGCCTGTGAACTGTGCCAAAAATGGATTCAAAAATTACAAAGAGAAGAAACAAAATGGCAGTATAGTATATCCAGGGATATCATAATTGTAACTAGCTGTGTGTAGTTATTTCTGAGTCTTCTTTCATCTCTTCTGAGACATAATCATATTTTAAAAGTTTAAGTAAGAAAAAAATGCAATGGTTGCATAAAACAGCATTAAACCAAGCCTTTAGTTAACTAAGATAGCATCATGTTATAAAATTAATATTCATGATCCTCTCCCAACAAACACTGCAGCTTGAAATGGTTCCTGTTTGTATGTATGAATTCTATTACCTCATTGCAGGCAGACGAGTAGGCATTGTTAGGGTCACAGCCGCATGGCTCACAGCCCCGCCCACTGGCTAGGTTCCAAAAGTTTGTGGCGCAGTGGTCACAGGTTTGTCCAATAACATTAGCCAGACACTGACATTGCCCGGTGGCACGCTGGCACACACATTCATCTCGGGATTGGCACTGACTACGCTCCGTCCCCAAGAAGTTGCAGGTGCATTCTGGGTAGGCAGTACCAATAGGTTTGTGCATATGGCAATATGTGATAAATAAAGTGTTAGTAGTCAAAATATTGTTGTATGATATAGGAACTAAACTCACTCCGACAGTTGCGACGAGAAGCATCGCCATAGTATCCGCTCTTACACATGCCACATTCGGGTCCATCGGTGTTGTACAGGCATTTGAGACAACGGCCAGTGCTCTTGTCACATGCATTAGGGTCTGACAGGTCAATGTTGTTACTGCAACGACATGGTTGACACTGCCCATCGCGTTTGGAGGGGTTACCAAAATAACCAGGACCACATTCTTCACAGCGGGAACCTGGTTGATGAAGAGAGGGGGACCAGAAAATAGAAACAGAATACAAATTACATTGAGTGTACATTGATGACATTAATTGTTTTAAGCTCATATGAAACTACATGAAATTCTTTTACTCAAATAAAAAATTAAATAGAGAGTGTGGACAAAATGTATCTAAAACAGTTCTCAAATTTGATAAAGAGATTTTATATGAAACAATATAATATCCTCTCAGTGCTAAACTGATCTTACCCAACCATATGGACCAAATGCTTTAGACTTGTTTATCTTTAATCTTTCTGCTTGTGGCTGAAAAAACATTGAAAACTTGTTTCTCTATAAATTATAATACTATCAGTGGAGGAGGTCACACTTTTGAATGTAGAAACATTGCCACTTTCATGTAAGGTGATCCACGTGGCACCTTACATGGAAGTGGCCATGTTTCTATAGTAGCCCTAAATGGACAAACTGTTCTACAGAGCGCATTTCAGCCTTACGTTGATGACACCATGTTTGTCTTGTGGTTGCACTTAGCTTTTTGTTGCACTTCGCAATCTCACCATTAGATGCCACTAAAATGTACACACACCCCTTAAATAAAACCTTAGGATGGCTGGTTCAACCTTGAACTGAAACGCAGATTATTATTTTTTTAAAGTATTGTTTTGGGGTTTCACCATCCACTCCAATAGTAACCAGAAAATCCAAAAAAGTTTCAAGAGGACCGAAAAGTGTTAAATAAATAACTCCATATGACTTGGGTCATATATTTTAAATGTCCTGAATACATTTACTCCTATCCTTTCTTGTTCAGACATAGGGAATGTGCACTGAAAAGAGGCACAGGTCAAGACTTTCATTAAATAATGGATTATTTTTCAGTTTTACCCTTTTGAACGTCTTACAATACACTTAAAATATACAGCATGAGTCGAGTGGAGTTATTTTTTAAAAACTTTGGGATCTTTTTGAAGCGTGAAGATGGAGGTCACCATTCACTTTCATAGTAACCAGAAAACCCAAAACAAAATTTTTTTTAAATCTGCGTTTGAGTTCTAACTAATAAAGAAAGACACTGTGGAATCAAACAACACGAGGATGAGTAAATAATGACAAAGTTTTTGTTTTTGGGTAAACTATCCTTTAACCACACTAGTTTCTTTCACCAGTGAGCAGAGCGAGTGGGACATGAAAAAATTTGGACTGGATCAACAGTTTGCAGAACTGTTGTATAAAAGCAATATCATACTGACAATTGTGCTGTTGTACTGAATAAATTCAGTTCAAACTTTAATAATGACCTATTCAGCTGTGTTGATATTAAGTACAACTTCATCACTCAGATGTTATTGCGTAATTGTGTGGATTTTCTGCATCATACTCAGATGCAGATGGACTCAGGGTGTTAAGTGGCGATGTAAATTACCAACCATGCATGATCAATAAGGGATGTCACACAGTAAACCCATTAACTTGTTTTCTATCTAAACCTCTGTGGTGAATGTGCAAGCAATGTAACTCAAACCTCATTTATCCACTTTATCTCATGTGTCTGAGAAAAAGAGAGAGAGAGAGAGAGAGAGAGAGAGAGAGAGAGAGAGAGAGAGAGAGAGAGAGCAGATTGGTATAATACCTGTGTAACCCTGATTGCAGTTGCAGACCACCTGCTGGCTGCGGTTGTCTTGGTAACAGGTGGCGGCAAAGTGACGTCCGCTGTTTGGACCCTCAGGACAGGGGCAGGGCCGACACTGATTCCCTAAACCAAGGGCTGGGTTTCCATAGTAACCATTAGCGCACCTGTCACAGGAGGTATTTTATTACATTAGCTTGGGCTGAGAATGAGTATAAACACAAAAAAACGCCTGCAAGCTGAATAAAAAAAAACGTGTTGCCCTATACTTTCTCTTTTAATATCTTTTAAGTTTTTCTTTAAGCAGTAATTATCAATACATACAGTACCACCAGACTTGTTGTTTTAGAAGTTTTTATGTAAATCCGTATTTATTTTTTTATCTATTTTATTAAGATACAAACAGAAAATATGTACAAAAAAGATAAAAAATTTAATTTTCAGGACAAAATGTCGTCTTTAGGCATCGTCAGTGTTTAGTGTGACCTCTCTTGGCACTAAACACATATTGAGCGTTTTTGAGCAGAATGAAGTAAAAAGACTAATTTCTTTAAAATTAGAAATTAGGATTTAATTTTATTGAGGTTTAAGAGATCCTGCAGTTTCCTGCTATTGCTCAAGTGGAAGGGGAGTTTACCCTAAAAACTTGACACATTAGTTTACATTTTTATACCGTTTTTAATACTATATACACATTTCCTGTATTTTCTGGATTCTACTAAAGAGCCTGAGAAACAATTATATATGATCACTATAACATTGCAAAAACAACAAATTTAATTCTGGCATGGTGGCCTAAGACCTTTGCACAGTACTGTATATTGTAACCAAAGGTGAATAAAAGCTGATTGTCTGCTTATTTCCTCCTACCGTTCACACTTATCTCCTGCCGTGTTGCTTTTGCAGTTAAGACAGGCTCCGGTTCTCTGATGGCACTCATCTGCATGACCGCTACACTGGCACGGCCTGCAGTTTGGGAAGCCCCAATGCCCAGCCGGGCAACCATCACAGCGCTGGCCAAAGGCACCAGGACGACAAGGACACTGTCCTGTGTGCTGATCACAGAATCGACTCTGAGAGCCCTCCAAACTACATTCACAAACTACAGAAGGAAAAAGAAAACAAAACAACAACAAAACAAAGTACATTAGTAAATAGTTTTGGTATTGATATACCAGAGTAAAAAAAACTAAACAAACAAATCAAAACAAAAACTTTTTTTTTCCAAATACGAATCTTACGTTTGCATCCGGAAGGTCCAAAGCCCCAAGTCCCTGGCGCACATCTATCACAGCGACGACCTGATATGTTAGGCCTACAGCGGCACTGACCACCACGTACATCACACAGAGAGCTGAGCGAACCTTGAGGATCACACTCACATGCTGCGGAAGAAAGATTAATACTTAATAATAACAAACACAATGAATTCTGAATCCCCTTCTTTGCCACCTCCACCTCTGTTGACACTTACGCAGTGCACCGTTGTTAATGAGTGCAGACATGCTGGAGATGAGTTTGACGCACACTTCGCTCATCTGAGGGCGGGACACACTCTTGGCGGTCTCGTGGCAGCGGTACCGTTCATAGCTCTGTTTACGCGTGACGGAGGCGGGGTCACCCGCGGCAAACATCTCGAGAGAAGAGTAGCGAGGCAGAAGGGCGATCTACAGAGGTGAGGAGAAAAAAGGAAGTAAAAAAAAGAATGGTGATTGGTAGTTCGGATCTGAGTTGACCTGAGTACTACTTACAGAGTCAACCAGTACAAAGGCATTAGTGGAGCTCGGTATGCTGTTCCTGTCGGCGTAACGAATGAACTCCACACGCAGTTTGTAACTCACTCCTTTCTCTAAACACACCGGGTGAGGCAGAACCACAAACCTGCAATCAAGCAACACAAAATGTTTTAATAAATTGTATTTTTTATAAAGACTTCCTAACAAATTATAAGGTATATCTACCTTAGTATAATAGTCTGAAACCAAAAATCTAAAATGTAAAGAAAAAACTTTTTCTCATACTTGACCATTTGTGGGTGTTTTACAGACCTGGCACCTGAAGGGAGCGATAGGGTTAGCAGGTCATCTGCAGGAATTGTGTTTCCACATGGACTGCTAGTGGGTATAGGGCCAGGTCTAATCACCAGTACGCGAACCTCTTCCCAATCCCGTGGCATCTGTACATTAAAGCAATATGATATAACAACAAAAAAGTCATATGGCATTTATACAATTGCAATGCATAAACACGCACTGCTCAAAAATAGTCCCCCTTGGTTATTTTCAATAGCAGGGGACTATTTTCGGGCAGTGCGTAATATCACTACGCCTGCTGCAGCCATGTTACATCAGCAAAGTCCTTGATTACTACACCAGAATGAGAGTATAGTTCCTAGCCATATCTGCCTAGAAAATCACAACTTATAATTTCCTGTCAGTCTTAGTACATGATGTAACTACAGAAGAGTCAAGTTTTAAATAGGAAATATATCAAAACTTTTTGGTTAGTTTTTAGCGCGATGCTAATGGTCTAATCAGATTCAATGGATTGTGCTAAGCTATGCTAAAAGTGGTAGCGCCAGACCCTGAGATCGGCTGAATGGATTCCAAAACGGTAAAAATCAAATGTTTAACTCTAGGGAAGCTGGAAAATTAGCATATTTTCAAAAAAAGTGGAGTGTCCATTTAACCTCTTCAACCCTGAGGACCCTGTCCCGGGTCCAGAATTTCGTATTTTGACTTAATATAAAATATTCTTTTAATCTTTGATACTCCGTCATGGACCCCAGTAACACATATGAGATACTGTTTGAAAGCTTAGAGTCTCTACTTTCTGCAGATATGCATCACTTTGACACATCTTTTACTGTAAGAAAGTTATTTACACTTAATTTACACTATCACCCCCCCAATATTTTTTGATATCATATAATATTCACATATTTCATATTTTTCAAAAATGACAAACATGGGCAAGTCTTATATCAAATGAAAGCTCTCACTCTCAGGAATAAGGCTACAGCATTATTTTTGTTCTAATATCAACACATATCCAACAATCATCGAATGAATAATAAGGTAAAAAATGGTCTTTTGTAAACATATGTGAAACTTGAGCGTGAGCTGCCTCAGATAGCACAGATAGCCACAAATGATACACCATCTTTTATTTTAGGTCCTACTCTAAACAATGAGTCCATTCACAGCATTTTCTTTGGTTGTTTGCATAATTAATCCCTTGCTATTTATTATATGTGCAAAACAAAAAAATAATATTTTTATGAAAAATGTATTTCCGCACCCTTCAGTAAAATAAGAATATCTTTTGAATGCGACATGATAAAGAGTTCATTCTTTTTTTGGGTGTTTACTGTCTGCTGCTGCTAACAACCAGAACTGTCTGCAGTCTGCTAGAGCACCCAGAACCAGAGTTATACACTATCAAAGACAGTGTTTACAACATAAAAAAGAAAATTTGGTGTTTCATCATATGAAAAAACAACATAAATAACGATATTTGTCACAAACAGCAGCTTTTTATGTAACTTCAAAGGGTTTTCTTTAAAATGATATAAATAAATTGCATTTATTCCACTGTATGTGGTTATGGGGACACTTCAAATGTTCTTAGGCAGAAATTGTATACAAAAAGGGTATTATTCCTCCCTTCAGTTGGAGTAAAATAACTTTTGCATAGATTATGATAGAGAAAAAATTCCTTTTTCCTCTGTAAGCTGACAATTGCTGGAATCAAACAAAACTGTCTGCAGGGACCTGAGATACCCAGGGCCAGAGTTATATACTTTCAAATAAAAACTTTAGAAAAAAACATCAAAAAGCGCCTATTTATTTTTGTGTTTATTAGAGGACTGATATCACATACAACCATGTTTACCACTTTTAACAGTGTTTTATGTAATTTCAAAGGGTTTCCTGTAAAATGATACCAAACTTTTGTATGTAAACCTCTGCATGTGGGTATGGGATGCTTTTGAAATTGGGTAGGCCAAATCCAGGCGAAAATCCCCAAAATAGCTTCAGGGTGTAAGAAGTTAAGGGTTAGAGAGTTTGGCTTGTTACCCAAAGGTTGCCAAACTTGCCCCCTGTTGTGAGTTTTTATTGCACGTGACGGAATCAGGAAGCGTGCGAGACTATAGGCAGCTGAAAAACACTTATAACTAGGGGTGGGAATCGCTTGGACCCTCATGAATCGATTCAGAATCGATTCTTAGGGTCCCGATTAGATTCAGAATCGATTCTTGACGTACTAATTTGCATATCTGTGACGTCATTACGTCGCATTTGCTTTCAAAGCCAGGTTAATGTTTGCGCTTTTGCTAGTCTCTGAACTGTCATATACTGTACTTTAATGCAACTAGGGATAAATAATGTCATTCTTATATACATACATGTCCTGTTTCTGTTGTAAGACATTAAAACCAGTAAAAATATTAATTTAACGTGACATATTAATTCTATATGTTAACCGGCATTAACTTCCACGAACGTTAAGCGTCTAATCATCATCATTATACACAGTGATTGGCAGTATTACTGTATTTATATAATGCAGCGCACCCAGCGACTGAATAACAAACTATGTGCATATTTTTACAGAAGTATATTCATGTTATATCTAAACAGTCTGCGGATGGTTTAGGGCAGGGGTGTCCAATACGTCGATCGCAAAGGCAATGCCGGTAGATCGCACAACTGCTGCTCCACGCGCAAAATTGTCATTATGGTCTTTTGGAGTAATTGTGAAACATGCAGGTCTTTTTGAGTTGCTGCGCCTTTCTTCTCAAATGTGTTTTGCCATGCCACTGCAGCTCAGTCGTCTTTAACTTCCAAAATTCACATGGATGCGCATTCTTGCCTCACGCAGTTCCTGATTCACACGCACGGTGTGTGTGAGCGAGCAAACGAGAGGGAGAGAGAGGTAGCGCAGCGCTGATTTGTATGCTTCTGATACTGTTTCACTAAACCGCATCTCCGCTATTTTAAGGAGTACTCGACATGTACTCAAGGATTTTTTTTAAAACTCCTCAAAAAGAATAGAGTAATGGTGACAGCCCTAAATTCAATGTAGAGATATATGCAGTATAGTCCTACAAGCATTTAAAGTGTTCTTTCTCTTCTGCTCTTGTAAGCTCCGCTATGCGCTCTTGCAGGGCGCGCTCTCTTAAGTTGTCCGTGTGCATCACCGCTCCCCCAGTTGAGTTCCGCCTTTTGGTTCTGATAACGTGACGTTATTTTGTAAACTAACATTTAAGAATCGATTCTTGACATTTGTGAATCGATTCAGAATCGTCCCACGTCCGAATCGCGATTCATCTAAGAATCGATTTTTTTTGCCCACCCCTACTTATAACAAAGCTTATAACACTATATACCCATCAGGATACGTGTTAAAAACAAGCTGATATTGCGTTTATAATCTGTGCTAATAGTTGGTGGCAGTATGTACACTACTTGGCACTACTGTGCAAACCACCTTTTAACTTGTTAATGAGATGCATTGTTACTTATAGTGCCGAAACGATAGAGGAGAGCGGTGCTGGCAATCACAAATAATTGATTTAGTGGTAAAAAATAGACTATCAGGGTTTCGTAATCCTCATGCGCTTGTTTTGGGTGTATGTGACATAAATAAAGAGCGCCTGAGTAGGTGAATGTGTGCTGCATTTACACCAACCGCGGTAGAGGCGTGAAGCGCGAGTGATTTCAATGTTAAGTCAATGTGAAGACGCGTTGACGTGCGTCAGTAGGTCCCGCGGCGCGGAAGAGGCATTCGGCGCGGAAGACGCGTTTCCACCTCTTTCGGACGTGAAGCTCGCGCGAAAGGCACGAATTGAGCGTTGTGCGCGATACGCGCGGTAAGCGCGAATGGTGCTTTTTGTGCATCTTGCGGTTCACACGAATTTGCGGCTGACGCCCGAGTTGAAAAATTTGAACTTTGGCGGAATTTCGCGCCGCGTTAACCAATCAGGAGCCTGCTTGCTGCTATGGTGGCAGCCCCGCCCGGAGTCACTCATTCAACCAAGGCTTGATATTGTCCATTATGTCACCCGGAGCTATACGACACAAGTTCTTATTTCTATAGAGGAGACAGGAATAAAAAGGACCTCGCTTGGAAGAGTGTCAGTGAGGACATTGGGCAACCTGGTAATTGTAATACACACTTCACTTTTGAGTCACGTGACGTTTATCGACCCGCACCGTTTATTTCCCCCTAAAGTAAGGTTACCAAATACAAACTGGTAACTCTCTCGATTAATGCACAATCAACATCAGTCATTTTGCAAACAGACAACCGCATAGCACTTGCTCCTCCCACAAGAAGCGGATTGTTTGCCTCTGACGCGCGTCAGATGCTTGCTTTTTCCGCGCGTGTAGAGTGGAGTAGAATGCATCTAAATTGTTCAAGTGGTAAACCACGCACGGCAGACGCAATTTTGACGCCCGAAGCGCGGTTGGCGTAAACTCAGCGTGTGACGGTATGCTCTGATACTGGTGGAATATCGCAGCCTATCAGATTTGAGAACCAGAACAAACTTTTGGATTCAAATACATATACTGTATTCACAACACACTTCTTTCTCTAAAAAGGGGTGATGTGTCTAAAAGTACTCTTTACCTGAAGCTCATAGCGAATGAGGACATCATACTCCATAGAGTACGGGATATTGTTAATAGCAAACTCCAGTGTACCACCTTCAGGGACTCGTGCAAATCCAGTGCCTGTCCACGAGGAAGGCCGGCCAGGTTGGTACTCTCTCTCCTCAAAAGTGGACCCCTATAAGACAGAAATGTGTTAACATTCTGTATTGCCTTCCATTCTGGACACTATGTCAGATTAAAAATATTGTTCTGTGGTTTATTAAACCTGTTATTTGCTAAATAAAAATAATATGGATGACAGTAAACAGGTTAAAACTAAAGCAAATGTTATAGGCAACATCTTGAAAGTATATACTATAATGTACTGGATTCTGTTTCAATAGTTTCTCTCAGTTATTTACTTACTTGACCCAATTTGCAAGTTTCAGCCTCATAGATGTAGTGGTCCAGGGCCATGAAGAAATACCCGGACTCCACTTGGTTACACTGACGACCAACCATGTGATTTCGACAGTGGCACTGCCCTGTTTCCATTGAGCACCTAAAGAAAGTTAATGACAAAAAAATACATTATTGTGTTATGTAAGGGATAATGTATAGGCAGCCGGTTGTTATCACAGAAACAAGCCTCTTTAGTGTGATACTTCAGTATCTTGTATCAAACCGAAGGGGCTTATTTTGCGATAACAACCAGCTGCCTGTACATTATCCCGCTTATTACACAGCTATTTACCTCATAAGTAAGGTAAAGAACATTAAATTTTGATTTAAAATATTTTGTTTGCTCGTTTTTAACGAATGCAGACCTTCGGCAAGTAAAACCTGTTTATTTTCGGTTTTAAAGAGCACCTATTGTCCGTTTCACATTTTTACATTTCCTTTGGTTCCATGTTAATGATATGCAAAAAGTACTCCAACGTAAATCTCTTTTTTTGGACTACAACATACACACGGATTGTAGGCAACAATTTACTTCCTGAGATTGGTGATGTAGAGAAGACCGACATTATATACATAATTCCTAAATACCACGTCAGAGGTATTTAGGCCAATCATAACGTACAGATTAGCTGGCCAATCAGGGACACATAGCTTTTCAAATCCATGCATTACAGGAAGAGAGTGAAATCTGGAGCTCCAAAAATGTACGGTTTATGGAAAATAATGTGTTTTTTAACCATAAACCAAGTGAACAAATTATAACATACAAAATACACAAAATAACGTTGTTTTTTGCAATGAAATAGGTGCACTTTAAGATAAGACAAGGCAAGATGTTTAAATGTCTCAAACACACTATTTGGTTTAATCATTTGTAAATATAATGTCATATATGTTATTAAAATACATATTTATATTCCATTTTTGTGTAATATTAAACTGTACCTGTCAAAATGATTTGCAGCATCTGGGTTACCGTGTGTTAGTTTTGAGCGGTTGTTATCTGGGAATAACAAACTTGCAAATGTCGCAACTGGCCAATCAGAGTCAGGCATTACAACGAGCAGTGTAATATGTTAGTTTAATGACTGCAAAAGCTCATTAAAGTGCCATAAATTGCACAACACTCACTGGTTATCTGTGGCTCCGCCCACATCACAGTCACATCCTCTGCAGCCACTGGCGTCGTGACTCAGGGCCCAGTGTTCAGGCTGTGGGAGGAGCAAATAAAAACCAAGGCAGGTGTGATATCTGATATATAATATAACTGAATAATATAATATATAATTTTTTATAGTCAGATGGTAACAGTATTGTGGTACAGTGATGGTATCATATTACCATGGTACTGGATAATTGTGACCCTGTCTTGACCTATATATATATATATATATATATATATATATATATATATATATATATATAAAATGCTTTTTATATTATGTAGGATGATTTTATGTACAAAAAGTAATTCACAAAAAATGAATATACTATATTAATATACTATGACCACTAAATTACCATGCCACATGTCTATAGTATGTTTTATTAGAGTGAACTTTTTTAAATAATATGACATCACTCATACTAAAGAGATTTGCTGCTTGTCTAATTACAGTATGCTCTTCTCTTTCAGTCCATTTTAAGTAATGTGTAAAACTACACCACCTGTAGGGGTCATAAACCTATGAGCTAAATGCAGACCTACTGTAGATTCTTGGTAAATGTTACTGCCCAACAGAGAAGATAAACCAACTAAAAATAAATACCAATACAATCTTACTTTTATCATACTTTTTATCAGATTATTTTATTTATCATTGAGGTGGATAATTAATATAAATTCATACAATGTCTTTTAAACCAATCTGCTTTTTCCCTAGTGACACTAGGTTTAGGGGTGGAGTAGGGGCGGAGCTTAAATATTGCTTTAATGTATAATAATAATAATATGTGACCCTGGACCACAAAACCAGTCATAAGGGTCACTTTTTTAAAATCGAGATTTAATTAGTAAGATTTCTATTGATGTACGGTTTATTAGCATATTACAATATTTGGCAGAGATACAACTTTTGGAAATTTGGAATCTAAGGGTGCAAAAAAATCTAAATATTGAAAAAATCACCTTTAAAGTTATCAAAATTAAGTCCTTGGCAACACATATTACTAACGATAAATAATTTTTTATATATTTATGATCTTTACTTAATATCCTAATAATTTGGACCCATACAATTTATTGTTGGCTATTGCTAAAAATATACCCATGCTACTTATGACTGGTTTTGTGGTCCAGGGTAACATATGTTTTTGTGCGATTCACATTGTACGAATTCATATAAATTAGCCACCCTGTAAAATAGTTACAATTTCCCATGAGATCAGGCTGTAACAAAATGCATATTAAATGGAATCATTATTAATTATTTTGTCTGATTAGACTGGCAAGAATTTTAATTATAAGGGTAAATTAATTTAGGTAATCTATACTTTCCTAATCTAGACTGTGATGCCTTGTAAGCAGACTGTGTTTGTTGTGTTTATATCTGTCACAGCTATACTTACCAGACATTGGTTGCAGCTGTGTCCAGTAACCAAGCGTTTACAGAAGCAGTCTCCACTCACAGGGTCGCATGCCGGACCACCGGACACCGTACCTCTGGGGTCACATTTACAGGCTAATGCCACCAGTGAGAGGAAGTGAGAATGATTCATTATCATGTGTAAAAATATAACATAAAAATAGACCAGTCTAAAAGTGCTTGGGTGTTTAACTCCTTCGTTACCTTGACTAAAAATGTCTTTAAAAAACCTATCCAGCCACTTGCTACTGACTGCCTGATAAATTATTTAATCCAAATGTACTACAGTTATAAAGTCAAAATAGGAAGAGGCCTTCAGGAGCAACCTTAAGTTAAAGGCAGGGTGCATGATTTTTGAAAAACACTTGGAGTCAGGCAGAGTACCAAAACACACTTGTAGCCAATCAGCAGTAAGGGGTGTGTCTACTAACCGACATCGTTGCCTGGGTTGCGTATGTGTGGGGCGGTCTATCAAAAGAAGGTCATTTCAAATATCAACACTTAGCTTTCAGAGATCATGCACCTCGCCTTTAAGTGCCCTAAAATTTTCAAAGATGCTTTCCTAGGAAATGAACCTACAACCTTTTAGGGTTCTGTCCTGTACTCACGTTGGCATCCACGACGGTCACTGGCACTGAGCCCATAGTAACCAGATTTGCATTTATCACAGCGTGGGCCTTCAACGTGGTCTTTACAGCGGCACTGACCAGCGATCATGCCCAGAGAAGGGTCATCATGTCCGTCACAAATACCACCATTTAGAGAGCCATCTGGGTCACAGTCACAGGCTGGCAAAGATAACAGATACGGTTTATAGTTATAACATGTCATTTTATAAGCTATAAGGCATTCACTCAAACATTTGTGACCCTGGGTGTATTTCTAGCAATAGCCCAAAATACATTATATTGGTCAAAATGACGATTTTTGCCAAAAATCATTAGGATATTATGTAATGATCATGCTCCATGAAGATGCTTTGTACATTTCCTACCGCAAATATATCAAACGTTATTTTAGTAAGTAGTTGCAGTTGCTTTATTTGCACAACTTTAAATGCGATTTTCTCAATATTTAGATTTTTTTTGCACCATCAGATTACAGATTGTTGTATCTCGGCCGAATAGTGTCCTACAAACCATAAATCAATGAAAATCTTATTTAGTGAACTTTCAAAATGATGCATAAATCTCAATAAAAAAAATTACCATTATGACCGATTTTGTGTTTCAGGGTCACATTTAAGGTTTTAGTTTCGTACACTTACCCACACATACACCAGGGTCTCTGATATCTCTAGCTGGATCCTGATAGTAGAAAGGTTTGCATGTCTCACAATTGCGACCCATGGTATTGTGGAGACAGTTGTCACACACGCCTCCGCTGATGTTCCCCGTTGCCAAATATACCGCCATGTCAAAATGACACTGGTTAGAGTGGCCGTTACAGTTGCATTCTGGGAAAAAGTGAAAATTTGATTCAGTTTGTTTATATTTCATAATCTGTATTATTGTCATGTTTCTAAGTAGAAATATCTAAATTTTCTTAAAACAATAACATTTTACTAAGCAAAAATGTGTATGTCTGTACGTATAAATTGGATTACTTCAGTAATGAATAATTACTTTTGCAGGCATTAGTGTTGCGACCCTCAGCTGGTCTCCAGGGCAGGTCATTAAAATAATCGTCACATTGCTCACAGTTCAGTCCTTTTGTGTTGTGATTGCAAACACATCTCCCGTGAACCTAGAAATATACGTCTCTCAATTTAAAGGCGGGGTGCATGATCTCTGAAAGCCAATGTTGATATTTGAAATCACCTAAACAAACACGCCCCTACCCCAATAGAATCTGGACCTTCTTTTGATGGACCCGCCCCACACATACGCAACCCAGGCAACAATGTCGTTAGTAGACACACCCCTTACTGCTGATTGGCTACAAGTGTGTTTTGGTACCCGGCCCGACTCCCTTTTCCAAAGTGTTTTTCAAAAATCATGCACCCCGCCTTTAACTGTTCAGCTTCTCTGATATAATATTAACATCCCAGTCTCTTACTTTTAATTGATGGTTACATTTCAGTCCAAGCATCATACTCACCATGCCCTCTATGTCATCCCTAATCCCGTCAATTGGTGCACACTCGGAGGCGTGGCCATAGCAGAAGCAGTTGCCCCTGACAACCAGCTCATACATGGCATAGTAGTACTTCTGTTTGATCTCAGGGCGTGAATCCAATAAATTATCACCCAGTGTGTGCAGTTTGGTGAAGTTCACACGGAGGTTTGTGATCTTCAGTTGATCTGTGGCAAAAGAAGACATGAAGTTAATGGAAAAACTTGACCCACCAAGCAAACAGATCTGTGATGTAACCCTGGAAAACTGGAAGCACTCTGTTGGTCCACAAACTAATAAAAAAGGCCTCAGGTTGGTGTTACAGGAAGCGTACACACAGTGTCATAACCCCTTTAAATAGCTGTGTGATGATGGCCTCAGGATTTTGGTGCTTTGGTAAACAGAGCAGATCATGACAAACTACCATGTAAATCCGACCACCCAGTTCTGAGAACATCCTCCAATTTTTGTAGTACTTTACTAATCCCTGTTAACCAATGACCTCTGACCCTGTCTCCTCTGAGCCATATGCACAGTCCTTAGTTGGAGGGTGCAGTCAGTCAAGCGTGGCAGCCTTTAGCAGAAGTGTGCCGGATGGACTCTAGTTACGCTTCACAGGCACTCAGTGAACCGGGACTTGTGTGATTTATAAGATAAAACTGAGGACCGAGAGAGGAAAAACATGGAGCTTTAAAGTTGCATGTGTGTGCGGGTGACTGAGGGTATATATATATCCCAGCAGAGAAGATCATCCAGCTTCTGTGCACAGGCTGTTTCTTTCAGTCATGTGCTCTTTATGATTTGATGATGGTCATGGTTTGGAGTGGTAGGGTTAACTTACTTTGAATGCGGGGACTGTACGGGTCATCGATTCGTATAGCAGGTTCTAGGACACGATAAATAACCTGAAAGAAGAGAATGTTAATGTGCATTTCAATAAGAAATAAGTACTTCAGGAATATTTTCAGATTTTTCAGATGCTTTTATGTTGACGTACCTCAATTCGCATAGAATTGCATTTGCATGACAGAGATTATGGGTTAGATTTCCAGGGAACACACATATTGACAAATTTAAATGTATTGCTTGTATTGCACTGTAAAGGGGGTCGCACACTGGACGCGCAGCTCAGCGCAGCGCCAAACCGTTCTAAAATAACCGAACACTTTGCTTTCTACACATCCCTGTCCGCGCTGCCCAGCTACGACTCAGGAAGTAGCTCAAATCCCTGTCGCGCCACTCACATAGTTTAACATTAAATTACATCATATTTGTCCCAAATCATTAATTGCGCTATTAAATGTGCACTTCCGGTTTACGATACCTCGGAGTTGTCCTAGGCGCAACTCGACGCGACGCTGTGCGTCCTGTGTGCGACCCCCTCTAGTCGCGCACACACCAAACGCAAAGTGTGTATTCGCATTATGTTCCTCGGTCAATATTACTCGCTGGATTTAACGTTGGGAATGGCAAATTTTTCACTCGAGTTGAATTTGAACTTTTCAAAGTTTGAGGCGAATAGTGCGTGTTCACGGCAATCGCGCCGGCCATTTCTTCTGGTGTGGCATTCACACCAGACGCGGAAGAGGGGGCAAGCACGAGTGATTTACATGTTAAATCAATGCAAATACTTGAATAGGCTTTCAACCAATAAGGAGCTTGCTCTAGTAGTATTACAGGGAGTGAGTGGAGTCGCAGAAGCCCCTTCCATGATACGAATTTTCGCGTCAATGTCTCCAATTACAAGAATTTCAAGCACAGCTTTTACGAGCGAATGAAGCAAGTAAACTTAAAATGTTCAATCATCCAACTACGTTCAAATAATGAGTTTTTGCCGTCTCTACCACGGCTGGTGTGAACACAGGGTCAGGGGTGTATCAATACATTGATATGGATCGATACATTGTTTTTTATTTCTAACGATCTGATGCATCGATGCCACACATAAAATTTTTTATTTGAGGTACCTTTATTTTGTTACTCCATGTTGTTATTCCTTGACGTAACGTCCATCTACGCATTTCCACCAAAGTGTGGATATTTGTTTATTTCATCTGCTAGTGTCAGCAAGTGAATGCGATACAGCAACAAAGTGGTTGTAGCAGTGAAAACACAACGAAAGAGACAGAAGGCACGTAATATAATATAAATAAATTAACCAAACCGGTTTGTATTGTAATCGCACCGAAGAAGCGTTAAATTACATCACTGGCGGAGAAAATCTATATTTTAACACATCGTTATGAACTGTCCGATTTACAACCCTACCAATTCGAGACATCGCCCTGCACGAATTCGCGTCTATTTGCATCTTTGCATTGACTTTGTATCTAATCTACTTGCGCAAATCGCTGAATTCGCGTTTGGTGTGTACGCCCTATTACAATGCATACATGATACATTTGCATTTTATCACTATAAGTGTTTTCTTGGAATTGAACCTGAGCATCATGCTCTACCAGAAAGGTTATGGGAACATCTGCATATTTTAGCAAATTAACCGGGGCAACATTTGTCTGTTTAGTAACAGCAGCTAATAAATAATGACCTCATTCTCACTGTTCTTACCTCTCCTTCCGCCGATGGCTCAATGTCGGAATACCGCGACTCGCAGATGATATCGTCAATATTGCGTAGAGGACCGTGGGAAATTCCCGGGAAGACGGCATCGCAGTCATGAGCAAAGTAACGATACACCTGCCAGGTGCGTCCGAAATCTGCCGATCGCTCGATCAGCATAGCTTCTGGACGAAATGTCTGTGTACAAAAACAATTAAATGAGACTATATCCAGCAAGCAAATTATCCATTTAAAAGACATCAACAGCCATCCAAGCACAGCCCGTATGTCTAAAACAAGGCAAAATTTGCCTCAAATATAAATAGCTCAAAAATAAAAATGAAACCAAACACCTCGTAATAACTGTTACCTTTGCTTACATGATGGAATATCATATATCTCACAAGTTATTTTGGCAAAAACGACATAACCAAATTCAAGGTTATTTTGGCTAGAAGTGGGTTACTCACTATATCGGGCCTATAGTTGAAATTATGGCTATTGTTTGGTAGGGAGCTGTGTTCATTGAGGAGGGGATATCTGTAGATTTCACCTGACAGAAGCAGACATTTATGTATATGTATAATGACCAGTGGGTACATTTTCCTGTGCTACATATGTTCTTACCTTGAAAGTCATGATGAGATGAGTAAAGTGAAATTCTGCCTCCAGGTCCAACTGAAGGTAAACATCATGCTTTCCTAGCGAGAGAAAAGTGCTCTGCATTAATTTTTTAAGTCACAGATTTCAATATGAACTCAAACATTTCTCATCATTGCATCCAAGTGTACCAAGGATTGTTTATTTCTAATTTAGGAGAAACACCTATATAAACATAAAGCATCCAGGTCTTTTAATAAAATGAATAGTAACATTATGACAGTAAAAACAGTCCATGACAAGGACTAAATGTGAAATATAATAATGTCACACCCAAATCACTGTCTATTTTCTGTCACCAAACACTAGTGTAAATTAATAAGGGTCTGGCTCATATATTTAAAACCACAATAATATGCCCATCATCTCACAACATGCTAGTACGCAGTCAATGCAATGTCCTGAAGTGACTAAACAGAGCTAGATAAACTGTACATCAGGTGTTTAGCTCTTAACATGACACTTTATTATTCATCTGGGACAACGAGTCTGCATGATCTGTTTTAGCATTGCATTAGCAAATATGTAACACAGACTTCTGTAGGTAATGTGTGTCTATTACAGTGTCAGTCTTATAATCAAGAGCTAAGCAGAAAGGAAAGGAAAGTTGGAGAAAGCAGAGACCGCATGTTATATAAAAGCTGCAAAAAATAAGGGGGCAGGGAAGGTGAAGTGGAGCACATAAGGAAATTCATTTAATGTCTTGCTATTTTTGACAATTCATGTTTTAGTGTTTTAGCCGAAGGAGGAAGTAGTTAATCCTCAATCCAGAACCCCTGGCAAGGAGCCATTGAACAGACTACTGTTGTATGTACGAGTGTCTAGCACCTGCTTTCTCCATGTATGACATACTAAAAGACATTCACTATAGAAATTAAGACAAAAACTCTCTCAAGTGCACTTCTGCACAACCCTAATACAGGGGTCACGATGGGGGACTTTGTCCTAAACAGACGGACACTTAAGGATAACTGGTCTACTGTTCAATACTGTTCATTGTACAACATTGTTTCTGAAAAGTTTTATGCACCATGGCGACATGTTTAAAAATAGTGAGCATTTCCTTTTAATTCCCATATTATTTTTTTCTTACTTTAGTGTGAACAAAAGAGTCACTCAGCTGACACACAGGGGCCTGTGTTCACAAAATGTAAAAAACTCAAATAAAACTGAAAGATTTTAATAGAGCATTGTATCAGATGAAAGTATTGCATTCAAGATATTTCAGATATAAATATATTTAAAGGTAAACACCACCATTTTTCAATATTTTACTATGTTCTTACCTCAACTTAGATGAATTAATACACCACTATCTGTTTTCAATGCGTGCACTAATCTTTGTACAGCGCTTCGTGAATGTGTTAGCATTTAGCCTAGACCCATTCATTCCTATGGCTCCAAACAGGGATGAATTTAGAAGCCACCAAATACTTACATGTTTTTCCTATTTAAAGACTGTTACATGAGTAGTTACACGAGTTAGTATGGTAGCACAAAATAAAACTTTTGTTTGGAGCTATATACTAAGAGTAAAAGTGCACGCATTGAAAAAAGATAGGTATGTATTAATTAATCTAAGTTGAGGTAAGAATATAGTAAAATATTAAAAAAGGGTGGTGTTTTCCTTGAAATATAAAGCACGCAGCAGCTTTAGGAAAGCTGTAGGAACTGTAGGAAAGCTTGGCTTAAACAGATCTTTACTGTATGTTTTTTTTTTGGTGTTTTGGTTCTCGTTCATGCTTCCGTGAGTCTCTTTGTTTGTATGCCAGCAGCAGACCCTGTCTGTAATTATCTTTGATACTTCAGGGTTTGGGGAGTGTGTGTCAGGGTAAGATTGGACTCTGAGCTTTGATAAACAGCCAAGTTAACCAAAAATCCTTCTTCATATCTCCACTCTTTTACTTTCATGTATTTTAGTTCTTAGTATCTGCATTCATTTTACTTTCAGGAATATTCATTTAAAAGGGATAGTTCACCTAAAAATGAAAATAATTTAATTCATGAAAAACGTCAAAAATTCCGACTTTATTCAACATTGTCTTCTCTTCGCGTCTGTTGTGAAGCGCATGTGCGAGACTAAAGTCACGTGACTGCAGTGACGCGGATGACATACGACGCGGCTGACGTGTTATCTGGTGCGCCCCAGCTGTGTATTTTTTGTGCGCATGGGCTTCGTTTACAGTCTGAGGGAAATGCACGCTGTAAGCTTGAAAAAAAACTTTGCAAACATGTCTGAGGATAACACGTGATCCGCGTCACTGCATTCACGTGCAGTGTTGGGGGTAACGAGTTACAAAGTAACGGATTACAGTAACTACATTACTTTTTTGGGTAACGAAGTAAAGTAACGCATTACACTAATAATATTGGTAACTACACTACTTTACTAGACTATAGGAATGCGCTTTCCAGCGTTACCCAAGCAGTGTTTGCCTGGGTGTTCTGTCTGTTTAAGTGGTGCGTGCATGCGTGTGGCTGTACGTGTGCCGTTGCCATAGAGATTGATTTTGACGTAGCTGCTGGTGCAAAGGGGAGCGGGAAATTAAGACGGAGAGTTGCGATGAGCAACCTGTCTGAGCATTTGTAAGCCCAACACGGCAATACAACACTTGTGGCGAAAGATCCTGCTTACCCGTCATTTAAGAGGTCCCCAACCACCGGGTCGCGACCCAGTACTGGGTCGTGGACAAGTTGCCACCGGGTCGCAAGAACGTCCCGAAAACAATGTGTATAATAGCCACGTAATAGCTTAATCGGGTATTTTGTACTGTAAGAGCCGACTTCAAATAACATCAATCATTTCTCTCTTTTTCTCCGCCTCTCTCTCTCTACCAGCGCATCAGCGATCACATTGCTGTCATTAGAGTTTGAGCATACAGTACTTCTAAAACACAATCGATCAAAGAATTGCGGAGGTATGAGTTTATGAATCATTTGCAAATGTAGGTCGCAATGATGTACATATGCGGAGACGTTCAAATGTGTGACAGCGCAAATGACTGAAAAGTAATTATTTTATTCTTTTTTAATCTTCTTTAAAGGAGACATATCATGCTAAATCCACTTTCTTGGCTCTTAAATGCATTTTGTTGTATATTTGTAGTGTTTATAAGTACATAAAAGTTGAAATAAGTCTCTTCAGGTGCTTTGTTGATATCTTTATATTCTGTTTTGGTCATATTTTCCAACCGGTTCTGATTTTTCTATTATCTATTACGTTTTTTGAACAATTACGTCACAGTATTTGCAGCGGAACTGCTAAATAAGGACATCGACTTCCAGCCCAACACTACGAGCAATCCGCCATTTTATATTTCTCGCTGCGATATTGTAGTCCAAGCTCAAGGATGCAGAAGTTACGAGAGCGTAAGAAATGTACTCACATCTGTGGATAAAGTCATTTTTGTGTGCCCGAGGCACTTTAAGGATAACTACTTCACCAATCTCCGCCAGTATAAAGAAGGATTTACCGATAGACTTCGTCTGATTGAGGGGTCAATTACTTCTTTCTTTGGAGACGACGAGCAGAGCACTTCGGTAAGCAGTTTATAACTTAAAGTAAAAAAGTAAAGTACACGGTGGTCATGGTTTAGCAGTGCTGTTTCTCACTCCGAAGGCTGCAGCCTGCGGAGATCGCTTTTGGGCATCAAGCCTGGTTTAAGTTAACTGAGCATTACATTTGCAAGTCATGAGCATATTACAACAACTTACGATTAACTAAGAATAATAGTAAACTTTATAATTGTTAATATTCTGAAATAAGACCGTCTTGATGACGCATGCAGCCTAGATATGCGACCTCCGGAGGCTGCAGCCTCACACCATTGCGATACCTTCATATGAAGACGTTGTTCTGCAGGTTCGTCGTCTTCATTTTCCTCTCAGTCCGTTTCCGACTCTGGCGCGAACATATAAGGCTGGATGGACAAGTCTTCCGTTGTTGACATTTTGTGAATAACGAGTAAATAAAAAGTTTCTGTGCAGCTAGATAATCGTATCTCTGCTATAAAACTACAAAAATGGCCGAACGGGGTGGAGTTTAACCGAGTGTCACCTCTGCAACCTGGAGAGGGGGCAGGGTATGACGTGCATTTAAAAAGACAGTACCAAAACGAGTTGCTCTCAGATGCACATCAGAAAAGGGGTAGAAAGGGGGCCTGTGGGGCTATAATAATGAGGAATTCAGACCCAAGCATTGCAGTTTCGCTTTACATAGACCACAAATAGATGATTTATATGTAAAAAGGACAGATTTAAAAGCATGATATGTCTGCTTTAAAACAACTTCAGAATTATCCATCGATCGTAGCACCATGATCAAAATAAACTATTAGGCTAATAATATTGTAACGGCTACACTTTTTACGTAGGTTTGAAAGGAACCTAAACTTGTCAATCATCATTAATCATGGTAAACGGGTAAACGTGAGTCTCCGTGCCTCTGCGCCCAGCCGCAATTCTTCTGGCATCTCTCCTCCTTCACTGCATTTTTCTTCTCTTCTGTTACTTGTAATTGGGTCTCGAGCCTGACCAAGATTCGAGCTGCCTTCGAGAACAGCAAGCCAAGTTCGTTTAGGTTCCATTAATTATTAAGACTATAGGGGCAGGCAAACTAGTAAAAACAATGAAAGTAAAAAACAATCCGCCAAAATATGGGTTTAAACGTCTATAGAAAATATACTATAGCCTAAATAAAGCAATTATAAATTTTCCTAATGCATGGTTGTTATCTTTACTTCCGTACATTTTCAGGAGGATTTTCAGCACGTTTGAACAGCAACTCAGCGACCCCCCCCAATCTCACCCCTTGTCCGCGAAATTTTTTTAAAGCTGAAACCGGTCCGTGGTGAAAAAAAGGTTGGGGACCATGATTTAAAGGAGTCACTCATCATCAGCCGACCCGCCTAAACCATGTCCATGTATCTATGTGGTAAATTAAGAAAAAGGAAAGTAAAGTAATAAGTAGTGAAGTTACTTTTCAAATGCAGTAACTAGTAAAGTAATCTCATTACAATTTAAAGAAGTAACTAGTAACTAGTAACTAATTACATTTTTTGAGTAACTACCCCAACACTGTTCACGTGACTTTAGTCTCGTGCATGCGCTTCACAACAGACGCGAAGAGAAGACAATGTTGAATAAAGTCGGAATTTTTGACGTTTTTCATGAATTAAATTATTTTCATTTTCAGAGAAGACTGCTGAATAAAGTCGTAATTTTGGACCAAAATGTATTTTTGATGCTTCAACACATTCTAACTGACCCACTGATGTCTCATGGACAACATTAATTATGTTTTTATAACCTTTCTAGACATGGACAGTATACAGTACGTAGATTTTCAATGAAGGGTCAACAAGCTCTCAGGCTAAATATAAAACATCTTAAACTGTGTGTTGAAGATGAACGGAGGTCTTGCGAGTTTGAAACGACATGAGGGTGAATCATTAGTGACATTATTTTCATTTTTGGGTGAACTATCCCTTTAATTCCATCCAATTTTATATAATTCATTCTGTGCACAATCTTCAAGCTCTCGGTGCCTATGATATTAATAGAGTAGCCTGAACATAAACCTTCTATTATTAATTATGCGTGATGTGTTTCAGTCTTTGCCAAGCAACTGGGTTTGTAGGGCTAAGAGAGATAATCAGATTTCCTGACAAACATATTACTTTACATTTGACATGATTCACAATCCTCAGAGAGCAAGCGGATGTGTGTATTTCCATTAAATCTCTGCAGATTAGCAATCTGGAAATAAATGGATCATCCGCACGTGTTTGAAACAACCTGAGAATGAGTAAATGATGACAGAATTTTTATTTTTGGGTGAACTATCCATTTTATAATATAAATTGAAGGGTCTGGAGATATCTCCCATGCTCTTACCATTCTCAGACTGCCACCAGGACGTCTTGCGGTGTGGTTTGAAGGTGGTGATGACATTCTCAATACGGTGACTCATGGTGTTAGATGAAGGATTGTAAGGCCGTCGGGAATCACAATGGAAACAATTCTTCTCTTCCTACAAAAGGTTGGTAATGGAAAGGGTCAGCATGCGTGAGCTTGATAACTGTGTGCACATGTCTGTGACAGTCACTAAGGGTCTTTACCTGCAGGTGGCTAACAATACAGTAGGGTTCTCTCCTATGTATGCCACAGGTGGATGATGCCTTCAGGTTCTTCTCCCGGCCCACTAAGAGGTCACCAGTCGCTGGATAACAGCTTCCATGGTTACAGCCGTGAGCATGGTCAGGCTCCTGTGCGCTGGTCATTGCCAGGACTTTTATAAAAGGGGTTATAAGAATTATGATTTATTATTTTATCATGACTGTTGAGGTGTAAGCAAGACTAGATACATTTTTATAGTAGAACTTTATGTCTTTATTCAAATAAAAAATTTTTTCATTTTCCACTAACTTTTACTTTACAAGGCTGCATTTAATGAAAGATAACTTTTTAAAAATCACAGTGAGTCTAATAAATATTATAGTAAACAAAGAATTTGACTACCGGTGCTTGACACACACAACACATGGACAATTTAAATATATGACACATTTTTGTCACTTATATATGTATATATGTGTGCGTGTGTGTGTTAATAGGCTATGGGTCAATTTTCCAGACAGGGTTTAGATTAATCCAGGACTAGGCCTTATTTATTTAAGAAATTTAAAGGGACACTCCACTTTTTATTTTAAATATGCTCATTTTCCAGCACCCCGGCGTAATAATCAAGCACTTTGCTGCCGTAACATGGCTGCAGCAGGCGCAATGATACTATGCAGCACCTGAAAATAGTCCCATGCTATTGAAAGTAACCAAAGGAACTATTTTCGGGCAGTGCATAATATCACTACGCCTGCTGCAGCCATGTCACAGCAGCAAAGTCCTTGATTATTACGCCAGAATGAGAGTATAGTTCCTAGCCATTTCAGCCTAGAAAATCACAACTTTTAATTTTCTGTCAGTCTTAGTACACGATGTAACTACAGAAGAGTCCATTTTTAAATAGGAAAAATATCGAAATTCTTTTGCTATTTTTTTGCGCGATGCTAATGGTCTAATCAGATTCAATGGATTGTGTTAAGCTATGCTAAAAGTGGTACTGCCAGACCCGGATATCAGCTGAATGGATTCCAAAACGGTAAAAATAAAATGTTTAACTCTAGGGGAGCTGGAAAATGAGCATGTTTTCAAAAAAGTGGAGTGTCCCTTTAAGTAGTTTTTACAAACATACCTTACAAAAACGACTGATGCACATTTTGAGGCAAAACAATTGCTCTGATGTATGTTAAGATATGTCAGTACAAGGTGTTGTAATTTAAGGCAGCTCAAACACACATTTTATTCTGGGACTAAGATAAGCCATGTCCAGGAAACTGCCCCTAAATGTTTCAGAACAAACTTAAGCAACACTTAACAGCTGTCAAAAAGTCTTGCCAGCATCCCAAAAATGATATGCTTATTGGGATTTGGAGAACAGAGAGCTACACACACAAAAGCAATCTGGCCTTTATATCATTTACTTTAATAGACTGCTAGCTTTCAACGCCTTAATATCTAACAGAAATTAAATTAACACCATACCATTAGAAAGTCACATGAACCGACCTAAGATTTCTGAGAAACTCTTGTGTACAAAGTTTACGGACATTATCACCATAGACTTGATTCTTCGATACAACACAGCTGTGTGTCTGAAACCGTTCCATTTCTTACCACTTTGCCACCACACACCTAACACGTCCTTGTACAGTAACACACTCTACAACCAACACAAACACCTGGCACCAAACTTCTAAATAAAACCTCATGGTAAACTGCAGGGAAATAAACTCGGAACTGATGGTTCCAATCCAAACTCGAGGGAAAGCAAAGCAACATTCTTTCCCCTACAAGCTGAGTCCAGATACACAAAATGCAATCATTCAGAGATGACAAATCTGGCCCTGGCATTACATTTAATCTTTCTGGCAGCAGGCTGACCTAGGAAATAGTGAGAAAAAGAATACACAGGCTAAATTATGGGCAGCAAAGGCTGCAATGTAAGTAACATACACTTGGCTTATAATGACACAGCAGGTTGCAGAACTAAACAAAATGTTACTTTCAGAACTGACAAAGGGAAACACCAGTTATCAACTTGACCTGTAGTGTACAGTATGCTGTTAAACGTCCCTTTCTTTATTTTTAAACTGAAAACATGTCCTTTATTCATGATTTAAACTGATAGGGGTCAAACAGAGAGGGCGGTCAGCAAGTTATAGCAGAGAGTTAATAAGTATACCCGCAACTCATTTTCAGTTAGGGAGGCGGGCAGAACAGACAGCTGTTACCATGTGGCATGGTTTTGTAGCTGCGCATTCGGATATCTAGCTTATAAACCAGGCCCGGAGGTTTGGTTAAGAAAAGCCGCCACTCTTTTCCTGCCTTACATGGACAAGCTATCAGGAATGTGGGTGGACAGCTGTCAGGGCAGGAATACCTCAGAGTTAACAAAGCCCTGCTGTTGCCTTACTGTGCTGGCCGACATCTAAAACCTCACAGTTTAGTTTCTTAATTCAATGAAACATAAAATGTACATTGTCTTGTGCAGCCTATTGAAGTATAATTTTCAAACCACCATAAAGAGTTCTTGTAAATTAGCATTTTTTATCAGGCTCTTATGTTTAATATTACTTTAATGGCAATGAAAAGCTTAGTCAGTAACTTAAACATTGTCACATTTCACAAATGTCACTGTTTCACAAAATTGACTTTCGCTGCAAAACCTTCTAAGTGCATGCAAGCTTTTGGGCAAAAAAAATCAACTTCGTAAACAGTTGCAAAATCACTAAAGATGCGACTAGAAACATTGCAAATGATGAAAGTCAGAATTCGTTAATAAATAGTAAATAAAGGAAAATTGTATTCCAGGACCAAATTCGTCTTCCGATTTTGCTGGATTCTGCCAAGAAACCGGTATATATGAATGGCCTGAGGCTGGGGAAAACAGGTTTTGAAGCTAAAGTATTTGATTAATGTATACATGACCAAATCATTCGGTAATATCATGATCTGATTTTCGATGTGGCGTTTAGTGGCTTTTGCATCTGAGCTCTTCATCCATTAAATTATAAATGTATAATATTTATAACCCTCAAATGGTCCACGTTTTTTGTTTACACTACTGGTCCTTGGGGTCTATATGACCCCGAAATTGAAAGCATAATTGTAAGAAAAATATATATTTTCAATAATACAAATAATAAATCTTTTTTTTTACTTCTCATCTATACAATAAAGCTGCTGTGTTATGAGAGATTTGAAGTACTTTTGTACCCATTTACCACGTAAATCCTCGACTACACCATTAGCTTGCATGTGAAATTTAGATTTTTTTATTTAAAAAAATCACTTAAATAGTTATCTACATTTAATTTAAATTGTTTCTGGATATTGATCTAGGTGTAAGTTGTAGAATTCCACTTTTTGCTGGCCATAGAAAGCCATTCATTTTACTGGATATGGGCAACTGCTCACATTAATACTTTAGTGATACATTTTGTGAATTTACATATATAAACATGAAAAGGACATTAAAAATAAATATTATTTCAAATAGTAGAATATTTTGTAGTTTTTGATGCATTTTGAAATGTCTGTTTTTTTATTTAGGAGTCACAAAATTGTATATCTCTGAGATGAAGGGAACCTTTTTTTTAACCAATGAAATGTCGTTTGGGAATCATATAGACCCCAAGGACCAATATATATATATATATATATATATATATATCTGAATACAGTCACAAAGACTGTAGACAGGGCATTTCCCATAATGCTTTGTGGTCTCCTGTTCGTCCGGCCCGAGTTAATCTCCTGTCATGACCCACCGAAGAAGACAGAAAGAGAAAGACTCTCTTTATCTCTCTCTCTCTCTCTCTCACACACACACACACACACACACACACACACACACACACACACACACACACACACACACACACACACACACACACACACACACACACACACACACAGAGTCTTGTTTTATCACAAATAATTTTCCAGTAATTTTAATATACCTCCATGCCTCTCTTATCTCCAGTCTTCTGTTTCTGCTGGTTTGGGTTTGGCACAGTACGTGAGATAGAGTTTATCACAGATGGGACTGTGTGCTTTGTTCAAAAGCTGGATGCCAGCTCTACCTTTCCATTTTCCTGCATCTCAGCTTTCAGAGGTTGATTGTTCTCCACCAGGAAAGGCAGAGAATCACCCCCTTGTATCTGTCTCTATCCCAGAGCGTAATACTAATCTTGGGGACTGTTTATTGGACAGGCGGTGAAAAAGTGACACTAACTGGGCACATTCTTTTCCAGATGAGTGACAGAAAGCAGCCGGTCATATTCTAAATAGTCCATTAGGAAGCAAAGAACATTTATTAACTCAAATACTGACCAAGAAGGAAAAAACACCAGTAACAACTACTCTGGCGTGTCAAATGTCAACAGTATTTTCATATCAAATCTTTCCAGTAAGTAGTTCAAACTGACTCTTTCCTGTTTTGATCCGACGTACTGTCCACCCTTGTGTGGCTCAATGCAGACTTATTTGTCCACCTGTTCTAGGAATGCAAAACAGATTCCAGACATAAAAATCCTTTAGGGAAGGGATGGTGGATGGAAGCCAGACCTTCTGAATGTGTGCCGACCCTCTGACCCTTACTTTGATACAGCTTCTGATAATTTAATCCAAGGCACACAAGGTCCCTGCTGTCTCCACATGCACAAGTGATTGTGGTATCTGCTATCAACCCTGTATCATGAAATTAAGTACTTATAGTCACATAAATTTGTGAGTCTTTTCCGTGACACTAACACGTTATGCCTTTTTGCGTGAACATGTCACGCATTTCTGTTTACGTGTCACATTTGTTACTCAACTGTTTTGTCCTATTTTCAAACCATTGACGCTTCGGTTTAGGGTAGATTTGGTGTTTTCGTTAGGAAGTCACTTTAAGTATTGGTTTTCACCTTTTTTTCATTTTTTTTTATATTTTATGATTTTTAAACCATTGTCGCCTGGCATAGGGTTAGAGTTGGGTTTGGGTAAGGATGTCCTTTTATGTAAATCTAACCCTAAAATGAAACAACAAAACAGTTGAGTTACAAATACGTGACAGAAATGCATGACATGTTTACTCAAAAAGGCGAAAAAACGTGTACGTGTCACGGAAAAGACTTGGAAAAACGTAATTTCATGATACTGGGTTGCTGCTATGCCGTAGCCAAACCCCAGAATATTTGGACAGTTAAAGCAAACTTATAAATGTCCTTGCATTTGCTTATACAACATCAAATCAAGTGGCATCTGCAAACAAATGTTGCTAGAGCTTTTTCTGGGAGCTAACAACACTTCTCTAAACCAACTGTTACCAAGGCCATTTTTAGTGGCTGTATAATGTCAGTCACACCAGTCAGAGATAATATCAGGAGATTCATAAAACGTACATACGATGTCTGTCAGATAAAAGAGCCAATTACTTCTTGATAAAAGGTCATCTGGTACATCATCTGGTTTTTATGATGTAAACAAGTTTTTTTTTAAGTGAATGTCTATATACGTCTATTACTTGTACAATCACACATTTTTTTTATAAATAAATGCCACATTTGTCTGATATCAAAATCCATTTGGGAAGTCCATGTTTGCAACAACTCCAGGCAGTTTTTACAGTCATGCAAGACTAAATAACTATTTATACTTCAATGGGAAATGGACGATTTTACTAAAGCCTCATGCTAAAAACCTTTCAGGAGTTTTTATTTTTAAGAGTGCACTAAAACCAACACCCCTAACTTTCACACCTCTCACACTACTGTCACAGCCCTGGCAACAGAATCACTGCAATGATTATACAGCATTCAGAAACATTTGTGGGCAAATGTGAAATACAGTGAATAGATGTGGATGAAGTTGTGCCATGTTTATTTTGACATTGTTTGTCTGACATAGTAGTTGCTATTTGCAGCCCACAGCCCAGTCGCTCAGTCTGCCCTCTTCTCTAACCCTGCTGCTATTTCCAGCACTCGCAAATCCACACACGCCACTCATGATGCCCTTGCCCCGAACCCTCCAAAACTGTTCATTCACACTGGAACTGCACAAAGCTCGACATAAACAGTATGATACTTATAAAACTTTAAACTTATAAAACTTGTTGTTCATTCAAGGCAAGTGCTTTCTGCTGCGAGACGTCCACCTCTTCACTCAGCCAGTAAATTATATTGGTAACATGGTTAATTGACATTTTTCTAAATGATTCGGGAGTCTGGCTTGTTTGTGAATCTAACATATTAAGCACCTAAGTCCTTGAAAACAGATGCTTGCTTATTATAACACCCCTTCTCAACATTACAAGCCTCTTATCCAATTAAAAGAATAGTTCACCCAAATTTGACAATTCTCTTGCATGTCTCATGACTAGTTGTCACGTGTTTGGCCATGACACGCAAAAGCCAGTCAGATTTGAGTTTATCAAAATGCATATTTAAATTGACCACGCTGTTGCCATGGATACATGGCATAGCTATCACTAAATACAGTAACTTAAAAACAATATATGTATTGTTTCACTTTAGAAGACATATTAACCCACTAAAGTCATTTGTAATAATGTATAGATGTTCCATAAGGTAGGAGAGGCTGTGCTGTATCATCATTGCTGAAAGGCGCAATATAAAGCAAAAATATCAAAGCAAATATTAAAGCAAAAAATATGTATCAATGCAATTTTTATGAAGTAAAATCAGTAAAAACCTTTCTTCCGCTAGATAAAAGTCAAGACAGGCCTACTGAGAAAGGTGGAAGATAGTCTGTAAGTATAATGTTATGTCTGATGGTAATGTGTGCTGTCAATGATACAGAAAAGAATGAAACTTCTTGTTTCTTTTCTTTACCTTTACTTTGCTGCGTTAATGTGATAATGTATACAGACAGACATTGGGTCTCATTCACTAAGCATGCGTACGCAAGTTTTTACTTTTAACAAATCAGGATTCAACAAAAACTTTCATACTAAAATTTATTTTAAATGTATGCAAAAAAGTAAGAACAACTTAGACTACACATACGCAATAATCATGAACAAGGAAAAATATATAAAGTATATAATCCAGATATATATTATAGGGTTCTTTTATTCTTGTTCATGTTTATTGCGCACGTGTGGTCTAAGTTGTTCTTACGTTTTTTGCATACATTTAAAAAAAATTATTATGAAAGTTTTTGTTAAAGGGGACAGAGAATGAAAAACCATTTTTATCTTGTCTTTGTTGAATAATGGTAGTCTACCCGCATTCACGAGCATTCAAAAAGTGCTAGACATGCTAAACATCTCAGTCTCATAGAAATTCCTCTTTTAGAAATGTCAGCCAGAAAACGGCCCAATCTGAAAAACTGATGCTTATGACATCACAGGCATCTAACTGCCCCTCCACTTTAAAATAATTGGCTACAGTTTTTGAGTGGCAGCAAAGTCAGCCAATCAGTAATGAGATTGCAAGTTAAGCCAGTAGGGGGAGCCAAATAGGTGCAATACCACTTGTTTAAAATCCCCCACCCTAATAGAGCTATCTGAGAGAGGTTTTTAGGAAGCTTCTAAGGCATTACAGACCCAAACAAAACATTTTATGTCTACATGTCATATCAAAGAACAAGGATAAATATAGCTGCAAGCAGCAATTGCGGGGCCAAGCACCTTCAGCGCAATGAGCACCCAAAGCACAGCAAAAACCACACGACGCAGCAAATGCGCAAAGCGCAGAAAGCGCGCAATACAGAGGCCGAACCCGAAGCAAAGCAAATGCAGAGCAGAACCACTGCAGTGCGGAGCAACAACAGTAAAGATGGCAAAAATATAACACGTGTGGAAAACCAGACAGGTCGAGAAGAACGTGTTAAAGTGAACACAAAAGGAAATCTCAATAAGTGAAAGTAAGAGCTGGGATTCAAACCCATGACCTCAGGTTCCCAAAGCACAGCAGTTACCGCATGCGCCACTGAGTGAACGATTAAACCGCTGAGTTGGTGTGTCCAAGCTATAGAATAGAGATTTAGAGCTGTAAACATTGATATCCAGCAATTACCAAAAGTGCAGAAATTACAACAGAGAGCACAAATAACTGAAATACAATGTATAGTATGAGATTCACAAAACTTAAGTGAGAAAAAAGTTAAGACAAAATATCACTGCACATGGGATTCGAACCCATGACCTCAGAATCTCATGGCATGTGGTTAACCAGATGCACAACTTAGTTAACACAGCTCAAAGGGCAGCAAAAAAACAGCTTAGGTGCTGCAAGGATTGATATGTGCCAATCAACACAGATGCAGAACTGACAGTGCAGAGCAGAACTAACAGAAATACAATGTATATGAGAATCAAAAAGCTCAAGTGAGATTGAAGACAAGAAGATCATTCTGTATAGTAATGCTATACAATGTAATATACAGTCACATTAATTTACTATGACAAATAGACAATGTCACAGGCACGGTCAACTTTGGAGTGGTATTTCTAAGAAAGAGAACAGAATATCAAAAATCTGTTCGGTCATTTCTGTGTGGATTGCTCCAAACATTATACGAGCAGTACCTGGCATAAAATAAACAAAATTTGTAAAAGGAGTAGCGAAAAAATCATCTACCATATGCTTTACAATAACACATGAACAGAATGTTGGAAAATGACAAACGAGGTATCGTTGCAATCGGCATAAACCAGTGAATACAATTTCACAAAGAAATTAATATCAGACAAAGTATTCAGAAGTTATAAGCAGTTCCATAAGAACTGTTATAGTTTATAACCCCTAGGTGGCGCTGTACTCTGACTTCCCAGGTACCTTCAGGACATCATGTCGAAGCTCCTTACTAATTTTTGCGCGGATATGTCCAATAGTTCAAAAAATATAACAAATTATGTGAAATTTCAAAATGGCGGACAGGCGGTTCGGTCAAACCCGGCATAATACACATCGACAGATGCGGCATGAGGTAAGCAATCCATAGACATCAAGATCATAATTTTCTGACAAACAGTTCAGAAGTTATGGGCAAAAATAGCCTATTTTCATATCTCATGACCCATAGGTGGCGCTGTCACCAAATTTGGCATGAACTCCAAGTTCATGGTCCACATGAAGTGTACCAAATTTCATTTCAATTGATCAAAGAATGGCCGAGCTACAGCTTCAGAACCGTTTTTGCGTCAACCCGCGTTAAGTTTGCGCATTTATTACTTTTGAAAAAAGATAAATATCAAAATTCTGTTTGGTCATTTCTGTGCGGCTCACTCCAAAGATCATCTGTGCCAAATCTCATAACAATTGAACCAAATTTGAAGGAGGAGTAGCGAATAAACGGAATACTGTACATTTCAAAATGGCCGCTACTGTAATGGGTGGAGTTTTACTTTAAGGTATTAAAAACAACAAGCATGAGGAGAGCAATCACGTGTACTAAGTAGAATTTTCATAGATCAAGCGGATCAGCAGTTATAACCATTTGAACATTGAATTTTTGCACTGCTGGTGGCGCTATAGAGTTAGGACTAGAGACCCCATTTTTGGTCACATGACTTTTTAAGACCACCACTACAACTGTGCCAAATTTCATCATTTTCCTACGTACGGTTCATAGGGCTGCCATAGACTCCCATTGGGGAAGATGAAGAATAATAATACTGACAGTTCCAATAGGTGCCTCAGCACCTTCGGTGCTTGGCCCCTAAATACCCCGTTCAATCATTCTATGTCACCTTTAAATCATGATCTGTAAGTTAAACGTCCGTAAATTTGTGCGTATGCATGCTTAGTGAATAAGACCCATTGTTTTCACTTGAAATCACATGAAAAATTGTATCCAACTCATCTTACATAAACATACATATTTGTATTTTACTGTATTTAAAACATCTCAGCATTTTGGGTTGAAATAGCCCAGCATAGGTTTAAACTCCCTTAACAAATGCAGTTTCTGCATATATGATGTTAATGTACTTATAGAGAGTAGTATTACATCCTCTAAATCTCTGAAGAGTCTTTAGTTTTATTAGATTTATAAAAGAAAGATTAGCTCTACCGATTCTTTCCGATAACGTATGAAAGGAGGAGTCACAAGCTGTGGAGGAGCGAGTCATACACTGGATAACTTATGATTCACTACATGTTCGTGCCATTTACATTATATGCACTTACGCGCCAATTTCCAACATAACACAGAAGTCTTACTTTCTAAATGCTACTCATGACCCGGTTGGGACTTTTTAAATAAAATCCAGTGTTAAAAAAACAAACACACATGCAAAACTCTGCTGCTAACCTGGATAAACTATATCCATTATTTCCATAATGTGGGCTTACTTCTGCTTACATCCAAAAACACACTTTTTCTTTCGTGCCATTTGAAACAAAGCTGTCGCGTGAAGTGATGCCTGTGACATTTAGCGTCCTCGGTTCTCGCTTTCCCGCTGATTGATGTGTGGGCATGCTTTACCGGGGGAAGTGCCCATAAAAAGAAATGATATATATGGACCCGTATTTGAAAAAAAACTTTCCAAAACTTGTACGAACCCTGGCAAAGTGCATTCAGCACAAAAATATTCTGTTACACATCCAACTGCTTTTTTGACACTTTGCCTATGTTTAGCATGAGGAAACAACTCTTAAACTGTGCTAATAAGTCAGAAAACATGAAATACCATTAAACCTCCTTACAATTATAATCTAGTGAGTTGGTTTTGTCAATTTTTGACCCAATGCTGTGTTAAAAACATAAGCTTATTTTAAAGTGCAGTGAAGAAATACTATGACAGACGGCCGAATTCACAGAACAGTTTCTATACATGCTATTACCCATTATCCCCATAAAACCACCACTGTTTGTGAACACTGTCCAAGTCACAAGCTCCATAGACAAGGTTTTAAAAATTATATTCAGACAGGCAGCAGACAGTCTATGTGACTAGAACAAAATCAAGAGCATCTCATCAGCTGTCTACCTCCCACACCGCTGCTACTTTCATTAGAGCATTACCAAAAATAACACTCCCACAAGTCTCATCACTGCTCTGTCTCTGACACCTTCACGGTCTCCACAGCTCCACATGTCAGCTTTATCATTCATCTCAGACAGAGTGACTCCTGTTGGGCATCTAACATCACCTACAAAAACTTACAGTGGACAGTTACACTAAAAGATGAAGAAAGGGACTATGCAAATCCATAGTGGAGACTATGGTTTAATGAGCGAGCCTATTAAAGCAGAGGAACTTGAGAACATCACAGTAAGACGTTAAAAAAAATAAAACATGTCAGATGCACTTGGATGGTTTTGCATCTGAGCTCTTCATATACTAACAATTATTTTTATTATAAAACATTATCTGCTTAACTCAAGAACATTAATGATGTGACGCAACATTAGCCCAGTAGCTTTCAGAAGTCTTTCAAAAGGTTTCATTCATCAATAAACACACCGTAAATAATGGATTTACCTGTTTAACCCTATTATAAAGATGAGCTAACTCAATAAGTCCAAGTCAGTTTAAAAATACTGTTCCTGACTAATTTAATACACCTGATCATTATCATATCTCCCCCTGTAACCGGCTGACCCCTTCTGTACCTTTTTCTACCTTCGTGACTAGACAGACTGAGGAAATAACCAATTAGGTTAAATGGGTGGCAGAGAGGGAAATAACATGGTCTGCAGACCCTTAAGAAAGAGCCTTTCTTCAGGTTCAAGTTGTTCAGACAAATTGTTCCTGTAGCTTAATTGGTGGAGCACTGCGTTACACACATACTCATATAATGTATAGCTTGAATGCAATATAAGTCACTTTGGGTAAATGTCTGCCTATGTCATGGGTCTTGTTTGGCAATAAAGTATAGTAAGTTACTCTTTGAAGAAGGATCTCTGATCACAAACACTTATCCTAAACAACTTTCTGAGTGGCAACTTAACACTTGGAGAGACCAAAATAAATACTGATCAATTATATGCATGACTACAAAATAAAAGCATATAGGCTTTATATTTCCAAATGTAAACCATTTAAACCATATAGTAATGCTCTATAAGCTTCTGTCATCCAAACAGGTGCAGAAAGTGAGGTCACACAGTCCTGCTAGAGTAGTGAACTATTTTAATTGTGAAAATATAGTTACATATGTTTATGTCTTGTTGGATATTGACAGTCATAGTTTCTAGCCGACACAACACATGATGATGCTCATGATCCCCTTATGTTACACTTACCAGAGATGAACAGTAACAGAGGAGCGCGCATGGTTTTCTGATAGCCGACTCCTTTATTTCCCTTGAACGGTCGCGCGTCTCTAAATATATATATTAAAGCCATCAGTCAGATATCATAACATCCATCAAAACATCATACATGTAACAACCAGACTAAAATGTTCATATTAAACACTCTGTAATATCATCAATAATAATAATATAGAGAAAAAGCCCAAATGAAAACACGTACATGTGACGTTTACCTGCAAGGGAGTACTTACATGTTTATTCTGGATTGTCAATAGTCTGCTTTTTATGATAAATCCATTTATTTGCGAATTGCCACAGACTTTGAGAGCTATCAAAATCACAGACGGACTTTCTGAAGTCTCGTTACAGTTGTGGTGACTGACTAACAGAAACTACGCGCTGGATTTCAGGGAACGCAGGATACATTCGCCACGATAAAGCTTGACGGGATCGACTTCTTGAGGTGCAGCGCAGACTGCTCGACGTATGACATCAAAGTACCGCGAGAGAGATTCGAAAGCACAGCACTCGCGGTGCTGTGATGTCATACACGGATCGGTCTGCGGTTCATCCCATGAAGTCAACCGATGCAATGATTCCCTCAGAGAATTAATCCACTCCTTGTTTTTCGGAGATCCCATTTCGTGAATGCGCGTATTGGAACAGGAATGCGCGCTCTTGAGAGCTGATTTAAAATGATATCCCTCTACTTCCACAAAATAAAACAAACGTCACACAATAACACTTTTATTTATTAAAATGGATGAAGAATGATTTACGAAATTATGTAATGCGAGACTGTAGACAGTTTTTACTTAATTTAAAGTTATTATTTTAAGTTACACTGTAAAATAATGTTGTATAAATAAGTATTGTTCCGTGTTAATTCATCTTAGTTAATGCATTGTTCACAAACACATATTTGACTTAAACGACTAATTAAATGTTATCAAGAAAATGAGGAACAGATTCAGTTATGAAATACAAATCAAACACAAATTTGTTAACTCCCCATTATGAATCACTATACACAAAGACAGAGTCACCTTATAGGCATATGGGGAATGTTTTGGTGTTTCATTACAATATTCCCACACGTTATTGGGTTTCAGTAGTTTTTCTACGTTCTCTATCGCCCCCTTGTTGTGGATCCGATGTACTACATACAGCTATCAAAACATTTTCAATAAAATACCTACAAATGAGAACAACAATCACATTTGGTTTCAACATTAGGTGTTTAATGCATCTATATATGTTTCAGACAACACAGAAAAAACATATTGGGTATGGCATGATGTGTGAATGCATGTGATAACTAGGTTATACAGCTTGGCTTTGCAATCATTAGAATACAAATGAGACCCAGTGCTTCATTCCAAAGTTTATCATCAACACATAAAAATAAGAGCTTTCTGATGAATAAATGCTGAAATTTTTTAGACCCTGCATCTTGGAATTGGCACAAATTCATCCAATTTTGTACTGCAAACTCTCTTTTATGTTTTTAAAATGTCATTTTTGACAATAAAACATCTGCATATTAAAAATATCTTTGTCAATGATTTACTGGTTCTTATTTCAGATTGGCTTTAGTATCTGTTTTTACTGACAGTTGTTGTAGCCCATGACTTTAACGCGGATGGATTCTCTGACGTCTGTAACATTTTTCTCCAGATCTGCAAGTTCATTCTGCTGCCGCAGCATCTTCTGCTCATTCCTGTTTAACTTCTTCTCCAATTCTTCAAAGAAGAAAAAAAAACGAAAAACAAAAGGATGAGAAACCATCCAAATATGAAGACAGATACAATTTAATAATAAATAAGTAAAATATTCAAATTAAATGTATTGGTAAACAGCACTGGTACAGCTTTCTAGAAAATCCCAGATTCTGATTGGTCAACTGTGTCATTCCATAAATAAATGTATGTGTGCAATGATCAATGAGCTATATTATTGATCTCATTTGCAGTTTTACTGGTATATAGAGGAATCAACAAGGTTTAATATGATTATGAGTGCACATACTTCTGAGCTTTTCCATGCCCGTGGTGGCTTTATTGAGCAGATCCTCTGCCTCTTTTTTCATGTCTGTGGCTCTCTGGTTTACGTTTCCTTCTTCACCCACAGAGTCCACCTTCTCTTTAAGTTCATTATAAAGATTTTCAGCATTAGATAGATCCTGAGAAACACACAAATAAACCTTAAACATGAATGTCATAAAGTAATACATATGCATTTGGCAGAAGCTTTTATATAAGGTCATTTACATAGAATTAATGTACGTATTCTGTAAGTGTGTGCATAGGGAACCCATAACCTTTAGCTACAGGAAAAGGTTTAATAAGTACAACTTATAAGTAAACACATGCACGCACACACGCACCTCTTGAAGTCCATCTGCCTCTTGAGTAGCATTAGTCGACTGGGCCTTAGCATCCTTTGCCATCTCTCTGTTCAGTTCTGTTTTATTTTTCAATAACTCCACCCCTTGGGACAAATTGGCCAATCGCATCATCAAATCCATCTGATTGTCGTTGAGATCTAAAACTTTGTTGTCAACCTGGAGTTTGCAAGACAGGGGGTTACATTAGATCATAAGCATATACTAATCTTGCACTACAAAATGAGCTACAGGAACACGACGTATATTAGGCACACACACCATGGTGGTGATGTTCTTGGCAGTGTTCAGGTTCTCCAGAGCTGTGGTCATTGCATCTTCCGCTTTCTTAATGGCTGCCTGAGAGCTTTCAAGTGCCTCTTTGGTTATATTGATATTGTCGCTCACTCCCTCCGCTTGTGCACTGTGCAAACACAACATCGAACGCACAAGCAGACACAATTTCGGTGAAAATAGTTGACAACATTTTCTCTCAACAGTATGCCTTGCTTTGTCTTCTTACCTCGCGTTTTGCGCTCTTTTAAGAAGATCTTTGGCTTTGGCCAGGTATTCTGAGGTTTGGTTAAACACATTCTCCACATTGGTGAGGTTGGTGATGCTGTCTTTGATCTGCTGGACTATGGTGACTATTTCAGTCCTGTTGACTGGCAAGGAAATGGCCAACACCTGCAGGGCCACCTTTTCTATGCTTTCTGGATCCGCTCCCTCCTCTGAAAATATAAAAATCATATCAAATTTTGGTGCATTTCTTGGATAATTTGCATGTAAATTAACTAGATCACAAATGACACAAACCAGAATTGTATAAAGATAACAACTGACCCATCAAAAAGTCTCTGATCTTCCGAATGAGGTCTTTCAGTTTCTTATTGGAGTCCTCAAATTGTTTTTTCTTTCTGTTAGCTTTATCAAGAGTGTCCTTTGCTTGTGTCTTGACATTCTCTGTGAGCGTAGCTATGTCTTGAAGCTGAGTGGAAGTTGAGATTATTCAAACTATTGAATTTTACAAGCGAGTGTACAATGCACAGGTTCAAAAGAAGACCTTTATACCTTTTTAGCCATTGTTTGTATTTCTTTAGCAGTAGCGGTCAGGTTTTTACGAACATCATTGGCTTGGTCCAGGGCCGAAATTGATGCACCAACCGTTCCGGTACATCCTCTCCCTCCACACATCAGCGCACCTTCACTGTCGCGACAACCAGCACCCCCACATGGGCTATCAGGGCAGCTACTATTTGTGCCAGCACTGCCGTGGCCACCACAAACCTTAAAGCATCAGAATAACAAGAACAGATGATTTTATAGTGTGTACAAAACAGTCGATCACAAAAATAACTTTAGTTGGGTTTTCACAGGCAGGGTCACATATGGGCAACAAAGTATTTTACTGTAGGTTCATAACCTATCTTTCCACCTGAGAAACCGAAGACCCCTGATCTAATGAGCAGGTCCAAAGTCTCTACCTTGTTGCTTAGGCGTTTGAGCTTTTTCTCCATCTCATGAGCTTTATCCTCCAGCTCAGACAGGGACTTGTTGTTGGCAGCGACCGTACGCAAAAAGATGTCCTTCTTTTCTTTCAGTAGGACTTCTGTGCGATTGCGTGTGTCTTCAGACTGTTGCACAGGACTTTGGGGTCCGTGTACAGAGGCATTACAGCGCTGTTCTGAATCCAGTGAACTCTGGTAATACTTGAGCACTTTCTCAAACTGCTCTGTAGAAAGGAAACAGCAAAATATATGTGCATAAACTGATGTTTTATAGAAATTATACAAAAAAAGATGGGTTCCTCAGATGTAATCTCTAAACTTTAAAAAAAGATTCATATAATTCACTATACATATATTTATAAGATAAACAGTAGTACTGTGGCCAAAACATAGAACAACTGACATCTTTGGTTTTAATAATACAAAAATGCATTAAAAACGTTGTATGCATGTTGCATTGGTTTGTTTGGAGTATAAACTGAGGTTCAGCTTTGAGGAGAATTTAAGGAGGCTTGACAAAAAATTACACATGTGCAAAGTTTATAAATACACATAGTCTCTAGGTGACACCCTTTCAAAAAGTACACCTTGCCTCAGGTACATATTAGTATACATATCTGTACCTAAATTATAAAACTTTTAAAATGGTACTGCCCCATAAAACTGTAGTCAATACAATGTATGCTTTATTACCTGTGTTTTATATACTTAATAGTCTGTGGTTTGCCTCTACGCCAAATTATTTTGTCCAATAAATAGCTTAAAATTTAAGTGTGTTGTCTGTTTTGTACGTCATAGTTTGATTATGAGCATTAAAAAGAAATATTGCACATATTTCACCACTTAGACCAGGGTTTTCTAAACTGGGGTGTACGAATCCCTGGAAATTGCAGGGGGTACTACAATATATCAGAAATATATTATGCAAAATGGACAAATATGTTTATTGTTTCAATTAAAGAAAATGACCAGATGGTCCAATATATAACATGTCAAATACTACTAATTAAAAAAAAAAATTTAATTATGAAAAAAAAAAAATTGTAATTAAACATGCAATTCAAATGTGCTATTGAATGATTGAAATATTTACTTAAAGGGGACATATCATGAAAATGTGACTTTTCCATGTTTAACTCTTTCCCCACCAGCATTTTTCATGATTTTCACAAAAGTTGAATGCCTTCCAGAAAATGCTCCTTTTCAAATATATAAACATACAATATATGAAATACAAGAACAGCCCCTCTGCTTTTAAACAAAAAAATCAGTTTCATCCTACCTTCATGTGTCCTTTTTTTAATCACCTCTCAAATATGTGTAGGTTTCATCAAAAACACAAAATTTTGAGCAAAAAGCTGAGATAATTCCATTTTTGTGAAGGACTTTTGATGGAGATCAGATGCAGAGCAATCCTTAAAGAGTAACTAAACCCTAAACCAACTTTTTTTACTTAATAATCTGTAAGAATGATGCTTTATTAGTGCTGTTCATTGATTTTAGTAAGTTTTTTGACATTTGGATAGAAAATGTTTCAATACTACAATATATGGTGTAAAAATGTCTGAGTGCTGCCCTCTTCAGGTTGAACGGTGGCTACTGCGGTTGAATTTTCCTATTGGATGTTGGGTCCAAAAAATGACTCGTGATGTAGGCAGGTTCAAGCTCACCACGCCCTTGTTACGATCTCACCACACACTTGGTACGAGCTTAGTTCGTCCCCTCTATCTCCGTTGGGATCTGCCCACATTTCTTGCATTTTTCAAATATTGCCAGTGGGTGGAGTCAGGCTCTGACCAGGGGTTTAGTTATGCTTTAAAACTTACACAGACATACAGCTGTTTGCCCTCGTCAATGGAGGGGAAAGAGTTAAGTGCTATAACTGGGTTACCAGTGCTTCTATCAACCTAGAAAATGTGTGAAAGAACAACCCAGTAACCCAGTAAAACCATTCTCTGTAAGCAGGTGAAAAAATAGGGCAGTAAAATCTGGGCCCCCTTGTGATGTCAGAAAGGGATAATACCGCCCCTTAAGAGCTTGTTATAGTTGTGCGTAGGTCCTACGGCTTAGCCGTAACGGCGTAGGTTCCGCATCAGTTTTAATTGATACTTTTGTGTCGTTGTCCGCGTCGACTTGCAAACACATGCGCCGACCGCTGGTAGGCATTATCCACGCGTGTAACCACAGTAGCAGCGTGACCGTCAATCAAGAAGAGGCTTGGCAAGTTAACCCACAAACAAAGAAGAAACAGCAACTTGTTGTGTATAACTTCAGAAGACCAGCAATGATGGAAGTAAATAAACAGCGACTAATGTTGCATGTTGAGTTAAATCACTCCTCAACTTGGCCCATCTTTGTTTTCACCATTGCAAATTGAAATACCTATGACACAGTTTTTTTTACCTGACGAGAGGGGTTCTGGTGGACCAATCACAGTGCTTGCGGTCCGCGTAGAACTGACGCGCTGTTAAACATTTTGAGAGGTGCACGTCAGGCTACACACAGGCTACTGATAACCTACGACGTAGAGCTTACGCACTACTATAAATTGGGCTTTAACATGCACTATCAAACCACAGCACTGCCATTTAGTGCAGACATCAACTCATTTGCATTTAAAAGGACACACCCAAAACGGCACATTTTTGCTCACATCTACAAAAGTGGAAATTTCAACATGCTATAATAAATTTTCTATATGGTATTTTGAGCTAAAACATCACATATGTACTCTGGGGACATCAAAGATTTATTGTACATATTTAAAAAGTCCTGTGAATGTCCCCGTTAAAATCTCAGGGGGTACTTCAAGTAAATAATTTAGGTCAATATGTTCGTCTGACAAAAAAGGTTAAAAAACCCTGCCTAGACATTACTTTTGGCCCCTACTGTATATTTAAACAAACAAACAAACATGATTTACCTTCCAACCCAGCAGTTCGGAAGTTCTCCAGTTCTTCAAGCATTTGCTGAAGCGTATTATTCAAGACTTTAAGTTCTTTCTCCAATGCAGTCAGGTTCTGATTCAGAGCATTGTCATGTTCTGCCGTCGCGTTAAGGTCCCGAACCACATCCATCAAACGGCCGTTAGTCCAAGCTATCTCAGCTCTGAGACAAAGAGCACAAATAAAGTGAAGACACCTTTCATGTAACCTAAAGACAAGCACCAGATACTGTGTGCGGGGTATACCTCAAATCATCGATAGCCTGGCTGATTAAGTTATAGGTTCCCTCTCTGTCTCCATCTCGTATCAGATCCTGAACCTGCGCCAGCTTCCTCTCCAACTCACGAATGCGGTCATCGCTGACCCCGGGCACCTCGCCCTTCTCCACAATATTGGCAATGACGTCTTTTATGTGGGTCAGATCACGGCGTAACTGGCAGAGGACATCATCCCACAACTGGAAGCAGGGGTGGCAGCGAACACATTTGGGAAAGGTTCCTGTGAACCCGCGGGCGCACTCGTCACAGCGACGTCCCGCTACTCCCTCTTTACACTCGCACTGCCCCGTCATGCGATCGCACTGTGCCGTCTCTGAGCCCAGTGGGTGGCAGTTGCACTCTGTGTGAGATAAATAGGATGAGATGAACTGGTCTGTGTGTGCGCGCACGTGCGTGTGTGCAATACTCACCTTCACATTGCACTCTGGGATCACCCCAATGAAACATCTCACACTCATTGCACTGCCTCCCTCCAAAACCTGGCTGACAATGACACTGACCACTGAACTAAGAGCATAAAGAGAGACAGGAGTGATCAGAGGAGAGTAATAAAGACAGCATCTATAAGAATGCTGACATGACATCACAGGTCACACTGTACCATGTTGCAGTGGGTGGTGAGTGCATTTGGTTGGGGGCATCCACAGGGTGCACATCCGCTATCTGAACCGAAGTTCCAGTGGTTGGGGGCGCACTGGTCACAGTTGTGGCCAATGACACTTCGTTTGCATGGACACTGGCCGGTGCGACTATCACAGTGACAGACCTCATCAGTGCAATAGGCTTCTAAAGTGCCTGCGGTCACACAAGTGCAGCCTGTAGGACAAGACAGTTCAGACGTAGTTATTAATACATACCATATATATATTGCTTTAAAGACACTAAACAAAAATTATCATTATACAGCTTTAGAGGAAACCAGAACTAACAAATAAATGCTCTACTACCAGAGTTTTATTTCTTATAGGAACAGTGACTATACTTACGTCTGCAGTCCTGAGCAAGTGCGTTTCCATAGTAACCGTGTTCACATTCAGAGCAGGATGGGCCACCCGTGTTATACAGGCATTTAAGGCATTGGCCGGTGCGTGGGTCACACGACTTAGGGTCCAGGGGATCGATATTCCCGCTGCACTGGCACGGGCGGCACGACCCACCGGGCTGCTCGGGGTCACCATAGTAACCAGGGGCACATTTATCACAGCGAGGACCTGAAAGAGGTCAGTGTTAATCACCTAGTTGATGAGAATCTCCTACCTTGTTGTAGTTATGTATTATAATTTAAATTTTACCTGCATATCCTTTGCTACACTGGCAGAGTATCTGGTTGGAGGCATAATCTGCATGACAAGAAGCTCCATTGGAGTGTCCACTGTCAGGGTGGCCCGGACACGGGCATGGTCGACAGTGCTCACCAGAACCCACTAATGGGTTGCCATAGAAACCATTCATACACCTAGATTCAGAAATGATAGGACACTTAATATACGTGACCCTGTCTGTAAAAATCAGGCTAAAGTCTTATTATTAAAGATATTAAGGTTATATTTTCACAGATTTATAAGAAAACAGTACGTTGCATAACTGACTTTAGCTCAGGCACAGGCACTTTCTCAGTTATTTTCTCAGTTAAGGGTCCTAGCAGGTTGCACAAGTCTGTCTAAAGTTAATCTCTCACCTGTCACACAGTTGTCCTGATGTGTGGTCTCTGCATTCGTAACAATCACCCGTTTCTGGGTCACAGCTCTCTGCATGTCCATTACACTGACACGGCCTGCAGTTGGGGAATCCCCACTGGCCCAGCTGGCACTCAGAGCACTGACGTCCAATCGCCCCTTGCCGACACGGACACTGACCCGTCACCGGGTCACACTGATGACCCAGAGACCCCTGTGAGTGACAGTCACATGCTGTTGCAGAAAGAAAAATGATGATATGTATGTAAAATCATTTATAGTTTGCTCTCAACTATGCAATTTCAACCACGGCTAAAAGAGGTAAAGTTCAGTAAAAATTTTCCTATTGTTATGCAGGGTACGGTACACCGTCAGAAAAAATGGTCAAATAATTGTCCCTGGATGTCACTTTGGTGGCACATTTTTGCACCTCAGGGGCCACATTTATAAAATGCTGAGTAGAAACCGGACTAAATTTGAGCTCATAATCATTTCTAAAAAGTGCGTACGTGTGATTCATAAAACGAGCGTGCGCACAGAAAACACACACATACATGTGAAATCTATAAATCGCAAATTATCTTAAAATGATGCGCAGCTAAATAGTTTCAAATATCCGCATTTAAAAGATGCCTAATTAATGTCATTGACATATAAAAAAGCACCTGTCAATGTTCAAATTCTTTACGAGCAGCAAGAAAAAACCTTTCCAAAAACCTGCAGCAATCGGACAAGCAAAAGTGCGTACGTCTGCTCAGACCCTGACGTGACACTTAGTACTTTTCCACATCAAAGACAGTTTTTGTAAATATTACAAAAAATATTGTAAAAGGTACAAACTGGTACCAATTGTATACATAAATGTACCTAAATGGTACATTTTAGGACCTTTTTAAAAGGTACTGCCATTGTGAGCACTTGGGACCATTTTTGACCATTATTTGTGACAGTGTAACGCAAGTAAATGACTCTAAAAATCAATAAACACAATTTTATTTATTATTAAATATGACTTAATATGGAACTAGACCCATGTGCATGTGATAATAAGCGAGGCTTAGTGATTAAGCAATTTAATATAAGCAAAATGGCTTAAAATGCATGTAATAAATTTAAATTAATAATATGAGGGACTTTAATTGATCTCTTTGGGATTCTAAACAAGCGTAAAGCCCATGTGATAGTGTAAATCAATTAAATATCATGTACTTTAACAATTTAAATATCAACAAAGAGATTTTCTCAAAATCTCTGACAATAAAAATATTTCTTACCAGTGCAGCCATTTGGGCCAAATCCGAACGTCCCTGGCGCACACTGATCACATTTACGACCAATAACATTGGGTTTGCAGTGACATTGGCCTCCAACTTTGTCACAATCTGCTTTAAGGGAACCCTGAGGGTCACATTGGCATGCTGCAGAGACAAAAATAATCACTTTATTATAAAAACATTCATCATGACGTAAACAATGTATCAAATGTTGAATTGATGTTTCAACTTTCATGTCAAATAATGAAGTGCATTTTTGTAGTTGTGGACACAGTCATTACACTCATGAGACTCACTTATCTATGACCCTGTCTCAGTGTGACTCACCCAGGGCACCGTTGTGTATGATAGCTGAGATGCCGCAGATGAGTTTCGTGCACACCTCTGCCATCGCAGGCATCGGCATGGTCATGAATGAATCCAGACACATGTACAACTCCATCTCCAGACGTCGACGCTCATCTGGGCCGTCGCTTCCCTGGAAACCAGGGAGCTCTTCATACTTGGGTATCAGCACAAGCTGTGAAGATATGGAAAGAAAGAGTGAGCAATTGTCATCCATCCATCCATCCATCCATCCATCCATCTATCAACAGGTAGGTTTCTCACGGTCAGAGTGAAAAAATTCTGGAGGAATGTGCTGTATTCAGTACACTCCTACTTCGTTCAGCAACATAACTGCACCAGCAGGGGTCAGTGTTTGTATTAGTTGTGAATTCTTACCGAGTCTATCAGGATGAAGGCTGTGAGATGTCGGTGAGAGACAGCATGACGCTGGAAACGGATGGATAGCACATAACGGTTGTTTGGCTCAAAGCAGAAGGGCCTCGGCATTTGAATATACCTGTCAGGAGTTACAATCCACAATGCATTAACATTTTTAATATTTCTTTATTCTATATTCTACCTTATTATTATATTGATTCTGATTCTGATTATTATTATTATATTGTAATTATATTATAAGTATCAAGACACACAGTTTACAGTATGTACTGTATGTCACAATCCAGCCCAGTCTCACGAAATTTCGTTATATAGTCACGTATTTTTTTGATTCTTTTTTCGTGCTATTATCACGAAATTTCGTGTTTTTTCGTGATCGTATAACGAATTCCTGTTTTCGTGTGATTATCACGTATTGGTTACTCAACTGTTTTGTCCTATTTTCTTACCATTGTCGCTTCGGTTTAGGGTTAGATTTACATAAAATGACATCCCTAACCAAACCCAACTCTAACCCTAACGCCAGGCGACATATAAAAAAATAAATCAGAAAAAATAGTATAAACCAATATATAAAGTGACATTCTAATGCAAGCACCAAGTCTAACCCTAAACCGAAGCGACAATGGTTTAAAAATAGGAAAAAGCAGTTGAGTAACCAATACGTGATAATCACACGAAAACAGGAATTCGTTATACGATCACGAAAAAACACAAAATTTTGTGATAATAGCACGAAAAAAGAATCAAAAAAATACGTGACTATATCACGAAACTTTGTGAGACTGGGTAGCACAATCAGGTTACATCATACACATCTGTAGAAAGTTAGGATTGAAAGATGAGAAAGATGAACATGAATCATTAAATAAACACAGAATCACAAAAAATGGTGTGGCTTTGTGGTTTTTGTTGTTTAGTTGAAGTCCAGCACAGCAGGTGGATCTTCAGTTCATTCATCCAATAAGATTTGAGCTGCTCAGATCACTCGCACAACATTAATGTAAATGCCTTTTGAAATATAGTAATACTTGTCACAAAGTGGGTTGCAATGACCATTATTTTGCACATCTGAAAGAAGTCAGCAATGTTGTACACACCAAAAATAAAGTTGGGCACAACCCCATCTTGAACATCTGAATTCAACCTTGAACAACATTCCAGAGTAATGATGTGCACATACAACACTGCAACGCTTACCTTTTCTTGCCAGTGCCAAAAAGCAACCCCACCTTCACAACCCTGATAATACAGTATCTGTAAAGTCTTATCTCCTTCCTGGTGTTTGTTTACACAAAGAAAGACTTAGACTGGTAATTTATCCAGAGTGAACTTCCTATACCCTACCTACTTATTCATCTCTCTCACTTTCAGGCTTCTAGTTTTTAACGTACTCAGTGTTATCAAAAGAGGACACGCAGCTTCTGAGTGGGTCTAATGTGCCCAAAAGCCAAATCCTGCATTCCCTGAGCTTTGGGATGAGGCCAAAAATCAGATGAGAGTCCGATTACAATGGCACCTAAAAACTCGCAGGAAAATGATCAAAACAACTATGGGTTCTCACGAAGCAAGTGCATGGCAAAATACTTGCATGGTGTAAACTAAAGTATGCATGCAAACAATTGTGGATGTGAGCTTGCATGCAAAGGCAAAAGTGCTTACAACATATCAGGTTAACTAAATAACATCACATTACCTCCTGTGATGGGACATTTTGACCGTGTACAACTGTTCTGTGGGCAGCATGTTTCCACATCGGAGACTAGTGGGCAGATCTACGGATGTAACGCTCACTAAAGCCTCCCAGTCCTCTGTAGACTGCATACAAACAATAAGACCATTAAGATTATTATTATTAGTTTAGGAATTGCCCACTAATATAAAAATGTGTTTCTTTTTTGCATGGGACAAAGGGTTGATAGCATATTATATTATTTGAGGTGTTTGGAGATTTATAATATACATATACACACCTCTGGCTCATATCGGATCATGATGTCATATTCCATAGCGTGAGGGATGTTACTGATTGTAAACTCGAGGCCAGCGCCGTCTTTAACCCGAGCAAAGCCCGGTCCGGTCCATGTGACCATCTGACCCGGCTGTCTCTCTCGGTGCACTGTGCTCACGCTGGGCTGAAAGCACACAGATTCATTATAAACTTTTCTTTTTTTTAACTGAAGTGATTGATTAAGGCTAATGTGGTAATTTATGGGTAAACGTACAGTTTGCTGCAACTGTCGGATGCGTCTCAGTGCTGCCCTCTGTTGCTGGGCGGTGGCAATGCGGCGGTGACGGCGATGTCTTCTGAGCTGATTGTTGAGATGCTGAACACAGTCGGTCTCAGCCTGAGGCCTTGGCTTACCCTGAGCAAATTAAGAGCAGATTTATATTAAATACATATTAGTACATACATAGACATACATAGAAAGAAGCTTATGAATCTAAGCAATAAAAAATGTAAGGGCTCAGGTGCAAAATCTAATGTTTTCTTGTAAACGAGCATTTTTTTCAGACTCTTAATGGATTCTATCAACAAACCGGTATTTCTGATTGACCTAAGGCTGGGAAGTAGATTTGAAGCTAAAGTATTTGACGAATTAAAGCGTGCCGAGAGCATTCGTTTAATATCATTATCTAATACGGCTTTTGCATCTGAATTTTTTAGGTATGTGACGATAACCGGATGCTACTCTTGAAATAAGCCCTGCATTATATTGCATGATATAGCAATGTAACACGTTGCATTCGGTAACATTTTTTAAAGGGGACATATCATGAAAATCTGACTTTTTCCATGATTAAGTGCTATAATTGGGTCCCCAGTGCTTCTATCAACCTAGAAAATGTGAAAAAGATCAACCCAGTAACTTTGTTTTGGTTAACCATATTCTGCAAGCATGTGAAAAAATAGGTCTTTGACATTTGGCTCCCCTTGTGATGTCAGAAGGGGATAACTCCGCCCCTCAACCTGCATTATCCAACCACAGCACTGCTATTTAGTACAGAGATCAGCTCATTTGCATTTTAGAGGACACACCCAAAAACTTATTTTTGCTCACACCTACAAAGTGGCAATTTTAACATGCTAAAATAAATTATCTACCGGTATATGGTCTTGTGAAATGTCCCCTTTAAATAGTAGGCATTTAACAGCGCATACGATACAGTATGAAGTATGTAGTAAGTAGCATGTGTATTTTGAATACTTTACAGCTGTTCTGACGAGTGACTGAGGCTACGTTTACATGGAAACGATCTGAAAAGAAACCGCAAAAGTGGTGTTGCGTTATCACTTTTTATTCCGCGTTTATATGAGCATTTTGAGGGGGAAATCTGCGTGCATATGGTGACGCAAAAGTGTGTGATATTCGATGTAGTATGCACTCCAGGCGGCTAGGTGGCAATGTGAAGCACTGACACACAACAACACCAAGTCCGTGAGCCTGCGTACAACCTTCTTCCTGGTTCTCCCAGGTCTCATTCAAAGCCGTCTGGTTTGCCTCCGACGAATTGGCGCATCAACAGTTTCACTGAGGTAATTAATGTGCCTTCTCTGATCAGTAATACTTGCTGTGAATAATTCGTACAACTGCTGGAAAGACTTGTATATTTATCAGAGCTGCTATGGCAACTTGAAGGTCCGACGTATGGAAATAATCTGACATGTTTGTTGTTATTTTCCTGAACTGGCGCATGCCTGTGACGTAAACGTGTGCGCGACGAGAGCCACCGTGAGCAGACTTTTGCGTTTTTACTCTTTAGACGAGAACGCGACGGTAGATCGTTTTTAAGATTTCCACTCTGAAGGGTGGTTTCACTTTTTTGCGTTTTTAAGCCCCCAAAACGCCGTCGCCGTGTAAACGAAAGGCACATCCGATAAAATATTTTTACGTTTTTAACCTCGAGCGTTCTCGTGTAAACAGGCCCTGAGGTGGCACAGTGTAAATGTGAATGATGATGGAAATAAACGGACTGTAAGAACCAGACAATGCTAGTGTGTGTTCGTGTGTGTTACTGTGCATGTGTGGCAGGCATTAATAACGCTGTCTGACAGGTTGGCATCTCTGCTTCTCTCTGATCTTATTCTGGGTCACTTCAGCCATGGACACAAAGCAAAATCTACAGGTTGTGTGTGTGCGCTAGAGTACAGGGACTTTGTGTGTAACCATCACTGTGCAAAACGGCGAAGCGTATCCTGAATGACACCCTTAAACCTCATACAATCACAAATGTCCCACAACCATTGCAAAAAAGTGCCACACTCAGCATTTATATTGTGTTTTCTAGTAAAGTGTCCGATTATTGAAACAAGATTAATTTAAGTTTAAGATTTTGGTAAGTAGATACAGTATACTGATCTTAAAATTACTTGATTATTGCTTAAAACAAACAGAAAAATTACCTTGATATATTTAATACTGACTAAGGCCACGTCAAAGATTAAAATCAATGAGTGAAATCAAACAGGGTCTCATATATTCTCAGATAAGTCTTAATATTTAGTATTTCTGCAGTGCAGCACTTTAACCAAAGATAGCAACAGACCACAGCTTGGATAACAGATGACATACAATATTTTGGTATATTGTACCCGCTAATGTACAGTACTGTATGTGTGATATGACGATAAAATGACATGACACTATAAGCTATGTTTGCTGTCCTGCACATTAAAGCATCATGGGAGGGGTACAAATCAGATTTAAAATATCTGACAAAAGTTCTCATTTTAATGTTTAGTTGTTTAAAAAGACACTAGGGACGCCTGCCCCTGTTTAACATATAGTGTAGCCCTTAATACCAGCATCACCTCACACAGCAGAACAGGCAGTTTCTCATTTAACAATAGAAAGATTTATGGCAGTGCCCTGATAATATACCATGCCGTCTGAAAGTTTAGACTACCACTAGTTAAAACAATAAACATGAAAAATGCCAGCATCAGGGTGTTTAGATTTAATGATCTTGATCACTGTCTATACTCACTGGAAGTGTGATGTCATCAGGCTGGTGCCCAATTGCTTCCTCTGCCTCATACTTGTAATAATCCAAAGCGGCACAAAAATACGCTGGCTGCACTTCGGCACACTGCCGGCCAATAAGATGAGGTCGACAGTTGCACTGACCGTTGTCCATTATGCAACTGAATGTGAGAAACACAATGGAAACAGATGTAAGGGACAACTGGAAAAAAATGCTTTTAATTATTTTTAAATAATGAAAAAGTCGTAAATTATTTATGTAAACCCTTGAGTTTGTATCAAAACTAATCATACCACAGATCAATACAGGGCTTTTATATTGGCATATAAGTCCCAATCAGACACTGTTTAACTGCTAAGCAAAGGTATTTACATTCAGACACATGAGTGATTCACCTGTTGCTGGTTGCTCCACCAAAATCACAGTCACAGGGTCGGCAACCACTCAGGTCATTACTGAGTCCCCAGTATTCAGGCTGTACACATAAAAAATAACATACACAAGCATTTGATATTAGAAGATAAAAAATCATATCTGTATACTACTTTAATTTTTAATTTAAGTATAATGCAGTGAGTGAATACAATTTAATGTGTATATAACCTATAAGAAAAACCCAGACAGGGTGATCAGGTCTTATGCAGGGTTCATAACAGACACGGTTGAGGCGGCAAGCGCGAGTGATTTACATGTTAAGTCAATGCAAAGACGCGATCATGCTGCGTTTACGCCAGCCACGGTAGAGGCGTCAAGTGTGAGTGATTTCAATGTTAAAGGGATAGTTCGGCCAAAAATGATATTAAACCCATGATTTACTCACCCCAAAGCTCTCCGAGTTGCATATGTCTATCGTTTTTCAGACAAACACATTTTCGGATATTTTAGAAAATGTTTTACTCTAGCCTAGAAATCTAGACGCACCCTAGCGGCCGCAAAATATATTTGCTGCCAGGGTTTAGTCTAGGCACTCACAATACACTTAACAGCTCCAAAAACCAAAATTTGGTCAGGCCAATCACATCGTGTGTAGCGTCTGTGGGGCGGGCTTAACATGATGACGACAGAGCTGCAACGGTTCCTACTTGAAAACAAAGAATGGATGCTGCTGCTGGCGAACAGCTTTCTTTTGAAGCGGCTTTGGCCGCGACTCTGGACTTATGTTTTTCTTTGAGAGAAGAGCAAATAACCCTACTGAAGTCCTTTTTAAGCAAGAAAGATGTGTTTGGAGTTTTGCCGACTGGTTACGGTAACTACGTCACCTTCTTCGTTGCTCTGATTGGTCATAGCGCTATCCTATTGCGTGCAGAGGCATTTTGAGGGACAACCTTATATCCCGCCCCTTGCATTGAGCCGTTTGTGTGAAGAGTTGCCAGACCTTACATCTTGATGTAGGTCTGGCTAACCAGGCTAGTTTTACTCATTACTCTCTCCTGAATACAGAGGAGTCTAAGATGGCGGCGCTACCAGAAGGTATTATTTACGTTAATAAAGTTTTAAATATGGATATTTCTACAACAACACGTCGTGGATTACCCTCAGAAGACCTTTGTTTATCATCCTGGAGCCTTTTGGATTTAATTTGTGAAGGATGGACGCACTTTTTTTGGACTTGAAGGTCGTGGACCCCGTAACATTACATTTAATCAACTAAAAGATCTAAAACATTTTCAAAAATATCCGAAAATGTGTTTGTCTGAAAAACGATGGACATATGCTACTCGGACAGCTTGGGGGTGAGTAAATCATGGGTTTAATATCATTTTTGGCCGAACTATCCCTTTAAGTCAATGTGAAGACGCGTTGACGCGCGTCTGGAGGTATCGCGGCGGGAATAAGGTGTTTAGCGCAGTAGACGCGATTCCACCTCATTTGCGTGTCTAGTTCGTAATGTTTAACTTTATGAAAATTGTGAGCGACATTTTGGAGTGACTACCAATGAGAACAAAGCAGGGGAGTTCACGTCATCCATCTCTCTTCAGTTACAGGAGTGGATGGTACTCATTTGTTTATGACAACCAGATATAGAAACGCCTCTTTTGAAAGAGACAAGCGACACACAGCGACCAAGTCGCTTATAATGTGAATGTACCTTGAATGTCTCGATGACTAAAATTTCACACGCGAATGAAGCGAGTAAACTCAAAATGTTCAAGCGGCAAACGAGACGCGGCAGACGCGAATTTTATGCCTCAAACATGGCTGGTGTGAACCCACAGTTAGGCATCCTGCGACGCGGTACGCACAGCGCGAATGGTTGAGCGTTCCCGTGGAAAATGCGCAAGTTAAAAAATCTAAACTTCTGCGGATTTCCGCGGCGCATTAACCATTCAGGACCTTGCTGTAGTAGTGATGTGATTACAGGAAGCAAGCGGAGTCTCAGCGGAATCGCAGAAGCCCCTCTCATGACTAAAATTTCACGCGCTGCTTTCACGCACAAATGAAGCGAGTAAACTCAAATGTTCAAGTGTAGCGCGAATAGCGCATTTTTGCTGCCTCTACCGCGGCTGGTGTGAATGCACAATTAGGGTCTAACATCACCCTGAAGAGGTTTATTTGCTATAACAACCAGCTTGATGTACATTATCCTCCTTATAACCTTATCGTTTCCGACTACTTGGCATATACTGTAAGTAAATATATGGACAAAAAATATTGATTTAAAGACAAGAATTGGTATTGGTTTGAAGACACCTTTTATGAAAGGTTTTAATCCACTTCAAATGTTGACTAGTGTATATTAACATATAAAAGCAATGACATGGTTATCCTTTAAAAAGTTTGAACTATTACCAAACACTCGTTGCAGTAGCGGCCAGTCACGTATCTCTTGCAGGAACAGTCTCCGCTGATCTGATCGCACGGGCTCCCCAGCGTTGTGATGCCACGGGGATCACAGTTACATGCTGCCAATGACAATAGCTAAAGTAAATATCAGCACATACATTGTGAACATTCTCAAGTCAAACTCAGATGCACAAACACTTACCCTGACATCCCAGTGGGTCGTCAATGCTGAGTCCATAGTGTCCCTCTCTACAGTAGTCACAACGCTGACCCTTGACATTCTGCTTACAGCGACACTGACCGCCAATCATACCCAAATCCAGATCAGTGTGACTGTCACAAACTCCGCCCTCTAAAGAGCCCTCGGGGTCACAGTCACAGGCTGCACACATCAGAGAAGTTTAAAATACAAACCAGGGTTCCTACAGGTTTCTTCAAGTTAAATTCAAGTCTTTTTAAGACCTTTTTAAGACCATTTATATAAAAAATTAATACCCATTTCACGTCCCTACCAGCAAAGAAAAACTAAAATACTTAAACTTGTGTTCATTTATTTTTCCGATGTGAAATGGGTAAAAAGATTATAAGCCAAGCAAGTGTGAAAAATTTTTTTCAGTAGGCCACAAGAAAGTTTGCCAAACAATGTTAAGTTGTTAAGGAATTTCTGAGATTTTCTTTGATTTTTCCCGCTTCTCCTTTGCCTGTTGCTGTGTTGTGTTGCAGTCTATGATTGTGGTGATCTTCATTTACTGAAGGTATCACGTGTTCGCAGTATTTTGTACTGTGACCCGGGACTGTGTTGCGTTCTCAATTATTGGATCCGCCACTCTTTATTTATACTACTTTATTAAACAAACAGAGATGCAAACACATGTATGTTCAAAAAAGAGAAAGGTAATCTAAGCCCTCACACCCAGGCAAATATCCAGATACTTAGGCTACATTGCCACAGACCCCTGCCATCCCTACCAACCTAGGTATATAGAGAAAAATGAAATTCGAAAATCAAAAGACGCCGACATTAATTTGGAATATTCAATTTCATTTTTTATGTTAAACCAAAACTCTTATTGAACTATCTAGCACTTCTTCTTGCTTTACTCCTTCTTCCTCTTCTTCCTGGCCACCTCCTGCAACGTATCCAGGGCCTTCCATCTGGCTGCATTCATTTATATTAATTTCACATTATATTTCATAAATCCAACCATAAATGAACAAAGCTGACAATGTTTGTCAAAGCATCACAAAACACTTTACTGTTTTTGCACTGACATATGAAGCAATACTTGTGTAGATGACCCCTTTTATCAAACTCTTTTGAATACAATAATATGTATAGTATATTAATGATAGAAAGTGCAGGTCTAGAGATTATAAATGTAATCGGTGTGTTATGGTTTATGTAGTTTTCTTTCCTTTTTTAGATAGAGCAGAAGCAGTAAAAGTGCCTCTTTTAATTCCTCTCTTGCAGATTAAAAGAGCTTAATCCACTTATTATTTTAGATTCAAAAGTCTACTTGCTGTCCCAGTGACTGGTGACTTTATATTAGAGCTTTGCGTTTTTTATATCTAGAGTCAGCTTGAGCTTTGCTCGTGCAATGGGCTTAATTAACATTCACATTGCTTTTTTGCTACCATCTTTGTGATCTTTGAGCAAACTTTTTAGATATAAAAAGATGGTTCATTAATAAGAATATTATTAAACAAAGGGACGGAGAAAGAAAGTGCAGCGCGTGGTCGTGACTTTCAAACCAAGCCAGTTGTTATCGCAATAGAAACGGAGGCACGCAGCTTGAAACTGCACGTGAACATTAGCGCTGACTGACTCTGATCACGGCCGTTTTCCTATCGACTCGGGTTTTACACATAATGTTAATCGGACCCGGTCCTCCGTGAAAACCTCTATGCATACAACTCTGCTCAAGTTCAGAAACATGTTACGCTGAACTCGCTTCATGTCGCACCCAATTCATCGAGAAACAGAGAGCATGTGAACGTACAGCAGACTCATCGGGAGAGACACGATGTGCTCGCAACCAAAATGCCATTAATAATAAAAAGGCGCAGGCGCTGAAAAGCGATGTGCTTGCATCCCTGATTTAATCAAAATGTGGTTGACAAGGAAACTTTTAAGGAAAAATACAATATGGAGAAGTTACATACAGCACAATTTTTAAGACCCAGACATCAAAATTTAAGACTTTTTTAAGTCTTTTTAAGGTATTATTTCCAAATTCATAAATTCAATGCTTTTAAGGCTTTTTAAGACCCCGCGGGAACCCTGACAAACCTTATGTTGCTGCAATTGAATCTGAAAGCGTTTTTTTTATAACAAATACCTGAAAGCAGTGAGTTAACTTACGGATACATGCCGCAGGATCTCTGATATCTCTAGCTGGATCTTGATAGTAGAAAGGTTTACATGTCTCACAATTGCGGCCCATGGTGTTGTGAAGACAGTTGTCGCAAACGCCTCCACTGGCGTTTCCCGTCGCCAAATATACAGCCATGTCGAAATGACACTGGTTAGAGTGACCGTTACAATTGCATTCTGGGAAAAGTTGAACATTTTGACATTTAGGTTCACACCTACAGATTTATCATATTTTATGGGTCTGTGTATGTGTGTCTTACCCCTGCAGGTGTGTGCATTATCAGTCTCTGCTGGTCTCCAAGGTTCATCATGGTAAAAATCTTTACAGCGCTCGCAGTTTAATCCCACTGTGCTGTGCTTGCACATGCAACGTCCATGAATCTATCCAGTGAAAGAGAAGAGATGAAAAAGGCATGGACAATTGACCAATGGCACGAAACGTTGTGTTCCATAACCTTAAGTTTATTATCTGAACTCCCATAATTCCACACTCACCATTCCATGATCTCTGGTGGTGACCCCAGGCACAGGCAAGCACTCTGATGCATGACCATAACAAAAGCAGCTCCCACGCACAACCAGCTCATACAAAGCGTAGTAATATTTTTGTAGCACGTCAGGCCGTCGATCCAGGAGGTTGTCACCCAGAGTGTGCAGTTTAGTGAAGTTAATCCGAAGGTTGGTGATCCGCAACAAATCTGTGGGTAGATTGTTAGTGCATGTAAGGTTTGACAGCTCCTTTACTTAAATTGACATTTCACTTTTTTTGAAAATATGCTCATTTTCCAGCTCCCCTAGAGTTAAACTTTGATTCTTACAGTTTTTGAATCTATTCAGCTGATCGCCGGGTCTGGCGCTAGCACTTTTAGCATAGCTTAGCATATTCCATTGAATCTGATTAAACCATTAGCATCGCGCTAAAAAATAACCAAAGAGTTTCGTTATTATTTTTTTCTATTTAAAACTTGACTCTTCTGTAGTTACATTGTGTACTAAGACCAACAGAAAATAAAATGTAACATGGTGGCAGCAGGCACTGCCCGAAAATAGTCCCCATCTATTGAAAGTAACCAAGGGGACTACTTTCGGGCAGTGCGTGCGTAATATCACTACGCCTGCTGCAGCCATGTTACAGAAGCAAAGTCATTGATTATTACGACAGAATGAGAGTATAGTTCCTAGCCATATCGGCCTAGAAAACTGCAACTTTTAATTTTCCGTCAGTCTTACTACATTTGAATAGAGCCGTGTTACCGCTTTCGGACATGTTTGACTAAAGCCACGTCTTTCCTTCTTCTTCTTCGTTGGATAACTTCTCTCCCGGGGGCTCACGGGATATTAAAGTGTCCATCGAATGAACACTTCTGGATCTTGCCGGTCATGCAAGTACTTTTCGCCTACTTTTTTAAAATACTATAAATTCAGACATACTTTTCGCCTCACCTACTGCTTTTCGCCTTCTATGTAGTATGGAAGTAGGCGGCTTCAGACACAGCGTTAGATTTTTGTATTTTTTTTTAATAATAATAATAATAATGCAAAATTAATATTTAAAAATAATAATAATGCAAAATGCATGGCCAGAAACATTTACTGCATGGCGTAAATTCATTTTGGACCCTGGGTACAGATTTTCGAAAGTGTTTTTAATAGGAGTACTGCACTAACCCTGTATGTCAAGACTGTATGGATCTTTCACATGAATTGCAGGATCAAGCACTTTGTAAATGACCTAAGACAAAAACACAATTTTCAGTATTAGTATGATACTAAGTGAATACTGTGTATTGAATAAAATTAGAAACATGTGTATGAATACTGCTCACCTCTCCCTCAGTAGAAGGCTCAATGTCAGAGTAACGCTCCTCACAGATGACCTCATTAATATACCGAAGGGAATGAGAGGGGACTGTTGGGAACGTCTTGCTGCAGTTGTAGGCAAAGTAGCGATATGGCCTCCACGTACGACCAAAATCAGAAGAGCGTTCAATCATCATAGCAGCAGGTCTGAAGGTCTATGGAGATGAGAACAGAAGCAGGTAAGGTTTGACAGAGCTGAAGTAATCTGGTAAAAGCCATGCTTTTACATTTATGCTTTAATCCAGTGCAAGTTACAGCACATTCAAGATATAGACTTTATTTGTCTTAAAATTGGGTGGGACACATATAATAGTTCCTACGCCCATGTGAGAAATCCTCAACGTAAACTGACATACAGTACATACCTTAAACTTCATAATGAGATGAGTAAAGTGGAACTCTGCCTCCAGATTCAGTCTGATACTGACACTCTCCTCGCCTGCACACACAAATAAATCAAACTGTTATCACAAACAAAGTCATAACACACAAATATTCACTTAACCTTATACATGCACATTTAATTATACCTCATTACATTAAAATTGTTTACTACATGTCTTCATATAAATCTCACACACCATTGACAGACTGCCACCAGGTGAGTTCTCCTCTGTTGTCTCTCTGGTAGATGACGTTCTTCACTGGGTGGCTGTTTCGGCGATGATATGGATCGTATGGCTCCATAGAGTTACATATAAAGCACTTATCTGACTCCTAGAAATAGAGAGAGATAATGCTAATTCTAGCAAAAAGTACTTAGGAAACCCTTGTCCCTTTCTCCAGCTAGCATTTCATTTGAGGAGGTCAGATGCTAAACAGCACACAAGTCACAAATGAGTTTCCGATATTAACCGAATGTTCTCAGCATGTATTATAATGTTCATTAAATACCTTTGCGGCCATGTGCCACGTCAATTTATTGTCAGAATCTTCTAAACGCCACGTTGACTTTAAGTGCACGAAAGATGAATTAGATGAACGACGATGTGCAAACAACCGTCGATCACATTTAAACTTGTGTCCCATGTGAGTAGTACTTGGACCTGAATACAATGCGTATGTGGCAGTCACATGGATCACAGCGACCCGTGAATGTTGCAACTTCTTAATTTTTTTCATTCTGGCTATTTGCAATGTTTAGTTGCATCTTTACTGATTTTGCAGGTCTTGTCTTAAGAAATAGATTTTTTTCCACAAAAGCTTGCATGCACTTACAGGGTTTTGCCGCTAAAGGCAGTCAACTTTGTTAAATAACAATGAAATTAAAAAAGTGACATTTGTGAAATTAAAGGGGCCATTTCACTAGCCTGGTCCAACCAGACTCTCGTACATTCATTTGATTTGTACAGAGAGTCTGGCCACGCTCCATTGCAAAGCGTTACTTCCGTTAAGGAGGGTCCATTGTTGAAGTTTAAAACTATTGGACCTGCACAGAGTCACTCAGGATCTGCCAAAGCCAATCGCTGACGTGTGGTCGTGACGTATATCATGCACCGAAACCGTCCGAAAACAACAAGTCAGAATAATCAGACAAACAAAACTTAGCAAACCTGGTTCTTGCTCCGGCTTTAACTTCTGTATATTCGGCAGTTTTGCAACAATGGACCGAATAGCTTTTCTCACGTCTTTCTCCGCTGCCATTACTGAACTACAACTCAAACTGACGCACGACCTCAACGTCATCGTTCTTAGCCACCCCTATCTGTTCGCTGATTGGTCCTGCAGATTTTTGCAGGAGAAAACTAAACTCTACAGAGCAATCCCAGACGTACTGCTGAAGCGAAATGAAAATTAAGCGGAAGCACGTAGGAGGGCAGAGCCAGGCTACCATTTCACAAGAATTTTTTAATATGTCAAATAAATCTTTGGTGTCCCCAGAGTACATATGTGAAGTTTTAGCTCAAAATACCATATAGATAATTTATCACAGCATGTTAAAATTGCCACTATGTAGGTGTGAGCAAAAATGTGTCATTTTGGGTGTGTCCTTTAAAATGCAAATGAGTTGATCTCTGCACTAAATGGCAGTGCTGTGGTTGGATAGTACAGAATAAGGGGCGTAATTATACCCTTCTGACATCACAAGGGGAGCCAAATTTCAATGACTTATTTTTTCACATGCTTGCAGAGAATGGTTTACCAAAATTAAGTTATTGGGTTGTTCTTCTTTATGTTTTCTAGGTTGATAGAAGCACTGAGGACCCCATTTTAGCACTTAAACATGGAAAAAGTCACATTTTCATGATATGTCCCCTTTAAGTTATATCACATCATGCACTGCCAAGCAAACATTTTCAATTTGACCACATTGTCTACACAGCAAAAACTGGAACCTCAGAATAACCCTATAAGAGTTAATTTCAACACTTTAAAAGTGTCTCATGGGGTCCACTCCCAAAAGAGTTATTTTAACACTTTTGAAAGTGTTGGCACATTGACTCTTTTAAAGTGTTAGCATTTGACACTATTCAGAGTTAAAAAATACTATACATATACTATAACTATAAATGTACACTAATCAGTGTTAAATATTTTTTATTTGTTAAAAATTAACTCCCTCGGTGTTATTTGGTAACTCCAATGTGGTGTTATATTTTTAATACTTTGGTGTTAATATAGTAAATGTAAAGACAGACACATATTACGGTACTTTTGGGACAAAAAACTTTATTTTTAAACAGTTTTTTTTAATGTAACAATACAGCAGTATAATCTACACTCTAAAAAAACAAACGGTGCTATATAGCACCAAAACAATTGCTTTGGATCGTAACAATAGAAGAACCATTTTAGTGCCATATAGCACCGGTGAAGAACCAGTGAAGCACCAGTGAAGCACCAGTGAAGCACCAGTGTAGAACCATATAGGGGCCATATAGCACCACATATGGTTCTACATAGCACTATATGGTTCTACACAGGTGCTTCACTGGTGCTTCACTGGTGCTTCACTGGTGCTTCACTGGTTCTTCACTGGTGCTATATGGCACTAAAAATGGTTCTTCTATCGTTACGATCCAAAGCAACTGTTTTGGTGCTATATAGCACCGTTTGTTTTTTAGAGTGTATCATTATCATTATCATTTCTTTTTTTTAAATGTCATCTGATCAACATTTATTTATGACAGAAAAACTGTCCTCAATGTATCATGCATTTAAGTGTTCATTAAATTAACATACACTCTAAAAAAACAAAAGGTGCTATATAGCACCAAAACTGTTGCTTTGGATCGTAACCATAGAAGAACCGTTTTTAGTGCCATATAGCACCGGTGAAGCACCAGTGAAGCACCTGTGTAGAACCATATAGTGCTTTGTAGAACCATATGTGGTGCTATAGTGGTGCTATATGGCCCCTATATGGTTCTACAAAGGTGCTACACAGGTGCTTCACCGGTGCTATATGGCACTAAAAATGGTTCTTCTATGGTTACGATCCAATGCAACAGTTTTGGTGCTATATAGCACCGTTTGTTTTTTTAGAGTGTATATTAACATCCCAGACAACTAAAAAGCACATTCCCAATGTATAACAAAACTACAGATATTTATAAACAGGGTTTATGGGATGCTTCAGTTCATACAAACAAGTTTGACTTCATTTCAATCCAAAATCCATGTTTTTGGTCTTCACATAATAACAGCAGAACACTCTAAAAAAACAAACGGTGCTATATAGCACCAAAACTGTTGCTTTGGATCGTAACCATAGAAGAACAGTTTTTAGTGCCATATAGCACCGGTGAAGCACCAGTGAAGCACCTGTGTAGAACCATATAGTGCTTTGTAGAACCATATGTGGTGCTATAGTGGTGCTATATGGCCCCTATATGGTTCTACACAGGTGCTACACAGGTGCTTCACCGGTGCTATATGGCACTAAAAATGGTTCTTCTATGGTTACGATCCAAAGCAACAGTTTTGGTGCTATATAGCACCGTTTGTTTTTTAGAGTGAATATGATGAACCAGTAGCTGTAAGGAGGTGATATGATCCTCGACGGTCAGACCTTCAGACTTGATATTGAACTTTTCTTTTAATAAAACAAAAATAAAAGGGAAAAATTCATTATTAAAAAACAATATCTAAGTATAACACCACATAAACTAATATTTACAAAATACATTACAGAATTCACATACAGAACACATTACAAAATACTTTGAAAATAGTTATACATTTATGTTTTGCACAAAATACTCACTTTGTTATAAAATTGCTCTTCGTCAGAAGAAATTTTCATATAGGCCTATTTCTGTGCTCCTCCAAAATCCCCAAAGCAAATCTCCTGCACACATTAATGTATAATATATATCTTAAACTAAAACAGCATATAAAGCAAAAAAAAAAAACACAAAAACTCCCAAAAACATTATACGAGTATGAATTGCTCCATCTGAGGCTAAGACCTAAACTCAACTGCTGCATTCATATGTAAGGGATAATCCACGGCTAGCCATGCATTAAAGGGTTTTAATGCACGACGTAGAGGCGAAGAACCACCCGACGCGTAGCGGAGGGTGGTTGTCTCTGCGAAGTGCATTAAAACCCTTTAATGCATGGCTAGCCGTGGATTATCCCGCTTATACCTTGGTTATTTGCCAAGTTAAAGCTGTAAATAATGTTTACAGTGTAATTTTTTAACAGACGGGTAAAAATGACGGTCATTTTCTTAAGTTAAGACTCGCACTCCATCCGCTTTAAATAAAGTAGTGCTGAAATAAAACCTGTGCACTTTAAAGAGAGACGCACTTATGTCTCGCTCGCTCGCTCGCTCTCTCTGCAAGTGTAACTGTGTTACTATGGTTACCAATGTTTATAGTAGCAGAATAATTTCTAACTGTAATCAAACTGACTGGAACTACCTGTGCATTAAACGGTTTTAACGCACACCTTCCAGCCAATCAGAATCAAGTATTTAAACAGACCATGGTATAAAATGAAAATAACACATGACTCTTAATGTTAAACTTGATACTAACAGCAATATAAAACATAACACCTCACAACTCTCAAATGTAATTGATCAAAATTGTATTTATTGAACATTTACTTACCATTTGAAAGAGATGACCTTCTGCTTGAACTGCATCATCCAAAAACACGGTTCAGTGTGTGCTGTAAAGAGGGGGAGGTCTTCTCTATTTAACACTCTAGGAGTTAACAAACATCACTAACAAAACACTGTAGGAGTTGTTTTTTTAAAAAAGGGGTAACACTCTGTTTTGACACCAACTCTTTATTTTTATAGAGTTAAATAAAATAGTTTTAACTCAATCCAGTGTTAAATTAACTCCGAACTCTTTATATTTCCATTAACACCGTAATTTTAACTCTGCTAAATTTGCTGTGTAGTTACCGCCAAAATCAGTATTGTATCTGGTCATTATTAAAATGTAAATTCTTAATTTTACGCAAAATTCAATATCCGCTGTGTTAGTCCATCATCTTTTCTCCCTTTTTTTCCCCAAAACACCTACACTCCTCATTTGTAATGAAAAAATTGGTGGCTCAGGTAACGGTCAAAAGATACAAAAAGACTGTGTCACAGCCTGGGCACAATGTGCCATTAGAATGAGTGGCAACCTGGAAGAGGAAAAGGGAACGAGCCTCACGGATTCAGGTCAGAACATGAGAGTTAACGTGGAAGAACGCCAAATCACTTGCTAGGCTGGGTTGTAGTCAAGGGCAACAAAATCTCCAGCGGAGGCCTGGGTAAAACACAGAGACACGTGTGTTTCTGAAGCACTTTCGGAAATGTCACAGCAAGGAGAACCTCAGTATCTATTTCAGGTGTTCACAAACTCTGCAGGCAATGGATATCATTACATCTACAAGATCGTGCTAAATGATATATCACATAGACACACAGAATTACTGAAGTAGACTGAGCAGCCAAATGCCAACAATAGGATTAGCAGTGATCTCCTTTATGAACTACAGGAATGCCCTGCAACAACATTTCTAATTCCTCTACCTACCACAATTTGAAAGATCTATGGTTTCAGACAGCTTAAAAGTTCATGAGAAATAATAATTATTGTAATATTTCAGGGAACTATTTGGGATTGTATAACCTAAAAACGTAACTATTTTAAGAGGTGAAAATTGGCATAAAGCAAGCATAAGGATCTACTTCTAAACGCAACCGTCACTGGGGTAAAAGCAGATCGCATGAAAACGTGATGAAAAAGACATTTTGCAAATTCATACAAATAAGCCACCGATTAGCTAAAATGTAAATCATAAAAAATGACTTTAGCTGGATTTTCACAGGCAGGGTCACACATGCTGATTTAAGTTTTATAAGTGGTTGTCGGTTTGAACCCATGGTGGTCTCGACCTTTTGGGCGGGTTTAAAGGATCAATAGCAATACCACTTATAAACAAACAGAGCAGTTTATTTAAGCCGGCATTCTTTGATGTATGTATCACAACACAAACGGAAATAAGGGGAACGCTGTAGACACTATACTGACAAATAAATTGACAGGCGCTGACAGGTAACACCTGCACAGAGGACAAAATGCGTGTCCTCTGTATGTCTGAGATGTGTGTAGCCTCTAGGCAGGTAATTCATTTCAGTGTCAATTTTCTGCTTTTAAAGTGTTAAAACTACACCATCATAAGAATTCAAACAGACATTTCTAGAGCGCCGAACATTACACATAAACATGGAAGTCATGAAATACATTTTATGAGGAAAAGAAATGATTTACAAAGACCTGAGGGAAAAGGGTGTGTGTTTCACAATGAAAAAGAAAAGCAAACAGTGGCAGATGTAAGCGATGAATATGAGATCTTTGAAATCACCCACGTATCGAACAAAAAAAGCCACAGACATACATGGGGGATTTTAGAGAGATAAGCAAATCATGAAACAAGCTAAGAATGTGCAAGTGTGTCATATTAATACACATAGTCACATGCATAGTTATTACTGATGAATGCCTAGTTTTCGTGCTTAAAAAACATCTTACATGATTTTAAAGGGCTGTGTGTACGTGCACATCTATCATCATGTGACAAATTATTTCCATTAGCACAAACTGCAGGGCAAGGCCATGCATGCAGGTACAGAGAGCAGCAGCACATTATTTACTCTGCATGAGATCACGCCATCATTTTCACAGAGTTGTGGGTCTATGAAGTAGAAAGACTTACAGAGGTGCCCAGAAAGGATTAGGACTTAAAAAACCCATAAAATGCCATTTATACTGTATAAATGAGTCAATTGGATCAAATTACCTGTAGATGACTGACAATGCAGTATTGCTCAGGTCCATCCAGACCACAGGTGGAAGTAGCAGTCAGGTTAACAGCTCGGCCAATAAGAAGATTCCCTGTCGCCGGATAACAGCTACCTTCCATGCATCCGTGTGGGGCTGAGGGCAGTTCCTGGGCCACCACTGGAAGAACTTGAGAAAACACAGACATGAAGATGATCATTAACATTTTGTTTTTGCAATTGAACCATCTTCGTTGAGATAATACAAAAGACGAACACATTTCACAGTCACTGATTGACACATGGCATGCAACCTGTGCGGCTTCTGTTTGATGACCTCACCTCACGGTCCCACGCATGCATGGGGCACAATCAAAGCAAGAGTGTTTGGTTTCCCATTGAGTAGGAAAATAACTGGCTTTGTTCCACATGGTTACCTCTGTAAAGACAGGGCTCAAAACACATTGCTTTGACTTTCAAAACCACACAGCTCATTATGGGTTTACCTGACACTTTCAGATTAGGTGTGGGAGGTCAAGGCAGATTTTGAACCATCACAGTACTGGCCTAAAGACCATATGATGTTTGTGGGGTTCTCAATTATCAGGTCTTAGGGATCAGTGGCCTCTAATAGGTTCAGGCATGTCAGAATTACAGTTATGCCCCTTACATTATGTAAAATTACAAAATAAATGGAAAAGCTGTGTGTAAGCCTGGACTATACACTGAATATTCAGTATATACAGTAACTGTATTGAATTCGCTGGGTTTAAAAAATAATAATTAAGTACTCATGTGTGATAACACTGCAAAAAAAAAAAGATACAACAATGGCCCCTGGAGCATTACCCTTTAAAAAGGTCCTTATATGTACCATTTAGGGACAGATACTGTATGTACATTTGTTACCAAATATGTATCTCTGGTACAAAGAGATCTTTAGGTACAAAGATGGACTTTTTGAAACGGGTACCACTACCAGTGAGAACTGGGGAACATTTTGTGATCATTTTGACAATGTATGATACTGAAGTTAATTCATTTTGGATTTTTCATCGGATGCATGCTCATTGCCACTGTTATGTGCCTGGCCCGAAGTTAACTTCTGGTCTGTGCTTGTTTATCAATTTATCAAAATTATATTGTATTATATCATATTCAGTGTAGTCACCCTTTGCTTAGAGTTTCCAGAAATGAAAATAGATGTCTAAAAGTACAGTAAAGTACCGTAAATCATTCATTTCAGCACTACTCCTGTCCTTGCATGAGCATGCAGCTTATGACAGTATTGTTACTTGGCCACTTCCCACATAAAAAATGAAAAACAGGTGCCATAAACCTAATCATCCTGCATACACCCAATGTATGCACATTCTGTGGAAGTGAATGGTTTTATTGTTAAAAGTAACATACTGTAAAATTTCACATGAGAGCAGAATAAAGGCTCGGATATTTGGAATGTGGGTCTGTACACATCTGACTCTCCCTGGGTAAAGAGTCATGTTATATGTGTACAGGGCAATAAGACTGACTATCTAAACTGCTACACAGCTTGAGAAATAGAGATGAGCATTTAAAAATTACTGTAGCAGCTACTATCTAAGATAATACTGATGATGCAACCCAGTATCATGAAATTACGTACCTATAGTCACGTAAATTTGTGAGTCTTAGCGTGACACAGAAACATTTTCCGCCTTTTTGCGTGAACACGTCACGCAATTTTTGTTTTTCGTTTCACTCTCACATATTTGTTACTCAACTGTTTTGTCCTATTTTTTTTTACCATTGTCGCTTCGGTTCAGGGTTAGATTTACATAAAATGACATCCTTACCCAAACCTAACTCTAATTAATTAATAATAATTAATTAATTAATTCTAACCCTAACGCCAGGCGACAATGGTTTAAAAATCATAAAATATAAAAAATAGTGCTGCACAATTAATCGCATCGCAATCGCAATGTCAGCCTGTGCAATTATATGACAGCAAAATGTTGCAATTATATTAAATAAATAAATGTGTGGACTTGTTAACACAAACCTTCTGATAACAGTTTGATGATTTTCCTTGCTGTTTAAAAAAACAAAGAAAAACGAACAAAAAAGGCAGTGCACGTGTGTGGTGTGCGTCGTCACTTATACCAGAGCGAAGATGGATGCAGAGGAGGTTGACAGTGATCTGGTAGCTAAAAAAACCTCTATGTCTGTTGTATGGCGGTATTTTGGATTTAGGATTACTGACACTGAGCAGTTGCTACATCACGTGGCAATACGAAAACATTTCTAGTTTTACAAATACACATTTTAGCTAAACTGTGTGTGGATTTTCCTTAAAACCCATCAAGTTGACTCATGATACCATTTAATATCATCACAATCGCACATCGCAATATTAGCATCAATAACCGCAATGGGAAAAATTACCCAAATCGTGCAGCCCTAATAAAAAATAAAACCATGAAAAAAGGTATAAACCAATATTAAAAGTGACATCCTAACGCAAACACCAACAAATTTAAATCTAAAAATATTACATGTAATCTGTGTGTGTGGGGGTTGGCATGTGGTTTACGGGGACATGAATAGTGTATAATGACATGTTTATTATGCTATAAACATGGTTTACGTAACTGAACGGCTTAAAAAACATACTTAATAGTACTTTTTAATAAATGTAAGACACTTTTTTTGTGATGTTTGGGGTTAATGACTGGGGTAGGTTAGGGTAATAGAATATAAAGTTTGTACAGTATAAAATGCATTGCGTCTATGGAATTGTGCCCGTAAAGCACATATGCCAATGTGTGTGTGGGTGTGTGTGTGCACATTTGGTTTGTGTTTCTTTGGGAAAAACTGTGAAAAGAAATAAAAGACAAAGCACTGGTATAATCTGATTAATATCCAATGTAATTGTTATATTCTTAAGCATTGAAAAGATCAAATAAAGGGCTAATTAATTATAATTTTTATTTAAATGAACTTCAGTAATTATTTAAATAATCTGACCTATAGCCTACCATTGGTTCTCAAACTTTTTCTGCATGTGGCCCTCCTTGTGTACGGTGCATCCCTTTTGGCCCCCCCAAAGAAAATTTATGACATAAAACATTGTAAAACTAAATATTTAATTATGCAATGTAGTTTTGTTGGTTAGTAGCCTTATTTTTCTGAGATTTAAGTACACAGAATTTATAATAGATTATTTGTATTTTATAAAATGTTATAAAACTGGGGGGCCCCCTGGCACCATCTCGTGGCCCCCTAGCTGGTCCCAGTTTGAGAACCACTGATCCTGTAACCCAGAAGTAACTAAAATAACTCCATGAAGCAATAACATTGCCTCGGGGATTCTCATGCATGTAAAAGTCTTGGCAAATTTCATTCACTTCATTCATCTCACTTGTTTTCTGGGTTGTGATAGGTGGTGTTTTGGAGGCTTATGTTTGGAGTTTATGTTTTGTAATTACAGGACAGGAATCTAAGGAACCTAAAAATAAAAGAGCATGGTTCTGTCTTCACAGGCCACACCCACACACCCACAAAAAATAAAAAATTTCCACAAAGTGTTTTTGCCTTATGAGACCTGACACTGACGTTTCCATCAAAACAGCTTCCCTGAGGTCATGGATGTGTTTAACACTTTATCTTTCTGACTTCTCATGTTCTGACTGGCAGAGGCGAACATGTGACTGTGGAAATGTGTGCTTTTCGATCACAATTTGTCAAAACGAAAATGTAAAAAACAGCGAACGAAAGGCAAAATTTTCAATACAATTATGTGATGAAAATCAGATAAAGTAAACATGGATGATTTCAATGCTATCTCATAAAAATGGTACATATTTTACGAGTTGGCTAATTCTTATTAATTGATACGACCACATTCGTAAGTTTTGGTATGATTTGCCTTGACCCCTGTGACGTTGGGGTTAGGGGCGAGGTTAGGGGTATCAAGTTGAGAATCGTACGATTTTGCACGATTAATTCTTAAAATATGTAAGATTTTTCGTGAAATCAAATCAGGCTGATGATTCTCTCTTAAATCTATAAGAAAATTGTACAAATTGTTTAAAGTAAAACCACATCTAAAGATATAGAAACAAAACAATGCTGTTATCTTTCCCATTATTGGAAAAAAACAGTCTTATTTGTACTCATGAATAAAATGTAATCAAAGACACAAATGTACAATAAAAAGCCAATGGTTTACTTGTCATATTTGGATAAACTTCTGCATAAAGAAAACCTTTGCTCCGTAACGCTGTTCTGACTGACATCTTGCCTTTATTTCAGCACAGTAGTTTTGTTACCAACTAATCTAGTCTGAAAATTTAAAGTGAAATAATGGACTGTGTGCAATTAGCCTTGTGACATTTCTGGTTATAACTCTTTACAATGTGCTGTAGCTGTCTACCTGTCTATCTGTTTGAATACACACTAACAACAGTGTCTCACTGACAGATGTGCATGTGTAAAGAAACAGTAGCACAGGAATGACACGCTAGGAAGATGTCATTCATTAAGAAAAAATCCAGGTGTAAAAGTATCTGACAAAGGGCCTTACAAAATGCCCATCTGTAGCTAAGGAATGCCATTCCTCATGTCAAGGACGAGTCCTCACATGTGCTGCACTACCCAACACAACCCCATCATCTCCAAACAATGATATCTGAAACTCAAGACCCAGCAGGGTAATGAGGGCCCTGATGTGAAGAAAAGTTCTTAGTATACAGCTACTATTGAAATAAATATACTGATGTGAAATTTTGAATTATTTTAATATCTTACAATGATATTTGTAAAAAACTGAAAAATTAGTTGACTGCAGAGTGATATGACATACCATTGGTTGCTGCCATGTCAACAACAATAAAATATATATTATACCAAACATACATCCAAATACACAATTGCCCAATCAGAAACTAGAACTCAAGAGAGTCGTCTAAAAGAGGACGTAATGCATTACAGTATGAATTATACAGTAAATAGAAAAATGACTAGCACAGACAATGCAGTGAAATTGTTCAATGGAATGCAAGCTAAAATCTGATATTGAACATGCAGGAACAGACATGGTACCAGTAGTCATAATTGTTTGAAATGAAACATAATCACTATCTAGATCGCCAGATATTTTTTCTATATAGAGATCCAGCTGATAATAGTACAATAAGGAGCTTATGCCCTAGAAGGTCTAAACATTGCACCCTATACCATACAGATGTACATTAAATAGATGTTGTCTTTAGATGATGTATATATACAGTGTATGCCAAAGTTCACTCTGTATAGTACATACACAGGTTTATAAAGGAGACATTACACATCCACACACACACACACACACACACACACACACACACACACACACACACACACACACACACACACACACACACACATTCTGGTTTCCATGTTTTGTGGGGACATTCCATAGACGTAATGCATTTTATATCATACAAACTGTATATTCTATTCCCCTTACCTGCCCCATTCCCTAACCCCAACCATCACAAAAACCTTTCTTGTACCTTAGATTTTCAATAAACATCATCTTGTTTGATTTATAAGCTTGTTTCCTCATGGGGACATCAAAATGTCCCCACAAGGTCACAAAAACACTGGTATTCCTATCTTTGTGGGGACAATTGGTCCCCACAACGTGATAATTACCAGCAATGTTCCCTCTAATTTTTTTCAGCACTGAGCAAATAATTTTTTTTCTGAGCACACATTTCAGTACTGTGAGGAATTCGCAACCACACGACCTGCCGAAAATGAACACGAGCCTGCGTTAACCATAGGAGATTCAAAGAGATGACAGTGTAGCGTGTAACGGGGTTTAGTGTATACACACGTATAATGTTCAATGTGGGCCTGTGTATAAATCCCAATACATGTAATTAACACTCTCTTTGAATTTACCAGGTACCTGGGTTTAGCAGATTGAACCGTTCACCTCAAGCTGAAAATCAGTTCTCATATACTACAGTGCAAATAAATAAATAAATAAATAAAATACTTGTAAAAGTGTAACACTGTTTCATTTTGTTTGTAATCCAAATTCATGATTCACTTAAATGACTCTGTTGGGTTGAATTCATGAATCAATTGACTCGGTTCAAAGGACCGTTTGTTCCTTTATATAGTTCAAATAGTTCAGTTCAAAGTCAGTGTCCTGTCCTTTAAAGAAAATCCAAGAAAATACGGAAAATGAAGTTTCAGCGAATTCACGTCCTAGTAGTTGTCCGAAACAAAAAGGAAAAATACCCTCCTACCAGTTCTGATGAATTCAAAGCACAGCTCTGGTTGGCTCGCCTTTTTGTATACACCTTCACTTAATTGTCTCGCGTGTCCAAGATGGAGCAGGAGAACTTTACAGATGTTCGAAATTCTCACAAAAAAACCCAGCCTTGTAAAAACACAAGGCAGAACAGTAATTAATCTTCAGTTCAACAGATTTATCAATAAGCATCATGTAAACATTTCAAATAACAACCTAACTCAGGGTTTCAACACTTATTGAACATATTGACACTTAAAATTTTATTTTTTAATCACATTTACGTTACTTGACTATTAACTTTCACATGTAAATAGCTTCAGCTCGTTCGTTATATACCAACGGCCAATGTAAACAAACTAATAAAACTCATAGTTTGCTGCCAAATTTGCAACACTTATGCCACAATGTCAAGTTAATATTTAGAATATAACTCACCAAAGCATACATTTTAACTTCTTATTTAAAAGAAGAAGTTCATTCGCAGTGTTTTGATGCTCTGTGATTCTGCATCTGCCTCCGTTCTAATTCTCTATTTTGCTCTCTCCTCACTCTAGCGACAGCTTTTCCAAGTTATCGCATCACTTCAGGAATCCAATAATTTGTTTTAAATCACTGTTTTGAATCTGAACTTTTTCCTCTTAATAAATATTTTAGTTTCTTGAGATCGACCCGTGCAGCTGCTCATCTGGCTCGCTCTCACTCTGTGCTCGTCCGTGCTGGCAGCGTCACTGTGTGAACTGAATGCGCTGCTACCATTGGCTCATAAAAGTGTCTGTCACCGTAGCAAGATCAGCGATTGGTTGAAAGTTTCTTCTCCTTCTAGAACACTCGCCTTCTCTCTCTCTTAATTCTTTTACAACAGCAAATGCATCAATGAATATGTGCGGTCTGAAAAATGTGCGCGGTCTGACAAATCTATTGCGCGGCCACTTTGGCTGGCCTGCGCGGCCGCGCACGCGCGCAGCTTAGAGGGAACATTGATTACCAGGTACACACACACACACACACACACACACACACACACACACACACACACACACACACACACACACACACACACACACACACACACACACACACACACACACACACACACACACACACACACACACACACACACACACACACACACACACACACACACACACACACACACACACACACACACACACACACACACCTTGATCATATTCCTTCTCCAATGATTAACACATATCTCCTCTGACCCACATTGAGCAATGAGCTCACAACTCCTAAAAAAATACATAAGTGTTGTGCCAGAGAAAATGACTGTGCCAATCTCTCAATTCTGCCTTCATTTGCTTATTCTTAAGTCATTTCCAAGCCCATAAGACTGTAGGCTATTTATTACATACACCAATGTTTTTTCCACAGTTTCTGTCATTAAATAAAAAACCCTATAATGATTTAAGGCACTAGTTTTTGTTTTTTTACATTTTGGATTTTTTTTTTTTTTACAAAAAAACACTTTGGTCTCTACTGACTAGAAGCCCTTTATTTACACAGGTTTTTCTAAACATATATTTTAAAAGTCACTTTTGGAAATCACACACCTGAAGCTGTTATCATTTCCATAACATTCCATGCGTGCTTCAAATTCTTTAAACTTTAAACATTAAACACTGCTTTCTGATTTATAAAAACAAGGTGTCAAATAAATGAATGCAGATAATATCTGCAATATCATTCAATTTTAAAATTCAGATAACTAGAAGATATTCTGTTTTCATCCTATTTAGAGGTCACGTTCTTCCTGATCCCATTTTCCAACTTTAGTTAGTGTGTAATGTTGCTGTTAGGGCATAAATAATACCTGCAAAATGATAAAGCTCAAAGTTCACTGCCAAACGATATATTTTCTTTAACAGTATTCCCTTTTCAAAGCCTACGGCGAACATCCGGTTTGGACTATAGCCCTATACTTCCCTGTTGAATGATGTCAATATAAGAGTTTTTGACTAAACTCCGCCCACAGGAATACGTCAGTCGCCAGGTTTGGCTCAAACGACTCTGCTAAGCTAAGCTGCTGTTGAATCACAACACACTAAACAAACTACAAATCAGAACTCATTACGTATTTCTGAAGAAGGGACTTCATAGAACAAGGAAGACATCAGCCCGTTTTTAGGAAAGTGAAAACAGAGCTATACAGATAAGTAAATTGTGTAAAAAATACCGCGTTTGTTTTTTACACATGAAACATGAACACGTATATTGCGCACTGTAAACACAATCAAAGCTTCAAAAACACAGGAAGACGGGACCTTTAAAACCTAGTAAACATTAAATGTTAAAGCTGACACATTAAATATGCAACTGGTGAAAACACGGATCCATCCATCTGCCGCTTTTACAAATATCATGGTGACAATGGCTGCATGGTCTCGTTGTCTACTATTTAAGTCAGCATCTCACAAGCAACTGAATTGAAAGCACTCATAACTTTTATTTTTAAACTGTTTAAAAAAATTAGCTAAAAGGAAATAGCATTTTGTTGTTTAGAATCGGCTTTGTGTTCAAAGTGCACCTATTACATCTAAACATGTTATTTAAATAAACAGCTCAGTAAAATTTGGAACCAAGCCAATTTTGCTGCACTTATTTCTATTTATTTCGACCAATTAAATGTAGCAATTTAACTGTGGCATATGCATTAAGTCATCTGGATGAATAAGCAATGATTGAGCACATAAGGATGAAATAAACTGATGGACTGATAACAGTTGTGTGCTGCAATAAAAGAATAGGCCAGACTATATTTGTGGTGAACAAGTATAGTCACAACTAATGACTATCCACTACACTGTTATCATTCCATTCATTGTGAAGCACACAATACTTCCTCTACTCTTCAGTGTTTCAACAGAGATGCTAATGAACTTACTTTCTGTGTCACCCCCATTCAAACATACGCAATTGTCTCTCTAGCTTTGCGTTTTTCTGATCCATATAAATTCATGTTTTATTTAAAGTTTACAAAGTTTTGTGTTAAATGCTTGTGTATTAATTTACTTTACAAACAAGCAATCAATACTGTACTTTTTTACATTCCTCAGAAAGAATAACTTCACATACTGTACTTACATTTTTTGTTTCATATTTGCCAAGAAAATTCCTCTGGAAGTACTTTTACATTACATGGACAATTTTATCTAAAGCAACTTTAAGTACATTCAAACATACAACCTATGTGAACCTGCATCACCAGCATGAGCTCAGGGGCTATAGGTGTCAAAAACACTTGCGCAAACCTCTGCACCATAAATCCTATATTTGAAACCCTTGGTATTAAGCGTGAAATAATAAATCTTCCCCTATCTTTCTTTCAGCACCTTAAAACAGCCCCTTGAGAGAGATTATATTCTTATGCTGTGTTTGGTAAATAGCAGATTATATTGTTGATACTCTAGAGTTTTTAGACACTTTGAGAACATAATGCAAAGGAGAACATTAGGTAACATGGCATTAAAAATATAGCGACAGAGACATTGTGACCTACACTCTTCAGTAACACAAACTGTCCAAAGACCATCATAAAAGAAACTTAAAGAATGAATTGGGTTTGCTGAATGTGTTGTATATTTGCAAAGGCTGTTTATATTGTTTTAGCACCTATGCATGCCACATTTTCTCATTACCAGTTTTTTAAGCAGAAACTTGACAAAAGTGACAACTGTTTAGCAAATGTGGCCCATGTGTCCACGAAGTATGTGCAGGGTGGCCACCACAGCGGTTTGCATACCCTGAGTGTTTTGCATACACTGAAGGGACAGTTTCTTGGATGTTGAAGCCCCAGGTGTACGGTTTCATTATAACACACAAAGCATCAAACACAATGCCTTTGATTACTTCTCTTCAGAGAGTTAAAGAAGAGAAAGGGCAGGCCCAGATGCTACTGAAGAGAGAAGGGTAACAGGCTGGTCATGTTTTTGTTGTTTAACTGAAGATTGTTCTGTGTTGAAAAGGACTCAAGTGGGAGCTACTGTGAAAGACCTCCAGCGTGGGGGGCAGGTGAAGGTCTGTGTGTTTGAACTTCACTTTCTTTAAAAGGCTTATGTAGCGCGCACCACACTGGAGATAAACACACTAGATTATCTGAGTTGTCATCAGTCATTTTATAATCCTGATTTTTGTCTGATGTCTGGAAGATAGAGTGAAAATGACCAGCATGCTGGTGTGTTGGATGTCGTCGGTGGCTTACCTAGAATGAGGATACTGAAATATCTGGACATCGTCGCTGGTTATCAGACGAACATGAGCAGCTGATATCCAAAGACCTGAAATACAAAAGAAAAGTTTAAGAAATCTATATAAAACTACACTGAAAAAAATGATTAATTGAATGTAATCAGTTTTTTTAAGGTAAGTGGTTGCAATCAATCTATTTAAGCTACATTTAAACAAAAGTTTTATATTTTATTTTACTTTACTAATCTTTTTTGTTTAAATGTAGCTTAAACAAATTGATTGCAACCACTTACCTTAAAAAGATTGATTAAATTCAATGAATCATTTTTTTCAGTGTACACTGTTAGGAATAAATTGTCAAGAAATGGCCCCAAGCTGTCACTAGGGCAGCACCATTTGAAAAGGTCCTAATATGTACCATTTATTTGGTAATGATATGTACCTTTTAGGGACTAATATGAACTCTTTAGGTGAAATGTGTACTACAGGTAAGGGCTGTTTTTTTACATGTTTTTCTGACAGTGTGTGAAGGTACGTACAATAAAGTGCCATTTTGCCCCCTTTTGCAAAACAAAATTAAACATAATGCACAAATTAGCATTTTTAGTTTTGCAATAAAGAAACAACCATACAGTAAGTGGTCATGCTGTTTCCTGAAAAATGTAAATGTAAATAAAATAAACAAAAACGTAAAAATCCAACTCCATGATTCAAGCTAATGTTTGTTAAATCATGTTAAAATATGTGATAGATCTATATGTGATCTATAAAAACCCAGCTAAAGTCATTTTTTTGTGATTCAATGTTTTCTATATAAAATCATACCTAATGTAAATAATATTGTATGATTATATAACCTTAATATATTTAATATTAACCGAGTAAGGTCAAGTTAAATATTGAAATCAATGTGAAATCAAACCTGGATGCTACAACTCTCATAGTTAAGAGTATGAATATTTAACCCTGATTTTGCAGACATGGTCACATCACATATGTTAAATAATTGTAATACTTTTATTACTACACAATCAGAACTCAAGGAGGGACTTCATAAACAAGGAAGACATCAGCCCGTTTTTAGGACAGTGAAAATAGTGCCATAGAAAATAAATAATTAAATTTTGTGAAAAATAATGCGTTATTTTACACGTGAAACATGCACGCATGTTATATTGCAAAAGCAGGGTTCCCACACCTTAGTTAACTTTAAATTGAAGGACCTTTCAAAGATTTTCCAGGTCTAATACCCTTAAATTCAAGGACTTAATGTGGGGACACATTTCAAGGGAGAGCAAGGTTACATCGTGTTACCTTTTAAGATACATTGTTACAGTTCCCTTTCGAGGGAACTCACGCTGCGTCACTGCGGTGACACTTTGGGGACGCCTCCAAGGGTAAGTGCGTCTGAATGTGTATCAAATTCAACCAATGGTGAGGCTTAACAACAAAGGGTGACGCAGGAGCCAGGAAGAATATCGCTATCTGAAATATTGCCAAAGATGGCGTTACAGGGACATAGGAAGAATGGTAAGGGAGATGTAGCACCTCGTTCCCTTCTCAGGAAACAGCATAACCCGACACGTTTTCATTTGTCAAACACAACTATGCAAAAAAGCATTTTGGTATGAATCAACATTCGCATACAGAAGATATAAGCATTTAAAGCGAACAGTTTTGCATGTGTGCTTAAAAAGTCTAGAATTTTTGTGATATTATCCTACACTACATAGGGAATAATATGGATTATTTTTCTAGAAAACTTTCAATGACCTTTATCTATGTATATATAATTTCAAAAAAAAAATTCCCCCAGATTCACAAACTTTCAAGGATTTCAAGGACCCATGGAAACCCTGCACAAGGTAAACACAATCAAAGCTTCAAAAACACAGGAAGAAACGGGACCTTTAATAGGGTTCCTGATTGCCCTTTATTATATATAGTACTACTCAACTGAGCACTTACAAACAGGACTATGGGTAAATCAATGAAAAAAAGCACTTAACCATTGACCAAATCAATGCAGTAACTTGCAGTGCAGCTCAAACTATTGACAGTCATCATTCAGTGCATGATGCTATTGTTGTGCTCACCCAGCATGCACTCCAGTGCTACATCTATGCCCCAGTTATTAATGTGTTAATTGTCTCCAAACATTATGAAACAAGGTTAAATAGCGAGGCCTGCAAAGATAACTAATATACGCAAGCTTTACGTAACACTTTACGTGTAAAATGTGGCTCACCAGTCTATTTGTGAGCTATATTGACTGACTGTATAGAAAACTGCATTGTGAATACACAGTTTTGACACTATAAAAAACAATTATCTAAATCATTAGAGGAGCACTGGGCCCCTTCTTCAGTCTGCTGGTGAGAGGACTGACAGGTCAGCTTTATCAAACAATACCAAAAACCTCAGTTTCCCACACAGCCACCAGTCCTCCAGCCTCAAAAACACTTCACAGGCAACAAATCCTCTTATACTTACTTAGTAACTAATAGAAAGAGTAGATTATTTTACTGATATATATGATATAATCTGAGTAAAAGAAAACACCTTTTAAACACCTTTTCTACAATGCAGAAACAACAGTAAATGTACTTTTCTTGTACAATACAAATATCCCATTCATTAAAATCGGTCTAGATAAAACATCACTGGACAGTTATCATGCCTCACAGATAAAGACCCCAACAACACACTCAAATCTAAAAAGATATAGATGCATAACTAGAGGAAGCCATGTAAATTACAAAGCAAAGGGTCTAAACTGCTTGGCACAGCAAAGAGATAAAACCAGCATGACATGTGCATTGCCTACATCTGTATGGACCGACTACTGTAAACAGGAGAAAAGATTTTTTTTACAATACAAGAAATACAGTACTCACGTAACCAAGCTGATAAAATCTCTCTTGCAAAGAGTGTAAAGTTAAGCACCCAAAAACTTCACAAGCACAACTGGCCTTTCCAGACCAAAGAAAACAGAGCGCATGCATGACATAAACCAATCAGAGTGGACGAAATGCCGTCCCCCCGCTTCTGTCACCACGGCAATGAAGTGAATGAAAAGCAATTCTCATTCAAATTCTGCTGTCATCCAAAAGGCACCGTGTGAAAGGGGTAGCCCGTATCTAGGCTGAGGGAATGCACTGAACCATTCTTTAGGGGGCGTTGAGCTGGTTAAGGGGTACAGTGGGGGGGTAGTCATGCTTTGGGTTTTTTTGACCACACACACCTTCTCCTCCAATACAACCCCCTTAACCCCCAGCTCTGGGGTAAAAACCTGACAGAGATGCTTAACTGAAGCTGAAGACGTCTGATAACAGCATCTCTCTGTAATGCAGTTTAATATAGTTAATCATTAACTACCACGTCAAACATGAACTTCACTTAACATCTCAAAGGTATTTTTACTGTTACTGAAATTTCCGATAGAATTACAGTATATAGTATAGCACACATCTACAGTATTTACTGCTCAGTAAAGTACTCAAACCGCCCTTACACAAGAAACTTTCAATAAATACATCTAACATTGCATAAGCAATGCGCATTAAAATTAATACTTAATATATTTAAACTAACCCAGATATAGTATATTATAGAAGTCAATTTTAATACATAAACTTCTATGACACATTCACACCAGCTTAATCTTATGGGAGTGCAAATGTATTTGACGAGATGGCTAATCCCAACCTTAACCACCTGTACACAAAGTATCAAATGCTTTTTATGTACTGTAAGTAATGGGACCCAACATAACACAAACTATAAACTGTATTGTATTAGTGAATTCAGAGAGATTAAATGTGTGTTACATGGCACTCTTTGTCATTGTGGATGTAAAAAAATGCTAATACATTAAACAAATGTTTATATCTGATAGCAATTCCTGGACCCTTCCACCCATATGACTAAGACACAATGATTGTGTATCAGGGAAGCAGAAAAGAAAGGACACAGATTTATATTTACAATTCCTTGTCCAAACCTGTCAAATGTCTATTACAATAGCTTTATTAAATAAATTAAATAGAAAAGTTTGCATTAAACAGTTTGCAAAAAAAACATTACTGTGTAACGGGAATATGAAGGAAGTCATAGATGTATACTCTTAGAAAAAGGTACAAGAAGGTACAAAGTTGTCACTGGGACTGTGCCTTTTAAAAAGTATATATGTACCACTTTGGTACATATACAGTATGTGCCCTTGAGGTACCAGTATGCACTTTTAGGTAAAAAAGTTTACTTTTTGAAAAGGTACCGCCCCAGTGACAACTTTTGTACCTTCTTGTACCTTTTTTCTGGGAGTGTATATGATCTGTTTACTTTCCATGATATCTGGCTGTGCAAATCCATATAGGTGCACATACAATTTCCTTACAGTTTTGTTTGCTTTAAATTCAACCATAAAGCTGAATTTGTTTAAGACAGACTAAAGCCGAAAGTATACTAGGGACGTCCGCGTATGCGCGCCGTCCGCATGACGTCATTTTCGTCATCAAAATTTGAGACCGCGCGGACAGTGCGCGTACAGTCCGCGTACAACAGCGCATGCGCGTGACAATATTTAGACAGTGCACTCCACTATAAACAATTATACAAAGGAAATAGACAGCATTTGCACACACACTATCATTTTTCTTCTTTAACTTTTACTTCTTCCAAGAACAGAAAGCTCTGGAGCATGTTTGTTTGATTCCTGTTCTTTGTTGTCTTGTTGTTTGTTCTAAACTGTGTTTGCAATGGTGGATGAGTTACTTTTCTTCTCCTATCCTAATGTTTTAATGTACTGTAAATGTCGCCAAATCAGTGCTGCCCTGACAGCCTGTTAGACTAATAATTTGAATAAGAAATCATTTGTATTGCGTATAGTGTCGAACGCGGCCATCCGCGTGTAGCCGCGGGGAGTATACTCGAAAAGCTGCGCGGACGCGTGCACGCACGAGCCGGACGCGGAAAAAAAGTATACCGCGGCCTTAAAGGGATAGTTCGGCCAAAAACGATATTAAACGTCTCGGTTACGGATGTAACCCTCGTTCCCTGAAGGAGGGAACGGAGACGTCACGTCGTGACCGACGAATTGGGAACTCGCTTAGAGAGACCAATCTGCTTCGAATACTACTAAAACGCCAATGAACTTGGCATTGAGATATTTGCATAATGCTGGCGCCGCCCCGCCAGGTGCGTATATAAGCAGCAGGTGCAAATAGGGAAATTAGCTTCTTTTTCGCTGAGAAAGCCGGAAAGTGTGACCGGCCGTAACAGCAGGTGGCAGCACCTGTGGCGACGGGACGTGACGTCTCCGTTCCCTCCTTCAGGGAACGAGGGTTACATCCGTAACCGAGACGTTCCCTTTCAGTCGGTCACTACGACGTCACGTCGTGACCGACGAATTGGGAATCCCTACCAAAACGCCACTAGGGGCTGACCTCTTCCAGTGACTGCGTAAAAGCCCTCCGGTTCCACTTAAGGAGGAGGAGGTAGGTTTTAAGGCAGAAGGCCGGGCACTAGATGTTCCTTTAACCCCACAGAAGTGCCAGCGACTGGGAAGCGCCCTACCTGAGCGGGATAGGAACGCTGCGGAAGCCACCACCCGTCTTAAGGGCTAATGGTGGGCGAAAGTCAACCGTAGTTGAGGAATAAAGACAGCCGTGGCTGTGTAAGCAAAGCAGTGCTCTGCTAAGGGAAACGTGGGCTGGTAGGATTAACCCCACGGAAAAATACTCACAAAGGAACCCGGTGGGACACAATGTGGAGCCCGAGCCAGACACGTAGGTTCGCGAGGATACAGCTAGTGAAAGGCTGACAGCCAATGCTCCGCAACAAAGGCTGCCAAGGCAGCGGAGGAAGAACAATTCAAACCATTACGCATTTTTGTTCTGAAGGCCTTCCATACTGACAGTTATGAAGCATCAGTTGGAGGCTGCAAGCCGACCTGCGAGACTGTTCTCCGTGCCCTCCCTGGTGAGGAAAGAACACGAGAGGATACAGGCTCGATACGAACACTGTAAAATCTAATGAACCTATTAGGTGTCGCCCAACCAGCAGCTCTACAGATGTCTGTTAGCGAGGAACCACGAGCTAGAGCCCAAGATGAGGCAACGCTCCGTGTGGAGTGCGCTCTCAAATTAAAGGGGCAAGGAATACCCTGAAGATTATAAGCCAGGGCGATAGTATCAACTATCCAATGAGACATCCTCTGCTTAGTGACAGCTTTCCCTTTCTGCTGGCCACCATAACAAACAAAGAGCTGGTCTGAGGTCCTGAGGCTTTGCGTGCAATCCACGTAGAGTCGCAGTGCGCGTACGGGGCACAACAAAGCCATGGTTGGGTCTGCGTCCTCCGGAGGCAGCGCTTGCAAGCTCATCACTTGGTCTCTGAAGGGAGTGGTGGGAACTTTGGGCACGTAGCCTGGTCTGGGCCTCAATGTTACGCTTGAGGCAGCAGGACCAAACTGAAGGCATGAATCGTCAACAGAGAATGCATGTAAATCCCCTACTCTCTTCACTGAGGCCAATGCTAGTAGGGTCAGAGCTTTCATTGATAAAAGCTTCAGACTCGCAGACTGCAAAGGCTCGAACGGGGGGGCCTGAAGGGCTTTCAGCACCATGGACAGGTCCCAGGGAGGAATAGAAGGAGGGCGCGAGGGGTTTAGCCTACGAGCGCCTCTTAAAAATCTAATAACCAAATCATGCTGGCCAACTGATCTGCCGTTGATAAGTGAGTGATGAGCAGAAATAGCAGCAATATCAACTTTAATGGTGGAGGGTGACAGCCTACCGTCTAACCTATGTTGAAGATATAAAAGCACGATGTTAATAGGGCATTCTCTGGGGTCCTCGCGTTGCGAAGAGCACCAGGTGACGAAAAGGTTCCATTTAAACGCGTAAGCCCGTCTCGTGGACGGAGCTCGTGCCGCGTTGATTGTGTTAGATACCGCTTGCGGTAAATCACCTAAACCTTGCGCGCGCTCAACGACCACACATGGAGATCCCACAGGTCGGGGCGCGGGTGCCATAATGTGCCCCCTCCTTGAGAAAGAAGGTCCTTCCTCGCGGCAATCCGCCAGGGAGGGGCTGTCGCGAGGAGCATTAACTCTGGAAACCAATTCTTGCTCGTCCAATATGGGGCGATCAGTAAAAGGCTCTCCTCGTCCTGCCTGACTTTGCACAGCGTCTGTGCGATTAAGCTCACTGGGGGGAATGCGTATTTGCGCATCCCCCGAGGCCAGCTGTGTGCCAATGCGTCCACGCCGAGGCTGCCCTCGGTTAGTGAATAAAATAGGCGACAGTGGGTATCGTCCGGCGACGCAAACAGGTCTATCTGCGCACGACCGAACTTCTTCCAAATTAGCTGGACCGTCTGGGGGTGGAGTCGCCATTCGCCGGGGCGCGCAGCTCGAGAAAGCGCGTCCGCTGCTGTATTGAGCGAGCCCGGAATGTGAATGGCACGAAGGGACCTCAGATGCTTCTGACTCCAAAGGAGGAGATGACGAGCGAGATGCGACAGGTGACGGGAGCGCAAACCGCCTTGACGGTTGATATACGCAACGGTCGCAGTGTTGTCGGTGCGTACTAGTACATCCTTCCCTCGCAGCTCCGTAGCGAAGCGTACAAGTCCCAGATATACTGCCCACAACTCTCGGCAATTGATATGCCAGTGCAACTGGGGTGCTGTCCACACCCCTGAAGCCGTAAGCTCGTCGTACGTGGCACCCCAGCCCGTGTCGGACGCATCTGTATGTACAACAGCATGCCGAGCGATCTGTCTCATGGACACACCGGACCTGAGAAACGCGGGGTCCGACCACGGGGGGAATGTTAGGCGACACGCAGGTGTAATGGTTACACGATGGATGCCGGCGCGCCACGCTCTCCTCGGGACTCGATCGTGAAGCCAACGCTGAAGCGGTCTCATATGGAGCAGCCCGAGCGGTGTCACGGCCGCTGCTGCTGCCATATGCCCCAGGAGCTTTTGAAATTGTTTCAGCGGGACCGCATTCTTCCCTCGGAATGAACCGAGGCAAGTCAGAATTGACTGGACGCGCTCTTCTGTCAAACGCGCCGATAAATCGATCGAGTCCAGTTCCATCCCGAGAAAAGAGATCCTCTGCGTGGGGCAGAGTTTGCTCTTTTCCCAGTTGACCCGAAGACCCAAACGGGCGAGATGCCGAAGCGTTAAATCTCTGTGTTCGCAAAGCGTCCGTCGAGAATGCGCTATTATAAGCCAATCGTCGAGGTAAGCCAATATGCGAACGCCGCTCTCTCTGAGGGGTTTTAACGCCGCCTCCACTACTTTCGTGAACACACGGGGAGAGAGGGATAGCCCGAACGGTAAAACTTTGTACTGGTATGCCCGTCCCTCGAATGCAAACCGGAGAAACGGTCTGTGACGAGGGAGAATGGACACATGAAAGTACGCGTCTTTCAGGTCTATAGCCGCAAACCAATCTTGGGGGCGAATTGAATTGAATATTTGCTTCGGTGTTATCATCCTGAAAGACCTCCTCTGCAGAGATTTGTTCAGAATGCGCAAATCCAAGATCGGTCGCAACCCCCCGCCCTTTTTGGGTACTATAAAATACGGGCTGTAGAAGCCCGATCTCATCTCGGTTGGAGGGACCGGCTCGATCGCGTCCTTCGCCAGCAGGACTTCGACCTCTGCACGCAGTACATGTGCATCGGACGCTTTCACCGTGGTGAAACGAATGCCCGAGAATTTGGGTGTGTGCCGGCTGAATTGTATTTCGTAACCGAGGCGGACAGTGCGTAAAACCCAATGAGACGGGCTGGGAAGCTGAAGCCAAGCCCCCAGGGACCGTACGAGGGGAATTAACGGCACTACCGGGGTACCCGCGGGGGGGCGGCAGAGCGGGACAGGTAGTACTGCCGGTACGTCTGCTAGGACAGCATAAGTATCTACAGTATGTGTGTGTGTGACACTGACCTGAGCCCGCTGAGGGTGACGGTCGTCTGGTCTCCTCAGCGGAGAGCACAGACTCCGATGAGGGTGCTGGTGGTCCCGTCTCCTCAGCGGAGAGCTGGAACTCCTCAGAACACCCGCTGGCGATAGAGGAGAGGGAGGAAGAGCATGTGAATGCCCGCTCACATCTCTCTCGATCCTCTGAAGACCTGGAGAAGGAATAGGAATGCACTCTTTTTGTGGTTTTGTGGGTGCCGGCTGAGAAGCCGGCGGAACAAAAACAAAACGAAACCAAGGATTCTCCATCCGGCCCTCTACCGGTGGAGGGAGCGATGCCGTCACCGTCTCCCGAAGAGTGATCCCATCCGATTCCAGGTCGCCCGTCTCAGGGCCGCTTCGATTTCCGTTTACCACGGGAAGCGGGCGGGGCGGGCTGCCGACGGCTGTTCCCCCTCCGTGGCCTGGAAGATGTTCTAGTGGGGGGGGTGGAGGCAGCCGCCGCAGGGCGCCCTCGGCGAGGAGCAGACGAGCCCGCCGGCGCTGGAGGGCGAGATGCAGGTCGCTTGCGCCGGGGCATGATCTGAGCGATCGCCTCTGTCTGCTTCTGGGCGGCGGAGAACTGCTGGGCGAAGGACTCCACCGACTCACCGAAAAGGCCAGCCTGCGACACTGGAGCGTCCAAGAACTTGTTCTTCTCCGCATCCGACATGTCCGCCAGACATAGCCATAAGTGGCGTTCCTGGACCACCATCGTGGACATGGCACGACCAATCGCCTGCGCTGTCACCTTCGTAGCGCGAAGAGCCAGGTCAGTGGCAGCCCGGAGCTCCGAAAGGACAGGCGAGTCGTGTCCTCCCTCGTGCAGATCCCTCAAGGCTTTAGCTTGGTGAACCTGCAGCAACGCCATTGCGTGCAGGGCTGAGGCCGCCTCTCCACATGCCTGGTGGGCAGCGCCCGTTAAACCGGAGGACTGTCTGCAGGCACGAGAGGGGAGGGTTGGGCGGTCCTTCCAAGAGGGAGCGTGAGCCGGACACAGCTGCATCGCGACAGCACGCTCCACGGGAGGGATCCCCGTATAACCCTTAGCGGCTCCGCTGGTGAGGGAGGTGAGGGGGGAGGGCTGAAACGGCCGTAATCTCGTGGAAAACGGCGACTTCCAGGTTCTAGTCAGCTCCTCGTGCACCTCGGGGAAGAAAGGCACCGGTGAAGAGGGTTGTGAAACCCGGGCAGCTCCAAAGAACCAATCATCCAGGCGGGACGGTTCGGGCTGAGGGGGGGGAACCCACTCTAACCCTACGGTCTCCGCCGCTCGAGCGAGCACGGCCACCATCTCTGGATCGAACTCCGGCGTCCCAACCCGACCAGAGGGAGGAAGGGCGTCGGGGTCCACGTCAGGGGGAGGAGGCCCACCCTTGGATGCTGCGGCGTCGGTGGACCCGGAGGGCGGCACGATGGATTCTAGAGACATCGTAGAACACGACGCTGAAGTCTCCATCGGCACATCAACCGGCTGTGGATGAGGAGGCTGAGAGCCTGAGGACGAATCCCCCGCTCGGCTCAGCACAGTGATGCGCAGGTCGTCCTTTGAGAGCTTCACAGCCGCACCGTGGCGGCGTTCAGCACTCGCATGACGAGGGTTGCGTTTTTCCCGGAGGAAAGACAACCGTCTGCGCAAATCCACAAGGGACATGTTCTCGCAGTGAGAACACTTACCCCCAGCGAACGCTGCCTCTGCGTGCTCGATGCCCAAACACGAAAGACAACGCTCGTGACCGTCCTTCGGACCCATGTATTTGCCGCACCCAAGATCGCACGGACGAAAAGCCATCCTGAAAAGGACGCTGATGTCCGGATATACGAGAGAGTGGCTGCCTTTAACAAGGCACAAAGCTCTCTCGTATCACTCTTTTAGGGAAATTCACTCAGATGCTCAGTTGATGATGCGCACAGGGAAGGCAACGCACACACTACTCAAAACAACAAAACAGGTGTAGAGCCGTGGAATTAAGCGAAGCGTCCGCTGTGGTACTGCTAGTCCAACCAACTTCAGCAATCGAATCCCACCAGAGTAAAGTAGCTTCTCAGTAGCAGATACTGCCGGCTTTCGAAGCGATAAAAAGCTAATTTCCCTATTTGCACCTGCTGCTTATATACGCACCTGGCAGGGCGGCGCCAGCATTATGCAAATATCTCAATGCCAAGTTCATTGGCGTTTTAGTAGTATTCGAAGCAGATTGGTCTCTCTAAGCGAGTTCCCAATTCGTCGGTCACGACGTGACGTCGTAGTGACCGACTGAAAGGGAACCCATGATTTACTCACCCCCAAGCTGTCCGAGTTGCATATGTCCATCGTTTTTTAGACAAACACATTTTCGGATATTTTAGAAAATATTTTAGATCTTTCTGTTGATTAAATGTAATGTTACGGGGAGTCCACGACCTTCAAGTCCAAAAAAGTGCGTCCATCCTTCACAAATTAAATCCAAACGGCTCCAGGATGATAAACAAAGGTCTTCTGTGGGTAATCCGTGTGGTGTTGTTGTAGAAATATCCATATTTAAAATGTTATTAACGTTATAAACTACCTTCCGGTAGCGCCGCCATCTTAGAGTGATGCGCATTCAGGATGAGAGCTTACGCAGCGTACAGAGTTTCTCTGCTGCTGCTCTGTGCCCCCGCCCTCCGAATTTGTCATACGTCACTAAGAAAAGTGCGTACACTACGCTAATACTCTCTCCTGAGTCTAAGATGGCGGCGCTACCGGAAGGTAGTTTATAACGTTAATAACATTTTAAATATGGATATTTCTACAACAACACCGCACGGATTACCCACAGAAGACCTTTGTTTATCATCCTGGAGCCGTTTGGATTTAATTTGTGAAGGATGGACGCACTTTTTTTGGACTTGAAGGTCGTGGACTATTGCTGGACCCCGTAACATTACATTTAATCAACAGAACGATCTAAAATATTTTCTAAAATATCCGAAAATGTGTTTGTCTAAAAAACGATGGACATATGCAACTCGGACAGCTTGGGGGTGAGTAAATCATGGGTTTAATATCGTTTTTGGCCGAACTATCCCTTTAAGCCATTTCAGCCAGGAAATTCATATTCATTACACAATTGAGGAGCTCAAATGTCTAAACGGCACCTCCCTCAAAAATAAGATAATGATATTAACCGAATGCTCTTGGCACATATTATACTGTACGTCTATCAAATACTTTTGCTTAAAATCCACTAAATCCTGGCCTTAGGATATTGGGAAATACAGGTTTGTTGGCAGAATCCATTAAAGAACAACTATGGTCCATTTTTTAACAGTTCCTTCGGTGTGTAACTGTGAATTAGTGTACATGTTAACAATATGCAAAAGGTACAAACCCCAAAGTAAACGATTATGCGAGTTTTCATTTCCAATGTAAATTTCTTTTCTTGGACTACAACAAACACACGGATTGTAGGCAACAGTTTACTTCCTGGGCTTGTTGACGTACTGTAGACAAGACCGACATTATCATAATTCCTCCCACTTTGACTCACAGTCTGTAAGTTAACACCTGTTAGCATTGCATTATGAGCGAATCTTTCAAACATGGTAAGGAGCGTCATATTTCCGGCTGACGTCAGAGGTATTCAGGCCAATCACAATGTACAGATTAGCTGGCCAATCAGTGACATAGAGCTTTTCAAATCGATGAGTTTTGTACAAAATCAGAGTGTTTGAGGAAAGCAGTATATCTGGAGCTACAAAAATTTACGGTATGTGGAAAATAATGTTTTTTTTAACCATAAACCATGCAAACTCATTGTATTATACCAAATACACAAAAAACTTTTTTTTAGCAATGAAATAGGTGCACTTTAAAGGTGATATAGAATGATTGAACGGGGTATTCATCCTTGTTCTGTGATGTGACATGAAGACAAAATGTTTTTTGTGTATTTGGTATAACACAATAAGTTTGCGTGGTTTATGGTTAGAAGCTTCCTAAAAACCTCTCTCAGATAGCTCTATTAGGGTGGGGGATTTTAAACAAGCGGTTTTGCACCTATTTGGCTCCCCCTACTGGCTTAACTTGCAATCTCATTACTGATTGGCTGACTTTGCTGCCACTCAAAAAATGTAGCCATTATTTTAAAGTGGAGGGGCAGGGAGATGCCTGTGATGTCATAAGCATCAGTTTTTCAGATTGGGCCGTTTTCTGGCTGACATTTCTAAAAGAGGAATTTCTATGAGACTGAGATGTTTAGCATGTCTAGCACTTTTTGTATGTTTGTGAATGCGGGTAGACTACCATTATTCAACAAAGACAAGGTAAACATGGTTTTTCATTCTTTGTCCCTTTTAAGAGTCACATTAAAAAAAATGCTCATTTACAAGAAAACATGTCAGATGCACTTATAGAGGGTTGAAAATGTTGCTTGTTTTACTTTTAGGAGAAACAGTTTAAAAATACAGTACATGTTTTCCAGTAATAATAACATCACAAGTCTCTTATGAGGGTGAACCTGAAAACACAATAGGAGGTTAGGGTGGAAGACATGTACAAACCAAGTCCAAAGCCTCTTTTCCCTCCCATAAATCTGTACAAGATTAGACCAGTATTCATTGTGATTCGGCTCAGCTTGTATAATAGAACAAGTAAACACTGAACACAATGTCAGAATGACCTGCACATTACAATAACATAGCTCTAGGGAAAACTGTGATTAATAAATCAATGTTTACATTCTCTGAAAGACCTAGAAGCTGGTGGTGCATGACCATCAAAGACATCTTCTGCCATCAACTACAACCACATGATAATGTATATTTGGGTAATTTTATCATGCTACAAACTGTCTATGCATTGTACAAGTTTATAGTATCTGTTACAAGAGATATTAAATATCAGTGCAGAACAGCAGCACCTGGCTGACTGTAAAGTAAGGCCTTATATATAGGGTTAATCTCTAACCATACAACCTGAATACATTCAGGTGAGCTCACTCACGCCCTCCGGCCTTTCCGGAGCAAAGAGACCAAACAGTAGCCAAAAGTAAACTTAAACCCTGACTAAGCACTTCACCTTCAGATCCACAATGAGTCATGAAGAGCAATTTCCAAAACTCTATTCTTTACTTTCACAATCAAGCTCATAGAAACACAGACTAAAGTGTTGCATTGCATACTTGTCTTATAAACCAACTGACTCATTATAGTTAATAATTTGGCTTATTATTTACATTTACACATTTGGCAGATTATTTTTTTCAAAGCGACTAACACTGCATCCAAGCTATACATTTTTATCATTATGTGTGTTCCCCCAGGGAATCGAACCGATGACCTTTGTGCTGCTCAATACAATGACCTACCAACTGAGCTAATTGATGACAAAATAATATATCATATACATTATGTTGTGTATCGTGATTAGGGCTGGGCAAAAAAAAAAAAAAAATCGATTTTTCGATTAATCGTTCTTTAAAACGTGGTCGATTCAGAATCGATTCTCAAAGAGCAGAATCGATTTTCTTCATTCATATTTATTTCTGCAAACATTGAACGAAAGATTAACATTAATCGAATTATAGTCTTCTTCACTAGATGTCACCCTCTTTTTTGCCTAGCGCATGTTAGGAGCAAGAGGCAAGCCTGTCATTCATTCATTCAGTGCTTAAAATGGCGGTTTCAGGTGCTTCGTCGATTTTATTAATTACCTACTTGTAACCTGCTGTTCACTGTTCTTTTTATTAAAATAGTATTTGTATTAAATCTATATTCATTGAGTTGAATAGAGTATAAAAACCGCCTGAGAACCAGAACCGAAAATGAATCGAGAATCGAATCGATTTGGCAGCTTGTGAATCGAAATCGAATCGATCTGGAAAATCTGAATCGATGCCCAGCCCTAATCGTGATCATACAAGTCAAGACCAACACAGCCTGCATGCATTCAGAATGCAACTCTACATATTAACTGAGATGCTGACGCTTAGGTCAGACCAAAGCTTAATTAGATAATTCGGCTTTCAAAAAAAACCCATTTTGTTGTTAATAGCTCATTGGATTGGCAATTTGTGAAAACTAACATCTATAATACATGAGCAGACACACAAAGTCGTAACAATATAAATTGAAATATGTTTTTGTGACGATCATCTTTGAACTTCACCAGAATGAAAGAATGAAAATGATAGCATCATTCGAGAATATTCAGTGAAGTGATGAGCGATATTCCGGAACTGGATCATTTTTAGCATTCCTCTCAGAGTGAGAGAGGGACATTATTCAACACTTGGCATCAGACAATTTACCCAGCTTGAGGTCATGTATTAAGATACTATTATGACAAAATTTTACTCATTTTAATAACATGATCATGTTAGTTACACACAACACTGTAAAATAAATTTTTATCCACATGTGAGATCCCTGGGATGACTTTGGCGTACTGTGTTTTAACAATCTTTTTTACATTATCCTACATAATTATTATTGACGTATTGAAATCAAAGTTAAATCAATGGGTCAAATCACACTGATGGAGTAGATTTTGCGACTTTAGCCTGGATTTCACAGAGAGGGTCAGGTATAACATGGCCAATGACGGCATTTCTCCTAACAGCAAATTATTATAAAAACATAAAAGCACACAAGGGTAAAATTATCATGGCTTAGTACTGCACTGCTGTGTGTATATTTTGAGGCAATTCTTGTTTTGATATGCATAACGTTTCATCCTCTCAGACATGAAGATTCAATGTGATCATCATTCATCTTTCCATCGACTGATGCTGCTTCAAAAATCTTAACATCCTGAGCTACAATCAGACGGCTGACATTTAAAATAAAGCTCCAAAGACCATGAGCAGCCAACAGAGCTATCAGGAGCAATAGAGACACAGAATATGTTTTGACAGCTTTTACTGCATCTGGGAGTAATTTTTACAAATGCATCAGATGCAATCAAGCATTTCCCAATTTATGTTTAAACTACAGAAATCTCAATGTGCAACTGTGATTATAAAGTTAATTAACGGATGTAACTGACGGTTGCCAAATATTTTAAAAATCAGTTATAAACCATTATATGTCACTTTGGTCTCAGTGTGATCTAAGTTGAAGGAACTCCTTGAACTTCACTATCACCCACAGCAATAAGGGGTAAAGGTCAAAAGAGAGCCGATTTAAGTTATACTCAGAAACAGGGATTGTTTCCCATCTTATGACTCGAGCTGTACTACATATTGCCATGTGACAGCTTACAGCCCTTTAGATTCTTTAAATCTCATAAAAGATTACACAGATTATTACAATAATGAAACTATGTCTGTCCAGGCAGTTCCTAAATCACCATGTACAGTATGAAAAACACTTCTGCAACAAAGAGTGAAATACTTAAAGTACAGATCCGTATGCAAGGAATGCAATAATTCATGTTTTATTAACCCAGAGATGGCCCATGGCAACAGTGGTACAAAGTCACTTTCGAGTTAAATGTTTTTGTAAAGGACAAAGGTGATAACTTAATATGTCTAAAGGGTCGAGACTAACACAACAGTTTCAAAACAAATTATCATTCTTATTGCAATTGCTATAGATCCATAATAATTTTACTAGTCACAGTTGGCATGAAAAATATAAAGAGTCTATTGCTTGGAATGCGATACCACCTTAAGAATGACGTCACCCATCATTTACAGTTGCGTACACACAGACTGAAATTTAAGAAATAAAGTAAATAAAATAAACTTTAGGGTTTTAGGTGTGCAGGAAATGTTCAGGAACATAGAAGGTCTCTGAAGATGATAAGGTGTAAATGACAAAACAAAATAACTATTTTCCCAAATTCTCCAAATTCGTTTCACAGTTTAATATGAAGTGAATCTGGCATTTTCCAGTCTAATCAAACCGATGATTTTATATGAATGCATTATAAATTATTTTTGCTCTTTCTCAGAATTATTTTTTTCTCACACAGAGTGTTCAAAACGAGTCTACTACACTCTTGACAGAGACCAAAAGAAGCGGGTGCCACAGAAATGCACCTTTCAGTATTTGTCATTTAGTATATTATTAATCTATTAGATCCTGATAAAATTAGATTTTTTATGAACACCAAAACGCTTTAAAAAGCACGAATCTCCTTTTACAGGCAAATTTGTAACTCTGAAGAAACGACAAGAAAATGCTCGCAGAATTTATTGAAGTTGGTCAACTGCATACAACGACCAATCAAAAGATTTTCAAGCTTTAAACGTATTAACTTGAAATATCAAGTGTACGAGAATATGAATAAATTCATTTAAAAATGTTAGAAATACAACGGCATACGCTTACCTGTGCGTTCACCAACATGAAACCGCGCGACGCTCCCCCTCCCGCGAACGAGCTGCGCGTTCACCTGTTCAACTTCAGACAGCACGTGCTGAGGGAGGAGGAGTTCAGATCTCGCTGTTATAAACAGGTAACAGTGTTTGTATGATTAGCTCAGGTTTCGTGTTTTAAATAAATCCTTTCGTGACAAGTTTATATGTGAAGGACACTTGTCGTATTAAGGTAAGTAAATTAAAAGTGCATTCAAAAGCTGTGAACTGTATTTGAGCCCCAGTATACTAAAAAAGTAATTGGAGAAAATCATAGCTTTTCATCTTAAATGCAAAGCATGGTTAAAGATTCTAGATTTGTATTTGTTTTATTCCATATACAGTAGTTTTAATGAGATCCTATTACATTCCCAGGTTCGTTTACTGTAGGTAGATCAGGAGACTTTTGACATTCAGATCAGATGATTGTCAACGTCCCTGGATACACCCAGACTTTATCTGAGCACGTTGTTATTGTTCATGTGTGAATAAGAGATGTTAAAGTAAATAGTTCACTCAAAAATAAAGAAATATCCCATGATTTACTCACTGTTCAATCACATTACAAAACCAGGACGAACCAAAATAATATATAACTTACTGCCCCCTTATGGTAGTAAAGGGAAAGTACAAATGCTTACTAAAATCGATTGAAAATTAAATATATAATTTTATATATGATAAATAAAATATAATTGCTGTCAAAGATTTTGTTTAATGTTTAAATATTATATTTAATTTTAAGTTTTTTTTAAGTGTAATAAACCCTTAACATATTTAATAATGACATTTACAGAAAACAAAATAACCTCTTCACAAAACACTCTTTAATCCCATTAAATGCCGTAACAAATCAGCAGTATTAAACTAAATGCAAAAAACTCTGTGCAATAAGTATTTTTCATACTACTTCAGTGAAGTTTGCTCTTTTCTGGGCAGAAAGGGTCAAATCGAGGATTACTTTGCATAAGGAGAGCTGTGATGGCCTGGTTACGCTGTGCATAACGAAACATGCATCTGGTCCCTGCCAGGTGCTCCAGATGGTCCTGTTTCTTAAGCGTCTTCCAATCCACAACCCTTCTCTCAATCTGATGAACAAGAACAAAAGATGTTGTTGCTGCTTGTTTTTTAATGAAGGTAAGCAAAGATATTAGAAGTAAATGAAATGAATTTGGTGTAACAGAAACACAGGTCTTTTTTTTGCTGATCACCATTGAGGGCTCTGTATTTGATTCTTGCAATATGTGTGTAGAGTGACGTCTCATAGCATCCCACAGGGCTTCTGCACTCATGTGATCTAATAAAACAGACCGCAAAGTGGATGAGCGCGTGAACAAAATGCATATGATATCAGATTACAATGGTATTACTTGTGCCTTATGATATTAGCCAGACCATTGTAAAATCTACACCTATGCTTGAATACCAGTCATTTAACAGTTTTACACATCTACATCCCTTGCATTTGTGTTTATTTTTTTCATTTTTAATTTGATTGTTTTTAGATATAAGAGCACAGATTTATGCTAAATTGCACCTATATAATTCTGCAGATAAAAATCTAAGTATAAGCTTATTATTATTATTACATGGTGCTTGTCTTTATATAATTTAAAAGAGTTGCATTGAAGAATAATGGGTGCTTAACCCCAACTGTATGAGGCACAATCTGTGTGTAAACAATATCATGTTTGCAAAAATATTTTATTGTCCTTAATAAACAATAAACCATTTATTATTAAAGTCAACCGATAGTCCTGCAAAATTGTGATAAAATACTGTAAAAATGCAGCATGAAGTTTTGACAACTTAATTATTAATTAAGTAAATTCAACCTACTTTTTAAATTTTGACTAATGATTAGTTGACATAACTTAAAAAAAACAAGTTTTTTTTACGTAATGTCACTTGGGTAGTAACCTTTCAAAAAGTACACCATTGCACCAAAAACCTTCATATAATTAGTACCTTGGAGGTGCATATAAATACAAAATAGTTCATATTAGTACCTCAACACATATATACATATTGGTACCAAATGTATACAAATCTGTGCCGTAATTAGGACCTTTCAAAGGGTACTACCCAAGTGACATCTTCGCACCATTTCTTTTTTTTTACCATTTAGTTTAGGGCTTTTTCTTTTTTACAGAACAAAGACAAAAGAGAACAATTGAGGGACAGATGCACAAAAAGACAAATTATTAAGCTGAATACAAACTCGTAAATGTTGTAGAGCCACTTAATCCATATTAAAATAAAATATCAATTAGCCTTATGATTAATACATTATAACAAGAAAAATAAAATGCATTATCCTGACTATGTCAGCTGTCTAAAAAAAACGTTGAGCACTACATTACACAGATAACCAATATGTACAAAGAGGTTATCTTCGCACCATTTCTGACCAATTTTAATTTAAACGTATTTCTTATATCAATTTGTAAACACTTTAGTGAAATGTCATACCTCTCATGTCATCTTGTAGCTGGGAAAACCAATGAGGTATGTCTTTTGACCGGCGAGAGAAAGGGCTGAGAAAATACTCAGCTGTTGATTCGCCAAACAAACTGAAAGACAGATTACCAGCTGATCAAATAATTACAATACGCGGTTAAATGAAACGCAACTTGATTTACTACAACCAAATAACACACACATTGTAATCATGTGATTTAGACACACCAGACCTGATGAGATGTTCCTTGCACTTAAGATTGCAGTCATCATGCATCAATTGATTTTCCAGCTGGTCTTTCTTCACATTTTGATCCATTATTCTGAAGAGTTTTGGACAGCACAAGCACATACAGGCAAGCAAAGGATGCTTTTTCAGTCAAAACCAATAAAAAGATTCAAAGATATATGACATGCTGACATATCTTATCTCGACATGACCTAAGATGGAAAAGAATTTGCTTCTATTACACTTAACACAAATTAAGGTCCTACAAATAGATTTTTACAGCGATGCCATATGAATCATTTTTTGTTCTTATATGGCTTTGTGTAGCATCGTGTATCTTTAGTTATATGAGTGTAGGTTGATACTTAATACTAGCAAGCTTTAAAAACTATGCAAAAGAAATTAATAAACACATGTTATTGACCGAACCGTAAGAAGCCACAATACAAAAAACACCATGCATTCTTACCTATATATAGATATATATCCTTCTTACTGCCACTTCTTGTAAACTTAACATCCAGCTGACTGAGACAGGATCAAATGTTACAGATATTGCCTGTGCCATGCAACTCGGTTCAGGCTGTGGGGTAGTTGTGACATCCATGGAGATTCAGTTACCCAGGTGACAGAAAGCACCTGAATCCTCTAAGGAATGAAGATGTCCCATCCCTTCTGACACATTTCCTAGGGAGTGTGGGATAGTATGTGTTGGCCCAGAAGTGATGTGTCCGCATGTGTTTAATAATTGACTCTACAGCTGCGGGTCCAAACATGCTCTGTTAATACCAAAGCTGACTATGGAAAAAAGAGGGACACAGATAAAAGCTAATATTATGGTAATATAAAATCATCTAATCTAATAGTTTTAGAAATGACCTGTATGACTTTTTTCTCTGTGAACACAAAAGAGATGTTGAAGAATGCACACGTCACTCTTTTTATAATAGATGAAGACTGGATATTTTAAGTTTCATTAAAGCATCATTAACGTGCTCCATATATCTTCTGCATCATACTGCAGCTCATGTAAGAAACATCCCAAACACATCACTTCAACAGTTTCCCTTTCAGCACAACCGATTTCAAATGGTGCTAGAAAGCTCGAGTCCACTCTGAACACCAGAAGAAATCAGTCGTGCTGCCTAAGGCACAGTAGAGTCACAACAGAGATCTATTTCTGTGAAGCATCATTTAATCAGTTTAATAAATAATGTAAATGCATTTGAATGGGCAATGTAAAAATAAATTGAATACCAACAGCAGTCTATATACTCATACTGATATGTGGATCGCTTCAGGAGGACATTCCCATACAGCATGTATATTGTTGATGTTAGTTGATGTGTCTCTGTTATAACCGGAGGGCCCCTGTGAGGGACGCTGTGTGTGTCAGAGCAGCTTAGCCATGGACCATCAGAGCAGAAAAGAGAGGAGCTCCCAAAGTCAGCATGACATCACTCTGTGTGAGCGGATGAAATGTGCATAAACACGCTTTAATATTGAAATCATAAACATATAGGAAATTGAAAAAGTAACAATACAATAGGGTTTGAAAAATGTACGTTTTTTTATTCAAACATTTAATTACAAATTGTATCATCAGCATAAAAGTTTTCACTTGGAAAATTATGAATTTCAAATAGTCTTAAAAGTAGGCCCGGTACTAGGCTTGCTGGACTGGGGGGGGCAGTCAGGATTTTTGGGTGGGCAGCCATTTCTCGACTAAAATGATTCATACACTAAAATTATGGATGTTTCAATCCAATATTACTTTGCATGTCTTATAATAAAAGGCAATTTATATGTCATTTTGCACGTTCACATTTTAAAAGTAGATGCAATTAGATTAATGATTTATAATGTTATAATGATTACACTATTTTGACACATTTAGTCACAGTTAATGAAATCAGGCAAGCAGGTGATATAAATATAAAGCTGTACATATAGCTATATTTTATTAATGTTTACACTGCATTTAATCTATTATTTTACTTATAGATAAATTAAAGCCATTCTTATACCTACCCTTCCCAACATATGCCTTTATTCTAAATAAACACTTGTTAGGAACTTTATTTCCACTTCTCAAACATTTTCTTCATGTAAAATAATGTATTTTCAATGTGATAAGCTGTATTGTCATTAATTCCTGACCCTATCATTGCTGCTGCAGCAACCTCAAATATCACAACAAAGAACAATGCTTTAAATAATATATTGTTGTATCATGTAAGCAATTTGACATGCATGAAAAATTCGTCAAAGGTTATCCTGTTTGCCTATAACAGCACCAGACAAAAGCACAAGCCCTAAAATACTGTAAGTGTGATTTGCGACGAGACCAAAGATAAATCACACTGCTTTGTTTATAACACAGCAAATTAGATATTATAATACAACTAGGGATGTCCCGATCAGGTTTTTTTGCCCTCGAGTCTGAGTCCGAGTCATTTGATTTTGAGTATCTGCCGATACCGAGTCCCGATCCGATACTTTTATAATACATAAAAAAAAAGAATAAAGAAGAGCGAAAAAACAGAACCAGTCCAGGATGTTCCTTATGTCATGAGTCTAACTCTGTGCCAGCGCATAACTACAGATGTGTTAAAAAATAATGAATATATACTATATATGTTCAGGGGTTAAATTGGGGTTTGTTTTGTGGGGAGGCTCTGTTGGGAGGGAGGGTTCGAGGGGTAACATGTTTAATCCTGATGACAGCAAAGCCACTGGTGTGTTTCAATGACATTTTGTATCTCTGATAGGATTTTATAAGTTTCAGTTTTAAAGCTGTGCCACATGTTGACCCAAACTTTAAAACCTGAACTTTAAATTATGCAAATCTATGAGTCTGACACCCTATATGCATTTGGTGCACATGTCATTATGCACAATTGATCAAACTTTGAATGAAGTTATAAGACTTAACCTCCTTGACTCATTCTAGGCATAAGATGGGCTACCCAAAAAGACTCAATTAACAAGAAAAACAACATACTGATTCAGCAATATCTCTTATAAATTAGCCATAGAGATTCCCTAAGCTGGTCAGCAGTTAGTTATAAAATACCTATAGTTAGGTCGTGATTCATTTGTATAATCAAAATACATTATTTTATTAAACTATACAATCAGTTGTATCCAGTTAGCTAGTTAACATTTTGTAATGAGATGAGTGACATGGCTATACATACTTTAATACTTTGTTTCTAGACTTCTATTAATTTTTTTCGATATGGGCACCATTCTTACCTCTCTTTCTCACTCTCTCTCTCTCTCTCTCTCTCTCTCTCTCTCTCTCTCATCTCTACAGTAATGTCAAATGATCCTGCGCGAATGCGCGTTCTTGAGGTTCTGAGTGAGACGCGGAACTGCGTCTGAGCACATGTTGACAATAACGATCAACGCATCGTTTAAATGAGCGGTAAAAACGCGGTTTTGTCGTGGGTTCCTTGCACGCACGAGTGTGAAGCCTATGAATGAAAGCACGTCAATAGGCTTGTTCGACTTCATGCGGCGCCGCAACAATCGACAGCCGGGTGACGTCAAACTACCGCGAGAGTGATCCGCGAAATCATACGGAGGAGTTTGCTTTTAAATCGTTCTCGCGGAACTTTGACGTTATGCAGCACCACAAGAACCGGCAGCCGGATGAAGTCAAACAAGCCTATTCTCTTCAGTTCACACGCACCAGCGCAGCGCGTACACTGGCGCGGAGCAGAGCGAGAACTTAATGGATTTTAAACCCTGCATATGTATCCGAGTCCTGATCGGGAGGTAACGTCCGATTCCGATCGAGTCTGAAACCACGTGATCGGGGCCGATTTCCGATCACGTGATCGGATCGGGACATCCCTAAATACAACGCAACATTATAAAATACAACGTTTTACCTTACGATGACCTTGCGGAGTGAAAGCTCCTCTTGAACTGAAAAGTCTGTAGATTTTTGCGTGTGAAGTTTTTCTCAAACGCGAGCTGAATGAGCTGATGAATGACGATGACAAAACCGCTAAAATTTGATTTTAAAACTGCACTGCACGCGATGCTCAGCTGTTACAATACTGTATATTTACTGTATAACCATCTTATGTCATTTATATCTACTATATAGTATGCCACAACCAAACTGCATATTCTAATTTTAATAAACAGAACTACGTCTAAAACAAACACATTAAATGCTGCTGGAGACTTGCCATTGGCTGTTGTATTTGCATGAATAAATAATGAGGTGAGTCTAAGAAAGGATAAGGGGCTATTTTGGGCATGTTTTACTATAAAAAAAAGTTTAAATTTAATATGTGTTGGGTTATTACGTTTATTTAATACTAAATTGCATTGTTTTTGATATATATTTTAAAGATGCGTTTTTTTTTTTAGTTACCGTCATAGAGAACAGTAGTACTTTTCCTGTGACTTAAATACTGCTGAAAAAACCTCCAAGGTTTGAATAAGCTAATCAGACGTTAGTGGGCGGGAGCTGTAAACGCTTGCGCTGCCCAAAGAAGACGTTTTTTATGTAAAGAGACTCCGTTATTTTAAGGTTGACTGGACATTTTTGGGGGGGCACAAGAAAAATCTGGGGGGGGCAATGCCCCCCCCAGCCCCCCTGTAGACCCGGCCCTGCTTAAAAGCATTTTTGGTATTCCAACCCAGTCTCCTGAGGTTGCGTATAAATAGCACGAAGTGTAAAACTCGTGCAATACATACGTCAAATTCCACTTTGGTGTGCATATGATACGCAAGTCCTTCCCATTCACTTAAACGGGGCATCTTTTTTTGTCGTTTTATTTATTGGTTTCTCAATTTTTTCTGTTTTTTAAACCATTTTCGCTTGGGTTTAGGGTTAGATTTTAGATTTGCTTAATGAGGTTATTTAATATACAGGTTTCTCAATGTTTTTGTCCATATTTAAGCCATGGTCGCTTGGAGTTGGGGTTAGAGTTGGGGTTTGGGTTAGGGTGTCATTTTTATATAACAAAAAGTTGTTCTAACCCTAAACCCAAGCGAAAATGGTAAAAAATAGCAAAAAAATTGAGAAACCAATAAATAAAACGACAAAAAAAGATGCCCCGTTTAAGTGAATGGGAAGGACTTGCGTATCATATGCACGCCAAAGTGGAATTTGGCGTATGTATTGCACGAGTTTTACACTTCGTGCTATTTATACGCATTTTTAGGAGACTGGGCTGGGTATTCCCTAATTAATTTATTTTTATATTGTATTATTATATTATTGCATGCTAATATATTTGAATTTATAACACGGGGCTGTTCTGATTGGTTGAGAAATGTTCCACGGGTATGCATTACTTTTCAATAAATGCACGCCTAACCTGTCAAATGTCTTAAAATTACCACCAAACCAATGTCTGTGGTAACTGAAACTGTGAAATTTGATTCAGGTCCTGAATTTGAAAATAATGGATACCCAAGGCTTCGTGTCGTGCTGCTAACACCTTGGGTGTGCATTATTTTTTAATAATTCTATGGTCGTATTCAATTATTCCATACTGTACATACATCATCTTTATCTGTAAAAAGTAAAAGTGGGATCAACTTAAAAAAAATATGTTAATTAGTAACACCTTTTTTCAACCTTTTTTGCTTTAAGTAAAAAATTTAAGTTGAAAATGTTTAAATATTTTAGGTGTTGTTAATTGATGTATTTTATTTTAATTTCACCTTAAATTTTCACTTGAAACTAATTTAAAACGGCCTGAGCCTCACATCAAGCATTTCAATGCACAAACTGTCACTGACATTTGTACATACCCACTGTTAAAAAGTTGGTTTAACTTAAAATAGTAAGTTAACTGCATGGTAGGGTTGGGCGATGTCCCCTAAATTGGCAGTTGACGATGGTTTACGTCAAACCATCGCGATGGACGATGATATTGTTAGGCGGGGGAGGGGGGTATTTTTACATTTTACGAGGTATTACGTTATTATATAATTATTATTTGTTATTTTACTTTATTACTTCCACTTAAGAAGAGTTGTGCACTTTTTATTTTAATATATATTTTTACATAAATACTATTTTGTACTTGAAAGCTATAATTTTGCTATTTTACTAACCCAACGAATGACTCTTTCCTATAGGTTGCACATAAGGGGGAAAAGTAGCTTTATTCCACTTAAAGGATTAGTCCATTTTCTTAAAAGAAAAATCCAGATAATTTACTCACCACCATGTCATCCAAAATGTTGATGTCTTTCTTTGATCAGTCGAGAAGAAATTATGTTTTTTGAGGAAAACATTGCAGGATTTTTCTCATTTTAATGGACTTTAATGGACACCACCACTTAACACTTAACTCAACACTTAACATTTTTTTTCAACGGAGTTTCAAAGGACTCTAAACGATCCCAAACGAGGCATAAGGGTCTTATCTAGCAAAACGATTTTCATTTTTGACAATAAAAATAACAAATATCCACTTTTAAAGCACAACTTCTCGTTTAAATCCGGTCGTCATGCGCAAGCGTGACCCGACGCAATACGTCATCACGTCAAGAGGTCACAGAGGACGACCGCGAAACTCCGCCCCAGTGTTTACAAATGTGGTGAAAGAGGACCGTTCCTACGTTGTTGTATGTCAACTGATACTAATTAATGTCTTTGTGTCAGTTTATTGTTTAAAATAGTCAGCAAACGTGAGTTTTATATTTGTAACACGTGACCTCCCTACGTCACTACGCATTTACGTTAGGTCGCGCTGGACCGGACCTAAACGAAAAGTTGTGCTTTAAAAGTGTATATTTGTTATTTTTCTTGTCAAAAATGACAATCGTTTTGCTAGATAAGACCCTTTTGCCTCGTTTGGGATCGTTTTTAGTCCTTTGAAACTCCGTTGAAAAAAAATGTTAAGTGTTGAATTAAGTGTTAATTGTTGGTGTCTATTAAAGTCCATTAAAATGAGAAAAATCCTGCAATGTTTTCCTCAAAAAACATAATTTCATCTCGACTGAACAAAGAAAGACATCAACATTTTGGATGACATTGTGGTGAGTAAATTATCTGGATTTTTCTTTTAAGAAAATGGAATATTCCTTTAAGAAGAGGTGTGCACTTTTAAGCACTTTTTTAAAATATCTCTTTACATAAAATTTTTTTCTATTTAAAAGCTATAATTTTGTTATTTTACTAACCCAATGACTCCTCCGCGCTTTCCAATACCAGTACTCCAGCACCGCAGGGAGCAGCCAGCACTTCAAAACTAGACAAAGTGAACAAGTTGGTATATTCTGGCCAGAAACATTGAAATTTAAACATGGTCTGTGTATGTAAATCCCACGTTTCGGTCAGAGTGTTGTTCCCGTTTTCTTGTTCTTGGCGTTCGCTGAATTCTGGGTTTATATTTTAAACTGCCGCTTCAGTGCAGTATAGCCACATAGCTATGTAACAATGAGCACAATACATGATATTGAGATCGTCCATTGGCACAACCCTACTGCATGGATTCCTTAAAATTTTCACTTAAAAAATATTCATTGACGAAAGTAAAAGTACACAATTTTTATGTAATTAGGCATTAAATCAATTTTAAAATGCAATATATAATGAATACACATTATGATTCTATGCTTTAGAATGTAGTGAACATTTTTTAGTAAAGATAAGTTAATTTTTTCCCTGATACAGTCTGATAAAGCACAGATGTTTGGAAAATTTAACTAAAATACTTAAGTATTATACACCTCTGAACCTATAGAGATGGAGTTAATATTAACAGGGCACACACACAATGCATTTTGGAATTTGGAGGATGCTGGTTAAACAGTCAGACCTGAACTGCAGTCATCTTTTCAGGACTGGAAACCTTTACTGCTTGACTGGGTCCTCCATGTTACCAATGTCCACACACACAGCACAGATATGACCTGACTCGCCCTCTGATGCATCCTCATTACTGGAGCTTTTACATCTTTTCAAATATTAAAATTGGGTTGGACCAAACATTTGCCTTGTGTTTTTTGAGGGTGTGACCCTGTCCACATGATGGTGCAAGTTTAAAAGCAGGGTGTTACAGAGAGGGTTTTTAAAAATGTTTTAACAAAATGTATTTAAGCGAAGAATGCACATCACCATAACATACAGTATATGTATTTTGCAGTTTATTTAAGCCTAAAAGTAATAGATTAAAATTCAAGAAACATATCTATTTTATAAAACAAGAAATATATAACTGTAAGAAAATACTTAGATTTTCATTATATTTTGTATAAAGAATGATTACCTTAGAAATCCTTGTGCATCTAACACCGGCACTCGCCTCTGGGCTGGAGGAAGATGCTGGACAAGTCTTGTGGAAACAAGAAAAACAATATTGGATATCGCATATAATTATTTAACTATAAAATTATAAATATAATGGTAAAATCTTACCTTTTAAGTGTATTGGTATAGTAAGGGCAGCCCCATCCCAATGCAGACAGTCAATGGTCTAACCATGTGCTCATTCAGCGGCACAGTAATGCAGTCTTGGCATGTTTGTGTATTTGTGTGTGTGTGACGGAGAGGAGAAAGAGTAAAATGTGAGATAAGAATAAAATAAATACTTATTTTATAATAGTTTATAAGTAAACAAAAGCATGCTAAAGATGAGAATGAGAGAAGGATGCAGTATGAGATGCAGGATGCAGACTCGCCTGTCTGGCAACAGTCTCTCAGACAGACTTGACACCCTCCCACCCATACCCCCCAAACCGCCGGCAGTGACAACACCCCTACACGCCCTCCCTTCTCTACACACCCACCCTAAAAGCAACAGAACCCCATCTGGTAGAGCAAGCGTGGTGGGAGTGACAGATATGCACTAATATAATAATCACAAACAAAACATGTTGTTCAGGAGCATTTTTATTGTTAAGTGTTTTATCAGGTTATCTCTGCTGTATCATGACCAAAAAGCACGTGGGGTGAATGTGGGCCAGGGTGCCCTCTAAAGGCAATGGCTATAAATAGCAAACCCCTTTTTTTTGGTGTCATCCCGACCCTGTTACTCACAGAACCATCATAAAAAAACTGATCTAAGGGTCTTTCTCTTATTTGTGACTCGGTTTTTGCAAGATTGTTTAAATGATAAACAGTAGCACCTACTATAGCAGTAGCCAACACACTCAAAAATATTGTTTGTTTTTGAACGAATGACGAGTTTTAATTTTTTCTTATTTTGACAGGATACATTTAAGGTGCCATGGCTGATTTGTGTGATCCCAGTACAATGGTGCAAAAAGCTTTAAAGAAATTAAAAGTACCTTTTCACAAGAGTTAACATGTTTTTTTATTATAATTTTGCATACGTTCAGTGGCAACCCAGATATTGCGCAATGCAGCAGACGACCTCGGGCCGGATCTGCACCGGAACCGCACCAGAGCTGCTAACTTTGGCCTGCATCCGGAGTGGCTCCGGCCTGGAGTCGTCTGCTGTCTAATAAAGTCGTCTTCTACATTATAAAACATAGCAATTTTTTTTACATTTTTTTTTATTTCATAAACTTCATTTTAGGTTTAAAATCAATTTTCAATGTAATTTGCATTCTATTTGATTCCAGCCATCATGTGAAACCACCAGTTGGCTTGCACGGTCCATCCCTTCTGCTCACAGAGGGCAATCTGCTGCAGAAAGTGATTGCGAGCCTCATTCTCAGTTTGATCCTGCTGCAGCGCGGTACGTAGGTAGCGCATGTCCTGCGATGTACTGAGCTCTGGAATTCCTGTAAGCAGCATGAGAGAAAAGAGCGTGACGAGCAAGCGGGACTGAGAACGCAAGGACAGATAAGCATTGATGCAGGTGTCCTACAAAGAAAAAGAAAAACAAAACAAATAGAGGTTTACAGCTGGATTTTTGTTTGGAGCTCAAGTACAATACATTTAGTTGCTTTGATCAAACCGTAGGCATTGTTGACAGGGCTGTGTATTAAATGAATCATGTCAAGCTTTCTAAATTCATTGTTTTGAAACAGGCTTTATGCTGTGTGCTACACTCTCAGAAACAATGGACATAAATGTTCCCAAGATGTCACTGGGACGGCAGCCTTTACATAGGTCTTAATATGTACCAATATGAACCTCTGAGGTACTAATATGAGCTCTTCAGGTGCAAAGGTGTGCTGCCCCAGTGACAGCTAAAGGGACCATTTATTTTCTGACAGTGCATGTGGACCAAGCTTTGGAATATTTATATAATTTGGGGGGAAAATAGTGATCTATATAAAAACATTAAAATATTATTAACCAGTGGCGGCCGGTGACTTCTTTTTTTATGGGGGCTCTATGCGAAGTTCGTCACAATATGTACAGAGTGTAACCCGTCATGTGTGTGGTTCATAATTTCAAAGTATGTGTTTTGCGCTTTGAGTGATCCTATGTGCATCACATGTCTTGTATAAGTGCCTTATAAAGGGTTTATGATAAAAGAGGCGCTCACTTTTGCCAGATACTTGCATAATTTCATGCACAATGAGTTTATTGTTAAGGGAGTGTCTTGCATGTATTTTGTGAACGTGAGCGTCTCTTTTATCATAAACGGTTTTGACGCGTGTGCAGCAGGCACTTATTTTGACAAAACACATAATGCACATGGTTCACATGACGCAACAAACACATATTTTGAATACACGAGCAACACACATGACACTTCAAACACTTACAGTCTTGTTCAAAATAATAGCAGTACAATGTGACTAACCAGAATAATCAAGGTTTTTAGTATATTTTTTATTGCTACGTGGCAACCAAGTTACCAGTAGGTTCAGTAGATTCTCAGAAAACAAACAAGACCCAGCATTCATGATATGCACGCTCTTAAGGCTGTGCAATTGGGCAATTAGTTGAAAGGGGTGTGTTCAAAAAAATAGCAGTGTCTACCTTTGACTGTACAAACTCAAAACTATTTTGTACAAACATTTTTTTTTTCTGGGATTTAGCAATCCTGTGAATCACTAAACTAATATTTAGTTGTATGACCACAGTTTTTTAAAACTGCTTGACATCTGTGTGGCATGGAGTCAACCAACTTGTGGCACCTCTCAGCTGTTATTCCACTCCATGATTCTTTAACAATTCATTCACATTTCTTGGTTTTGCTTCAGAAACAGCATTTTTGATATCACCCCACAAGTTCTCAATTGGATTAAGGTCTGGAGATTGGGCTGGCCACTCCATAACATTAATTTTGTTGGTTTGGAACCAAGACTTTGCCCGTTTACTAGTGTGTTTTGGGTCATTGTCTTGTTGAAACAACCATTTCAAGGGCATGTCCTCTTCAGCATAGGGCAACATGACCTCTTCAAGTATTTTAACATATGCAAACTTATCCATGATCCCTGGTATGCGATAAATAGGCCCAACACCATAGTAGGAGAAACATGCCCATATCATGATGCTTGCACCTCCATGCTTCACTGTCTTCACTGTGTACTGTGGCTTGAATTCAGAGTTTGGGGGTCGTCTCACAAACTGCCTGTGGCCCTTGGACCCAAAAAGAACAATTTTACTCTCATCAGTCCACAAAATGTTCCTCCATTTCTCTTTAGGCCAGTTGATGTGTTCTTTGGCAAATTGTAACCTCTTCTGCACATGCCTTTTTTTAACAGAGGGACTTTGCGGGGGATTCTTGAAAATAGATTAGCTTCACACAGACGTCTTCTAACTGTCACAGTACTTACAGGTAACTCCAGACTGTCTTTGATCATCCTGGAGGTGATCATTGGCTGAGCCTTTGCCATTCTGGTTATTCTTCTATCCATTTTGATGGTTGTCTTCCGTTTTCTTCCACGTCTCTCTGGTTTTGCTCTCCATTTTAAGGCATTGGAGATCATTTTAGCTGAACAGCCTATCATTTTTTGCACCTCTTTATAGGTTTTCCCCTCTCCAATCAACTTTTTAATCAAAGTACGCTGTTCTTCTGAACAATGTCTTGAACGACCCATTTTCCTCAGCTTTCAAATGCATGTTCAACAAGTGTTGGCTTCATCCTTAAATAGGGGCCACCTGATTCACACCTGTTTCTTCACAAAATTGATGACCTCAGTGATTGAATGCCACACTGCTATTTTTTTGAACACACCCCTTTCAACTAATTCAACTAATTGCCCAATTGCACAGCCTTAAGAGCGTGCATATCATAAATGCTGGGTCTCATTTGTTTTCTGAGAATCTACTGAACCTACTGGTAACTTGTTTGCCACGTAGCAATAAAAAAATATACTAAAAACCTTGATTATTCTGGTTAGTCACATTGTACTGCTATTATTTTGAACAAGACTGTACTTTGAATTTGCCCCCCTTGGATGAGCAGTCACGAGCCGCCACTATTATTAACAAAGTCATGCCATTTTTCATTTGGTGTGGATCTATGCAATTTCTTGATCTTGCACCTAACCCAGACTTTTTCACTTGCTACCCCCCCAAAAAAGGCAAGCTTGACCTCTGCTGACAAGAGGACCAATCAAAAGCTTATAATAGAAAATAAATATGGTTGACCCTGCTACATTAGAAAGGTTTTGAAGAGAAACCCTGAAACTGAACTTACCCTGAATCGCTGAAAGTAGAGACTAGGACGACCTTTTACTCTTCCCATGACATAAAGAAAGTCAGGGGTCAGGACAAAGGGGACTCTTTCTCTGTTCACCCCCATGAAGCTCTTGGTGTTTCCCAAAATGTGTCCAAAATCAATGTGGAATAAATTTCCTGAGGAAAACAAAGCAGGCAAAAACAAATTCTTAGTGGAAATTGTTCACATAATGCTCTTTGAACTATATGATTTTAGTTTTCATATAATATTCATTTTTTGATAAACTATTCCTTTAAATATTGTTTTATCCATTATTTTCTAAGTTATTTTTAAATGTTCTTTCACATTTGGTTTTAATTATATTATATCATCAGTTGTGAGACCTGCTGTGTAATTAAACTCAAACTTAACCAAAATACCCTTTTTGTTTAAAAGAAATGCGTCAAATATATGATATGACTCAATTCTTACAACAATTTGTTATTATATCTTGAACAATTTAACAGACCATTACTGTATTACTTCTTTTTTATAATTCACTGGTTGTGCAATTACGTCTTTTTGGTTGTGAATGAATTTAAAGGGACACTCCACTTTTTTAAAAATATGCAAATTTTCCATTGCAATCTCATTACTGATTGGCTGACTTTGCTGCCACTCAAAAAATGTAGCCAATTATTTTTAAGTGGAGGGGCAGTGAGATGCCTGTGATGTCATAAGCATCAGTTTTTCAGATTGGGCCGTTTTCTGGCTGACATTTCTAAAAGAAGAATTTCTATGAGACTGAGATGTTTAGCATGTCTAGCACTTTTTGTATGTTTGTGAATGTGGGTAGACTACCATTATTCAACAAAGACAAGGTAAAAATGTTTTTTTTAATTCTCTGTCCCCTTTAAACATTTGATTTTTTACAGTTTTGGAATCCAGTTAGCCGATATCTGGGTCTGGTGGTATCACTTTTAGCATAGCTTAGAATAATCTATTGAATCTGATTAGACCATTAGCATCAAGTTTAAAGATGACCAAAGAGTTTCAATATTTTTCCTTTTCAAAATTTGACTCTTATGTAGTTACATCGTGTACTAAGACCGACGGAAAATTAAAAGTTTCTAGGCCGGTATGGCTAGAACTATACTCTCATTCTGCCGTAATCAAGGACTTTGCTGCTGCAACATGGCTGCAGGGGGCGCAATGGTGATACACAGCACCTGAAAATAGTCCCCCTTTCAATAGCGGGGGACTATTTTCGATCACTGCGTAATTTTATTGCGCCTCCTGCTGCCATCTTATGGCAGCAAAGTCCTTGAATGAGTGTATAATTCCTTGCCATATCAGTCTAGAAAATCGCAACTTTAAATTTTCCGTCGGTCTTACTACACGATGTAACTACAGAAGAGTCAAATTTTAAATAGCAAAAATATTGAAACTCTTTGGGTTTTTTTTAGCGCAATGCTAGGTCTAATCAGATTCAATGGATTATGCAAAGCTATGCTAAAAGTGCTAGCGCCAGACCCGGAGATCGGCTGAATGGATTCCAAAACGGTAAAACTCAAATGTTAGGAGAGCTGGAAAATTAGCATATTTCCAAAAAAGTGATGTGTCCCTTTAACATTTTACTCATTTGGTGAACACTTTTATCCAAAGCCGAATTATAGTGCATTAAAATTTTAACACTGGGATCTAAACTCACAACCTTTACAATGCTAACCCAATACTCAACCAAAACCTTTACCTTGATCTGTTATCATAATGTTGTCATTGTGGCGGTCCCCTATACCCAGTACATATGTGGCCACACAGTATCCAGCACACGAGTTCACAAACTTCTCTATAGCCTGAAAGTGCTGTTGCATTGAAGTTTAAAACAAAAGGAAGAGAATCAGATATATGCTTATTAGACTGTAGACTTATTTGTCATGTTTTTGTTGGTAGACTTATTTGTCGTGATGCCAAATAGGCCATAAAAAAAGCATTGTAGTGGAGAGGGAAGTGAAGGCTCCCATGGGAGAATTAACAAGCTTACTTTTTCCTGTAATGAGCACTTTCTCTCAAGCCAGTCATACAAAGCATTATTTTTAAATGCCCCCGCTACACCTCCCTGACTCCGCTGGACAGAAGCGATAGTGACTGCATTTCGTACAATCTCAATCATACCTGTATTAAAAAAACTTTTATGTAAATGGTTATACAATTATATTTTTGCAGTGTTCTTTATATTATGTATAGGGGCGGTTTCCCGGACAGGGATTATCCTAGTCCCAGACTAAAATGCATGTTGGAGCTGCCTTAAAAACACCTTGTACTGACATTTCCTAACATATATCAGTGCTATTGTTTTGTCACAAGATGCACACCAGTATTGTTTATTGTAAGGTTTGTTTGTATCTACTACTTAAAGGAATAGTTGGGCCAAAAATGATATTAAACCCATGATTTACTCACCCCCAAGCTGTCCGAGTTGCATATGTCCATCGTTTTTCAGACAAACACATTTTCGGATATTTTAGAAAATGTTTTAGATCTTTCAGTTGATTATGTAATGTTACGGGGTCCACGACCTTCAAGTCCAAAAAAAGTGCGTCCATCCTTCACAAATGAAATCCAAACGGCTCCAGGATGATAAACAAAGGTCTTCTGAGGGTAATCCGCGCGGTGTTGTTGTAGAAATATCCATATTTAAAACTTTATGAACGAAAATAAATACCTTCCGGTAGCGCCGCCATCTTTGACTCCTCTGTATTCAGGAGAGAGTATTAGCGTAGTGTACGCACTTTTCTTAGTGACGTATGACAAATTCAGAGGGCGGGAGCACAGAGCAGCAGCAGAGTAGCCTCCGTAGGCTTCGTAAGCTCTCATCCTGAATGCGGACGCAACTAAGATGGCGGCGCTACCGGAAGGTAGTTATTTTAGTTTATAAAGTTTTAAATATGGATATTTCTACAACAACACCGCGCGGATTACCCTCAGAAGACCTTTGTTTATCATCCCGGAGCCGTTTGGATTTATTTTGTGAAGGATGGATGCACTTTTTTTGGACTTGAAGGTCGTGGACCCCGTAACATTACATTTAATCAACTGAAAGATCTAAAACATTTTCTAAAATATCCGAGAATGTGTTTGTCTGAAAAACGATGGACATATGCAACTCGGACAGCTTGGGGGTGAGTAAATCATGGGTTTCATATCATTTTTGGCCCAACTATCGCTTTAAATGTCTTAATTTAACTAAGGCCTGTCCGAGAAACAGCCTTTTTATGTAGTAAACAGTAAATCACAAATAAATTAATTTAGCTTTAATTTTCATAGACTTACGTCACATATGCGCTAAATGTTGCAATTGACCAATCAGAGTAAAGTTTTTTACATTGTGGTGTAATAATTACCTATAACTTTATTGAGTTTCTGTTAATATTTGTTTAATGTTTTATGTGCCCTTACTTCTGTATTTTACTCATAAGAACACTGTTCATGTACCTATGTTGTATCCTGTTGAAATGCATCCATAGGGCACAAGGTTTAAGTTTAAACCTTTCTCTTGCCAAATTGAGTCCATCACCATGAGTGTCTAAACAATTTGTGTAAAAATGTTAATTTCTGAATTACAATTCAATTGAATACATTTCTCATTGGTTGATTTTTTTACCTGGATGACGAGCATGTCCTGTCTAAGGTCATCTCCATGCTTGAAGATAATGCCTACATATGGTGAGGCTGGAGCTTCTGACTCCATGCAGGAGAACTCAAGCCAAAGTGGCTTTTTCTTCGACGCCATCACTTTACATTCTTTTAGCTGTGTGGGGAACGGTTTGTGTCAGGGAATCATTTTAAAGGGGTCAGGTACAGGGTATAGTTTGGGATAAAGCTAAGTAGACAGCACACCAAACATAGAAAAGCTCACAAAGAAAGAGCTTTAAAAATTTTCATATTTAACCATGCAAGTAACTCACCATGATGGTTCCCGCTCTGACTCGAGGATCAAATGGCACCTGGAAGTTGAAGGGTAAACCGCACTCTTCCAGTAACTCCTGGAGCTTCTGAGGAGCTGATACACAAACATTTTTTATAGCAATACCACTGCCACAAATAGGTCAATAGGGGATAGGTGTTTGAACTACTACTACCTGTAGGAGGAAGATCAGTCTTATCTGGATAAAGGCTCTTCACCGTTAGGGCAACATCATGCAGGCACTTGACAACTTGTACTTGACGCTGGAACTCTGTCAACATGGCCTTCCCACAGCCTATCAGATATGCCTCTAGTATGACAGCCATGCGTTCCCGAAAAAACGGGCACTCTGCCACCTCACTCTTCATGTACCAGAAAAAGAAATGTCCGATTCTTTTGCTCTGTGTAGCAGATGTTAAAAAGACAAGCAGTGCACCTTTCTTCTGACAGGTAATATTGTATACCCTTTGTATTCATAATGATACAAAGGGTGATAAGATGACAAATTGCTTACCCTGAGTGACCTTTTGAGGAGGAATCGTGCCAGGCAACTGTCATGATACGGCTCAACTTTAAGGGTCTAACGTATAGCATAATTAGAAAATGTGTTGTACATGTGACACTATCTTTAAAAAAAAAACCAAGTTTCAATAGCTTTACCTGAACCAGTTGCAGCAGGTACTTAAGCACATCTTCATTGCTCAGCATCTCTAATCGTTGAACAGCCAATCTTCTGACCATCACATCTGCATAATCCACACTCAGAAGCTCAAGGGCCACAGATAGTTCAATGTCCTCTGGTTCCCAGTGACTCAGGAGCCAATGGACATCTTGGACACCGATTGGCTGCATCCAGTCCACTTTGCGAAGAAACTGTGGTAGATTTGAGGCATAGTGAACGCTTTCCTCTTTGAACCACCTCAAGGAATGTTTTCCAGGTTCTGGGGAACATGTATCTGATATAGGAGATGCACCACTACAGGGTAAGAAAACACCAGAGGAGCTTTTGGTATTGGGCAGGATAACGGGGAAGCTGTAGCGATCCAACAAAAATGTAATAGCCATCGATTTGGCCACATCAGGGTTAGTGGCAGTAGAAAGCTTATCAGCTTTATAAGTAAACAACCCCTCGTTGCATTCTAGATAGGGCCACATGTGCAAAGTGTGTGGGCCTTGGCTAAGAAGAGATCGGTGGTCAATTAACTGGAGGTTTACGAAATACAACCCTTTAACTTTTTCCTTCTGGCAGTCTGGGACTTTAGAGGAACTTGACTTTGTGACTTCCACGACACCGGCATTTATGGTGAAGCCTAATTTAGCTCCATAAGGGATATCTCTGATGAGAATATCAAAGTCCAGCCAGGTGTCCCACAGCACTTCATCTGCAAACTCTTTTGAAGTTGAACGAACCGATGACACAACCTTGCCGCCATAGATTATAGTGGCTTCAACGTGAACAAACTGAGGTACCTTACTCGGAAGATCTGGGATGTCAAACCCCACGAGTTTAACTCTGAATTTTCTGTCACAGTCCCACATAGACATCATTACGATTTCTTCCACTTCCTTTCCTGTGAGGGAAAGTTCCTCATGGGAGATTGAGAGACCCGTGAGACTGTCTACCAGTGGCCAAAACTCTTGTTGTACCGTGTCATCTGGGAGGGATGAAACGGCGACTACTGAGAGATGAAGCTCCAATGTGTTCTTCAGGCAATGCCTGACCCATAAAAAGTCTGAAAGCATAAATTCCCCACTCAGGAATTCCTCTCTGCCACACACTTTGAGTACATAATCAACAGACCACTTGTCAAATGACCGGTCAACCATAATGACTGGTAATGATTCCCATACGATCTTGAGGAGATAACTGGGTGTATGTTTTATGCTAGTTATAATGGAAACACTTGAATTATTGTGATAAAGGGTCACTGGGAGTTTCCACTGAACTTGATCCTTTTCGTCCATTGGAAGTGCCGTGGAAGTCGTCCACGGTTCAGTGGCATACATTACTGGATCCCGTTTTTTCAGCTCTTCCCTTCGCGGTGTGGCAAACTTTCTTTGGGTAAAGCAAAGCTCACTTAAGCGATTAGCGTTCGAGTCCAAATCATAGCCGATCAGCTCATTCAGAATGCCTTGGAAGTGAATTCTCTCCTCACAGGCAGTCTGTTGAGCCAACACGGTGACACAGAGGGTTTGAAGACCATCAGCACCTTGAACCCAGGGTGCGTCCAAAGTTCGCAATACCTGATAGTCGTCATAAATTTCATACCACTCGTCATCCTTGAGGTACAACAAACTGTATCGCTCTGGGTCAAGAAGGACAAACGGTTCAGGAAGTCTGTTGGTCTCCTGTGCTAGCATGCACAGGCGTACACGGAGCTGGTGGACATTGCATTGTGCTGGTAGTTTGATCTGAACTGAATCCTGGCTGTCTACTGCCTGAACACCTTCTCTGGCAGCAGGTAACTTGCAGGTAAATACCAGGCTTTGGACAGAAGAAGGAAAACGTTCAAGTTTTCTTTTAATAAAGGGTTCTTCTTGCTGGAATGCATCCAATTTGTTCTCCATGGATGCTAGATAGAATGAAATGAGCAATGTTAATTTTATAAAATAATTGTATTTTTAATATTTAAATATTTATACTAAAATGTTTACATAAATCAACAGTTACTAACATTGTAACCATGTTTAAAGGAGAAAAAAAGTGTTGCTTCTTTACTTTAATTTCTATGTTCAGTTTGCAGACCCTGTCTGCAGGTTAAAGGGATAGTTCACCAAAAAATGAAAATTCTGTCATCATTTACTCAATCTCATGTTGTTATAAAACTGTATGAATTTCTTTGTTCTGATGAACACAAAGGAAGTTATTTTGAAAAATATTTGTAACCAACCCGATCAGAAGCCCCATTGACTTCAATGGTTTTTTTTATGAAGTTCGGGGCTCACCTTTGGGTGTATCTCTTTATACTGACATTACAATGTTTTATAAGCAAAAGTCTGATACTAATGATCTAAAAATAAAGACTAAGAAAACATAACTGCAATCATAACTCTTACCTGTATGCGTGACTTTGGTCTCAGTGAAGTTTTTCTCTCTTGTGCATGAGAGAATGTGTCTGTTTTATTTCCCTTCCTGTTATATGCTCACTGTTTGAAGTTAAGTGCAGTTCGTTGCATAATGGCTCATTACTTCCTTGTTCTTTTGTCTCTTTGCACCTAAGAGGAAGACAGTAATTTACTCTGTAATTTAATCATTTTCTCTCGGGATTCGTTAACAGCATCTCAGAATCGATTTTCCATTTTTATTGTTGGTAGGTTTTATTTAATTCCTATGTGATTGTATGATAAGTGTTTATCTGTATCTTCTCCTCATTAAATAAAATGAGGCTTTAATCTGCATCCCTGGCAAAGTGGGAAGGGAGTGTTTACAGCCTCAACTGGAGAACATGTTGCTCTTTACAACCACTAGAGGAAGCTCTCCTACACTTATCTACTTTGGTGAAGGACCTGTTGGATTATCAGACCATGCACACACTGCACACTTTTAGAGCATGCGACCCTCTGTTAAAGGGATAGTTCACCCCAAAATAAAAATTCTGTCATCATTTACTCAATCTCATGTTGTTACAAGCCTGTATACATTTCTTTGTTCCTATGAACACAAATGAAGATATTTTGAGGAATATTTGTAACCAAACTGATCAGAGGCCCCATTGACTTCCATAGTATTATTTTTTCTTACTATCAGTGGGGCCTCTAATCAGTTTGGTTAAAAACATTTCTCAAAATATCTTTTATTTGTGTTCATTAACACAAAGAAATGTATTTTAGTTTTGGGTAAACTCCATTTAAGCCCTAATTAAAACGGACACAAGGTTCAGGTCCACCCAAACAGATACATGAAATAAAAGATGTCAGGTAATACTGAAACTTAATTGTTTTGAAAGCTATAGTCCTGTTGTGAAAGTGGGACTTGAAGGTCTGGTTGCTATGCAATATTAGCAGGCACTTCAGAATATGTAATGCTATAGGATCTGTATTAACATATTTGTGACAAAAGAAGTAAGTGAGGTGGTCGCTGAGATATTTGTGCTATCTGTGTAGTCATTACAGTTTTATAATTGAATTCATTTTCAAGGGTTTAATAACCACAGGAACCGCAGATAGCAGACATCTCTATGGAGATACCATAGATTGGTTAATTTCCAATCTATTTGAACAAGATATGAACTCTTAATATCTATCTATATATATTTTATTATGACACCTTATTATATTTATATCATGAAATACATCTAAAGCAAGCAAACATAAAAAATGTGAGCATTTTACGAAACCTTTTATTTTGTTTTACCTGATGCTTTTTGCACAATTTCACATGTAAGTAAAAAAGCTACATTTACCAATTTGAACAAACCCAGAAAGAAAAGGGTAACATTTATATTCATGCATATTTATCATTTTTAGGTGTCAATGAAATTACATCTAGAAACACATCTAAAGAGCCTTGAACACAAAATGATAACATAATTGATGTAACTACATTACTTAACATGAACTAATAATGAACTGCACTTATACAGCATTTTTAATCGTTGTTAATGTTAATTTCAACAATTAGTAATACTTTATTAAAATCTTGTTAACGTTAGTTAATGCACAGTGAACTAACATGAACAAACAATTAAAAGCTTTATTTCTATTAACTAACATTAACAAAGATTAATAAATACTGTAACAAATGTATTGCTCATGGTTTGTTCATGTTATTAATACTAATAATACTAATAATGTTAACTAATGAACCTTATTGTAAAGTGTTACCACATTTCTTAAATATAAAATATAAATTTTATCAATTTATCAGAGCATCTGCATTTTATACAAAAAGGTTAACCTTTGCTAATACCTCATAATACCTCATTATTATGTTATTATCAGTGTGAATGACATGATACTTTATAATATTACCAGGAATTTAAGAGTGTGTATTAAATTTTATAGGCTATACATATACATTTGCCTATATACACTTATACCTATCCCACTTAGGATATCGTGTTATACCAAAACTGGTTTACAAAGGCACACTGCTTGTTTTCAAATGTTTATATTTATGGTAAATAGTGAAATAAGTATAATAAATAAGTGAATGATGAGTTAAAAAAATAAACATCAGCACTATGCATAACAGATGCAAAAAAACATACAAAAACATTTAAGAAGACAGATTCGATGTAAATAAAACTACATTAATAAAATCATTAAATGCATATTCAGTGTGCATTAGTAAAGTTTACAAATATATTCATCTTGCATTAATGTACTCTATTGTGCATTTTATTACATAATAATTTACAATATTTTTAAACACTGTACATATATTTTAAGGTATTGGTTTAAGACATTGCATTTAAAAAAAAACTATTTTTCACAATAAACTTTAAAAAGACAAGAGTTACGCATATAAAACAAAAAAAGCCACATGTTTATTCTTAATCCTCTCAAACCATTCTGCGTCTTTAAAATGTTGTGAAAGGACTAAAAACCTCTTGAAAGATCTCAAGAGTTGCCTTTATTGATTATCTGTAATCCCTGTCCCTGCCTACGCACGGTCTCTTTGTTGTTTCCACCACAGCAACCTAGGCAGAGCTTTCCTCACCTCCTTGTTATGCAGACCGTAGATGAGAGGATTTATACAAGGTGGCACTTGCAGCAAGACCACCAACATGATGTGCAGAGTCCCTGCTGAGGTCCAGCCAGGGGGGTAATTCAGTGAATGGATCATCGCTATGGTGCCTTGAAGTTCCCACAGAGCATCGGACACAATCTTTAAAAAGATGGGGAGCAGCTGAAGTAGAAACATGGAACAGTAGAAGAGCACGGTTTTGCGTGCCCTTTTGTTTACCTGTTGGAACGGTTGTACGGCGTTGCTTGCCTCCTGATACATCCTCAAATATGAGAAAAAATATGAAAAGACACAAAGAATGGTCAAACCAAGCCCCACCACTTTACGAAAGACTGCTGGAGCCCGTGGGAAACCCAGGTGTGTCTCTATGGTGTCTGGTTCACAAAGGAGTCCCGTAGTTGGTTGTCCCAGCAATGAGGGCTTATGTCCTGCAGTGATCAATCCTGTGGTTACTGCAGAAAGACCTACTGAAATAAACCAGGTGAGCCCAACTATTAGGTGAAGGCGCTTAGTGGTTAAAATGTACAGGTAGTAGATAGCATGGCACACATACAGGTAACGCTCCAAAGCCATGCAGGTGACCGTAAGCACAGTGCAGAAAACACATATTGTGTTAATGAAGAACTGCATGAGACACCAAGCTCCGTAATCCAGCGTGGTTTTCTGCAGCAGGCAATATGTCACTGTCGGACCTTGGGTGACAATGAGCAAAACGTCACTCACAATAAGATTTTTTAGCAGAGCAAACCTTGGCTCCCAGGATAGATCTTCTGAACTTCCAATACTTAGCAACGTGCAACAATTCACAAAAAGCGAGATGATGGTCATCATCACAAAAACACAAACCAGTACCTGTACTGCTGTATCAGATGGCAGAATGGATCTGAAGAGGCAGTGTCCATGTTCCAACAGCTGGAGGTTGTCAAATGTGCTGATGTTGACGTCCAGCTGTGTAGCACAGCCAGCAGCAACAACCCAAAGCATGAAGCATGGTGTGGCATGTTTAAGATGCATCTGGACGGCGGGTGTAATAAGGATCCACGTGTGATGGATGTTGTGCGCTTTGAGTGATAGCTTCGGGGGTTTTAAGGACACGCGCGGTGATGCTCGTATTCATTGAGCGCACGCAGATGTGTGAGTCGCTGCAGATGTGGACAGGTGAGTGCCTTCTAGAGAGGTGGGGCTTATTTCATCTCAAAAGCACAATAAGAACAAAGATTTGATTGGCATTTAAATTGCCCATTTGAAAAGAGAAAAACAGCAGAGAATAATTGTGTAATTTTGTAATTAAAGTCTATTATTTTTGCCACAGTAATTTTGGATAATAGGATAAGTCGTTCTTTTGTGATATTTTTACATTTACATATTTGCGCATCTGGCAGGTGTTTTTTTTTTCAAAAGCGACATGGATATTAAGATATACAGTACATCATACAAATTCACTATGTCATGTTCCCATCGGTCGAACCCATGACCTTTGGTGACGCAATGCTCAAAATAAACATACTTATTGTTTAGCTCAGGGGTCTCCGACGTGGTGGGTAGCTCGCACGAGTCTGTGAGGTGCCCGCCAAAGCACATTCTATTAATAGTCTCAATTTTAATATTTATTTATTACATATTTTTGTTTATATTGCTTTATTTGTTACGCGCCGCACAAAATTAACACTAGCCGCCACGAATAGATTTTTCATTTACATTCTTATTTTACTATTTAAATGGCTTTTTTCATTGTTGTGAGCGCGCCTCTCTTGTGCACGGTCTCTCTCCCCTGCTGCGTGCAGCACCTTGACAGCGCTTCTCACACGACACTGAGTGAATAATTAAAAGTTGGCGCGCTGTTTTCCATGTGCATTTCTCCGTACTTGCCTTTTTACATAAACGTCAACAGATGTTACTGACAGAAGATGGCTGATCGAGTTTATCATCTTAAGGAAAGGTTAGCATTGGTTTTCCCACACATAGACGGGTTCTCTCTGTGTGCAAGTTCTCTCCTCCCTATGCCTATGGTGCAGTATCTCCTCACGTGTTCTGTAGTAACTCCGAATTTACTATACAATACTATCACTTGCATTTACAATTAAAAGTGCTCACAACAAGACAAGAAGAGCAACAGTGCTCTGCACTGCATGAGGGACAGGTAATATAGCCAAAATCACCTTGTATATCAGCTATTCAATGTGAATGTATGGTGATTTTGTCAGACAATGTCGCGTGTATAAATAAGGAGTTTAGCAGTAGTTAAAGTAACTGCTGGTTAGATTAAACACGAGGTGTTATTAACAAACACAGTCAGATGAGACAGAGAGTACTAATTTTTAAGTGCCAACCTAGGGGCAACCTTCCTATCTCTCTGATGAATCCAATACGGAAGTGATTTAAACTGCAATTCATCGACTGGCCGCTAGAGGCAGGCTCCAAAAGGGAATCAATTCCCATAGACCTCCATGTTAAAATGGCCAACTTAACAGTAGAAAATAATATGTTTACAGCCTGGTACAAAAAGTGTTTTTGGTCTATAGCTAATTTTGCCCTTCATGACAACTGTGAGGGGGGTGAATTTCTTTGTAACTCATCCGTTTAAATTATATTAAGCCTTAAAGTTCTGCAACAAGAAGTGACCTCACACAGATTCGCTTGCAGAACAGTTGCACAAGAGCTGAAAAAGTATTTGTGCTGCAAATAGTTAAACTTAACATTAAATTATTTATTCAAATACAATACGTTGTTCAAATACAATAATTGTCATTAATGTTTTTTTTCCTTTTTTTCTTTTCTGTTCATGAAGTGACTGGCATATCAGTAGCCTTTTGTGGCGAGGACTCCGCGGTTGCTCTTTATAATAACGTGTTAATGATGTGGAAGTAGGCTAATGAATGCACTTTGACACTTTTTGGGGGGAGGTGTAAAGTATAGGGAAATGTATGGGGAAGGAGGGAATAAAAAAAGGGAAAAACAATGTGTTTTTGGTTTTACTGCTGTGTGGTACCGTTAGACGTATTGTTTTATTGTGCTTTATGGTTTTGTTTGCACGCGTGGGAGTTAAGGATACCTCCTAATATAAGTCTGCACTGTAAAAAAAACTCCATAGAAATTACAATGTTATTGCAGCTGGGTTGCCGGTAATTTACCGTAGATTTAAATTTATGTTATTTACTGGCAAGAGTTTGTTCAAATTTAAATACATTTTAAATATTAAGTCTTTATCTTTACAGAATAAAACTATACAATAACAGCCTCATGCAAAGCATTCTGGGAACCAGAAAACATCATAAACCTTTTTCTTTGCTTCTTTGAACAAAATGTTGCCAGTTTAAATCTACGGTAAGTTACCGGCAACCCAGCTGCAATTTCTACTGAATTTGTTTACAGTGTGGACAAATACAGGCAATAAACCAACAATCCAGTTTGGGTTTTGTGTGAAAGCTATCCTGTCTCCTGCTGGATCTTCTGGGGAAAATACACACCACAGTATTTAAAGATCCTCTCTCTCACACATGCATGCGCACACACACACACAGAAAGAGCGAGAAATCTGCTCCCCTGTGCACGCCCACGCATATAATTGTGGGACAACCCTGCTGGAAAAAACAACATACCACCAAGACCAGCATTGTTTTGGTGCTGGTTTGCTGGTGGCCACCAGCATAGACCAGCATATTCCCATACTGGGTTGGTGCTGGTTTAGCTGCTCAACATGACCTCACAAAGTTCCGTGGTAGAGTAACAGAATATTTAGAAAATTTTTCCGTGGCATTGTCACAGATCTCCGCATTTTTCCGTGGCCGTACATTGTCATTGTCACAGATTGGTTACTTAACTGCATTTTCTTTTTTTTTCAGCCATTGTTGCTTCGGTTTAGGGTTCCCAGGTGAAAAAGTAGTACACTTCCATAGTGTACTTAAAGTGCTTTATTTTCGCACACTAATTTTGTACTTAATATACTAAAAAGTCATCTTTAGTACTTCTTAAGATGTTCTTAAAATCATCTAAGTGTACTTCACTGTGCTATTTTGAGACACCATGAATATGAACTAAAATGCATTTTTAACATACTATCTCTGTATTAAAAAATGTATTTACTCAACACTTGAATTAAACTTGAACTCAACTTTCATACAAAGATGGGTTCAAGTTTACTAAAAGTGGTATCTAAATACATTTTTTAAATACATTTTTAGCACATTTTAGTTCATATTTATGGTGTCTCAAAATAGCACAGTGAAGTACACTTAGATGATTTTAAGAACATCTTAAGAAGTACTAAAGATGAATTTTTAGTATATTAAGTACAAAATTAGTGTGCGAAAATAAAGCACTTTAAGTACACTATGGAAGTGTACTACTTTTTCACCTGGGTTAGATTTGGTGTTTGCGTTAGGATGTCACTTTAAGTACTGGTTTATACTATTTTTTCTGATTTATTCTTTTATATTTTCTAAATTTTAAACCATTGTTGCCTGGCGTTAGGGTTAGAGTTGGGCTTAGGTAAGGATGTCATTTTTATGTAAATCTGACCCTAAACTGAAGCAACAATGGTTAGAAAATAGGACAAAACAGTTAAGTAACCAATCCGTGACAATGACAAAAAAAAGAAAGTCCGTGGTACGGCCACGGAAAAATGCGGAGATCCGTGACAATGCCACGAAAAAATGAGCAAAATATTCCGTGACTAAACGATGGAAATTCGTGAGATCAGGTTGAGCTGGTGGTCATCAGCATACCGGCACCAGCATCCCATGTTGGTCATACCAGCAAGACCAACATATGTTGTGTTTTGGTGCTGGTATGCTTGTGACCAGATAAACCAGCATGGACCAGCATGGGAATGATGCTGGTCTATGCTGTTTTTCTGCAGGGAGGACAATGAATATGTCTCATGAGACAGGAAATAAACCTAACATTGGATTCGGATATGCCTTGATGCTTTCATGCCTTAAAATGCTGCCTCCAAAGGCAGCATTTTATAGCTTTTGGAAGCAGCCTACATCTGTGTTAGTAGTGAGCATTTCTACTTTGCCGAGATAACTGCTCATTGACATATCAAGATGCTAATTATTTATACAACATGATTATTGCACAGGTGTGCCTTAGGCTGGCCACAATAAAAGGCCACTCTAAAATGTGCAGTTTTATCACACAGCACAATTCCACATATGTCACATGCTGACTGCATGTCCACCAGAGCTGTTCCCCGTCAATTAAATGTTAATTTCTTTACCATAAGCCGTCTCCAAAGAATTTGGCAGGACATCCAACTGGCCTCACAACTGCAGACCATGTGTAAACACATAAACACACCAGCCCAGGACCTCCATATCCAGCATCTTTACCTCCAAGACCAGCCACTCGGACAGCTGCTGCAACAATCAGTTTGCATAAGCAAAGAATTTCTGCACAAACTCTCAGAAACTGTCTTAGGGAAGCTACGTGCATGCACGTCGTCCTCATCACGGTTTCTGACCGCAGTTCGTTACCGAATTAAGTGGGCAAATGCTTCACATTCCATGGCATCTGGCACTTTGGAAAGGTGGTCTCTTCAGGGATGAATCCGGCTATTCACTGTACAGGGCAGATGGCAGACACTGCCTGGTTTTCGGACCCCCCAATACAGTAACACTGCACCTTTTATTGTGCAATAATCATGCTGTCTAATCAGCATCTTGATATCCATGCTGGATGGATTATATTGGCACAGGAGAAGTGCTTACTAACACAGGTTTGTGAACAATATTTAAGAGAAATACGATCTTTGAGTTCAGCTCATAAAAAAGTGTTACATTTATAATTTTGTTCAGTGTCGTATTAATGATTGTTGTAATCATTGAAATATCTACCCTATTGGGCACAAACCAAGTGCGACCCATGAATGATCATTGGTTGAATATACTGAATGAGTCAACTGAGTCAAAACAAATAGCTTTAACGATATAAAATGATACATTTCATTCATGGTCCACTATCCCCTGTGTGTTTGTGTAAAAACAATGTAGGGTAAATTTAGGCATTGAGATAAATGTCAGAGGTGTCCTGACATTCAACCCATATCGATACCTGAATACAGCCTATATCTAATTACTGGACTGGAAATATTAATGTTATGACTTTCTTTAGGATATATAAAAATATTTATATCACAACAGTTACATATTTGGCAGCATGGCACGTTAAATTACACTTAAATTACATTTAAACCCATTCAAAAATCCCATGGCATTTAGTTGACTATGACTAGACTAAAACAAACAATTCAGATACAGTAACTAAAATTTGTCTTAACCTAAATAGCATCTTAGTCAAAAGACTATGGCTAAAACAAATTCTGCTGTCAAAATTAACACTAGTTCACTCTTTCCTTATTTAGTGCTCTACATGTCTACTTGTTCTTTAAGATTCAGCTGCTGTACTTAAGAATGTCCAAGAATAGATTGGGAGGAGGAGAGCTCAAGAGATGGCAGAGACAGAGTTTGCATTTGTTGCTGTCATTTAGCGAAGCTTAGCCTCCTGGAGTTCTTAGGGTGACATCATGGAGAATAAACTGAGCCCCTAGGATTACGTATACTCCACTTGTACCATCACAGTCTCTCTTAAGGATATTGAGGCAGGGCTGGATAGTGTTCAGTAAAGGCTGGCTTTACACTACTTGAGGATTATAAACAGTGATTACAGGACACTCAATGATTTATTGAATGATTTGTGATCACAGTATTCAACTATTCTTATGATCAAATTCACCAAGGTGCATTTATGGAAACCTCTACTTTTATGAGTTATGGGTTTTGATAATGTTAAATCATCAAAAAAGTAGGGTAGAAGCCACTAGTTCTTTGTAATTTTATGGAGGCAGTGTCACACACCTGTTTCTGAATTCTTAAAATGTGACCCTGTCTGTGAAATACATGCTAAAGTCTCATAATTGAATTATGAGATTAAGAGCATCAGTCAGTATGTTTACATTGATAACAATAAAACAGTATCAACTCAATTAAGACAATACTCTGATTAAGAAACTACTATTTAAACTGCAATTTTTTGTGACTTTATCTGGCTATAGTCATAATCATAGTAGACACAAATGTAATTTAGACAAAATTTGAGTATTCCTGTTTTAGTTGCATTATGACACTGTTAACATTGTGCGTGAGTTTTCACTGTATGTGCGACAGGAAACAGAAAAACATGGCAGGGGTCACAACTGTTTGACAGCAAACAAAAGTGCATCCCTGCATCTGAAGTACCTACTGTATAGGCTACTCATTGCTAAAACAGTATGTTCTATATAGTATAAATGTGGGTAGTAATTCGGACAAACTACATCTGCCATGTTAATAAATCACGTAACATACATCATCTTAACATCAAGTGGCCCAGGATAGTGTTAAACAAGCACAATTTGACTATTTTATTTCACTTATTTACATTTAAATAGAGGAGCGACACCTCTTCTTCTTTTTTTGTGGGTGACTCCTCTCGGGGCTCATGGGATAGTAAAGTGTCCATTGAATGCAAACTTTGCCGTAGTAGGTATATTTTTCGCCTACTGTTTTTGGAATACTATGATTTCGGACGAACTGCTCGCCTTGCATGATTTTCACCTGCTATAAGTTATGGAAGTAGATGATATCAGATGCAGCGCATGGCACGTATAGCATAATTTATTCCACTTTGACATGGGAACATTTGTGGACAGATTTCATTTACTTTCCATAGGTGTCCCTGTTACCTTGGTAACTAAACAAAACAAGACTTAAGAAATTATTAATATAAAGAAAAACACATATGAAAAGAATCTTTATCTTATCTATTCTAGAAATTGAAAAGTTTATATATTAACTTTTCAATTTTTTCCCAGTTACCTTGGTAACTGAACAAAACAAGATTTAAGGAATTACTATAAAGAAAAGCACATATGAAAATAATCTTTTATCTTATCTAAACTTGAAATTGAAAAGTTTATAATGTATATATATATATATATATATATATATATATATATATAGAGAGAGAGAGAGAGAGAGAGAGAGAGAGAGAGAGAGAGAGAGAGAGAGAGACAGTATCTGCATTAACAACAAGTGGCTTTCATGGTCATCACGTAATTTCCGGTAAACTCTGCTAAGAATACATAACAATAAAGTCCTTTTAAAGTAGTTTATTTATATAACTAGCAAAATAAACAACACTTAGATTCACTGTAAAAAAATTCCGTAGAAATTTCAATGTTATTGCAGCTGGGTTGCCGGTAATTTACCGTAGATTTACATTTATGTTATTTACTGGCAAGAGTTTGTTCAAAGTTTAAGAAATTTTAAATATTAACGAGTCTTTATCTTTACGGAATAAAACTATACAATAACAGCCTCATGCAAAGCATTCTTGGAACCAGAAATCATCATCAACCTTTTTCTGTTTTTGCTTCAGATTTTGTTTCCCAGAATGTTTTGCTTGATGCTGTTTTTTTTGTTTTACTCTGTAAAGACAAAGACTTGTAAATGTTTAATGTTCATTTAACTTTGAACAAAATATTGCCAGTAAAAAACATAAATTTAAATCTACGGTAAATTACCGGCAACCCAGCTGCAATTTCTACGGATTTTTTTTACAGTGTTATCTAGGAAACCAAAACATTTGTTATTTTCGATGAGGTTTTTTTTTAAGAGTTCAGTTTAGCAACTAGTTAAACCAATAAATAAACAGAATCCGGAATTAAAGTTCAGACCAGACGCGCAATCGCATGACCGCACGTGCGTCTGATGAAACCGTATATATATATACATTAGATTTAAGAGTAATAAAAAAAACACAAAATGCAGCAGCCACAACATACTACTGTAAAAACGACTGTATTTTTGCATTTTGAAAATACTAAAAAATACGTTTACACGAGAGCATGAAAATTCTTCATAAACCTTCCATCACTTCGACTATTTGATCTATTGCTTCACCATAAAATTGACTCTGATTGAGTCATGCAAACATCTGACGTATGCAACCAGTAAGAAGGGCCTATAGTTTGCATTAGCAACATTGACAAACAAGGCATTTATAGTAAGACAACTGATGGCCCCTGTATTCTAGTTTCTAACTATAATTTGATTGTTATCATAAATCTAATAATATATTGGGTAATTAAATATAATTTCTTCAAAGGTATGCAAACCAAAATATCATGATCCTACTAAACGGCTACTTCAACTAGGGGTACAATACTCAGCAATCAATTATTTTTTTATCATCAAATCATTGGACACCTATTAAGCAGTCGAAAACAAACATTTTATAATTTCAACAATTATTAAATGATCAATATGTTTAGAATCCAAATTCCAAAATCGGCCTTGGGGACCATAAATGGCAAAATGCCAACATATCCTCCAACCCATACGATTGCTTTGGTCGTTTGTCCATTTCACCAAATACGACCAATAGATGCCTTTACTGAATATGCGGCTCTACCGGCAGCAAGTGAAACTTAATATATTAGGGAGATAAAATTATATTTTGATGTATAATTTTGCTATGATACTGGGATAAGATTTTCAATTTAAACCGCCAGGATTAATTGTATTTTATTACAAATTACACTATTTAAGCATTTAGGGCAAATAACGTACCCATATATTTATTATATGATATAAACACAGCATACAAAACAGTCACAACTTTTAAAAAAGTGTACCGAGATCAAACGATCAATTTATTTGAATAAAAAATGCAAAAGTGATGATAATCCGCTGTAAATATCTGACCCGGACGTACACTGATTCAAAAACTGCCGTGATGCTACGTCATCTATGATTGTGAAAAGGCAATTGCATCATTATGTCTGCAGTTAATAATGTGAAGCACTATTGGCTGTTGTGACCGACTACGTCATGCTGGTTTATGTTTGATTGCCCTGGTGAAAAAATAGTATGCTAAATATATTTAATTTTGATATACTTAAGTATACTTGCAGTCACACTAATGACCAGTATACTTAAAGTGTGCTATTGATTAGTTTATTTAAAGAGTGCTATTTTGGAACAATTAATTTTGTACTTAATATATTTTAGTTGTATATTAATTGTAACAAAGTACAACTTTAAGTGTATTTAGTGTACTTTTGTGTGCTAAAGTGGAACAACTTTAAGTGTATTTAGTACAATTTAAGTACATGACTGTTTTTGTGCTAAATTCATGCTTGATAAGTGGATTTAGAGTGTGTTTTATTTATGTTAGGAGTACATTACAAATGTATTATGAGTGTCTTGCAAACATACAACCAGTATACCTTAAATAGACTGTTTGCCTACATTCTATATATTTTTGGCCAATCCAAAATTCTAAAAACTGCCCTGGTGAAAAATGAATATGCCAAGTACATTACATTTATGTACAGCTAGATTAGTAATGAGTATTCTTCAAGTGCGTTAATAATTAGTTAACTTAAAGAGTGCTATTTGGGGAATAGATTACTTTAGCTGGTAACATAACCAAAATATTTTTTTCCAAATAAATAAAAGCTGATTAAAAAAGTCAAAAACAATTCATTTTAAATATATTTAAAATATAGTTTTATTCACAGCATTCAAAGTGTACAGTATTTGCCTAAAAATTGAACAATTACTCATTGAAGAATGTCAAGATGATTGAGTTTTCAACGTCTTTCTCTCCCAAATCAACTTTAGTCTGGCAGGTTTTGGTTCAGCCTAAGGAAATCTGAAAAAGAGAGACAATAAGCTCAATTAAAAAGTGTTTAATATTAAAACATTACATTTATTTAAGACTTACTGCATTAAATCTATAGTTTACTGGCAGAGATTGTATAGCAGATATATTTTTACCCAAACTAGAGCTTGACTAAAATGTCATCATATATATTAAGGGGCGGTTTCCCAGACAGGAATTAGACTAGTCCTAGACTAAAATAAATGTAAGAGCTGTCCAAACTGAAAACAACTTGCTCTGACATATCTTAAAATACATCAGTGCCCTTTGTTTTACATCGTAATGCACATAAGTAATGTTTTTAGTAAGGCATGTTTGTTAAAACTATCCTAATTAAACTAAGGTCTAGTCCTGGATAAATCACTGTCGGGGAAACCACCCCTAAGAGTTTTCATTATAATGACTTGCCTATATGGGCTGCAAAATCCTCCTTACATAAAATACTTCAGCTCCTAAAGAAAGATTTTATTGTATTAAATTTACATGTAAAACTTGTCAGAAAGAAAATGCAACAAGCAGACATTTGAGTGGTTTCCTTGAAAGGGATTATCTTAAAACAGGACTAGGCCTTAGTTTAATTAAGAAATATAATTAGTTTCAAAAAACATGCCTTAATAAAAACATTACCTGTGTACATTTTGAGGCACAACAAAGGACACTGGTGTATTTTAAGATATGTCAGTGCAAGTTGTTTTCAGTTTGGACAGCTCTTACATTTATTTTAGTCTAGGACTAGTCTAATCCCTGTCCGGGAAACCGCCTCAATATGTGTATAACGTTATCTAAACGGAAGCTTGATTTACTACTACGAATTAATTATTATATCTTAAGAGTTTAAAATGACTTACCATTAGCTGCAAAGTCCTCCCTACAAATGTCTTTGAAAAACTTTAGCTTCTGAGGAAAGAATGCAGCATCATTAATACTAAATACAGTTAACTTAGGTAAAAGCCTTACAACCTCTAAACAGTCAATAAATGGTTAACTTTCACGCTACATTAAAAAACAGATTTTCTGACGCTACCTTTTTTCATTAACATATACATACACACCAATACATATATTTAACAAAACAATCGGGTGTACTACTTCGATATAACAGGCTAACAGTGCTATCTTTCAAACCTTTAACATTAGCTATAAGCTAAGCTAAGCTACACAGCAGCTTATCACTAATAGCGAGTTAGACACCGCGTTATTGACAACATTTCGCATTCGAAATATGATAGTCTACTGATAAACTTCAGAATGGTCAAAACGATAATCAAATATATTAATTTTAAGATATTTTAACGTACCTTGGGACTGAATCCGTCCGTCTTGAACGACTGGTAAAAATCAAAATACGTGCGTCGTGACGTCATCCCACACGTCAGATGCATTATTCAAATCTCAGAATTCACTTTTCTCTGAAATGCATTTACGAAAACTGTTTAAGTTAATCAATGTGTACAGCTAAAAGCAGTATGCAATTGACTCAAAAACTACAAAAAAAACAAACACTCATATTCCCCTTACGAAAATGAATGTTTTTTTTGTGGTAAAAGTTTAGTAACCATGTTTTTTTGGTGTATTGATTATTATTAGCAAAACCATGGTTATTTTGTGGTAAAACACAGTTAATTGGTTTATCCAATGCTTGACTATAGTGAAGTTAAAGTGTACCTTATTATGTTAATAGTATATTACACAGGGCTGGACTGGGACAAAAATTCGGCCCTGGCATTTTGGCCCAAACCGGCCCACACTATATACTCTGCAAAAAATTATTTAAGAAAAAATGTTCTTAGTATTTTTGTCTTGTTTTCAGTAAAAATATCTAAAAATTCAACAGTTAAAATGCTTTTTCTTGATGAACAAAACGACCCAAGAAAATAATAAAAAAAAAAAATCAAATTTAAGTGATTTTGTGCATAAAACAAGCAAAAAAATCTGCCAATGGGTTAAGCAAAAATTTCTTGAACATTTTTCTTAAACACTAAATGCAAGAAAAATTTGCTTACCCCATTGGCAGATTTTTTTGCTTGTTTTATGCACAAAATCACTTAAATGTAAAATGTTTGGTCTAAAAACTAGACTTATTTTCTTGGGTCATTTTGCTAATCAAGAAAAACCATCTTATTTTAAGAATGTTTAGATATTTTTACTGAAAACAAGAAAAAAATACTAAGAATTTTTTTTCTTGAAAATAATTTTGCAGTGTATAATTACAAATACCACCCATCTTTGCACGCTTTTAAATATGTATAGCAATAGCAACTCCAATTCCATAAAAGCACTAAACCCCATTAATAGCAGGTAGAAAAGAGTGAGAGTTGACACAACCAACACTGCTAGAACGTGTTATTTATTAATGCAATAAAACTGTATAATCCACACTTATGAATCCTAAAACAAGCTTCATGCAATTGGCAAAATTTGCCATTATATTGCTGACTTATTACAAAATACAAGTGCTGCTTACATTAATATTGAAAACTGATTATTACTTCCAGTACTTACAGGAAAGTATTCACTACATTCACTGAACTAAACTAGTGTGATTACATTATTACATATTTTATGATATGTATGATTACATATTTTGTGTTTTTGACGCTTTATCAAGGGGTATCCATCTAAACTTGTGTTTTGAAAGCAGTTCTGCTTACCGCAGGCACTATACACTCACTTCTCCCTCGTCTCTCTCTCCCTCTCCTCACTGACCCTTTGCGTGCTGGTGCTGACAGTGCCACCGCCGCCACCATCATCATCACCAGCGACGCGAGATGAAGGTCTTGCTGCCGCAGAAAACATTTGTGTGTTTTTAACACATTTTGCAGCGTCTGCCTGAAGAGCCTGCTTCTGTTTGTCGCGCAGTTTTTCTGCGCCTCCCTTGCGTTTTCTCTCTCTCTCTCTCTTTCTCTCTCTCTCTCTCTCTGTTTTGACACGTGATATGACCGATGATGAACGCTCGCTTGCACAGAGACCAAAGCGGTGATTGGGCCAGCTTAATGTCATTAAAAAAAATAACCAATGGGCTGCTGCTTAAATGTGAGTGGGCCGGTCTATCTAGGAAAAGAAAGGATGATGACTGTGCTGGTCAGTCATTGGGCCAGCTTAATGTCGTTTAAAAAAAATAACCAATGGGCTGCTGCTTAAATGTCAGTGGGCCGGTCTGTCTAGAAAAAAAGACGCTAACTGGGCTGCTCAGACAAAAATAGTATGAGATGTATCGGCCCAAAAAGTACGTCGGCCCACCGGGAAACTGCCCGGTTTGCCAGATGGCCAGTCCGCCCCTGATATTACAAATGTATACATCTACAATATAAAATGTAACTGAACATACTGCTCTCTCGTAATTTTAAGCCCACGTTATTTCTCCATAAAATAATATACATTTGTACACCCCATACTTTCAAAATGTGCTTAAAATATACTGTTTCTAAAGAATACTAAATAATGTATTTTAGAAATATACTGTCAGTGCATTATTATAATGATAACTTTAAGCATACCGATAAAGTATACCTAAAATACATTTTAAAATAAGTTTAAATTTAGTATACTTTAAAAATTGCACAAAACTTTAACTTTAAGTATATTTTTCTAAAGTATACTTTTAGAAAATATACTAAAGTACAATTATTTTAAAGTATGTTAAAAGTTTAATTGTAAAAAATTTGCGCAAATATGTTGTAAGCATACTTTAAATATGTTTAAAGAAAGTACATTCCTTTGTAAGTATATTTGTAATGTACTATTGCAAAGTTAAATATACTTGAAATACAATAAAGTATATTTGTTTTTCACCAGGGTGAGATCTGACTGTGCGTTTTGATCACTAAGTTCTTCATTTAAATTAATCGGATGGCTTCAGTTTGCAAGGTTTGCAATGCGAATGGTTTGTAATACTTTTATACTGTTTTGTACAATAAATACCTGACTGTACTTTTTACTTGCGTGTTGTATTTCATTTGCAGTGTTGGGGGTAACGCATTATAAGTAATGTGCATTACGTAATAAAATTACTTTTCTGAAGTAACAAGTAAAGTAACGCATTACTTTATAAAAGTACACATTCATTTTTGAGGTACTTTTTTTTTTAAAGTAATGTGAGTTACTTTTCAGTTTAATTAATTTGATGTAAAAAATCAATGTACTGCATTAACCTGAATGTATTATGTAGAATTACACACTCAATGTGTGAACAGTTTTAGTCAGAAATGGAGATGGCAGACCAGAGCTTGACATTTTTTGTGATGGAAATATGCAATTTCTGAATGCAGAACTTCTCAGTCATAAAAAACACCTGCAAGAAAAAGTAATGCAAAAGTAACTTAAAAGTAAAGTAAGCATTACTTTCTATTAAAAGTAACTAAGTAATGCAATTAGTTACTTTTTGGGGGAGTAACTTAACATTGTAATGCATTATTTTTAAAAGTTACTTTCCCCAACACTGTTTATATGGTTGAGAAGTGGTTGGGTTAAGGGTAAGGGTGAGGGGTGGGGGTAGGGTTAGATGCTCCAAAATATCTTTAAAACCATAAATGTTCATGAAACCGTTTCTACATTTACAAATTCATAAAGTTAAATGTCTATTCTGATGTATAATGCAAAAACCTTAAAACGTAACAACAGATTGTATTTATAAGATACTACCGCTAAAGGACACTAATGCCTTAATACGTCACTATACGTCATAATAAGGTGCTTGCACAAACAACTTATGAGGACAGTCTCCAAAATGGCTTTAAGAAACAATTCCCACTTGGTGTATTATTTATTGTGTAATTCTAAAAAATTCATTCATTACACTTTTTAGGATTGCAATGATTATTTGATTTTATTTCATACTGTTCACCTAAACAGCTACTTCAACTAGGGGTTCAATACTCAGCAATCAATTATTTATTTATCAACTCATTGGACACATATTTAGAAGTTGAAAACAAACATTTTATAATTTCAACAATTATTAAATGATCAATATGTTTAGTTTTTAAATGTAGCTTCCAAATCACAGACTCCACCTTTAACATTTTATATTTTAATGGACTTATATATGATACCATGTTAAGTGAAGTTGAGCGGGTTGGGTTCATTACCACACAATATCTTAAAAATGTATTCTCTTTTCTACTGATGTCACTACAGTACAGTAACTGACACTAATTTGCACCGTTTGAGACACATAGTGCTAACAAGCACTATGTTACAAACAACACATTCCCTATTTCCTCTATAATGAGTTTGCAGGTGCATGTACTTGACATGCTCAAAGCCCATATCACATGATAATGATATATACACAGTCAATCATATCTGTATATATAGACCTTTTAACATGATTAAGTATAAATTAGTTTAAATGCATGTCACATTTCCCTTTCCAACTTTATATTAAAGGTGCAGTGTGTAATTTTTAAAAGGATCTCTTGACAGAAATGCAAAATAATATACAAAACTATATTATCAGGAGTGTATAAAGACCTTTCATAATGAACCATTATGTGTTTATTACCTTAGAATGAGACATTTTTATCTACATACACCGAGGTTCCCCTTACATGGAAGTCGCCATTTTGTGCCGCCATTTTTCGACAGAAGCCCTTAACGACAAACTTTTTTATTAAGTTGTCTCTGACGATGACATGTTTGTCTGGTGGCAGCTACCGTAGCTTCTCTATGTGATTCAAAATTGAGGGGTGAGCAGTGGACTAAGCCGTTGGTTGCAATTCGCAACCTCACCACTAGATGCTGCTAAAATGTACACACTGTACCTTTAATAAAATAAGTGGTCAAACTTCAACATGACATAAACAACTCATTGTCATAGTAAATCCTATAAATAGGTGTGATAGCTCTCAAAGACAAATTTTTATGTTGGTCAGCTCCAAACTCAACTAAATATCATGTGTAAGGTGACAGGCAACGTTCGGTATGAAGTCACATCTTTTCTAATGTGTTATTCTCGTGTGTATTATTACTATCTCTGTGATTCAGATCAAAGTAATTCATCAGCACATGCACAGCCAAGAAGATCAATGAATGGAATAATTGACAGATAAGGTGAAGAAATGGAGGCATGTAAGTGATGCAAGCTTGCACATCTCAGGCATGTGATAGCAGCACGTAATGCATCTAGCATCTCTGTTTATCCGAAGCTTAAAGAACCTCTCATTGCTTTCCCTTTTTATTTTTTTCGAGGGGAGAAATGCCATTGAGATCACTCGTCTATCCTTCAGCTAAATTTGGGGCAATGAAGGGCACATAGAGGTGGAGATGGATTAAAAAGGGATGAAGGAGAAGGGTGGAGTATTTCTTTTAGTAAGCACAGACATTGGTTGACAAAGTCAATGTCGGAAGATTCTTGTCCAATCCTGTTCATTTTCTAGAAGGTGAATCTGGGAAAGGTTTTATTAGTGGAGCCTGGAGGCGTTTGAGTACCTAGAGGACTTTGCTGGACAGAAGATTTTTTTTATTTTGGAAGAACAGTTCACAGAATTTTTAAGACACATTTTGAGCTGTCATTATGGTAAGATTTCTAGAATAGATATGGAGCATGTAATGTATGATTTCAATGGCTGGTTGAGTATTTTGTAAAGATGAAATATAGGATTGAATGATTCAATAACACGTATGATTATTGTAAAGGATAGAAAGAAGCATACATACATGTAATTTAATTGCAATTTCTATAGTAACTAGAGAGAAACTGTTGTATGTCAAATGTGAAATGTGATATGCTAGTTACCAGTGGGTAGTGTGATACTTTTAACACATACTACATTTACACATGTAAGTTATGTGTAGTGTATATACACTAGCTGTCTAGCCAACAGGCTTTTGCCCTGCAATTGTGAAGCTACCACTATGTATTTAGTGTGCAAGCGGCAGGCAGTGGCTCAGTGGTTCATGTAGGTTGTCTACAAACCGGAAGGTTGGTGGTTCAATCCCCGGCTCCACTGGACCAAGCGTCGAGGTGTCCTTGAGCAAGACACCTAACCCCAACTGCTCCCGACAAGCTGGATGGTTGACACCGACATCGGTGTATGAATGAGTGGGTGAATGTGCGGCAAATTGTAAAGTGCTTTGGATGGCCATAGGTCTGTTAAAAGCGCTATATAAATGCAGTCCATTTACCAAGCTACAATTGGTGGGTAGATTGTCTCTACTTTAGTCTTGTCTTTGAAAATCTTCTTGGTGATGTCTTGCTGTTATGCTTGCTTGAATGTGTTTGGCTTTAAATATCGTCTCTGGGGACAAGTGGCAATCTAGATCTTCAAAGAAGAGAGAGACATAGGGCCCTATTTTCACGATCTGAAACGCAAGTGCGAAGCACAAAGCGTAAGTGACTTTGTGGGCGGATCTTGGGCGTTGTTGCTATTTTCCCGGCGGGAGAAATAACTCTTGCACCAGGCGCAAATCAATAAGGGGTTGGTCTGAAGTAGGTTCATTATTCATAGGTGTGGTTAGGGTGTAACGTCAAATAAACCAATCAGAACGTCATCCAACATTCCCTTTAAACGCAAGTGCGCAAGTTCCATGGTGGGTTGCTATTATTATGACGGATTTACCAGGCGCACGCCAGGAGCGGTTCACAGCCGAGGAGACCGACGTTCTTGTAAGAGCAGTCAAAGATAGAGAAATTGTTTTGTATGGGGATGGGAGAAACCCGCCCAAATCAGCATCGGTTAAACAGGCGTGAGAGGAAATAGCCACAATTGTCTCATCAGCTGGCATCCCCAGGACGTTGCGCCGCAAGCGCTACAATGATGTCAGGAGACGGGCGAATCCCAAGCTTGTCAGCATAAATCGGGCACGCCGTGTAACGGGAGGTGGATCTGCCTCTACACAGACGCCAGCAGAGGACATCGCTGCGTCCACCCTCACTGCTGAAAGCCAAGAAACGCAAGCAGTCCAACCTCAAAGTACACTTGCAAATCAACTTCACATACATTAAGGTTTCTTATGAAAACATTTTAATTATTATTTACATAAAATAAACGTAATACAGCCACACAACAAACTTATGAAAATATTTTAATCGTTATTTGCATGATAATTTTTTTAACGCAGCCACACAAAATAAATAAAAACTATCACCACGATGCTCACCACAATGATTTTCCTTATCTCATGTGTTAATATTTTTTATTGTAACAATTTATGATTTGCAAAAATAACTGTTGCATCTGTGTAGATTAGATAAGCAAAGTGTGTGCGCGTTGTGCACGCTATACATTATGGTCAAGCACGCGCCCTTAAAATAGCATAATGAACAACGTGCAACGCGCCACTGACTTTAGACTAGTTTTTTTCTGGTCAGTGGCGCAATTGTTTTTTGAAACTGCAAAATAGCATCAGGGATGGTTTGCGCCGGAACACGCCTCATTTTTTGCACTGATCCGCCCAGGGAGCGCAAGTTCATTCCCTAGTTTGCCAACGTGCGTCTGTGGAGGAAAAAACCTGCTGTGTGCCGGTGCAAAATACGAATGATACATGCATCACTGACAAAGTCAATTGCGCTGGGGGCAAGGGCCCATAGGCTATCTTGGTACTTTAACTTTTGTGTTGCCATTTTGTGTTTAGGACCTATTCTGCACCAAGGACATAAACTGTTATTCAGGATTTATACAGTAGGGATGAAGATCAGCAATTGTTCATGTTTTTCTAGCTTGACCATGAATCTTTTATTGAGCATTTTTGGCATTGCTGTCCTGCCAGACCAACAATATTCAGCATAACAACCCAGTATGAAAATTGATACTGGTATTTTCAGTGGAGATGTATGTCGCCTATGTGTGGTGGGGTGGAAAAAGATGTTTATAACAGCTATAGTGGTGTTTAAAAGGTGTGGTCCCTATCCTGATTTTTTATGTTTTTGCATGTTTGTCACACTTTAATGTTTCAGATCATGAAACAAATTAACATTTTAAAGGAACATATAACTTAGAAAATAGGCTTATTATCAAGCTCCCCTAGAGTTATACAATTGAGTTTTACAGTTTTGGAATCCATTCAGCTGATCTCCGGGTCTGGCGCTACCACTTTTAGCATAGCTTAGCATAATACATTGAATCTGATTAGACCATTAGCATCAAGCTCAAAAATGACCAAATATTTAAAACTTGACAATTAAAAGTTGTGATTTTCTAGGCCGATATGGCTAAGAACTATACTCTCATTTTCATTTTTGGATTTTATTTTCCCTTCATAATAAAACCCAACTTCATTTAAAAACTGCATGTTGTGTTATCTTTGATTAAAGTTTAAATTTGTTTTGATGAATTGAAACATTAAAGTGTGACAAACATGCCAAAAAAATAAAAAATCAGGAAGGGGGCAACGCTTTTCCACTGTATATTAAACAAATGTGTATAGAGTGCTGAAGTGGGTGAGTACGTTGTTTCAGAGCCCTTGATGAATCTAAACATTTATCACACATCTTGTAAAAATCCAGCAAATACAACAACATAAACAAACAGCTTTTGTGCACTAAACGCAACTTCTGGTAGACTTCCACATAGAATCAATAACAACAGAGTCCTTTTACAGTAGTTAATATCTGATAACAATGGAAATAAATGACAACACTGAGCTAGTGTTACTGTGTACAATTAATATAACATTTTACAGTATTAGCTATGGTCCTTGAATTCTTGTCTATCTGCCAAACCTCTCTACATGGTTGTGATCTATGTGGGTGATTCTCACGAAATCCAGATTTAGAAGGTGTTCAGCATCAGAATTTTTAAAAAAGCCCTTGAAGTCATTTTTTTGCACATATAAGAGTAAGGTCTGAATTTACTATAACCATTATTTTTTAGAGGATTTAAAAAATATTTCCTATAGAATTATTTACATTTTTTAGATTATCATTATAAAAATGATCATTACATGATATCACATTAAATATATGCATTTACAACTCATGTTTCGGTAATGAGAACTAAAAAGTTGTCTAGGTACTATGACAAACAAAATTTCAACTTTTAGAAAAAATAAGAAGTGCTTACCTGGTAGCCATCTTGAGTGTCACAGTCAATAGGCTTTATGCCCAGCTGCACTACTTCCTGAACTTCAGCCAGCTCCTTGTTTCCTGTCTGCCATTATTGGACAAACTGATTAATCCAAGTGTTCCTGACCTCAGTAGTCGCAAACAAATTGATTAATCCAGGTGTGCCTGACCTCAGTAGTCACAACAACAATAAGACACACTTGGATTAATCAGTTTGTCCAATAATGACAGACAGGAAACAAGGAGCAGGCTGAAGTTCAGGAAGTAGTGCAGCTGGGCATAAAGCCTATTGTGTCCTTTCAACCAAACTTTTTTTGTGTGAAAATGTTAGTTTCTTGAGGGCTTAAGCAATGATTGAAAATTGTTGCGGAGGATAAGAAAATTGGTCTTGGACACATTTATATTCCTTATTATTGTCTCTACATTTACCAATGATCACCAAATACCACATGTTTCTTTACTGTAAATGTTTATAGTATAACATGCACTGAAGCTTTTTATTTTTTAAATGTTTTAATTATAAATGTTTCCATGTCAAAGAACCCAAATCCAGTCATGGACGTGTTGCGGTAATGAAAATGTTTGTAACTGTATGCTTTTTATTATTTTGATAGTATTTACATTTTTTATCAAAATGTCTAATTTCACAAGAATCTCCCACGCATGTCGTCTCCCCTCGTCTTTAGCAAACCAAAACATTTTATTTTTGACAAGGTATTTGTTTCAGAGATAAGTTTAGCCACTAGCCAGGCTGAAAAAATAAGTTCACTTTAGTTCTGGCACGTAACCGTGACAACGATATATCAGTTATTTTGGTAACACTTAACAATAAGGCTGTATTTGTTAACATTAATTAATGCATTAGCTAACATGAACAATACTTCAACAGAATTTAACTAGTTTGTGTTATTTTCACTAAATTAAAATGTGTAACTGTTCAAATGATTTAATACACCATGCACCTACATGAATAACTGTAATGGCATTAACAAACATTAACATAGATTAATACATTCAATTAAGGTAATACATTTAGTGGTACGGTTATTTTTATTATTTCATTTGTTTGCACTTGGTTGCATTAAAGAAATAAATAACAAATGGATTATTTGTAGAAGAATAACACAGGCAGACTTTCCAAGCTAATAATTTCATGACCAAAGGGAAGGTGATTGCATACATCTTTTCAAAAATTGGCCTTGGGACCATATTGGGCAAAATGGCATTAGGAAACAATTCCCACTTCCCACATGGTGTATAATTTGTTGTGTAATTCTAAAAAAATAATTAATTACATACTGTTCTCTTTTCAGCCCACCGATGCACAGACAGACGCCCGCTCTTTCCTGAGCGAAGAAATGATTGCTGGTGAGTGTGTGAAGCCAGCATGTTTTCTTTTTTACATTACATGGGGCTTCAGGAGTACAAACCAGCTCTAAGGGTTTTCTCTAAAGGTGCATTACTGTGACACAAAATACCACATCCTGCTTTGAAAATTGTAAATGATTAAAAATGTTTAATTTAAAAAATATTTTATACATATATCCTGTACATTCAATTTATTTTCTGTGAACCCACATGAAAGAGTTCAAGGCTGCCTTCGACATGTTCGACACTGATGGTGGCGGTGATATCAGCACCAAGGAGTTGGGTACCGTAATGAGGATGCTGGGTCAGAATCCAACCAGAGAAGAGCTGGATGCAATCATTGAAGAAGTGGATGAAGATGGTTAGTTTGTTAGGGGAAATATTGTGAAAATATGCCCCAATATGTACCTCTAAGGTACTGATATGAACTCTTTAAGGTCCAAAGCTGTAATACTGCCACAGTGACAGCTGGGGTACATATTTCGGTCACTTTTCAGACAATTTATTCAGCTGATGCTTATTACTCACATCAGTGAGTTTACCCGCCATACAGTGCATGCATTCTTTACGAATCAACCTGCGACTTTGTTAATGCACAGTTTAGTGTCATCACATCTTGGTTTTGCATCCTCAGGCAGTGGCACTATTGACTTTGAAGAGTTCTTGGTCATGATGGTACAGCAGCTAAAGGAGGACCAGGCGGGCAAGTCTGATGAAGAGCTATCTGAATGCTTCCGTGTCTTTGACAAGTAAGTCACCTGTAGCAATGCCCTCAGCATACATGTCAGCAGCATTAAAAAGGTATTTGGTTTTATTATCAGATTTATCTGTCATGCCCACAGCAGGGAGGCAAATGTGACCATATAAATGAAACAATTTCACATAGTGAAGCTCTCATTAATTTCTGTGACCTTCTGCCTCACACGCTGTGGTTTTATATAAAGAAAACAAGATATGAGATGCATCTCAGACATTTCTATTAAGCTTATCATCTGAAAAGATAATGATTCATTACGGAGAAGAAGTACTTACATATTTCTTGTAAATCAAAATAATTAAGGCAAAGATTGACTTTCTTTAAAGGGGACAGAGAATGAAAAACCATTTTTACCTTGTCTTTGTTGAATAATGGTAGGCTACCCACATTCACAAACATACAAAAAGTGCTAGACATGCTAAACATCTCAGTCTCATAGAAATTCCTCTTTTAGAAATGTCAGCCAGAAAACGGCCCAATCTGAAAAACTGATACTTATGACATCACACGCATCTCACTGCCCCTCCACTTAAAAATAATTGGCTACATTTTTTGAGTGGCAGCAAAGTCAGCCAATCAGTAATGAGATTGCAAGTTAAGCCAGTAGGGGGAGCCAAATATGTGCAAAACCACTTGTTTAAAATCCCCCACCCTAATAGAGCTATCTGAGAGAGGTTTTTAGGAAGCTTCTAAGGCATTACAGACCCAAACAAAAAAATGTTGTCTACATGTCACATCACAGAACAAGGATAAATACTCCGTTCAATCATTCTATGTCACCTTTAATACTTTATGTGTAGTTTATTTTTTTAAGATATTATACACTGTCAGAAAAAAATTGTCAAAATATGAATGTAACAAAATCTGTAACATTTAGGTACAAAAATATATACATTAGGATATATATATATATATATATATATATATATATATATATATATATATATACCCATATATATGTTTGTGAGTGTGTGTTTGTGTGTATATATACATAAGGTAGCCTACTACTATGAACTCTTCAGGTGCAAAGCTATACTTTTTGAATGAGTAGTGGCCTAGATATTGCTGGGGTACGTATTTTGAAAAAAAATTCTGACAGTGTGAATGATTTCTTATTGCATAATTAAGCTTATGAATGCTTTGGTAAACAAAGAGGGTTTGCGATATTATAACAGATATCATTCATCTTCTGTCTTATTGCTCTTTTTCTACTGTTTCAGCTACAAACTCTATTCAGTCGTCAAGATGACAGTGTGTTATTACATTGAAAGGCATAGAAATATGTGGGGCTTTAACCACACATTGGTTTACAATTATAGATAATGACTGTCAGGTGAGGGCTGCCTGGTTTACATGAAATACAAATAAGGTGTGATTGTTGAAAATCTTCCACAGACATGTCATGCTAAAGTGGTTATGGAGTAAAGGATAATATTTCAATAAAGATCAATTTGGTCTCATTTTTTTGTTAGGGAAGTTTATTGCTTGCTTAGCTTGTTGTTTAATGCGTGATATGAAACTGTTCTCGCTGATTCTAGGATTTGATTTCTTCTAAACGTTGTTCTAATAAACAGAAACCAAGACGGTTTCATTGATCGTGAGGAGTTTGGAGCAATCTTGCACGCCACTGGAGAGCCAATAGCAGAAGAAGATATAGATGAACTCATGGCAGATGCAGACACAAATAAAGATGGAAAAATTGACTTTGATGGTAAATCTTTTTACTTTTATTTAACAAAAGCTTTTTTTAATTACTGTCGTCATATATTAAAACATATACAGAAATAATAAAACTAGGGCTGGGCTTAGATTAATCTAGATTAATCTCATACAATCTCATATAATATATGAGTTTGTGATGTGTGTAAATATTATGTTTATTTAAACACACACACATACATGTATATACATTTAAGAAATGTTTTATTTAAATATAGTTTTTTTATTTATATAAAATTAAGAATATATAAAAATATAAATAAATATATATACACATGTAATGTGTGTGTATTTATATATACATAATAATTACACACCGCACAAACTTTGCAAATATGTAATGCAAAAAATTACTTTTATTTTGTTTGAGATTAATCTAGATTAATCTATGCCCAGCTCTAAATTAAAAACAATCTCATAGCAATATTTTATGAATAGGCTAATTCTTATTAATTCATACGTTCATACCCTTTAGTACAATTTGCTTTCGCCTCTGTGATGTTGGGCTCAGAGGCGGGGTATCATAATTGTTTTTTATGATAATTGTATGTTTTTCCCTGTGAGATCAGGCTGAATAATTCCATACAAATACCCACACAAACATTTTTATTTTTATTTCATGCATTTGGCAGATGCTTTCATCTAAAGTGTGTGTTCTCTGCACTGTAAGCCCATACAGGTTGATTGAACTTAAAACATTTATGGAAACTCGTTGCCCTAAAAAAGTTGATTTTGCCTGGTTGAAATAACAATTAATTTTAAGTTTAATGTACTTAATGTTTTAATTTCTTCCAATATTCCTGCACTTTCAACCCAGTTTAGATGACATTACTAGAAATGTGTGAGGAAACCTGTTGCATATAACTTTAGTTTTTATCACTTTGTATTACTTTTGATGTTATAAATGGTATTATAACAAAAATTAATGACTGATTTTAAGTCAATCATTAAATAAATGTGATTCTCCACAGAAACACACAAAAATGTGTTTTAACATACATTGTAAGTACAGTGGAGAGAAATATAATAAAATGTTTTGAACAGGGTTCATGTATGGAAACACTGATCACCTGATTGGTGACTTGACAAAATTATAATTTACAACAAAACAACATCAATAATATAAGAGCTTGAACCTATATGACATTTTATTAACAAATATTTGAATAGAGAAAGTTCTTATCAGTTTTTAATTTGTGAAAAAGCAGAAAATAATCAAAATATTCAAGCGCAAAGGATTATGGGTATTCCTCACAACATGAACTAATAATTTTAATCATTTTCACAATAGATTTTGTAAGGTTAACAGTAAATCAACAAATCAATTGAAGCTTTGGCTTCAAAACAGAAAATATTAATGATTTTTCCTTGATTGTTTGAGTAAAGACAATTTCTGGGTTAACAGTGTGGGAATCGAACCCATGACCTATAGGCTACAAAAACAATGCATTTGCTGCAGTCAAAGTTTTTTAAGATATTTGAAGGTGTATAAGCAGACAAACCTTAATTCAATAACTAGAAGTAAAGGTACAGAAACGGTCACTGGGGCAGTACCCTTTCAAAAGGTACACATTTGAAATAAAAAAGTGCATATGGTACTGTCCCAGTGACAGCTAGGGACCATTTTTATGAATGTTGGTGTATTAAGTTCATCTTAGTCATCTAAAATTATTAGCACATTTTTTTACAAAAAGTATGAGCTATAAAATGAATGATGATACATTGCCTCTGTCTTTTTGTTAATGTCATTCCAGAGTTTCTGAAAATGATGGAAAATGTACAGTAAAGCAAAATTGCCTTTCATCCCCTCCATCCCTAATGATTTATCAGAAGAAGCAATGCTGAGAACTTCAAAGAAAAAGATGACAGTGAAAACACAATCTCCCAGGTTTCAATACTTAACAATAATGCAAAAATAATTTGCTTTGATGGTGGACTATTGGCAGTGTCCGTTGGAGATTGGACTGTGAAGGTACTTAAAAATAACCATACCCACCGTTTCAGAGGAAACAACTTACCCCACCTATCATCTTATGCCTCCAGCTGTCTTCCATTACACTTACTTCTTCCAAAGACTTTGTCAAGCCTTCCATTTCCTTTCAAGAAGTGCTTAAGATGACCTTGCCTTAATATTTACCTTAGAAACGGTCTGGGATTTATTGCTTTGTTGTCATGGTGATAAAGAATTGCCTCTCTTCTGCCTTCTACACTCTAAAAAATTGTTGGGTTATTTCCAACCAAGTGTTCAGTCAAAAAGGGACGAGCCCAGCTCCTATGCTGGATTGTTGTTTTAATCAACTGTTGGGTCAAATATAATCATTTTCTGGGTTAATTTAGCCCAAAAGTATCCCTTTACGACCAACACTGGGTTTAAAACAACCCAATATTTTTAAGAGTGTAGCTCATGTTAGCAGCATCTCAGTAAATCTATTAAAAATAGAAAAAAAATAAAATGTTGTGGCAAATCAACTTATTTAATTGTGCATATTTGACTAAAAATATTAATCCTTGAATGCAGTCACATTCCAAAAAAATGCTGGGTTATTTTCGACTCAACTTTGGGTCAAAAAAGGGACAAACTCAACCGTTGAGTTAAATTTAGCCTAAAAAAAATGTTTGACCCAACAAACCCAGCATATAGGTTAAATTACAACCCAGTGGGTTTTTGTCCCTTTTTGATCCAACTCTTGGGTTAAAAATGATCCAGCATTTTTTGAGTGCATCTTAAATGCTTTTTATCATATAAAGTAGGGCTGTTACGAATCTTAATATGTAATTCTATACTATAGATGTTTTCATCAGACGCACGCATGTTTTCTCATTTACATGCCTGAACCGAAGTGAATTTCCAGTTTGTATTTATTTATCGGCTGGCTGGTGGCTAAACTGATCTCTGAAACAAGTACCTTGTTGAAATAAAATGGTTTGGTTTGCTAAAGACGATAGGAAATGACAAGCATGGATCACAACTTTGCGGAGAGGTTTGGCAGCCAGGCAAGAATTCGAGGTCCTGCTGCAGCTACAGTATTACATTGCAAACATTCATTTTCCACAGCTGATAAATAATAATAAGTTACATTTATAAAAAGCGCCTTTCCCATGCTCAAGGTTTAATAAAGTAAACATAACGGCATCAACAGACATAGATACAAATATCTTACAAGACAAAACACATGCATACATACATAATGATAAAACACTAGGCAGAAGTGAGGTAAAAAAGCTGGTGAAAAGATATGGTTTGAGATATGGGTGGTCTTAACCCCCACCCCATCATCTCTCCCCATCTGAAAAAATAGACATGTTGTTTCGCACCCAACCAACACCCCCCCCCCCCCCATCCAATACCATAAACACACATGTATCCCAGTACCCCATGTGCAGATCAGAAAACACTTGTCCATCCTTTAGATAAAAGCATGTCACAGTTTTATATATATTTTTTCTTTTGCTGGTCTCTACCCATATTTTCATACTTACCTTTCCTGAGTCTTTCAAGCAAAGCCATGAAAAAGATCAGTTTTGGTTCCTAAACATAAAATTTGTATGCCAAAGCAACAAAGCCATGCAAGTTACACACATATATATGTTCTCATGGTAAGAAAGGAGGCAGTGTCCATATTGTCTTCATATGATGGAAACCCAAGGGATCCAGTGGATTGTGAAGTTGTACAGTCCCTGTCTTTATCTTCAGGTCATAGATGTATATCTCATGTCGGAGCTTCCAAAGCTGCAATGGTGAGGTGCCATAGGCTTAGCTCATAACCATCCAGTAGGAGATAATTCAGATTGCTGAGTGCATTTGCACATCACCCCATAAACTCAGATTTTAAATCTCTCCATTTCCACCTTATGGTATATAGTCGGCAACCCCCTCCTCCGAGTTCCCTCTAAATCCTTCTCCAATCCACGTTCATATGATTCCTAACTCAGGAAGCACATGCCATACAAGGAGTGGCAGATATTGGTGTCTTATGGGGTACCTGCACCATTTGTGTTTTTAGGTTTTGGGAGGGGTGGAGTGGAGATTTAAATCTGCTATTCAGAGCACGCAAACATTTTGCAGTGCAGCACTTTCTCAAGAGGTTTAGGGTTTCTTAGCTTCACTAAAAGAGGGGTGGGGTGCAGAACACTATTGGGTGTAACCATTTTAAACATGAAATCCTATCTGTACACATGAGGGAAAAGACTCAATATCTTTCTCTCCTCCAAGAATTAAACGTATAAACAGTTATAATATATTTAACTAAAACCTTGTTATCTATTTTAACTTTGATTAACTATCTATCAAAAGGTGTGTTTATGCAGAAAGTGTTATAGTGCAAAAAAAGTTTTGTTTCAGAAAGTTTTCAAATAATACAACAGTAATAGATATCTTCACAGTAAAGTCCCACCATTGGCAATGTATAATTCTCTCATCAATCATCCCAATGTGTTTCCTTCTAGCATAATGCAAAATGACAGCAGAATGCATCAGTTATAATTTCCCAGTGTCCTTGTTTATAAAGACTGTATGCTGATTGTACCCATTTTACATTTCGATTGGCTTACGGGAGCATCCGAGCCCTAAAAGTTCAGGGTTCTAAATCTGGAGGCCTGTTACCGGTGGTGGGTGTGGCCTGGGTGGCCTGTTTAAAGTGTGTCTGAACTGTCACTTGATGTCTAGTCTATCTGTTGGGGTGCTGGCACGCTGACCACTACTTGTCTCGTGGATATAAGTGAGGAAAACTAATCCACAACCATGGTAAGAAATTAAACATTTACGCTGTCATTTTTGTAAATGGAAATGTGTATAAAAAGAGAATTAGATTCTAGAATTGCATTTATCAAAAAAGACATCCATTAATGATAATAATTCAATAATGCTCCTATGCAGTTTGAAAAGCATTGTGAAAACTTTACACTTTTGTTTCTTTGTTTTCAAAAACTTTATTTTAATAAAAAATTTTGTCAAGTTATAATACATTATTATATATATTATACATTTTATCTTTGTAATAAAACAATAGTAATAACAAATGTACTAGGGTCTCAGTAAATTAACCATTGTTTAACCATTTAAATTGGTAATTTTTTTTATTTATTATAATTAATTTTCTTACAGGATATTTTAATTGCATTGTTTTTATATTAGGATATGTAAATATCTGTAAAACTATGTCTTATTAGTGTTAAAAATAAAGGTGTCACTCAGACATCAGAAGTTTTATAGAGGTAGATATAGATTACTGCTATTTGATATGTAAATGGTCAGCAGGTTAGTGAGTTAACTAAAAGCTTAGGCGACACATTCCAGGGTTTCTATTTCAGAATGACCATGTACAGTCATTTGACTGAGGGGGGTAATTTGTTGAGCCTTAAAATAGTTACAAAATTGTCCAGCAGGGGTTAGACAGCAACTGCTGTTGACCTATGACCTAACGGAGATGGATGCAGTAAAGCTTAAGAAAACAAAAAACAAATGTCTTCATTACAATAAGGATGCTTTTGACTATTTTGTCAATATATTGTAAGTTTGGCATTTAGTTCACTAATCGTTTTCTGGTCATTTTATTGCAAAATATATAAGTACAAACGTGCACACAGAAAATATCACATCTGAAATATGATATAAAAAGTAAACACTCTTAAATTATTATTTTTGATTGTTTTAAAACATGAATAGGTAAAATATGGGCTAAAGCTCAACCGTTTGTTTAAAAGAATAAACTTAGAAAAAAGTCCATATTTAATAAACTTTTGTAAAGCAACAAAATTCCGCTATTTTATAGACTAGGCTAGACTACTGTAAACAGAGAAGATTTGAATTTAAAAAAGAATAATAAGAGACAAACTAGCGATTTTTTTTTAGATAGATACAAAGTTTCAGTACAATATATTGAGCAAAATTATATGTTCAGAACCAAATTATACGGTAGCCTTAATGTTCACCCCTGTTGTTTCAGACTGACGCGCAACAGGAGGCGCGCTCATATTTGAGCGAGGAGATGCTTGCCGGTAAGTGGACAATTATATCTCTCACACTATATTTTCTACGCGTGTATCTGTTACCATGACATTTTTGTACCTTTCAAAGAGTTCAAGGCTGCCTTCGACATGTTCGACACCGATGGTGGCGGTGATATCAGCACCAAGGAGTTGGGTACCGTGATGAGGATGCTGGGTCAGAATCCAACCAGAGAAGAGTTGGAAGAGATCATCGAGGAGGTCGATGAAGACGGTAAGCAAAGTGTCAGGCCTTAAAAATATTGCATTTTAAGACACATTTTAATATATTCGACAAAATGTGATGTCTGCATGAGTTTTTGACAGAAAGATTGCAATGGCTAATGCACTTTATACTACAAACTTAAAGGCAGCGGATCCATTGACTTTGAGGAGTTCTTGGTCATGATGGTGAGACTCCTCAAGGAGGACCAGGCTGGCAAGTCCGAGGAAGAGTTGGCTGAATGCTTCCGTGTGCTGGACAGGTACGTCATCTGATGTTTTTGTGTACTTCTATCACACCCAGCATCAGGCTCACTTTATTATACGCAACATTGTTTTTCTGCAGGAACGGTGATGGTTACATCGACAGAGATGAGTTTGCTGAGATCATCCGTAGCACTGGTGAATCCGTCTCAGAGGAAGAGATTGATGAGCTGCTCAAAGAAGGAGACAAAAACAATGACGGCATGCTGGACTTTGATGGTATGGTGGTTTTGTCATTTAATTTTGAGGTACATATGAAACTGTTCAATATTTTTAAAAAAACTGTATGTCTTTATTCCCAGAATTCCTCAAGATGATGGAGAACGTGCAGTAAAACAGAAACTCATGGACATTCCTTACCCCTCTCATCCCTGCAGACTGAAACTTAACTCTTAATGCCACTCAATCTCCCCTTTTGTCCACTATCTGCCTTACTGCATCTAACCCTCACCTCTTCAGCAGACAGACAGAAAAACACCTGTGTGGGGTTTGCCAAGGTTCAGCCCACAATGCCTTTTATATTGGGCTCCCACTGACCCTCATACAAGACCTAAGGAGCCAAGCTGCGGTGTGGTTTATAGGTTCATCATGTATGTTGACGATCAGTACACTAGAAGCACATGCCATGGTAGACTTCACCTAAGTGGGTGTTTAGTCTAGATTTAATCTAGATCAGCAGCTTGTTATCGCTGCATAGACCAATGCTTAAGCCACCACTGTATTTAAGAATAAAACGCTTGAAACAGAATAAAAAATAAAACACACTCATGTTTAGTTGGTCTCACATTTTGATTTGTACGGATTTGCTTATCAATTAAACATTATTTTTCTGCCAAGTGTGCGATCAGCTTCTCAATTAATTATTTATAATTTATTTTTTGAGAAATCAGCTCATATTAGGGAAAAAGACATTTCAGGATGATGACATTGTGCTGAAAAGTGTGTAAATCAGTAAATTGTTTTTGTTTTACATCGTCAGTGGCTGCTGAGTATTCTTTTATCTAGTAATGCAAATCATTGACGTGAAAGGTAAACTAGGTAAACTCACTCTTTTGCATAAAGTAATAAAATTTACTTTTTTTTATTATCAGTGTGTTACCTCATCTGGCCTATTAGGCAACTTCACATTGTAATAAACGTATGCATTAAAATAAAATGCACTATGTTTTCATCCTCAATATCAAATTTCATATTTTAAGAGACCTTTCACAGCCTTCATGCTTTCTTCTTATTTTGATGTTATTGCACCCATTGTTAGGGTTAACATTAAAAGTAAATGTCACATTTCAGCAACACTACTCAGCCAAGTATTAAGTTACGTTTATACAATTTAGAGACATACATATTCTTGATATTTCCTAAGGTTTACAAAACACAAATATTATTCAACATTTAACTTGTATCTTTATTGTTCAATAAAAAGGGACATTTCAGACAAAAACATAGACACAATGCACATAGTTATATGCCTTCTGTTACCTTTATGAATTTTCATGCTTACTAAGAATACACAGCAATAAAACGTGGCCATTTGCATGAAATACAGTCCTATACAAATGTTACAAACATGGAAAACTGAAGGGAAAAGTGACAGCTTAACAAATAATGGCGATCATCATTAAGATCCATAATTAGCTTCGTCAAAAGCTTTGCGAGCTTTCTTCAGCTCCTCGTTCATGGTAAGTAGGTCCTTCACTCTTGCAAACTTCCTAGGATCCTTGCGAATGAGAAAAACAATGTCCTCCACCTGAACACGGCCCTGTCGTCCTATAGACATCGCCTTGTGGGTCATCTCCGTGATGAACTCGATGACCAAGTCCTCCAGTATGTCCACTGATTCAGTGTATGGATTCTGGTCGTCACCAAAGCCGTACATCATGCAGCGCAGCTCTTTCGAGAAAAGTCGCTTTCTTTTACCTTGGCCAGAGTCTACGCCGTTACCTCCGTCCTCTACATCATCTTCAAATCCAGGATCCTCCTCCTCCTCAGCCATTCTGTAAACGAAACACAGACCGCTAATTTAGCTATGGTGAAGAACAAACTAAAAAACGTGAATGTCTTAAGCACAACGCTTCCTATTGCATTTGTATGACTTTAATACTCAATGTCGCTATTAACAAGACTAATAATCCAGTGTTTATGTGTAACGTACGTGCAGAAAATGCCAACAAACGCTAGAAAAACACCAAACAGCAAATGCAGGAACCGGAAGTAACGTTCATTCAGTGATATCCTACGCGCTCCTGTCACATGACATTAACCACTAGCGCCACCTGTAGTTCTGGATGAATCAAATATTGACAACGCGCCTATTTACTGCGAAAAATTAAATGATTTAAAGATCCATATTCTAGTTCATAATAGCTGGCGAAGATTATAAGAATATTTGCATGAAAGTAGAAAATCAAAAATTACATTTTATTTGTTCGAATTGCAATTCTAATTTTCCCGGGATGCACTGCATGCGTCAACAGAGCCACGTCCACGTCACAGTAGTAGTAGTTCTTGTCACTAAACAGCGGTGCTTGTTGGCTTAAAACCAAATCAAAACAGCTAACTTATTTGAATGCCACAAGTATATGGAATAATCGCCTCCTTTAGATGCAGTAGAGATTATGCAACGATGGTTACATAGTGTTTAATGTTGTGTGCGTTTCGTTTACAAGGACTATGTGAACAGTGAGGTAAGAAAATGTGTGATCTTTGAACTTAAGCTAAAAAACAGTTGGCTTTAAATGCCACAGTCAGCACGCGAGAACTGTCACAGCATCAGTCAAGTAGCTTTTTAGTGATCGCGACCTGCAGGGTCTAGCACAGTGTGACTTAGATTTGATATACAGATTTTAACTACTGCGTAACACGTTTCATGTTTAACCGATACTTTTTACAAAACAATGTGCTATGCAATTTGTATCAGTTGAAACCGCTTTCTGTGTTGTAATCTTTGTTAACATGACGATTCTCTGATCAATGCGGTTCTCGCAGATCAAACTTTGGCCCTGTACGTTAACTACTCAAAGTTTGACTTAACATATGTTACCATACAGTGGCTCCCATTGACGACCCTCACTAAATATATTCATAACTGCCTGAAGAAGAAAGCCACAGTTTGTCGGATCCGGACTGTCCAGGATGTCATGGCCGATGCAGTTCATCTGCAGGGCGTTGTGCACTGTTGGTCTCGTGCTTTTCTACTATGTGTTTTCCATTGGCATAACTTTCTACAACAAGTGGCTCATGAAGGTAACTTGAAATTTGTATTCTGCTTTTTATATATTTACCTATAAGGTTTTTGAGAGCATCCTTGTGGCTGGTTTAAATGGTGGGTCTGATTGCATGTCTTGTCTTTTTTATTTACTTTAGGACTTCCACTTTCCTTTGTTCATGACTCTGGTTCATCTCACCATTATTTTCTGTTTCTCTACACTCACACGCTTTGCCATGCAGTGCTGGAGCGGAAAGCCTCGAGTCACCCTTTCCTGGAAAGTGTACCTTTCTAAAGTTGCCCCAACAGGTGGGCCAATTTTTGTTCCAATTCAGCCTACAGCTTAGCCTAGAAATCTAGACGCACCCTAGCGGCCGCAAAATATATTTGCTGCCAGGGTTTAGTCTAGGCACTCACAATACACTTATCCGGTCCAAAACCAAAATTTGGTCAGGCCAATCACATCGTGTGTAGCGTCTGTGGGGCGGGCTTAACATGATGACGACAGAGCTGCAACGGTTCCTACTTGAAAACAGAGAATGGCTGCTGCTGCTGGCGAACAGCTATCTTTTGAAGCGGCTTTGGTCGCGACTCTGGAGGACTTAGACTTATGTTTTTCTTTGAGAGAAGAGCAAATAAACCCTACTGAAGTCCTTTTTAAGCAAGAAAGATGTGTTTGGAGTTTTGCCGACTGGTTACGGTAACTACGTCACCTTCTTCGTTGCTCTGATCCGTCATAGCGCTATCCTATTGCGTGCAGAGGCATTTTGAGGGACAACCTTATATCCCGCCCCTTGCATTGAGCCGTTTGTGTGAAGAGTTGCCAGACCTTACATCTTGATGTAGGTCTGGCTAACCAGGCTACCTACAGCTGTCTTGTGAGGTTATAGTCTTGGCTTTGTAAAGGCCAAGTTCTGTAAAGCGGCCTTTATTTCCGTGATCCAATTGTTCAAAATTTAGTTTTTGTTGCTATTGGAGCATGAAAAAGCCTGCAAAATTATCAAAGTTCAATGCCGAGCAATTTTTTTCTTGATTGGAATTCCAAGCCCTCTACTTCCCAGATATATGACGTCAAAATAGAGGGTATGCAACGATTTCACTTTTCCATGTGACCACGCCGGAGCTCGCCCTCTTGAGTGGCAAAACATTCAACAAAATAGCTGGTTTTCAAAGTGGCTGCTGCAAAAACGGCAGTAAAACTGACTATTATCAGCTTAAATTAAATTAACAGTGACCCTAACAACTTGCCAAACAACCAGTAGTCTGTGGACATTGGCTTATGGCCAGACATTGCTTTTCCTGACATATATGTTTGTCTTACCTAACACTATTAAACCAGTCCACCTTTGTAGAACACAAGGCTCATCATAAGGAAGTTTTTTAATGAAGGCTCACTGACAAAACTTTGCAATTACACAAAATAAGAGTATTCATTGGTGTATTTTTATAGGATTTTTTATCCCAAAATGTTACATACCTGACATACGGCTGCTGCTACTGATTTACTTCTCATTTGAGTGTTTTTTGCAGTATGAAAAAAGACCGCTCCAATTTTTTGTTGAATCTGTTCGCACAGTCGATCACACAACTACTTTTCCCATTGTAGATGCGTTTTTGATGCTATGCTAATGCTGTCGCTCAGACTTTTTGCCACTCAGTGGGCGTAACCGCAGTCACTTTCGCCGAAGGTGACGTCTCGTGCATACCCTCTATTCTGAGTTTTTGACTAACCTCCGCCCACAGGAATACGCTAGTCGCCAGCTAAACTGCTGTCGTTTCACAATACACTAATGCTGAGTTTAGACTGCAGGATTTTAGCCCTGATTTTGACTCACTGGCAAGTTTCGATAAATTGCTGACAAATGCCAGAAATCACGGGCAAATCGGTGCTCGTTCACGTGAGTGACAATCAAAGGATGTGAACCATCAAAGATGAAAGAATCACAGACAAGTCGCCGACAGCCGTGACATATCTGGACCTGTCTGCGATTCAAAATCATGCTTTGTGAAATGTGTCCTGACTAGAAAAATAATATTATTGATGAGCTACAAGCAGGGGTCCCCAAACTTGTTTCTGGAGGGCCGGTGTCATGCAAAGTTTAGCTCCAACTTCCCACAGCACACCTTCCTGGAAGTTTCTAGAATGCGTTTGGTTGTGAGACGTAGATTGTGGACCTGGACAAAATGGTTGGTGATTCTTCCTTTGGTAAAGTCATGCAGTGTGAAACCCCTGTCGCCGATCCATTGTGCATTGTCAACACATAGCAGCGACTGAATGCTACCCCAGATAATCATGCAGTGTGAAAAGATCTGTGACCAGCTACACAATCAGAACTCGTTACATATTTCTAAGGGAGGGACTACATAGAAAAAGATAGACATCAGCCCATTTTTAGGACAGTGAAAACAGCGCTATAGAGAAGTAAATTTTGTGAAAAATCCTGCATTTTTTAAACGCGAAACATGAACACGTTTTATTGCACATTTATAAACACAATCAAAGCTTGGAAAACACAGGACCTTAAATAGAGAAAGAGAAATAAGCCATCCTTATAACATTAAAATTACACACTTATATAAAATGGTCATATATCAACAAACATGTTAAATAGAAGGGAGCTCTTTATTCATTGTAGTATACATTATCTGCAAGTATAAAATGGTTAACCATGAGTATATCAATATAGTCTGATAATTGGTAAAAAAATAAAGAATAAGTTTAGTTTAGCTTATATTATCTTTTCTTTTTCAGCATTGGCCACAACGCTGGATATTGGATTATCCAACTGGAGCTTCCTTTTTATCACTATCAGTTTGTAAGCATTTTCCGTGATTTTCATTTTTCTGACAATGCCTCAAAGTCAGCACTGTATTGATATTTCTTCAAAGTACAGTATAATTAAAATAAGGTTAAAACTTGTACATTTGAAACAGTTGATATTGTAAATTAAAAAAAACAATACAAATTTTCAAAAAATTTAAGTTAAAACCAACAAAAAAAATTATGCTTTTTTGTAAATCATATGATGTATTCCTGTGTGTAAATGCTATAATTGTGTCCCCAGTGCTTCTATCAACCTAGAAAATGTGCAAAAGATCAACCCAGTAACGTAGTTTTAGTAAACCATTTTCTGCAAGCAATTGAAAAAATAGGTCATTGAAATTTGGCTCCTCTTGTGATGTCAGAAGGGGACAATACCGCCCCTTAATCTGCACTATCCAACCACGGCACTGCCATTTAGTGCAAAGATCAACTCATTTGCATTTTAAAGGAAACACCCAAAACTGCATTTATGCTCACACCTACAAAGTGTCAATTTTAACATGCTATAATAAATTATCTATATGATATTATTAGCTAAAACTTCACATATGTAGATTTATTTTACATATTAAAAAAGTCTTGTGAAATGTCCCCTTTAAAATTGACTAAGTAAGGCCATGTCAAACATTGAAGTTAATGATGACATCAAATATTTGAAGCTCCAAAATGTATAGATAATGAGACTATTTCTGGATTTCCCAGACAGGGTCTCATTTAGTACATTCACTTTTTGTAACATCCTTGCTCTGTGTATTCCAATAGAAGTTAAAAATGTTAAAGGGCACCTGTTATGCCCCTTTTTACTAGATGTACTGTAATGTAAGTCTTAGAATTCTGTTCCCAGAATGGGTCTGTGAAATACCCCATAAATTATTTGTTATAGCACGTACAAAATGGCCCTATTTCGGTGCTAACAAAAACGTGCTGTTTACGTACCTTTAAATACAAATGAGCGACAGCTCCTCACTCCCTGACCAAAAGAAACTGTGTTTTCAGTTCAAATTGACCTGATTCCTGTGAATACAGTCTGAAACAATAGTATCTCACTATTGACATATGGTGGTACAACTCGTTGAGGGCCGAAACTATGGTAATGCAGGACTGTCAGTCATTGGCTGTGGGTGGGGCTTTATCAGTATGACATCACATTAACAAAAAAGTCAAAACGGCGATTTTGTTTATTCGGGATTAAAGGAGTGGGTGGATTTTTTTATATTGTAGGGTGGATGTGTTCACACACTGCTAACACACATTTATGTCCCTACACCTTGTAAAAGTGGATTTTGCATAAAAGTTGCCCTTTAACAGCCATTTTTTTTCTTTTAGGTACACCATGACCAAGTCTTCAGCTGTACTATTTATTCTCTTTTTCTCCCTGGTCTTCAAACTGGAAGAGCCGGTAAGTTTAAGACGAAGAGTGTACATTTGAGCCTTAGGTTAAGGATTAAAGTATTATACTAAAAGGGCGAAAATGATTATCAGCATGTTTAAAGTCCATGTAAAGAGATAGTAGTATGTGTTCTGAGTTTGTCACACGACAGAAAAATGTGTTAGCAACCACCAAGCCAAATATAAATTATATGACAAAGTAAATTAAATAAATGATCAAAAACCTGGGCAAAATAAGAAGCATTCTCTGTCTCAAACGCTGGGGGCGTGTCCACTGTCGGCGCTTTCCACTCACGGGAATGCTTCAGTCTTTCTCAACTTTCAACTTCTATTTTAGCCCGCCTAAATAATCCTAAACACAGAAATGTGGAAAAACTGTTTAACGGTGTAACTACACAATTTAGTACTACATAGTTCACAGTCTTTGTTACATGTTTTAAGCAAAACATTTCTTATTTATAATGTGTTTAGAAACATCTGAAATTACTTTACACCAAGGGGCAACCTTTGGTTCCACGAGCTGGGCGTAAACCAGGTCGTAAAAATTCATTAAAATATATAGCCAAATATAAATATTTCTTATTAACATAAATTTTAATGTAGATAATTAAATAATGTCACTACATACATTTTCATTTGATATAAAGAAATTACATTTACTTCATGTTCATCATCAGTATCTACTTTAAGTATTTGTTACAAACTAAACATTGACACAGAGCATAATTTTTAAGTGTCATACACTTTATTTTTTTAGAATTTAACTACACATTAAATAAAATATATATTTCGGAAAAATATATTTAATTTAATGTGTACTTAAATTCTAAAAAAATAAAGTGTATTTTCTAAGTAAATATTTCTGCACCTTAAAAAAACAGAACGCCATGCTGTTATGTTTTTGCAACTGCCCCTCACTTCCGCGTTTATCCTTTTTTTTTATTATTATTATTATTATTATTATTATTAATTCAATATTTTGAACAGTGAACAGAGTATTAAATACATGTATACATATATAATGATAGACAAACCACGTTTGTCCTAAAGCGCGTTCTTCGGTGCCACCCCCACTTCCACCCTGAAACTAACGCCCTGGATCGTGTGCCCTGAATCGTGTGCCCTGAATCGTGTTGCTGCTGGGTTGCAGCTGGATAATATTGGGTGCAACCTGCCCAAGTTTTGTTTCGTGAAGCCAACACGGCAGTTACTTAAACAGCAATTTATCGACTGGCTGCTGTACACTGGCTCCAAAAGGAAGTCAATCCAATAGACCCCCCCATGTTAAAATGCCCAACTTTACAGCAGAAATAAACATGTTTACAGTCTGTTATTAGTGTTTTTGGTCTATATAGCTAGTTAGCCCTTCATGAAGACTGTAAGGGGGGGTGACTTTTTTCTAACTCATCAGTTTAAATTATATTGAGCCTTAAAATTCTGTATAATTAAGGGTGAGCCCACTTGAGCGTCAGGTGAACTGCCGCTACTTTGGATGGATTTTAAATGTCAAATTTAAGTGGGTAAATACTTTAGAAATCAATGACATTAGATTAGATCTGTTGATTAAAAGCCAGATGATGTCTGTGATTTATTGCTTTAAACCATAAATAGAAAAGTCTGAAGGTGCAAAGATTTTCAGTCATCATAGCAAGTGCCTTTATCATTTTTACAGGATGTTGTAGTTTGCCATTAAATAGATAATGTATATATTTTTTTTCAATTCTACTGTATTTATCTTTATTATGTGGCATGTTTCTAGAACATGTTCAGGACCAGGGCTGAAGTAGTTTGCTAAAGGCACTGTAAAAGCTTTCTTAAGTGGTCCTACAGTGAGACTAAAATATAAAGACTGCTCTTTGTATGTCCCTTCCACATACTGCAATCAGAACAACGTATGATTTTATCCACTAAGTGTTTTTGATTAAATCTTTGAAGAAGAGGAAAATATGAATGTAACATTTGATACTTTGCAAGCTTACCCTTAGATGATTTGAAGAGTTCTGATCTAGTACTAATGGCCAATCATTGGTAAAATATGCCATTCTTAAATATTTCACTCTGGGTTTTTTTAACCTCACAGAATCCATTCCTGATCCTGGTCGTATTGCTGATAGCCAGCGGTCTGTTTATGTCTACACTCAAGTCCACGCAGTTTAATCTGGAGGGCTTCCTCATGGTCCTGCTGGCCTCTTTCATCGGTGGGATCCGCTGGACTTTGACCCAGGTCCTAATGCAGAAAGCAGAGCTTGGTATGTTTGTGTCAAAAACCAGGGGGAAATTACTTTTAACATGTTATTGATTCTGTGTTTGTGTTACTTACGTCCCTCTCCCTGGCACACAGGCCTTCAGAACCCCATTGACACCATGTACCACCTGCAGCCGCTCATGTTTATTGGCCTCTTTCCTTTGTTTTTGGCTAATGAGGGTAAGTCAGTTTTAAATACCTGCATCTATTTCTATTACGTTTAACATGATTTTTAATACATGTTTTAGTACAAACAGACCGCAGGTTTTTTTGTAACCCCCTGTGTTGTGCTGGGTTCTGCATGAACAGGGCTCAGCGTGAGCACAACAGAGAAGCTCTTTCGGGTCAGTGATCTCTCACACCTGCTTTATAGTCTGATGACGTTGGCTGTGGGTGGCGTGTTGGCCTTTGGGTTGGGCTTCTCCGAATTCCTGCTTGTGTCCCGCACTTCCAGCCTTACACTCTCTATTGCAGGCATTTTTAAGGTAAGACTATACTTTGGTAATTCTTTAGTTGCGTTTGGTTGGTGTAATAATTTTAGGTTTTTTATAAATATGTATTTTTTTACTTTCCATTTTATCTCCATAGCTTCATATTTTTAAGCATTTCTCAGCAGCACAGCCAATTCCAGTCTTAAAGGTGCACTGTGTTACTTTTAAGAAGGATCTTTTCTACACATAATATGTGTTCATAGGTGTAAAAAGACCTTACATAGTGAACTATTATGTTTTTATTACCTTAGAATGAGCGCCGGTTTTCACCACAGCTAGGTGCTGGCTTATTTGAAAAACACAGAGCTTCCATTAGAAGCAATTGAAAACATGCCCTGGCTGCAGGCGTAAAAGCTTCGGTGTGCACGCCCCCTAATAGGCCCCTTCTACAGAGCACTTTTCGTCACTCTGTTGTCAAAGCCAATGTTTGTCCTGTGTCATAGTGTTGGGCGATATACTCCATTTTGAGATCCTATCCTCAGACTGTTAGATCATTTTTTTTAAATTATTATTTATTTGTTCATTTTTTACTCATTTTTGACAAGTCACTTGATTGGTGGACAAAAAAGAAGCAATGACAACACTGTCATGACCGCAACCTTCTTAAAACTTATGCCATTAATCCGAGCGCATTAAAATGTCTTGCGTGCCAGGGAGCAGGAGCAAAACACTCGTTGGTTTTAACTCTCTGCACGCTAACAACCTCTCTAGTACAAGGAAATGTCAGAGCCGCGAGTATTACAAGCTCATGTGCAAGGAAGAATCCGAATCATGCGCATTAATAGTCCCTTTCACACATACAGGCTTTACTGGTAAATTGCAGTTAACAGGTCAAGTGTGAACAGAACCTTTCCGGTAAATCAGTGCTGCCAATTTAGAAGTAAGAGGTTGTAAGATCACCAGTAATTTACCGGTAAGCGCTATGTGTAAAAATTTTTTTTAATTACCGGCATTTAGAATGGACGACATCAGTTCGCGCTGACAGATGACGCGGTTACCCCCGCACTATTTACAGATGTTTCCTCACACACGCTGCTTAAAAGTCGAACAAACCTGAAGTTTGAGAAGGAATCTGCGCGCGTACAAGCTCTTGCGCAAAGTGAAACCCACAAACCCTCTCATTCAAGGAAAGCATGCAATGTGCATGTTAATGTAAAACTATGATGATAATAATAAAAACCATTGCCAACTATTGTCATGAAAGCCTGCTATTGGCGATACGTCTGACGATCGTCAATACACAATACTATCAGCACAACCCTACTCTGTCAGCTATCGTAGCTTCTCTATGCGTTTCGAAATGGAGGGGTGAGCTCTGGACTGAGCCGTTGTTTGCAATTCGCAATCTCACCACTAGATGCTGCAAAAATCTACACACAGCACCTTTAAGTCTTATAATCTACTGAGACTAGAAACATTAAAGTTTGATTTCACTCTTTTGCATGACCTTACTCAGTCAATATTAAAGATATCAAGGTTATTTTTCACAGAACGTTCTTTACATTATATAGGATGATTTCATGTTGAATACAGTAAATCCTAGAAAATTACTTATGATTTAAGATGGGTTTTTACAGAAAGGGGCACATCTTTGAATCTTTCATTAGTCTGTAATTGTAATAAATTCAATTAGATACCCCAATCACTTTTTCTTTTCTACTAATATGCTCTCTCTGTTTTTATAGGAAATTTGCACTCTGCTGCTGGCAGTGGCGTTCATGGGAGATAAAATGAGCACAGTGAACTGGCTAGGTTTTGCTGTCTGTCTGTCTGGCATTTCGTTGCATATTGGCCTCAAAACATATTACAACAAAGGTATGACTTATGCTAGTTTTGCTTATACTGTTTGCCTGAATAGGTGAGTGTAAGGGGGTATTAATTAAGATATGTCTCATTAAAATATACAGTTCAAACGTAGTTAAAAAATTAACTAAAAACGCAGAAGCCTCAAACGTCTCACTTTGTAGACGTTTGTCCAGTTATTGTGAGCTCCATAATTTTTTTAAACTACGTACTAATATGTCTGAATATGTTGAATTTAAGAAGTATGACTTAAATACAGTTCAAAAGTAGTTACAAATTGCCTTGCTTGCACAACAGGCATCCTGAATCACCGGTTGCTGGTCTGGTGAAATCTGTGTTCTTAGTATGCATGTCTCTGTGTTTTTTTAAGGAACTAACCCCATGGTGAGAAAGCTACCAGAAGGAGACAACTTCGATCTTGAGCTTCCACTTCTTCAGACTAAAGGAGATTGTTATGAAGACACAAATGATGAAGAGGAGCATGAGATTCTTTATTAGACTACATATAACTATTTATAAATGTCATATCTTTATAGCAAGGTGGCCTGAATAGATCAATTTAATTATCTCTTTTGAGGGCCTTATTGCTGGTCATATTGACCATGGATACTTGACCCAGAAATGATTACATCCACTTAACAGCCTCTGTGTATCTGTAGCCTTTCTCTATTAGAAACAGAGAGATGCATAGTTCTTTATATAGGAGGACTTGAATGTGAGTGGGAAAAACACTTCAGTCTCGAGGGTCCAAAGTGGCCTTGAAAATTACATGAATAATTTTTCCGCTGCGGGGAGTAGTTAGTTTATCAGTTAAAGAATGTGAAATAATGTAAATTAATGAAACATGTTTTTAATAAAATGAATGTACTTAAATGTTTCTATCATGGATTGGGTATTGCTGTGTATTAAATATATCAAGGTTATATTTTATTATGCAATATGAGTTTATGGCGAAAGCAGTAAATCCTCAAAAAAATAGCTTTTTTACAGGCTGGGACACATTTCTGCATATAAGATGAACCCCGAAACTGATATCTTCTATAGTGCGCTACAGTATATTGGGTGTTGGCCATTTTGTAGTTGTCCAAAATCTGAGATAACAACTTTATTCCCTACATTGGTTAACTTTTTTACCCACAGTGCCATCTGATATTAGTGTGCATGTTGAACTCACTGTTATGTTACAACATGAGATGGCCACATTATTGAAGTCAATGGACACTGACACTAAACCCTATAAAAATGTTATAGGCTGTTATGGATCCCATGTTACCAATCATTTTAAAATGGAGTGTTTTATCCAATATTTAATCTAAAACAAATTTAATAAATGTGACAACCAATAGTTTTCTTTCTACAATTATTATTTATTTTTTGAATAAAAAGGGCCTATAGCAAGCAATTGTTGTTTTCTTTGTTATCAGTAAATAAGCGTGACAAACATGTGAAAAACTATTTTAACGTTTTAAGTCAGTGTCCAGAATCAATCACTTTCGTTCACTTTACCATTTACAAACTGAACTCAAATGCCATAGGGAATAGTTAAGAAGCAGTGGCAAGGCCAGAAATTTTAAACTGAGCGGACCTTGTTGAATTACGGTGGAATTCAGTGTTTACTCTCAAATGACATAATTTTACAATAAAGTAGTGGTTAAATGGATTAAATTATTTTTTTCTAAGTCATGGATTGAATCATTTTCAGATCAGGAAAAAAGGAAAATAAAGTAATAACAAATCAAGAAATAGAAAACATGAAAATAGAAAAGAACAAAGTTAAAAGAGCAGTATAACAGTAGTATTAAGGAACAAAAATAGAATTAAAATGAATAATAACAGTCTTCTTCATTCTATAAATTAAATGTAAAGAATTTGGGACACAGTAGCAGTCTGTTGTGTGGTACAGTCCTCCCTCTAGTGGAGATAAGCCGTATTTACAGCAACGACGAGAAATGCTGGGGATATTAACAGACAATTCTGCTTTTCATATTTTTTAACAAGACCTTAATGGCACATGATAAATTGTATAAGTATACAATAAGTATTGTATACTTATAGTAAAATGTAGTAAATTTTAATGTACTTACACTTTGTTAATATATAGCCTACAGTATTTTGCAGCATACAACAAAACGGTGTTGTTTTTGGACACTTTAAATTGTCCCAAAATAGACATAGTGTTGTTATTGGAACAACACATTTTCTGTTACTTTTAACTTGTGTTGTCACATTTATTTATTTTAACTTAAAATCAACACAAAATGACACATAATGTGTTTAATAGCATAACCCAAAAATGTGTACAAAAATGAACACCACCTTTTTTTAGAGTGTACTTTAATATTGGTAGGTTCAAAAACAAGACTTTTACTTCAGTTTACTTCAGTAATATTCAACAGTATTTTCCATGTGTGCTGAAATAATAAACAAGCTGTATAAAAGCAAAAAATGTTTAAAAATACGCCAGAACTTTCTAAGGTTGAAAGACACCCCGCCTCAATATCACAAAAGGAGGGCAGGAGAGCCGTATCAGATTACACACCAATCTCCGTGAAGAGACATGAAACGAGTACGAATGGGAAGTTTGTGAACCGGGACTCAATGTGTTAACATCTCTTACCTGTGTGAGGAATGCGCCAGGTACCAGCGGACAGAAGATCACAACTTCAGGTATATAACATGTATTTACCTCAGGAAAATATATCTGTGCTTGTTTCTCACGGTTAATCCACAACAACAAACGTGTGCATACTTGAAAAAACTATTATTTTGCACTTTTATTCGCTATAGTAATGGTGTAGCCTACATACCTAACTGACTTTATCATTATGCAAGTTACCGTTCAGTCAACTTATTTAAGTGCGTCTCACCTGTATGAATGCGCAGTTCATTTACACTTCGTTTCAGCGTTCGTAATGCACGTGTGTAACACTTGTGTGGCGTCAAGATCAGCGTTGATTTAAATGTTGAGCTTTAGAGGTACCGTATCATATAATGTTTTAATTCAACAAGCCAATGCATGAATTCAGTCATATACTGGCCTGAAGGAACGAGGGAGCGGTTTAATTAAAAATTGGTGTCAAATAATCTTAGCATTTTCATTCAAAAGGCTGTTTTCACATGTTCGACCATTTCTCAGATTGTTTTGTTTGCTCAGTTGATGTTGGTGTCTATTAGTTAAAACTCTTAATGAATGTGAGTCAGTAATCCACTATAAGTTTAGATAAAGAACATGATTACATTCCTGTAGCATAAATGGTCGAGCATTGTGTATTGTGGGTCAAAACCCAGGGAATACAATGCACTAGTCAATCTGGATAAAAGCATCTGCATAATGCATAGAGTAAATGCAATAACTCTTTTCAGATTTTGCAGACGCACAAGCAAAAATTCACTTATTTAGTTATGAGCTATAATCCAGCTAACAGAAAAAACTAAGAGCATTTCTTCAAAGTTGCCTCCCAATAATGTTTTGCCAACTTTAAAGGGATAGTTCACCCAAAAATGAAAATTCTGTCATCATTTACTCACCCTCATGTTGTTACAAACCTGTATACATTTTTTTGTTCTGATGAACACAACTGAAGATATTTTGATAAATGTTTGTAACCAAACCATCCGTGGACCTCATTCACTCCCATAGTAGATAAAAAGAATACTATGGAAGTAAATGGGGTCCACCAACAGTTTGGATAAAAAAAATTCTCAAAATATCTTCCTTCATGTTTATCAGAACAAGACATTTATACAGGTTTGTAACAACGTGAGAGTGAGTAAATGATGACAGAATTTTCATTTTTGGGTGAACTATCCCTTTAAAAGTGTCCAATTTTTTATGTTTTAAAGTTGCAATGAAATTTAAATGAAAAACTGTAATTTATTTTGGAATATTTTTACAAATGACTTATTTGTGAACTTCATTCTTTAAAAAAATTTATATGCCCTCATAATCTTTAATCAAAAACGCAAATCCCCTTTCCTCCTCAAAACAATCACTCTTTACTTCCGGTCATATGGAATGGCAGGTGGGCAAGGTCCGGGAATAGATGGCAGCGATTAGCAAACAGCAATTTGACCCAACTTCCAAAAGTCCAGCCCTACCTTTTATCATTTCAGAAGCCATTTCACTCGGATATACGTCACCACAGAGAAAATAAGACAATCGTTCCTTCCATTTCATGGCTACTTTAAATACATTTCTTTGTTAAGTGAATGTCATGTCAGGGCTCAACGCAAATAATTTGTTATACTGGCCCGGTCGTGCCAGTGGTTCAGGTTTTTACTTGCCCTGCCAAATTTTCACTGGCCCCACCAAAAAAAGTAATAATAATTTTAAATTAATCTCATGACATTGCTAAAAAGTTAACATTCGCAACACTAAAAATACATGCAGGCAAACAACCACAGGCAGAAAATATATGTTAGTCGGGCAAGTGACAATACAAGCCCCGGGCCATCTTTCATTGGCTTTGGGCCATCGGGCAGTCCTTTATGTTGAGCCATGCATTTTTTGTGTCCTCGAAATGTTTAAAACACCTGTTTTGTATATTTTAAGAACTTATTTGCTTGTTATGAAAATGACAGAGCAACATTTACATTCTATTATTCATTTTTGTTTATAAAACATTATTTCTGAATGTTTAGATGCTTTAAGTCGCCATTATGTTGATCCGTGTTTGTTTTAGTTAAACTGTTGACCTTTTATTTTGAAACACTATGCACATAAAAATTCTTGGAATCGTGGATGAGATTTGTACTTTGTTGATACCCAGCATGCATTGCAGCAAGAAGCTTTTCATTTACTTTTCACCATTGATAAGATTTATTCACCGATTCATGATGTTTGTGTGTCTAAATTACGCAAGTGGTTATTTTTTTGTGTGCATAACGTTTCAAAATCCTTCAGAATGACACCATGAAAGTGCTGGATCTTGTACTGTAGTATCACATTAATGACAGGAAAAAAATACTTTTAATGATGGAGTAAACAAGAACTTAAATTACTACATTATGATGATCTTTATCATCAGATACTAACCTTTAACTTGGTATTGCATTGTGGGTTTTTTGCCATAAAAACATGTTTTAAACACACACAAAGCAGCCAGAATAAAACTATAATAAGCTAAAGGTCAAGGGTCAAGAGTCCAACTAAAACAAACACTAAATAGTGTTTTCTTTAGCAATATTTTTACAGAACATTCTTAAATAATGTTAAATAACAGTTTTAAATTAATTAAATGTAATGTTTCTCTATCATTTATATAACAAGCAAAAATTGAAATAATTTAAAACAGAACAAAACAGGTATTTTAAACAATGCTAGCACATTAAAACATGACATTGTCATAATCTTTTTAAATTATAGATTGTAACATCCTCTAACAAACACAACAGCAAGAAGCGTTCATACATTAGAAAAAACGGACACTTTTGGCATAGCGTTATTGGGAACTCTGGCAACTTTCAAGAGACATTCTAAGAAAAATTTTCTGTTTTCCTCCCCTCCCCTTGTCTTGTAATTACCTTTAGTGGGCCCGTAATGATCATTGTTGTCGCCTTTCCTGTATTCAGTCTATGCAAAGGTATATTTAAAGCTTTGTGCCAGACATTAAAGGATACTAAATCACAGCTTGTGTCTCAAACACAGCCATGTTGTTATGATTATTATCACTTCTATATATGATGTTTATTTTGAATAAATGAAAGTCACACTCACTTTTTCAGCATCCTCAAAGTGACATTTTTTCTCACAGATCTGACCATCATGCCGGGCCACAGTTCTCTTCTCTCCTTCATCCTGGTGACGGTTCTCATGATGCTGGTTTCTGAAGTTCATACCCAAGGTCACATACTGTTGAATTTTACATTTCACTTGTAAATTGCTACCATGTTGCTTTTTCGATTGTATAAACATGCTCATATACGTTTGTCCCTGTAGTTTTACATACAAATGTGTGCATCATAAAAAGTGAGCACCCATGAAGAATGCTGGGGCTTTCATGTTTATATTTAATTTGTATCTATTAAAATGCAAAGCATGCATTGCAGCATGATATACAGTAGTGAAATGTATCAGTCATTCAGACACAAACAAAATGCATGTCTTATACCAAGTCTCCTTCTGAGTTAAGGCATCGAAATATTTTCTCAATCTTAGTTTGATCTGGGAGACTACTTTTGGAAAGCCATTCATATATCAAGATCTCTTATTATTGTGTATTTTGTGGATGACATTAGTACTACTCTGATTTATGATGCTCCTGAAATGCTCACAAAAACACGTAGCTGTTGTTCTGTTTGAGAAATGTCATCTGCATTCCTCTAAGTCCAGCCAAAGGCACCAACGCACATGCTGGAAAAGTGTGCTGCGTGTAACCCCATGCACCAATAAAGAAAATCCAGCTGCAGAGTCACTAACATTTTAGTGGCATATTCAAATTATAGTTTAACATTTTTACTCAATCTCAATTGTGGTTGTACATTCAAAGAAGTACCAGCTTTCCCCAAGGGAAGAAAATTCTTGGCGTGCAGAACGCCTCTTCTGCTATATCAACAAGAATAGACTTACTGCTTAAGGCCATTGTGCAACATTGCGGAGACAACTGCACACAGCCAACAGTAGACTTTGCCACATTTGGGAAAGAAGTTTAGCTTAAAAATACTTTGAATAATTTATGCGTCCTCTTTAAGTTTCTTGTTATCTCTGTACTCCCTTGAGGAAACATGCAGCGTGTGTTTCCCCACAGTTTTTGTCTGGCTGCACATTTGTTGACTTCTGGGTTGGTGGCGCTGCTGTGTCAGCTGGAAGGGTTCTTTTCGACTCTGATCCGCTGCCAGTTATACACAGCGTTGTTATTTATCTGTTGCTGCGCTGTAAAAGTCAAAACGTAGCATCGTTACGTTAAGCAGCTATTTCCGCCACAGTCTACCCTTCGAAATTACTTTCATTGCTGTGACCTAATGCAGTCAGCATTTTTTATTTAAAATAAAACCTGTTCATTTGAATCGCACTTTTTTAAAGAGGGACACTACAGCAAAGATCTTTGTGCTTTTTGGGGTCATTCACATCGGATCATGACGTTACATGCAAGCTGACCTTCAACCTCACCGAAATGCAGATTTCCGGTGGTCCTCAACCCCCGTTACCCTGCAGGGAATCACAGGGCTTGTTTTGAGCGCTCGCAGACAGCTGGGAAGAGAGAAGGAAGCAGCATGCAACATGAAAGAGGGATATTGTGGCAAGCTGGCATGTGGAATTTATGCAGATAGGCCGAGTACAAGAGGGCAGAGTTGAGCGAGAGAACAGTTATGAAGGAAAAGGAAGACTGAATATTCAATATTAGACGTTGAGAAAAAAAGCATTGAGTAGCTTCTAGAGGAAGGCTTTGATCTTTAAAAACGTACGTCTCTGAGCTTCACCCCTATATAATCTCTCATACAGATTTAGTTCTCCCTGGCAATTACAAGCTTGTTTTTGTCCATCATTTACACAAAACTTGTCTTTGTATACATTTCCAGGTCGACTGAAACTGACCGTTCTGTCTGAAGATCGGCTGCAGATTAAGTGGAAGGAAGCAGAAGGTCCAGTTCAGGGCTACAAGGTCCGAGTACGGCCCATTACAGGTGAGTCATTTTAATTTGTATAGCACTCTCTACAGTGCATGCTGCAAAGCAGCTTTACTAAAAATGGTGCATTAATGTCTTAAATTTAGGGATGCTTAACGATTACTCGCGATTCATCTATAGAAGAATAAAGTTTTTGTTTACATGATATATGTGTGTGAACTGTATATAATAAATTTGTATAAATAAATGCAGACACATACATGTATATATTTAAGAAATGTTTACATGTGTATATACATTTGTATATTTATGTATAATTTATATTATATATATAAATATAAATACCTAATATATAAATATATTTTATCTTAAAATTATACATGCATGTGTGCATATTTATATATACATTATTATTATACACAGTTCACACACATACAGTATATGATGTAAACAAGGGATGCACCGGTATTGGGTATCGGCCTCGATACCACATTTTCTAAAGTACTCGTTAAAAGTCCCCCGATACCTGGAATCGATACCACGGTCTGAGAAATGTCTATGTTTGAGCGGCGTGTAAGGGGTTAATGCCTCTTGTGTTGTCCAAAGTGGCAGAGTTTACAACAAACTGGAAAACTAGTCCTTTGTTTTTTTGTTAAATTATATGACTAAAGCTGTTACCTGTAAATTTAAATCATGTTTTTTTATTAAGTACTCGGTATCGGTATCGGCAAGTACTGAAATGCAAGTACTCGTACTCGTACTCGTATTCCAAAAAAGTGGTATCGTGCATCCCTAATGTTTACAAAAACTTTTATTCTGCTATAGATTTATCGCGATTAATCGTTAAGCATCCCTAGTCTTAATGCTCCTGATGTCATAATTACTTTTTTAAAGGGACACTCCACTTTTTTTTTAAATATGCTAATTTTCCAGCTATCCTAGAGTTATACATTTGATTCTTACCATTTTGGAATCCATTCAGCTGATCTCCAGGTCTGGATTACCACTTTTAGCATAGCTTTGCACAATCCATTGAATCTGATTAAACCATTAGCATCACGCTGAAAAATAACCAAAGAGTTTTGATGTTTTTCCTATTTAAAACATGACTCTTCTGTAGTTACATTGTCTAATCAGATTCAATGGATTATGCTAAGCTATGCTAAAAGTGGGACAGCCAGACTCGGAGATCAGCTGAAAGGATTCCAAAACAGTAAAAATCAAATGTTTAACTCTAGGGGAGCTGGAAAATGAGCATATTTTCAAAATAAGTGGAGTGTCCCTTTAATAGTGATTTCGATGTTTCCATGAAGCATGTTTCGGTTACCTGACAAAACCTTTTTACATTGTGCTAATCTTCACTGGGTTGTTAAAAAGCATATTTTAACTCTTTGACCTGAAAAACAACAACATGTGGGCAAAGGTCTTCTCAATGTTTGAAGAGATCCTCTTTGCAGACCCATAAAATCTCTTCCCCCTCAAATCCTTCTGCCATCTATCTTACTTTCCTCAGACTGAATAGTGTAGTACATTCCTATCTCCATGAGTAAGTGTACAGGTGAGGAATGGGAAGGATTTTTCAGCAATGACGAAATAAGGCCTGCAGTCAGTCCATATTACTTCTGTCTGACATGGCAATCCTATCTTGTATCTTGTTTTATTTATCTCTATATATCTTTCCCTCGAACCCGTTCGCTTCTCTCTTTGTGCCTCTCTTCATTTTTGCTTGTTTTTGTCTCTCTTATCTGTTTTTTCCACCTCTGTTGTCAGCCAGGTAAGTTCAGACAGGTCTGTTTCAGTTTTGAGTATATTCACACAGTAAAACAAACACTACACACGCCCCACTTTGCTTCAGGGAGAGACGGATAGAAATGGATAAGCAGTCTTTATTTGACAGCTTTAATGTATAATAATAAAATCCTACACTGTACTATCTATTTTGAGGATATTAATAAAGAGATTGTGGTAACGCATCGTTCATCCTGTTACCTAATGTGTTAATATAATGTATTAATGTGTTAGTGTAGGTCAATTGGTAGAGAACTGCAGTGCCAAAGGTTGTGGGTTCAATTTGCAGGGTACATAAAATATATATAAAAGCAGCTGCAAATTGTGTAAATGTAATTATGTAGTCCTAAAGCTTTGGTTATTGTCAGGCTATGGGATTTCTGTGACAGATTTAATGTCCAAAGTTTTTTTAATTATTTTCCATTTACTAGTTATTCCAGAACAGAGTCAGAAGCATTTTTAACAAATGAAGTTTAAAAAGTTTCAAATAAGTTTTGACATAAGGACTACAGCTGCAGTCAGATTCATCAATCATGTGAACTCTTTGTGGCAGTTGTAGTCATGTAGAGTTGCTTTAAAGCTTATTTTTAAACTAAAAGTTCATCCAGTTCAAATTTTCTATTGGTTAAACAAAATATCTTATTGGTCTGCATTTACGAAGGTTAAATTCTGCTGTTGTAACTGTGTGTGAAATCCAGACTACATTCTCATAATCAAATTTTTTCGCACAGATTTCACATTGATTACATTTTTCTTGACTCAGTTAATATATCAAGGTTACATTTTTACAGAATGTTCTTTCCATTATGTACGATGATTTTATGTACAAAAGAGTAAGTAAATTACTTCAGCTGGGTTTTCAAAGACAGTTATTGTGCCCAAATGAACTCGTTATAATGGAATTGTCTTAATATCTATTAATTTACTAAAATTAAATAAATGTACTAATATTTTAAATAAATAAACAATACACTCTAAAAAACAAACGGTGCTATATAGCACCAAAACAGTTGCTTTGGATCGTAACGATAGAAGAACCATTTTTAGTGCCATATAGCACCGGTGAAGAACCAGTGAAGCACCAGTGAAGCACCTGTGTAGAACCATATAGTGCTATGTAGAACCATATGTGGTGCTATATGGCCCCTATATGGTTCTACACTGGTGCTTCACTGGTGCTTCACTGGTGCTTCACTGGTTCTTCACCGGTGCTATATGGCACTAAAATGGTTCTTCTATCGTTACGATCCAAAGCAATTGTTTTGGTGCTATATAGCACCGTTTGTTTTTTTAGAGTGTACTATCAGTCAAATTCATCTGTAGTAGCATTATTTATTTATTTATTTGGGTAATGACAAACACTTTAAAAGACAAAGTATGAAGGGAAAAGGAGAATTTGTAACCATTTTAAATGTCTGCATATTTTTTATAATATTATGTGTAGTATTAAAGGTACTCCACTTTTGTTTAAATAATATTTTTGAATCCATTTTGCTGATATCTGGGTAACTTACCACTTTTAGCATAGTTTAGCATAATCCATTGAATCTGATTAGACCATTAGCATCGCGCTCAAAAATAACCAAAGAGTTTCGATATTTTCCCATTTAAAACTTTACTCTTCTGTAGTTACATCGTGTACTAAGACCTATGGAAAATTAAAAGTTGTGATTTTCTAGGCCGACATTTCCATCGATATACATAATAAAGTTATGAATACGGCTAGGAACTATACTCTCATTTTGGCGTTATAATCAAGCACTTTGCTGCCGTACCATGGCTGCAGCAGGTGCAATGATATTACCCAGTGCCCGAAAATAGTCCCCTTGGTAACTTTTAGAAGCAGAGGACTATTTTGGGGCACATTGAAATATGATAAAATTATGAAATATGAAAAGATTCAATTGATTTTGCTAAGCTATGCTAAAAGTGGTACCGTCAGACCCGGAGATCGGCTGAATGGATTCCAAAACGGTAAAAATCAAATTTTTTACTCTAGGGGAGCTGGAAAATGAGCATATTTTTTCTCAAAAAAAGTGAGGGTCCCTTTAGCACAATATTAAAAGCCATCTATATATAGTTATATATGATTATATATTATCTTTATATATATTATTGACAATACCAGTATTTTGTGACACCCCTAGTTAAAATTCAATATATTTGTGTCATTTCTCTCTAACGCTGTCATATGTGTCCTCTGCATATCCCTCTCTGTGTCTTTTCCAGAAGTTCCTCAGCCAGAGCTGATGCTGACGACCACACATGGTCGAGCCACGGTGGCAGGATTGGACTCCAGACAGGAATATCTGCTGCAAGTCCTGGTGCTCAATGGAACACAAGAGAAACTCATAGCCAAGAGACGCTTCACCAGTAAGAGTTTTAGTGAGCGAGGCATGAAAGAATGAAAGTGTGGATGGGAGGAATGAAAGGAAGGTTAACCAGAGAGTAAAGCAGGATACAGGACATGACTGCATCAGGGATATTAGTCAAGTATGCATATGAGAAAGCTCAGAGACTTCTAAATTTGGATTTATAGTTCTGCTATGCCTCAGTTTTCATTCATACTTCTGCATCGTTGTTTGCGTCGACGTGCAATTACACATGCACATCGCTAGGGGGCAATGTGCCAAAGGCTTTGTAGGCTACGGTGTGCAGTTGACGCAAGAGTATAAATTGAACTTAAGGATGTAACTAGAGCTCTTTTAATACAGAGATGCGTTTGGGATTTGTCCAGAATCGTTTCATTTTTTGGTTCATTCACAATGCCAATGATTTTTCATAAATCTGTGCGTGCATACACACACATACCGTAAATAATTAAATCTGCATTTAAATCCCTGTGTCAGAGCTGAACCATAACTTCTTGTTGAAATGGCATGCGTGTCCTTACTACAGCATGCCTCTTGTGGCATTGTATCTGCCTCTTGTTCATACAGAATGCTTTCCATAAATGTTACGGCAATGTTACTAGGTCCTCTTTACGCGAACAATCCCAGAACAATTTTATGGAAATTTTCTGCGAGCAAAGTGCTGTGTAAATGGGGTTTAGGAGATGTGGTTCTTGTCTGTGCAAAACCCATCACGATTAATGGCTCAATTTGGTTGTGAGGGTCTTCTCTGTGGTTGGCCCTGGTCAAAGATATTATGGTCTGATTTTTTTGGGTAATTGCATGTCTCTCTGTAAGAAGCCATGTGATTTGTGATTGCTGATTTATATACACACCACAAAACTTTTATTTAAATTCATTTTGGTTGTTTGTAAATCTTGTGGATCATTTCTCTGCACTGCGTTTGTGCCTGAAATTTGCATGTCAGTTGAAGTAGTTTCCAGCTAAGCTGTCAACACACAAACCCAAGTAACAGTCCTTTTATCACACATACACCAACACACAGTGTTTAAGTGGGGAGCTGTCTGTAATGGTGGATTCCTGATGGATTACAGGCTGTGACTAACGTTGAGGGAAAACTCTGGAATGATGCTTGTGTCTTTACAAGCATGAGAAACTTGGAATTCCCTTTAAACAGAAATCACAACCACCATGACAGACAATTGATATTAGATAATAAAATGCCTTACTGGAGAGCCTGGCATAAATCAGATGAGATTCAGAGATGTGAGATCTGCTTATGTGCTAAAATGTAGCACACTTACAGTATCAGATATTGATGCATTGCCTTATGGGAGAACTGGCAGACTGTATTCCAGACAATGATTCACAATAGGGTGGCGTTCTCATTATCAAAAGATGCTGACTATTCCAGATATCTCTGACATTTTGGGATGAGATGGTGTGTGTAGGGTGGGAGAGTAGGTTAATGGCAGGTCTGGACAGGCCGGCCGTGTGGTTTGGCTGGAGGGCCTTGCTTGCTTGTCTGTGGAGGATTATTTCATTGTTATCAGTTTTTCCAACTGAATCTGACATTACATTGGCTGTCTGTGTCATATAAGGATGTTTATAGAGTTTAGCAATCTTAAAGACACTCTTCAAACCAGATTATTGTATAGCTCAATTGGTAGGGCACTTTGTTTGTACTGCAAAGGTCATGGTGGGTTTGATTTCTATAACACATAGGTGTAAAGCTTTAAAGCACCGTACGTTGCTTTGGATAAAAGCATCTGCTAAATAAATGTACATACAAATAAATAAAGCAAATAAATCCTCTAGAGTAAATTTGTATTAATCATTATGGATCTTTTCACTGTTTTATGTAGTCCTGCTTTTTGATTTCTCTGTAATATTGCTTCCTCTTTGCTGCTTCATCATTTCCTCCTCTTCCTCCTCCATTGGGGTGTTTCAGTTGATGGGTTGCGTGAGGAGGAGTTGATTCGCAATGGGAACAGAGAACAGAAGAAGAAAACACATGCCATCGGTTCTGGCTCTGGTGAGGATGATGACATCACAGAGGCTCTTGCTGCCCTGCCCACGGTGCTCTACAGAAAACCAACAACTACAGGTAGAGCACCTGCAAATATTGCCCATCATAAGTTCCACAGGAATTAACCATCCACATTTATCACACACAAACAGCACTTTTTATTTAATAAGTCTAACTGAAAGTCAGTTTTAGATACTCTTTGAGGTAAAGTTAAATTTAAATACTATTTAGTTGCACATGTGCTTCCCCTCCTCATGTAAATTAAATTTGTCAATGATTAAAGGGATAGTTCACCTTAAAATGAAAATTCTGTCATCATTTACTCATCCTCATGTTGTTTTAAACCTGTATGAATTTTCTGATGAACACAAAAGAAGATATTTTGATAAATAATGGTAAACACACAGCAGATAGTGACCATTGACTTCCATAGTAGGAAAATATATTTTGGAAGTATTGTGATAAATGATAAAGAAAAGGATGAGTAAATAATGACAAAATGTTAATTTTAATGTGAACTATCCCTTTAGGTTTACAAAAGTTTTCATTGCCTCACTCCCAATAACCATTTTGTAATATTTGATCAGTATTTAAAGAAATTATTCATCCAAATATGAAATGCTATCACAGATATGACTTACTTTATTCAGTCGAACACAAACAGATAATTTTATATTAAAATGCTGTTATGTTATCTTCTAACAGGAGTTAACATGGCTTCAAAAAGCATGCACATCTAGTCAAGTTTATATTTATAAAAGAGCGCTTTTATAATGTTGCATTGTTTCAAAGCAGCTGTGCATGAAAGACAAAGAAAAGAAACCACGGAAAACAGGAAAATTATTATATATTATTACATAGAATACAATCTTTAGCATTATTGCAATTTTATTGGCCTTATAAATAAAAATAGTATATAATTTTCTTTGACTATCGAACATTTTTGTCAATTAATATGATAAACAACAGGCGTCATATTAAACTAAACATGCCTTTCTATCTTACATAGAAATGGCTCTTAAAAGAAGAAAAAATTATATATGAACAGGAGTGTATTAAAAACTAAAAGCATAGAGAAATTATAACAACATCATTAAAGGGATTGTTCACCCAAAAGTGAAAATTATGTAATTATTTACCAAACCGATCAGAAGCTTCACTGACTTCCAAAGTATTATTTTAATAATAATAAAAATAATAACAATAATAAAATAATTAAAAATAATAATAAGGCATTTAATTTATATAGCGCCTTTACAGTAGTTTCTCAAAGCACTTAACAAATACAGAACAAATACAAGGTACATAAAATAGCATATAAATAAAGTACAGATATATTTTTTCTAGGGCTGTCAAAAGATTAATCGTGATTAATCACATCTAAAATAAAAGTTTGTGTTTACATAACATATGTGTGTGTAGTGTGTATAATTAATATTTATATATAAAAACACACACAGTCATGTATATATTTAAGAAAAAATGGTTATATTTATATATAAAATATTTATATTTCTATATAATATAAATTATATAAATGTTTATACAGTATATAAATGCAAATATTTCTTAAATATACACATGAATGTGTGTGTATTTATATATACATAATAATTATACACATTACACACACATATGTTATGTAAACACAAACTTTTATTTTAGATGTGATTAATCACGATTAATCTTTTGACAGCCCTAATTTTTTCTAGAAGATATATGGGGCTTCTGATCGGTTTGGTTACAAACACTACTCAAAATATCTTCCTGACACGTTTGTAACAACCTGAGAGTGAGTAAATAATGACAGAATTTTTATTTTTGGGTGAACTATCCCTTTAAGTGCACCCCAGCACCACACACCTACAAAATTAAAGCGGTAACATATTTCCAAAAAAAAAAATCTATCATTAAAGTAAATTAAGTAATCCATGAAATAAAATAATGTCTTCTGAAGCTTAACTATACATTTAATTATATTTAAAAAAACATATTATGTACATAATATTATAAAAACATAATATGTTGAGCTTTTTTTGCCATCCATCTATTGCTGACATACATGTCGATAATGTCGAATCTCATTTGTTCCTGGTGTCTTGTGAAAAACACGCATACGACAACTAGTCATTATACACCCAAGAGCCATGAGATTCATGGTAACCCAAAAATCACTTTATTTACTGTATCATGTCTAGTAAGTTTTGCACACTGTATGTTTAAAAACTGTCAATCAGGCCTATTACTACATTGAAATATCAGAGCATCTCCAAGTGAAACACCAAACAAGATATTTTAAACCTCCCATGCAACCACCTTCTGTCCTGTTTTCTCCCTGTTATTATACACGTTTTACTGGTGGAGCTAAAGATGCTTGGACTGGCGCCACCTCCTTGACTTAACCTATAAATAAGAGTCTGTTTACCCCCTCACACCTGTAATCAATACTGCAGTAATAGGACAGTGGGCAGGACAGGACATGGAGGTGATGCTGTACACCTGTACTGAGTGTACATTTAAAACTAGGTGGAGTATGGGAACAGACAGGATCACATTTCCATGTTAAATGCATATTTATGTATTTGTATGTTTGCCAGTTAAATATTTGAACCACCTTAAAACAGAGTTTATTCTGTACCACTACATAAAAATTGATTGATGATTATGCTTACAGAAAATTGGATGAAGTGTACTTATATTTCTCTGTTTCAATTTTGCTCCGGTCTCCAGCTTCACCTGAGCTTGAGCCAGAAGCTAAAGACAAGAAAAAGAAGAAGGACAAGAATCGATCCAAGACTGAAGATAAAAGTGATCCAGAAGAAAACCGACTGAAGCCTGTAAGAGAGGAGATCACCAACACTGACAAAACAAGGAAAACCACCCCAACCCAACCTGTCACAGGTATTACTCATAACATTTCGTAACATTATATAACATATCCTCCGTATGCTGATGTAATTCTGTATGGGAGGAGTAAAGTTGACGTGAACAACCAGGAGCATTTCTACAAACACATGCATTGTATAGCATTGTATAGTCCCATTTGTGTAGTAAACAAGCAGGAAAGGGAACAGCTGGGATACAGGGAGCTTTTTGGGGTCAGAGCTAATGATCTGTGTCTGTATATAAGAGGCCTAATAACAGAATTAGGTACAAAATAGAGATAATGACACTGTGTAGGCTGTTATCAGGGTCCTTTGTGGGCCCTCAGGCCTGAAATTTGTTCCCTCCTTTCCCCATCAAGAACACATGGAGACAGGAATGCACCATGTAGGAACACAAACAATACTGTACATGCCGACGCACATGATCTTGCAAAATGGGTGTAACAATAGCTTGGTGGTGTAGGAGCAGAGATATGAAATGCATTTTGCAATACATCGCTTACAGCAATATATGAAAACATGCACAGACTAAAGAATGTTTATCATCTCTTCTCTTTATTTAAATGTTGACCCATTTTATCAATTTGGTTCCAGCTGTATCCACGAGAAAGCCGTTTGAGTGCGGTGCCGGGGCAAAGGCAGATGTCGTTCTGTTAGTGGACGGATCCTGGAGCATTGGCCGCACCAACTTCAGAAAGGTTCGTGACTTCCTGGAGGGCATGGCCGTTCCTTTTCACATCAGTCCAGAGGGCGTGCAGATAGGTGAGCTGTTTATGATAGATATATGGGTCAAAACATAATACTGGTCTAGGCCTAACATCAACAATTTGTGTTTTTTTTTCAAAGGGCCATACTTTTGTTTTCGAAGCAGTGATTTAATTGCAATTATAAAAGAGTGATAATATCACCTTGGGTTGTCTCCTTATGTCTTAAGGACCCAGATAAAATTTTGCACACACACACACACACACACACACACACACACACACACACACACATATATCAATGTAAAGTTGGAAAGTGGAAATTTGATCCATGCATACCGCCATGTCAGAGATTCACAACATACAATACAAATTCATAATTGTGATGTTGTGTTGTATGTGTTACTACTATGGCATTATTGTAAATCTTTCAAGTTTGTTATTTTTTGTTGTGGTCTTAGCATTGTCGCAGTACAGTGGAGATCCACGCACAGAGTGGAACCTTAATAACTTCACCTCCAAAGAGCCGCTACTGGAGGCCATCAGGAACTTCAGATACAAGGGAGGAAACACTTTCACAGGTGCCGTTCATTACCAGTTTGTGATTATATAAAAGCATTGCTTGTGCATCTGCCCTGTGTTTGTTTAACATCATGATGTCTGTATCTTAGGTCAGGCTCTCATTCATGCTCTTGAAAACAACCTAAAAGAGGAGGCCGGAGCTCGACCCGACACACCACAGTTCCTGCTGCTGCTGACTGATGGGAAATCTCAGGACGATGCGATCGCTGCAGCCAATCGGCTGAAGAATGCTGGTGTGGAGATCATTGCTATAGGTGAGAACCTCATTGCCATACGTTAAATGTATTGGCTATTGATACAAATGAAGATTTTGGTTCCAAAACGCAATAAATCCATTTTGACTAATTTTGGTAAAACGTGTTTTCTATACCAAGAAAGTGACAAGATGAAAAACACTATTTTCTGTAACAAACCTTCACATAGCATCTTTAGGTTATAATAACATTAAAAATTCAAATCCATAATTTGATTTTCAAAGATTTATTATAAAAACTGATGATTTTTTTTCGGCTAAATGCAATAAATCCATGGGTTTTTTTTTCAAAATGCTATACATCTATTGAATCAATCTATAAATGTGCATTCATCTTTGCCATGTTATATTCATTTAGTTGACTAGTGGTATGCACTGATAAAAAAATAAACAGTAATGCCATCAATGAAAACACTTACTTTGTCATATTAAGAACACTGTCATTGCTGCTGTCATCCTTACGACGTCGTCGCCTAACTTTTTTGACAGCGATCAGCTGTAAAATGTTTTGGTCCTGTTTGATTTTCTTTGACTTTGCGTAAAATAATGGAAAGTTTTTCATAAGATCCCCGTGGGTCAATGTGTTAGCATGACAGAAGCTTATAACACCTGCATTTTTTTGTCCCCCGAGTGCCCAAGTGGCTTACGTTTCTTCCCCCCCCCACAGAAAACCACCACAGGTTTATCAATGCCTGTCAAAAGTTTCATTTTGCTTTTTGTTTGTTTGTTGATCACGCAGTACAAAGTAGATGAGGAAAACTAGGATTCCTTGTGTATTCAACGCACCGCCATTATTGTTTACAATGCGTGGAATGGTGCGCAGTGATTTGTTGAGTGGATTTATTAGAGAAAGAGGAGCGGCGTTTATCGCGTTTTGGGAAAATAGGGAGAAAAGATGACAGAATAACAGGGCGGATATTGGATTATGCGTAAAATTAAGAATTAACTTTTTAATACTGACGTGATATCCCGTTTTGGAACCGAACTCTTCAAATATACCCATGCAACATCTGACTGGTTTTGTAGTGCAGGGTCACATATATCCATAATCTTTTTTTCTATATTTTTTTAGGTGTGAAGAATGCAGATGAGGCAGAGTTGAGGCAGGTGGCGTCAGAGCCTCTCGAGCTCAATGTGTATAATGTGAATGATTTTCCTCTACTCAGTAAACTAGTTGGAAGACTGGCACGCATCCTTTGTGGCAAGATTGAAGACCGTATTAAAGCCAAGAGTGAGTCGATCACACATGTGCACGCTTGTTTAGTGAGCAGACCGCCAACAAATATCTACCCTTGGTTGCCCTTTACAGTATGTAATGTAATGTGTGTGTGTCTTCTGCTGAATAGGAATGGAGCGGCCCACTGAGGACCCAGTTCTGTCTTACCCCAGGCCAACTGATCTACAGTACGAGTCAGTAGGTTCGAGGGAGGCGCGTTTGCGCTGGATACCACCTAGCAAAAGTCCAAAGCAATACAGACTGGTTTATCACACATCTGAAGGACAAGGTCTGATGGAGGTGAGACGAGTCTTTCATTCAACAAAATAAAGTTCATTCTTAGGGTTTAGTATGGTGGTGATCCAAAATGAGCTACAGCTCCTCACTACCTTTACCTTACCAACAGTCAATGGGTCTCATTCACTAATAATTGCGTACGTTTTTTATATTTATATGCACACTTGAACTTCTTACCAAACCTTTCAGCCTAATTCTTCACACGCACATGAGTTTGTTCTTATACTTGTTCATACGTTAGTAAATTTGGAGTGTTCTACATGAGCCGCCACATGCATGAGTTTGGTCATTTGCATAAAACACGCCCAAACCAGCTCCATATAAGGGCTTTCCGTAGCGCTGGGCCACAGAAAATTTTAGTGCAGTTTGTCATAGAACCAAAAGAGCTCGAAAAGAAATCCATGATCATATTTATTATCGGTAAAGTTCTGTTTTGCGTTGCATTTGGGAGATTTTGCTGTCGCTGGAGGAAGCCAGCGCTGTGCACCGACCGGAGTTACATTTAAATAAGTATTGGATGCGTTGACAAATATTACATTTAATTAATATGACAGATGCGAATCTGTATCTAAAATAAAACAGACAGAAGATCAAGTGATTGACGTTTGGACTTCTCATTACATTTACATTAGGCATTAAGCACACACTTTTATATAGAGAATTGTGAGGAAGTGAGGAAGGAAAGTGTGAAGATTTGTCATTACACGCATCTTCTTTATATGTGTAGAAAAAATAAGAAGGCTATAATAATATATAATATAATGTATATAATAATAATAAAGATCATGTATAATAATATATAATACAGAAAATATTATAATATCAAATATAATCATGTATATTTTATATATCAACATTATTATAAACATTATAATTATAGCCTAGTATTTGATTATAGTCTACGCAGTGTTGGGGAAAGTTACTTTTAAAAGTAATGCATTACAATATTAAGTTACTCCCAAAAAAAGTAACTAATTGCATTACTTAGTTACTTTTCATGGAAAGTAATGCTTACGTTACTTTTAGTTACTTTTGCGTTACTTTTTCTTGGCTAAAGCTTGATCTCTTTCAGGCCTTGCAGGTGTTTTTATGACTGAAAAGTTCTGCATTCAGAAATTGCACATTTCATCACAAAAATGTTTAGCTCTGGCCTGTCATCTCAGTTTCTGACTCAAACTGTTTCCACACAGGCACAGAAAGTGCATACGTTAAGTTTAATTCAGTACATATTTTTTAATCAAATTAATTAAACTAAAAAAAGTAACTTGAGTTACTTTTTTGAAAAAGTAACTCAAATATTAATGTGTACATTTAAAAAGTAATGCGTTACTTTACTCGTTACTTCAGAAAAGTAATATTATTACGTAACTCAAGTTACTTGTAATGCGTTACCCCCAACACTGAGTCTACGTGATTATTGCGTGCGAGTGGTTTTAGGTTTTCTTAAATTCTTGCATACATTTAAAAGACATTTTGATATGAAAGTTTTTGTTGAATCACAGAGACAATATTATCTGTAGATGCATTAGAGATACAACCAGTGTATCAGTGGGCATGGGCAGGGCTTTGTTTGTGTGACATCACATTAATAGTAGAATCCAGCATCTCTAACGAGACTGTTTGGTTTAAAGGGGGTTAAAAAAGGAGAGGGTGGATTTTTTATGTATGATTGTTGTGTTCACACACTGCTAACTAGGGCTGTGCACAAATATCGATACAGCTAACTATCGTTATACATTTTTTCCACGAAAGTGTATCAATATTTAAATCTTTAGTATCTGTATTTTTAAAAACAAACAAACATCAAATTGCCTCCTCCGCCGCTGCTGTAGTTGTCGCTGTCCAGTTGTCGGTCATATACAGCCATTCGGCCAATGTCTCAGAAGTTAGCGGGAGTGAGAAAATGGCAGAAAATTTAAACTGTACCATGCCATATGTATCGCATCGCGAGGACCTTGCCAATACCCAGCCCTACTGCCAACACACATTATGCCCACACGTGGATTTTGCATAATATGTACCCTTTTAAATTATAGTTCAGCTCAAAGAAAATGTAGGCCATCATTTAATCACCCTCAGCCCATGTGACTTTCTCTCTTGAAACACAAAATGAGAAGGTTTGGAAGAATTTTGGGAGTTGACAGCCTCAGTCAACATTAACCTCCTAAGACCCGAGTTTTGGTCGGTTTTAGTCTTTTTTTTCAGATTCTTTCCAGCTATTTTGGGGTTAGGAAGAACCAATACATATAATAACCAAATATTTTTAATTGAACATGAAGTAGTGTAATTGTCCACATTTGTGTACAACAGGTTCCAGTTACACAGAATAAAGTATTATGGTGCAAACAAACAAACAAAACATCCAGGGCCTAGGACGTTAATTTTCATTGTACCCAATAAAAGTGAATTGGTGACTTAGGCTGTCCCTAACTTCTGCCTTTGGTATTAATAGAAAATGAATTTGTTTGGAATAATATAAGCCATTCTTTTTGGCTGAACTCTTTCTGAACTCTTCATCCAATACAGTAAACAAAAAAGTGTTGTTTGACTGATTTGTTGGCGCCCCCTACAGGACAATTTGTTTCATTGAAGTTAATGCTCTATGTAATTGATTTGCTATTAAACTGTTATTAAACTATTAAACTGGTATTGTTATTAAACTCTTATGCACATGATTATGTTTGTGGCCCTCAGATGGTGGTGAATGGATCAGATTCAACAGCACTGCTGACAGGACTGACTTCACAGACACAGTACCATCTGTCTATCTTTCCTGTCTATGAAAACAACGTAGGTTCTGCTCTAAGAGGAACTTTAACTACACGTGAGTCTCGGCACTAAAATTGATTTTAATTTAAAACAAAATAATTATTTTGTTTTCAATAAAGTCACTCAGATTTCATCGCTTGTACATATAGAAGCACACATGATGCTCTTTGAATCACGTGATAACATAAATGCCCAAATATGCCAGCTGGAGTGCATGCTGTCATTAAAGCAAAAGGGTGAAATACCAAATTATGTGTTATGCTTATAAAAATGTCACATTTATAACACATTTTTACTAGTGGTCTCAGACTTTTGGACCCTGTTACAACTGTTATAGTGTATCATAATACAGTATAGTCTTATTCTTCAGTGCCATTGGCCATGCCTAAAGCTCTGGAGGTCACAGCATCCTCCCCCAGCAGTCTGCGTGTACGTTGGCAGCCGGCTGCAGGAGCCACACAGTACATGGCGCTGTACTCGGCACTCACTGATGGAGAACCCGATGATGCCAAAGAAGTGAGTGTGATGAACCCTGTGATTTAGTGTTGACAGTAAGGTGAACATGTTACAATGTCTTCCCGTGCTTGTTTTGTTGTGGCAGGTGAAGTTTGGACCTGCTCAGACGGATGTGGAGCTGGTGGATCTGATGCCATCCACAGATTATTCAGTCACTCTTTATGCTTTATATGATGAAGACCCCAGCGATCCAGTCACTGCCCTCGGCACCACCTGTAAATACATATTTATTATTTATTAAAACTTACATGTAGTACACAGTGAGAATGCGAGGTGTATAACCTCAGCTTATTTCCTCTCTTCTTTCTTATTTACATCCCCCCTCCAGTTCCGTTGCCGACTCCTCTCAGTTTGCAGTTTCCCATGGTCAGTCACAGCACTCTAAAGGTCACATGGGTCCCTGGAGCTGTCGATGTTCCCTCCCACCGTATCATCTATAGCACCAATCACGGCAGTGATGTGAAACAGGTTAGCAGATCCAGAAAAGTAGTCTCTTTCATATTTGAGTTCTACTTTATTTACACATTTTCTCATCTCACTTTGTCTCGCTGTCTCTTTCTCAGGTGGAAGTCAGAGGAGTGAACACAGCGTTGCTGCAGAATCTCGCTTCATTATCAAGGTATCTGGTGTCAGTGCAGTCGCTCTATGAGAAAGGCTTATCCACTCCTGTCACAGCCAATGTCACTACATGTAAGTTACATGCATATCTGTGACACATTTTTTGCATGTTGAAATTCCTTGTGCTAAGCTCCACCTAAGTAATATTACCGGATAATCTCACTTTAGCAACGGTTGTTGTCTGCCAATTTCTTGCTTCTCACTTATGTTAGTCTTATGGATGTCTTGTAGTTTTTAAATGAGATGTAAAGAAATACAACCAACCAAGCATCTTCTATCCAAACATCCATCCTTCTCTTAGTGAAGGTACCGGCACCCTCAGATCTGAGGGTCACTAACTTCTCTGGCAGTGACATCACCGTGCGATGGGAACCTGCGGCGGACGACGTGGTCTCGTACCTCATCAAATGGATCTCCCTTAGTGGAGGAGACCTCAGACAGGTCAGCTCCAACTTTCAGCACTTCCTGTCTTTGTGTTTGCTATAATTTAAAAAAAAACGATCCCACGACCCATTAAGACAGGCGTAATCTATCTCAGGATCCACCAAAATATTTTTTATAGAAATATGCAGAAAAAATACATTTAGAAATAAAAAAGAAATTTGTTTATATTTTCATTGTCACTGTATGATTGCAATCCCAAAACACCGGATATCAAATCATTGCCATTAATTGCTATTAATAGGACAAAACTTTTTTGTGTTATTCACTATAACCAGTGTTGCCAGGTCCTCAGCGTTTTGGTGAAGTTCTCAATTGGATTACTTTTAAATGAGACATATCATTAAAATCTGACTTTTTCCATGTTTAAGTGCTATAATTGGGTCCCCAGTTCTTCTATCATCCTAGAAAATGTGAAAAAGATCAACCCAGTAACTTAGTTTTGGTAAACAATTCTCTGCAAGCATGTGAAAAAAAGGTCATTGAAATTTGGCTCCCTTTGAGGCTGTTTACACTTGGCATTAACATGCGTTTTCGTCGATCGGATCACAAGTGGACGACGTTAATGCCAGGTGTAAACGGTGTTCGAAAACGGTAGTCGAAACCACTTTCGATCGGATCGCTTTGGAGTTGCGGAACGCATGTGGTTGAATGTGTTCGAACAGCCACACGCGACCGCCTTTTCTCCGCCCATTTATCTAATCTGAGGTACTAAACACAAGTTTTACGTCGTTTTTTTACTTCTGGCGTGAACATACGGTGAACAGCGTTATTTTTAGCCTTTCATTGATACAACTAAAGCGGCTGATCTCCGTAGTTTCGTTTTGAAAGCGTGTGAAAGTTGCGCGATCCTATTTCATCAATTGCGCTGAAAATTCAGAGAAAGCTCTTACATTCACACGTACAAAACACTGTGCAGCATGTTTACTTGCTAAACAAGCAGTGGACTCCGTCATAATATTAGTTTGTGTCCATATAAACTCATAATTACTCCTGCTCGGGTTTGAATGATGGCAGAGAGACTCGCCCACCGTCTCACAGACCACCCCCTCACAGTATTCAAGACAGAAGCGGTCGAAAGTGGACAAAAGAGACGGATTTAAATACCAGGTGTAAACGTAATGTGTCTCTCTCGTCCACTTGTGATCCGATCGATGAAAACACATCTTAATACCAAGTGTAAACAGCCCCTTTGTGATGTCAGAAGGGGATAATACCGCCCCTTAATCTGCACTATTCAACAGCGCCACTGCCATTTAGTGCAGAGATCACCTCATTTGCATTTTAAAGGGCACCCAAAAATATGAAGGTATATTTGGTGCAAAACAACTGCACACCTGTGACAGTGGAATTTGTATTTGTAGAGATTATCCACACATGTGTATCAGTAAACTTGAAGTCGCAGAGGACGTGATGCAAACTTGTAGATTTTTTTTCTTTCCCTCAAATACAACACAACAGTTACACATTCACAAATCCTTCAGTGCAGCTGCACAAATCCCATTTTACAAATCACAGATTAAGAAACTCACAAGTTCACATTTTTTGCTACAATTGATGCAGTAAATATGGTGCATAACCTACTTGAATGCCTGCATCAAATAATGTGAAGTTACACACAAATTTTGTACATTTGCAAAATCAGTTTGTGCATCTGTGCGATGAGACTTGCATGTGTGTACAATTTATTTTTCACAAATATTTTTTTATTTTTTTATATTTTCTAGCCCAAACACAAGTACATAAATACAACTGCTTGAATCTGCTGCTACGAGTTTCAAATACTCTTTTTCACGTGCTCTCTCTTCTGCACCAAATATCTCGAGATAAATGGTGCGAAAGTGATTTGTATACCTGTAGGCTTTGGCGAGCACTGTTCAGCACTGCCCACCAGGTGGCGCCCGACACTCACTGAAGCAGAGTTTATTAATTACCACCAATGTTTCAGCAAAGTAAATCGCCTTTATCAAGGTATTATTTTCACCAAGTGGAGAACAATATAAATGGGAGTGCTAATTATACACACATGAAGGTAATTACATACAATACTTCAATGATTCATTAGTAAACAAAATATAAGTTTCATAAATTTCAAACCATCAATATAAGTAGATTAAAAAATACAAGCAGCAAATACACACATAGGCCTACATTTAAATAAGATACAAAATGATGTTTTAATATCATAAAACAAATTATTTTATTTTTCAGACTAATTTTTAATTCAAACAGGAGGTGGGGCTATGGAAAGAACGTTTTCTTTTGCAAAATAACCTTTTTTTGAAGAAAAATATGTGTATTTAAATCATGCTTTTTCTTCTAATATACTAATTTGGATGATTATTTCTGTCTTTTTGAATCGGGTTACTGAACAACTAAATTCTTTTTATTATTATATAAACAGTTGTTCTGATTTCTTAACATTTACTTTGGATGCTAACCCAAATCAAATCAGCTTTTTAGACTTGTGGATAGCTCGTAATTGTTTATATAGGGATCCGATTAAAAAACCTACAGCTCGTAATACACTATTGAGAGTGGATTCTTATTGTCGTGAGCAGGGCCGTACGCAGGATTTTATAAATACCGAGGTCCATATGTATTTTTCTAGGGCATGCACCCCAGGAAAAAATTTCTTATTTCTCTGCTCTACATATATGACTTCTAACACATCAGAAAAAAAACAATCAAATAAATATAGATTTCAAACCATGTCAGTATGCGCAAGACTTGTGTTGTTCATTAATAATTGAAATTGAAATAATTATGTTACCATCCTGGGCACTGTCAGTTAAGTAAACATAGGCTAACTGAATATAGCATCAGTTTAGTGAATTAACCAAAGGCTATCAAGAATTTGTTTATTAAATTCATTCACAATATGCTCACACTTATTATACACTTAATATGCTGAAATACAACATCAATATTGCAGTGGCAGAACTAGAATTTTATAAATGGGGTGGCCAAGGCTACTTTAGGGGGTCCATATCCCATGAAAGAAAACGATATGTAATTATTATAATACTTCACATTACCCCATATTAGATAAATATTCTTCTTGCCCTGAATTCATTACATGCATTATACTAACTGTAAGATACAAACATAATGCAATGCTGAACTTGCATAATAAACCAATAATAAACCAACTTATTTCAAAGAGCAGAGCTCAACATTAAGGATTGTTGGCAAAAAAAGATATTTATTTAAAATTAAATATGGATTAATCTTTTTTTACGAAGTTACAGTCAGGACCAGTGAGTGATTTTCTCTTCTTTTGTTATTTAAGTAACTTTAATGACTTCAACAGGTACTGTTTTTTAGACTTTAAGACAGAATGTAATAAAATGTTTACATTCGGAAGACATATTAAGACATAATCAGTAGTTTACTATGATACTCACTAAAACAGTCCGGACCTCAATGGTGGGTACGGCCAAGGTCAAGAGTCCTGTCTGTGTCTGCCCTATTTCCCTCTTGTTCCTTTGTTGCCCCGCCCCCTTTTTTGTTGCCATGGACATTAATTCATACTCCACCCACTGCCCATCTGTTTCCATAGTAATTAATTGTTTCTGTTCTGTCATTGGTTCTTGTCACGTTTAATTACCCTGCCTGTTGATTGCCTGTTTGTCAGCCGTTGTTTTATGTTGGTTGTTTCCTGTCATGTGTTACTGTTCGTGTTCTTGCCTGTGCTCCTGTACCTTTTTTGGATTTAATACACTTAAAAACTGCATTTGGATCCACTCATCTTGCCATGTCTTGCCTTCCTGTGACAGTTATCATCTGTTAACATTGAATGATTTTATTAAGAATCTTAATGATATGGAAATATCTTTGTGATTCACCCCCAAACAAATACAAGCTTATTTATTTGATAACATGTCACTGTGGTAAATCATATGTAGGAAAAACAAATAGAGAGTATAAAGCACACATCACAAAACATCAGAGTGCAATAATATGCAGAAATATGAACCTGCCATTAGCACTGCATTTTGTTGAACTTAATCATCCTATTACTTCATTATTGTATATAGGAATTGAGAGGGAATTTTCATCTAGAAGGTGAGGTGAGTTTGACCAATTTTTACTTAGACAGAAGGCCTTTTAGGTATATTAAATGTGAACATTGGCACACATGGTTTAAAAGTAGATTTTGATTTGGGTTGTTTTTATAGGTATTATGATATTAAAAATGAATGGGACTTACATCATTTGGTATCTTATTTAAAGTTAAATTGTGTGTATTTGCTGCTTGTATTTTTTAATCTACTTATATTGATGGTTTGAAATTTATGGAACTTATATTTTGTTTACTAATGAATCATTGGAATATTTTATGTAATTACCTTCATGTGTGTATAATTAGCACTCCCATTTATATTGTTCTCCACTTGGTGAAAATAATACCTTTATAAAGGCGATTTACTTTGCTGAAACATTGGTGGTAATTAATAAACTCTGCTTCAGTGAGTGTCGGGCGCCACCTGGTGGGCAGTGCTGAACAGTGCTCGCCAAAGCCTACAGGTATACAAATCACTTTCGCACCATTTATCTCGAGATATTTGGTGCAGAAGAGAGAGCACATGAAAAAGAGTGTTTGAAACTCGTAGCAGCAGATTCAAGCAGTTGTATTTATGTACTTGTGTTTGGGCTAGAAAATATTTAAAAAATAAAAAAATATTTGTGAAAAATAAATTGTTCACACATGCAAGTCTCATCGCACAGATGCACAGACTGATTTTGCAAATGTACAAAATTTGTGTGTGACTTCACATTATTTGATGCAGGCGTTCAGGTAGGTTATGCACCATATTTACTGCATCAATTGTAGCAAAAAATTTGAACTTGTGAGTTTCTTAATCTGTGATTTGTAAAATGGGATTTGTGCAGCTGCACTGAAGGATTTGTGAATGTGTAACTGTTGTGTTGTATTTGAGGGAAAGAAAAAAAATCTACAAGTTTGCATCACGTCCTCTGCGACTTCAAGTTTACTGATACACATGTGTGGATAATCTCTACAAATACAAATTCCACTGTCACAGGTGTGCAGTTCTTTTGCACCAAATATACCTTCATACAAAAACTGCATATTTTTGCTCACACCTACAAAGTCGCAATTTAAAGATGCTATAATAAATTATCTATTTTTGAGCTAAAACTTCACATAGGTACTCTGGGGACACCAACGATTTATTTGACATCTTAAAAAAGTTTTGTGCAATGTCCCCTTTAAACTGTTTCTGCAGGTTGATGTATTTCTGCAGGTAAGACATGGAAGGATTTTGTTCATTAGTTGTTGATATTTGGGCTTTTGAACTACTTTCGAATATCCATTGGACTGGTTTTGTTACGTGGCTCTGGCAACCCTGACTACAACAACCAAGTGACTTTGTGCGACCCACCTGATCCCACTAGGAGTGGTTCTCAATCTTTTCGCCGTGCGGCCCCCTTTGTGTACGGTGACCCTCACTTGCGCCCTTCGTGGCCCCCCCAAACAATATGTATGACGACAAAACATTGTAAAACATACAACTTGAATTAACCAAAACTTATTAAAATATACAATGAAGTGCTGCTGGTTAGTAGCCTTATTTTTCTGAGATTTAATTACACGGAATTCATGATAAATTAATGTATTTAATCAAATATTATAAAACTGGGGCCCCCGTCACCATCTCACGGCCCCCAGTTTAAGAAACACTGCACTAGGGAGTCCCGAACCACAGTTTAAAATCCCCTTATTTATAACGTAATGCACTTATGCATTTGGCAAATGCCTTTATACAAAACAAACTATAGTGCAATACAAAAAAGCTATACATTTTATTAGTATGTGTGTTCTCTGGGGCTTAAACCCATAACCTTTGGTGTTACTAACACATTGCTCCTCTAGTTGAACTTTTATATGAATTGTGTGTTTTATATATGATTATGAACATAAAACATGTATGGCTATATTCCAGCTTACAGTAGATGGGGATAGTGAGGGTGCTATTTTGGAAGGGGTCGAGGAGGACAATGAATATCAGATCTCACTGTCTGCATTATATGCTGATGGGGCTCAGAGTGAGGCAGTGGCAATACGATATAGCACCTGTGAGTATACCCACATATTTACTTTTATCCATTTTGCAGTCCATTCAATTTATACTTTTCAGTTGAAGTGTGCATGGCCTTGCCTTTGCTAGAACTATGTGAACACACAAATACACATATTAAAAATTTTGTGTTGTGTTAGTATCAGGAGGCGGTCCCAGCAGTTTATCCATCTCAGAAGAGACTGCAGTCAGTATGGTGGTCACTTGGGTTCCCCCCAATGCTCACGTTCTGCAGTATCGTGTGTCGTACACCCCCCTCACCGGGGACGCAAAGGAGAACACAGTGAGTGTTTTATAACACCGGCTTGTTCATAATAATTGGAAACCATTAAGCCTTTGTTCAAAGCAACTTAGAGTGCACGTATGCTATACATGTTATGAATGTGTGCGTACCCTTGGAATCAAACCCTTGACCTTTGCATTGCTACTGCTCTTATCACTTAAGCTACAGGAAAGCTCAGCTAGTAGATGATTGTCTGTTTCTAGGTGTCATTGCCAGGCAGCGAGAAGCGCATCCTGCTGCAGAATCTGCAGCCCGACACACGCTACAGTATCCTGGTGACTGCCGAGTACCGTAACAGGGAGGGCGGGAGTGCCACAGCTCAGGGGAGGACCAGTACGTCACACAACCACACATTAATAACCTTACCACTGTAGTGAATGATGACATGAACATTGTACATTTATCTTTTTTGAACCAACAGCTAGTCTGCGGGTGAGCAGCGTGAGTGTCATGCGGTCCGATCACTCAAGTATCTGCGTTTCCTGGAGGCCTGTACCTGCTGTCAGCCATTATCGCATAGTCATCCAGGCCCTCAGAGGTACCACAGTTACCCAAACAGAACAAAAATCACTTTTCGTCTTTCAAATGTATAGTTAAATTCAAACGTCTGAGACTTTTTTTACAATGCTTTTCTTATTTATCATTACACATGATGAGGAAAAAGATTGATTGAAATCATTTCAGAATGTCTCAATTGTGGTGGACGGTATTATAGCATTGGCGGTCGGTGACTTCTTTTATCGAGGGCGCTCGATGCGAAGTTCGTCACAACATGTATGTAGCCCGTCATGTGTGTGGTTCGTCATTTCAAAATATGTGTTCAGCGCATTGAGTGAACCTATGTGCATCATGTGTCTTGTCAAAATAAGTGCCTGCTGCAGACGCGTCTAAAGGGTTTATGATAAAAAAGACGCTGGTGTTTGCCAGATACTCTCATAATCTCATGCGTAATCAGAGTTTATTGTTAAGTGAGTGTCTTGCGTGTATTTTGTGAACGTGAGCGTCTCTTTTATCATAAACGGTTTTGACGCGTGTGCAGCAGGCACTTATTTTGACAAAACACGTGATGCACATGGTTCACATGACGCAACAAACACATATTTTGAAGACACGAACACACATGACACTCCGAACACATATTTTGAATTTGCGCCCCTCGTCACCAGCCGCCACTGTATGATAGTATATACCGTTGCAACAAATTAAATGTCCACCACAATATATTTTTCTGTTCTGTGTATACTGCTGTATATAAATAAGGGGGCGTGGCTAACTCACTCCTGCAGTTGAGATGGTACATGTGAGATTGAATGTGACAAATATCATGGAGAAAGATAAACATTGTGATATGTTTATACTGTTGCCATGAAATGAAATTACTCCTACCATTCAAAAATATTTGGTATTTTTGTCCAAATCTCAGTCCTCAGTTTAGAAAATGGTCTAGGCCTACATGACATTTTTTGTGTATAATAACAATGTCACAAATGGTGCAGAATTTGAAATAATTTATTTTTAATATCAAGCTAAACATTTTTTATTTATTTTTTTAAACATTTTTATTCAAGTATTTATTTCCAGAGTTGATTTTGAATCTTATCATTACAATGTGGTAAAGGGCAGACCAGAGCCAGTTATGGTTTTGTCGGAGGTATTAATGAAATAAAAATACGACAATTCATATTTAATATTCAATGGGTAGACCGAGTAACCTAAGGCTAAATTAGTTTTTAATTTTTTTAAACCATTTACAATCCATAAAGCCGCACTCTCTCGCTTATCTCAGAGTATTGCAGTACCCGTCTTTTTCAGTAGGTGTCCCCCAAGCACAAACGCGCCTATGGTTGAGCTACAGAAACACGTCTCAAACTTTGGACCCCAATGTGTAATTTACACCAAAAGCATATTTTTGTTTTTTATCTTTTTTCACATTTTTGTATGTTTGGCCTCAGATAAACAGACTAAGGAGGAGACAGTGGACGCCTCAAGCAGCAGTCACTGTTTCTCTGAGCTACAGGCTGAAACAGTGTATCGCATCAGTGTTCATTCTCGTCTGGGAACAGTAGAGGGCGCTGGTGTCACTATTCTTCACCCCACAGGTTAGAATCAATAAATCAGCCAAACATACAAATGCTGTTATTTTTTTCTCAGTTGTAATAATTGCATTTTATTCCCACATAAAGCAACCGCTCCAGTGAGGATTCAGGTTCCCCCTAGACTGCATCCTGTACAAAGGGAAGGTAAGATTTAAACAAGTGAATATGTTAAGGCTTATATACACCATACACAATTATTATTACTATGAATATCAAGAATGAGAGGGGTTTTAAATGAAACTATCTCTCCCTTTCTTTCTTTCTCTCTCTCAGTGTGTCCTGAGATGGTAGTCAGAAATCATGTAGTTAAAGGTAAGATCTGTAGCTAAATTTGTAGATACATATTTAAATTTTTGCATAAAATAACTAAAAATCCCTCTATTGTGCATTGTGCATGTTTTAGGTTTCAACATGATGGAGTCATTTGGTCTGACTCAGCGAGCTCACTCCACCGTTGAGGGGGTTGCAGCTGAACCATTCATCTTTAACACCTTACCAAGTTACACCCTCTATAGAGACGTACAACTTACCCAAAGCACTGGGTGAGAAACATAAGCACATGTACGCCTAAACATGCACGTATTAATAAACAGCTTTAGTCACCGCTCACGGCTTCTGTTTGTGTACATCTCCGTCTCAGCTTCATTCACCCGGCTGGCTTTTCTCCAGAACACACCATCAGCATGGCCTTCAGACTGCTGCAGGATTCACCGAAGGAGCCCTTCGCCCTCTGGCAGCTCACCGACAACGACTTTCAACCTAAGATGGGAGTGGTGCTGGACCGTAAGTTAGGCCGAATAAAATTTGAGTTGGATGCAAGAATTGGTCTCTTTGGAGATCAATCCAAAACGGTACAAAATGAAGTTTTACGAAAAATTGATGATGATGTAATTTGTAACATGTTTCACCAAAAACGGACAAAAATTTGCTAATGGATGGCTGAGCTGTTTTTTTATGCATTGTGAGGTTCATGAGGTGCAGTTTTCTTCATTCTGTCTTTCAGCTGTGAAGAAGTCGTTGCTGTATTTCAGTCTGGACTATAGAGGGGAGATACAAGAACTGACCTTCGACCAGCCACAAGTTCATTCTGTCTTTTACGGCAGCTTTCATAAGGTTTGTGTGAGATCTGTATCGTTGCATGTGTTGGTGTCAGACAAACCCCAGCCCGGATGAATGTATATGCATGAAAACTAAGATTTTTAGGAAGCCAGTTTTTCCTGATCCGTTCTGTTTATTCCATGTGATTGGCAGATTCATTTGTCCGTCAATCAGGTGAGCGTATCACTGTCTGTAGATTGTCAGCGGGTGGGTGAGAGACCTGCCCGTCCACTGGGAACTGTGCCCACTGATGGTTTTGAAATGCTGGGCAAGCTAGTGAGGACACGCGGACCTCACAGTGGATCTGCAGCTGTAAGTCTGATATCCTCATCAGAAACGTTCATCACTTTACTGTACACATACAGTACTAAGGCAAAGCATATGGCTAGTTTTAAATCTCAAGCCTTTTACATTGTGTTTTACTGTAGTTTCAGCTGCAGGCTTTTGAAATAGTCTGCAACACTACCTGGCCATCAGAAGATGACTGCTGTGATCTGCCCTCACAGGTACATCAATCATTTAGGCTTTATCGGTTATGAATCATATCGATTAATGTAAAACACATATTTTTAGTTTAAGTTTTTGGTCTTTTGTCGCTGTCTGTCCACCAGAGGGACGAGGAGAGCTGTCCAGAACCTGCTTATGCGTGCACCTGCACCAGCAATGTTTCCGGAGCACCTGGAGATACAGGTCCACCTGTGAGTCCATGACACTTATACAACAATGCATTTTAAAGCTCACATAACACACGCTGTTTCTGCTTATCTCATGTTAAAGGATTAGTCCATTTTCTAAAAAAAATCCAGATAATTTACTCACCACCATGTCATCCCAAATGTTGATGTCTTTCAGTCTAGAAGACATTATGTTTTGTGAGGAAAACATTCCATGATTTTTCTCATTTTAATGGACTTTAATGGACGCCAACACTTAACAGTTTTAATGCAGTTTAAAATTGCAGTTTCAAAGGACTCTAAACGATCCCAAACAAGGCATAAGGGTCTTATCTAGCGAAACGATTGTCATTTTTTTGCAAGGAAATAAAAAATCTGCAAGTTTCACGTGTTATGAAACGCACATTTGCGGACCATTTTAAACAATAAACTGACACAAATACATTAATTAGGATTATTCGACATACAACAACATCGGAAGGGTCCACTTTCTCCACACTTGTAAACACTGGGGCGTAGTTTCGCATACGTCATCCGTGACCTCTTGATATTACGTGAGGTCGCACTGGCGGAGGAAGACGAGAAGTTGTGATTTAAAAGTGCACATTTCTTATTTTTCTTGCCCAAAATAACAATTGTTTCACTAGATAAGACCCTTATGCCTTGTTTGAAATCATTTAGAGTCCTTTGAAACTGCAATTTTAAACTGCATTAAAACTGCATTAAGTGTTGGGGTCCATTAAAGTCCATTAAAATTGTGTATCTGTCAACTTCACGTCATTGCCGTTGCTTATGGCAGAAGTTTAACATTTCTCAAGTTTTCAAGTGCCAATGCGTGCCACAGCCAATCGGATCGCCTGATGCAAATAACCTAGTGCGAGCCAGCCAATTACGTTTATGCTACTGAAGCCTGTGTTGCGGGCATTGTGATTAACTGTTAGCCACGCTTCAGACAAGCCTTCCGTCAAGCGGTAACGCTTTCGCCCCATGTGAATGTGCCGTAAAACAGTGTTAATAAGTCTGAATGCATGAAATAGCTTTAAACCCCCTATAACAGTTGTGTTTTGTGTTCATTGTTCATATCTTTTATTTTGAAGTTTTGTGTTTGTTCCGTTTTTTTTTTTTTATAAAACTGCAACTGGGTCTACAACTCATCTCTTCTGAGTGGATATATGGTTACACTTCCATTAAAGAGACAAAAAAAAACTTTTTGAGGTCCGATGCCTGCTATAAACTGAGCCTAATTCTTGTTCTTCAGGGGAAACCTGGTCCTCGGGGAGAGAAGGGAGAGAAAGGAGACCTGGGACAGAAGGTATAGTAGGGTTTTCGCTGTTATGAGAATAAGATTTGGCTAATCTTTTTTGATAAATAATTGTCATACAAACGTTTGTTATACGTCATTGGTCTTGTCTTGTTTTGGTTAGTGTAGGGTTAATGCATAAAGTATTTGTTTTATGCCTCTCACCAGGGTGAAATGGGCCCACCGGGAAAACCAGGACCTGAGGGCAACTTTGGCTCTGTTGGAGCCGCTGGTCCACGGGGAATAGCAGTAATGGGAAAAGTGGTATGTTTGTTATACAGAGATTTAATATATAGAGTCTATATATTAAGTCTTAAAGTATATAATCCATAATGCATGTGGAGCAGATTAAAACTCTTATTCTTTATGCGTGTAAAGGGTCCGCCAGGAGCGAGAGGTGAAAAAGGAGAAGTTGGAAGACCTGGTAGTCAGGTACGCTTTAATATCCATCTTCTCTTTCCAATAAATCTATAGAGCTTTTCATAATGTGCATTGTTGCACAGCATCTTTACAGAAAAACGTTTAACACAGAGGAAACAGAAAATGGAAAAAAATTATGTCTAAATGCTGTGAACATAGCATCAGTGCTAGCAATATTATTACATTGGTACAAAATACACGACAATGTATTATAAGAAATAATGATTTAACAGACAGTAAAGACAATATGTCTGTATTATTGTACAAAAACATTGTATTTGTAGCAATATTGTTATATTAATAATAGTATGAATATTTCTATTCTTACCTATTCTTTCTGTTTTATCTGCAGGGTTTACCAGGGCCTCCTGGTCCAAAAGGTGAAGAGGGCAGCCCTGGTCCTAAGGTATCACCTTAAGACATTTTAAACAAATTATATTTTACAGTACATTTGTGCATACCAGCTTGTAATGGATTTAAGCAATGCATTTTGTTTGGTTTTTTGTTTTCTGGGAATCAAAACCCATGACTTTGATGTTGCTAGCATCATCTTTTGCATTATGTTCAGTCTATCATAATTTTTCCTCTTCATATATCCCTCACAGGGTACCAGAGGATTGGAGGGTAACATCGGTCCTCCAGGAATTACAGGGCCAAGAGTAAGACAGCATTACTTACATGCATCTTTTGCAGGCTTTATAGCATTTGACTTATATCTCTGTGTGAATCATTCCTAGGGTTTTCAAGGTATGCCTGGCCATCCAGGACCAGCAGGAGAAAGAGGGCCATTTGGGCTTGTAGGGCCCACGGTTAGTACAACTCATCCACATATTTGGTAGAAAATGTTTAATTGATGTTACTAAAGAGTTTAATGCAAATTTTTTGCAGGGGCTTCCTGGAAGCAAAGGTGAAAGAGGAGAGAAGGTGGGTTGATGTTTTTCATTCATTTACATGCCATTTGTGAAAACTTAACCGTTGTGCTTTAATTCATAATTGTTTCTTTCATTAGGGAGAGCCACAGTCTCTTGCCATGATCTATCAACTTGTTACACAAGCCTGTGAAAAGCTTGTACACAGTATGTAGGAAATTCTCCCCGTTTTTATCTCTTTTCATTTAATCAGAGTAATAATAGCTGATTGTGTTTTAGGTGAGGTGCTGAAGTTGGATGCATTTCTGAATGAGATCAATCGACAGCCAGTGCCCATCCAGGAACCAGTAGCACCACCAGGAGAGCCAGGCTTACCGGGGGGAAGGGGGCCGCCTGGATCACGCGGATCTCAGGGAAGACAAGGAGCCAGAGGGGGACCTGGGAAACCTGGGTACCCTGGTGAACAGGGTAAGCTTTGTGCTTAAGTCTATGCTAGGCTAACTCAAGATATGTTGTTGTGATTAGACATATTAGCTCAAAAATTAAATTCTGCTTAACTTCTAGGGCGCAGAGGTATGCCTGGTGAAAAGGGCTCTCCGGGGTCCAATGTCCTGGGACCACAAGGAATAAAAGGACTTGCAGGTAATGCATTAAAACACACTTAAAACAGTCCTATGTACATTTATGCTTTTATTTATTTCTATCAGCATGTGTGTTCCCTGCGTTCGAATACAGTATTTACCTCATCGCTGTTTTTTGTAATTAATCAGGACCTCCAGGTGAAAGCAAAACGGGTGAACCAGGCCCCAAAGGAGAAGATGGTAAAGCAGGACCTCCAGGTATTCCAGGAGCACCGGGACAGCAAGGTGAAATGGGTCCTCCTGGTGCATGTGACAACAGTGGATGTTATCAAGGAGCTCCTGCTGCAGGTATATTTAAATACTTTCATTGTAACCACAATGCAAAACTGGAAAAGCTACCTGTGGGTATAATACTGTTTTTTTTTATTGCACAGAGGATCCATACTTTGGATACCAGCCTTGAGTTGAGAAATCGGTGAAGTTACTTGGGTGTCATTTTAGCACTGCCACAATCATCTCTCCTTGTGTATTCAGAAAAGGCATTCTGGGGAAGTAACATATAAACTGATTCTGCCAGGGAATGACTTTAAATGAGCCTGAACATTGAGTCGGTACCTAAATGATAACTGATCTTACACCCATACTGAGATCACCAAAGAAAGCACTGATCATTCTTGACTCCTGTTTATGTTACGCGGTATTCAGTCTGATCCGCTGCTACAGGACAACAGCAGATTCTTGTTCTGCTCGAAGATGATGTGGTCACAACATACTCAGACTCTGTTTTAAAGAGGTAGACATTTCGGTTACCAGACGAGTAACTTGTGTGTTACTGAATAACAGCTAGAATCCGCACTAAGAATATTGTACTTTTTGTATATTATTGTATTTAATGCACTACATGTGTTTTAAATGTATATTGTTGAAGGCATATTGGTTTAAATACTTTCTATTCCAGTTTTTTATTCTCTGTATGTTTTTAAGTATTTTTTTTTTAATATAAAATATGCAATATTTTGCCAGAGCAGTATGCTATTATAAAATACACTGTGATTTTATATTATTTGACTTTTCTACATATATGCTGTCCACATTATTTTATTTAATCATACACGTGAATTGTTTGTTTATTTACTCATTGTTTAGTGTTCATGTACAGATTGTATGAAATTGAACTGAGATTGAAAAAACTGTGGTTTGAGGTAATTTCTGTCCATGGTTGTGCCAGTAAAAATAATAACACTTCAAATTTACTACAAAATAATATAAAATAATGAAATGTAAACATCAGAAATTTAACTGGATATCTGTGCAGTGTGAGCCGAACATTTCTAATAGCCTAAATATCTTTTCAATAAAGACAGATTAATTGATTTACTTTGCTTTATTTTGAATTTCTTATTATTTGTTTGCCCACAAAAGAAAAAATAATAATTTGATAAATGATGGTAAGCACACTGTTGACGGTACTTCAAGTAGAATCCAATACTATTGAAGGTAATGGGTACCATCAACTGTGTGCTTACCATCGTTTATTAAATTATTTTATTTGTTCAAGAGAATCAGGAAACTCATACAGGTTTAAACTACATAAGGGTGTGTAAATGATTTTCATTTTTGGGCAAACTATCTCAGTAACAATTTAATTCCTTTAAAAGGGGGCATTTCAGAAGACATTTTTAAGATGTCAAATAAGTCTGTGGGTCCCCAGAGTATGTAAGTGAGATTGTAGCTGAAAATACCATATAGATAATTTATTATAGCATGTTAAAATTTCCACTTTGTAGGTGTGAGCAAAAATGTGACATTTATGGGTGTGTCCTTTTAAATGCAAATGAGCTGATATCTGCACTAAATGGCAGTTCCGTGGTTGGACAGTGCAAATTTTGGGGTGGAATTATCCCCTTCTGACATCATAAGGGGAGCCAAATTTCAATGACATATTTTTTCACATGCTTGCAGAGAATGGTTTACCAAAACTAAGTTACTGGGTTGTTCTTTTTCACATTTTCTAGGTTGACAGAAGCACTGGGGACCCAATTATAGCACTTATAATTCATATATAAGTCACATTTTCGTGATATGTCCCCTTAAAAACGTCATAATTTTATCCCTATTTGTAGCAAAGTCATAATAAAAGCACATTTTTATTATAAACATATATTTTTACTCGCCTTACTACTATTAGTTAAATAACCATAAAACCTTGTTGTATCTGTAGTTGTTGTCCTTCGCTATATCTGCTGCGGAACCAAATAGTTGAGTAGGCGATTTCTACGGACATTTTAAGAAAAACATCCGGTGTTTATATGACGTCATAGACGTCAACATGGCGAACCGGAGAGGCAAAACGAAGACCCGGGAGCAGGCTGATAAATATTCTGTTCTGCTGCCGACCTACAATGAACGAGAAAACCTGCCATTGATTGTATGGTTGTTGGTGAAGTACTTTGGCGAGAGGTAATTCTGTTGTTATTCGTCTATGAGAGACTTCCTCGGTAAAATCAGGTTCAGTGGACAGATTGTAACGTCGCTTCTAAATGATGAGCTGTCAGTGTCAACACAATGACAATCTAAACTTATTATAAAAGAAAGCACATATTTGTTTGATTCATAAAACATTATTTTTTATATCACGAATAAAAGTCTTATCCCCTGTATGCTGTAATGCAGTGGCTACAACTACGAGATTATAGTCATTGATGATGGCAGTCCAGACGGGACTCTGCAGATTGCTGAGCAGTTGCAAAAGATTTACGGATCTGATAAGATTGTGAGTTGTGCCTACATTTACACACTTTTCCAAACTTATTGCTAGTATAATGAAGTTTGGCTAAACCTGATACTTTTAGGTCCTGAAACCTCGAGCACAAAAACTTGGATTAGGTATGTTGGCTAATGTTTGTTTATTTAGTACTTCCTAAAGAGAAAGGTGTAAAGTTACTCACACATTAATATCATTTCAGGAACGGCTTACATTCATGGCATTAAACATGCTACAGGAAACTTTGTTATCATCATGGATGCAGATCTTTCACATCATGTAAGCTGCAATTTATCTTTTTTTATTGGTTTGAATTAAAATAAATCTATAGCAGCATTTAGTAAATAACAACTTTGTGGATCACTTTTGTACACAACGTGTTTGTTTTTCTTTTTTACAGCCAAAATTTATTCCAGAATTCATTGAGTAAGTAACTTACATTAGCTTTTGCCTTCGCTGTGACATTGTTTAGTGTAGCTTTACATGAATATTTTTACCAGATCTAATCGGAATAAAACAAGGTGAGGTCAGAACTCCACAGCTCCCAAAACTGTACATTTATTATTAGATTGACAAACAGGCACAAATTATCAAGTGCATTAAAAAGGTACCATCTTAAAGGGACACTCCACTTAAAAAAATAATGCAAATTCTTCAGCTCCCCTAGAGTTAAACATTTCATTTTTACTGTTTTTGAATCCATTCAGCTGATCTCCGGGTCTGGCGCTAGCACTTTTAGCATAGCTTAGCATAATCCATTGAATCTGATTAGACCATTAGCATCTCGCTAAAAATAGCCAAAGAGTTTCGATATTTTTCCTATTTAAAACTTGACTCTTCTGTAGTTACATCGTGTACTAAGATCGATGCAAAATTAAAATTTGTGATTTTTCTAGGCTGATATGGCTAGGAACTATACTCTCATTCTGGCGTAAGTATTTTTGGGCAGTGCATAATATGACTACACCTGCTGCAGCCATGTTTCATCAGCAAAGTCCTTGATTATTACGCCAGAATGAGAGTATAGTTCCTAGCCTAGAAAATCACAACTTTTAATTTTCTCTCAGTCTTAGTACACGATGTAACTACAGAAGAGTCAAGTCTTAAATAGGAAAAATATCCAAACTGTTTGGTTATTTTTAGCGCAATGCTAAATGGTCTAATCAGATTCAATGGATTATGCTAAGCTATGCTAAAAGTGGTACCGCCTAGGGATGTCAAATTATGCATTTTCCCATATTCGATGATCATTTAAATTAACGATCAATCAATCGAATAATCGTTAACAGTAATAGTGCAATAAGCCATTACAGCAGTGGCATATAGCCAATGACATAAAAGTGTGCGTAAAAACGGCAGCTTCCTCACGCGAATTAAAAGATTTTATTTTGTCTAAATAATATGCTAGTGGGATTGTAAAATGAGTCAATGTAGTTGGTGTTTTGATAAAAATCATCAATTTAATCTCATAATGAAATATAATGACACATTAAACTCCGCCTCATAACGGGCACTCCGCACAGTCGCATGCATCTATGACAAAATAAAAGTTTCATTATCATCGAGTGTTATTTTTCTAGTTGTTCACCTCGCTTTCTGAGTCGTCGATACACCTCTTGTACATATGTAATTATATCCAAGAAGCACACGAAAGGGCACTTTTCCCGTCGTTACCTCAGCTTTAGACGTGCGGCGTCCTTTCAGCAAAGATGCTTATATTATGAAGACTTCAACCTTTTATTAGAAAACCTGCAACAGTGTTTAGGGTGTAGCGCCTCAGCAAGTCATGATGATGATGATCAATGATGTATGTTGCAGGCGTTCAGAGTGTAACGACAGTCAGTTACAGTTAACATTTAACAGTTTCTTGCCAGAATTTAAGTTTTTCATTTTAATCTGTTTATTAAAAACGGCTTCTGGACTCCTTCCCTGTGTAAAGCAGCGTTAGCAGCGTTGCTATGCTAATCTTGCAGGCTTCCCTGAAGAGAGTCTTTGCTTTCAGTATCCTAACTGTGTTTAGATTTTTGGCATCGGACCCTCTCAGATCCTCTGCGGATGCCATTTTGTTGCGTTAGCAGCCAGCCTCGTCTCGAATGAGGACAAAAAGCCCAAGTGTGTGTTTGGCATCGAGCATCGTTGTGATCATGGCTAGTTTAACTTCTTCGCGCTTGGTTAGTTTTTTCACCAGCTGTGTATGTGCTTTGCGCAGACGCCGGACACACATCCTTGCTTTTTCGACAATCGTTAAGTTTTATCGATTTAATTCTTATCGACAATTAATCGAAGATCGATTAATTGTTAACATCCCTAGTACCGCCAGACCTGGAGGTCAGCTGAATCGATTCTAAAACAGTAAAAATGAAATGTTTATCTCTAAGGGAGCTGGCAAATGAGCATATTTAAAAAAAAAAAGTGGAATGTCGCTTTAATGCCTTCTGGACACTAGGGCACACAAATTAAAAATGAAAGTGAACTTTACCCCAAATGTATACATAAATCCAGATGTGTTGCATGTGTTGACTGTTCAGAAAACAAAGAGAAGGTGGATTTGACCTGGTGTCCGGGACAAGATACAAAGGAGATGGTGGAGTCTATGGTTGGGACCTGCGCAGAAAACTAATCAGGTGTGTGGCTTTAAACTTAGGAGATTTATGCAATTCTTACCCATCTTAGTCTCATCTGTATATCTAGAATGCTGGACACACAACATTTAAGGGGGTGTGGTTGATATTTTATCAGTTCATGTATTCTCTTAAAGATTTGATAACACCATGCTCTACCATTTGGGATTAAGGAACAATACAGGCATTGCGAATTTGACAAACACAAATCTATAAATGATGTAGAACTTCAATGATTATGCGTAACAGTGTGTGAAAACGTTTATTGCGGGTGTATGGGAGAAATTTGGTTCTGAGCTCTGTGAATTCAAGTAACAGCACTGTTTTTTGGCATTAAATGACTTTCTTTGAGAAAAATCAAATGACTGTTGTTATTTTTAGTCGAGGAGCAAACTTCATCACACAAGTGCTACTCAGACCAGGAGCATCTGATCTCACAGGAAGTTTTAGGTAAGTTTTAAGTACTATTCAGATGGGATTAGTTTTGCATAGGGGGGTGGGGTAAAGCAATTTTTATCAGAGCTTCTCAGTGATTTTAGTCCCATCCCTATGCTCCATGTCAGAAATCATTACGGACAATGTCAGTAAACATTACGCCGACTTTTACCTTATGTAAACCTTGTATTTGTTCTGTAAACCTTGAATTTACCTCAGGTAATACTAATCCAGTGCGAATAAACCAGCTGTAAATATACACGTAATTTCCTGTTATTTTGCGAGTTTCTTTCAAATATAAAAGTGCTTAAAGAAGAATTCCTAAATACCAAGACACAGACTTTTAAAAAAACTCTGTTACTTATGTCTGTTTTTTCCTCCAGTCGAAAAGAAATTATAAGTATTTTTTTAGGAAAATATTCCAGAATTTTCTCCATATAGACGGTTTCAGCAGTAACAACTTAAACAAGCGGCTTTCGTGGCCCTCACGTAACTTCCGGTAAACTCCGCGGAGAAAAAATAACAACAAAGTCCTTTTAAAGTAGTTTATTTATATAGCAAGCAAAATAAACAACACGTAGATTACATAGAAACCCATAACACTTATTATTTTCTACGAGGTATTTGTTTAAGAGTTCAGTTTCAGCAACTAGTCGGACCATTAAACAAACAGAAACCGGAAGTAACGTTCAGACCGCACTTGCGCCCGATGAAACGGTCTATAGTTGACGTTACATATTATGTAATCACATCAAGTTTTTTTTATAATTTTAAACAATAAAGTGCACAAAGACATTAATTAGTATCATTACACATACAACAACATCGGAGCGGTCCTCTTTCTCCACACTTGTAAACACTGGAGCGGTACTTTCGCATAGGCCATACGCGACCTTTTACCATGATTACATAATACTTAAGGTCACTCTGGCGGGTCACACCGCTAGTGCAAGACGAGGAGTTGGGTTTAAAAAGTACTTGACGAAAATTAAGAGTTTTGCTAGATAAGACCCTTATGCCTAGCCTGGTTAGCCAGACCTACATCAAGATGTAAGGTCTGGCAACTCTTCACACAAACGGCTCAATGCAAGGGGCGGGATATAAGGTTGTCCCTCAAAATGCCTCTGCACGCAATAGGATAGCGCTATGACGGATCAGAGCAACGAAGAAGGTGACGTAGTTACCGTAACCAGTCGGCAAAACTCCAAACACATCTTTCTTGCTTAAAAAGGACTTCAGTAGGGTTTATTTGCTCTTCTCTCAAAGAAAAACATAAGTCTAAGTCCTCCAGAGTCGCGGCCAAAGCCGCTTCAAAAGATAGCTGTTCGCCAGCAGCAGCAGCCATTCTCTGTTTTCAAGTAGGAACCGTTGCAGCTCTGTCGTCATCATGTTAAGCCCGCCCCACAGACGCTACACACGATGTGATTGGCCTGACCAAATTTTGGTTTTTGGACCGGTTAAGTGTATTGTGAGTGCCTAGACTAAACCCTGGCAGCAAATATATTTTGCGGCCGCTAGGGTGCGTCTAGATTTCTAGGCTACCTTATGCCTGGTTTAAAACTGAATTTTAAACTGCATTGAAACTGTAAACTGTAAAAGTCCACTATATGGAAAAAATCCTGGAATGTTTTTCTAAAAAAAATTCTTCTCGACTGAACAAAAAATTACATAAACATCTTAGATGATATGGGTGTGAGTAAATTATCAGATTTTTTTTATGAAAGTGAAATATTCCTTTAAATGAATGAATTGTTTATTATATTGTTATTAAACTGTCTTTTATGTGTTAAAGGCTCTATAAGAAAGAGGTACTTGAAAAACTGGTAGAGCAGTGTGTGTCTAAAGGCTATGTTTTTCAAATGGAGATGATTATCCGTGCTAGACAACTGGGCTATACAATTGGAGAGGTCAGCATACTTCTGTCATTTCACATTTTTGTAAAAGTCATAATCATCTTGTTTTTAGAATGTGCTTGTTAATGTGTAATTACATAATAATAAGGCAATTTTGCACAATTAAAATAACATCTGTTCCGTTATTAGTTTTTGCATGTTTTAACTATTTGTAGTACCTAGTCTTTCATTATATGCTTTACTGAAAGTGATTTTTTATGTATCTGTCACGTAGGTTCCTATTTCATTTGTGGACCGCGTTTATGGAGAGTCCAAGTTAGGTGGGAATGAAATTGTGTCGTTTGTGAAAGGATTGCTCACACTGTTTGCCACTACATGACCTTTGACCTCATTTGGTCTTGTTTAGCATTTTAATGTATGATCAGTGCTGATCATCATTGAAATGCACTTGACATTCATGCTCTCTGAGGAATTAATGACAAATTGTTAGTTGCATTACTGTGGCTTTTTGCCACAAAATCCACAGATATGAATGCACACACGGCTAGATGTTAAAAACAAGAGCTTTTGTATGGATTATTTTGCTTTGACTGCTTTATTTGTGTCTTGGATCATTTTGAGGTTTATATTTTGAAATAAACATCATAGATGTTAAAAAAAAAGATAATTGATTTGTGTTTTACATTGTAAAGTTGAGTTATCTGTATTTTTTGGATAGCCCAAACACTGCTTTAGAAACATTTTTATACCTTTATATAGTGAAATAAAATGTCTTTCAACATCTTTTGGATTATGCAGTTAATCTGGCTACATAAGATTTTGGACATCATGTGTTGATAATAACAGATGCAAACCAATGCTGCTTAGTAAAATGCTTGAAATTCGTCCAGTCACTGGAAAACCATACTGTATACCGATGAGTCATTTCCGTGTGGTTGACATACCCCATCATGATATTTCCAAAAGTAAAAAATTGTTTCCTCTTCTCCATTGGTATACAGTGTGCAGAACACACTAGATGAGTATGTAAGACACTTCTCAAAATGAGTTTGATGCCCCGATCATCAAGTTGAGAGCACAGGGACATGCAGGGTGGAGCTCCAGAGCTCATGGGCCAGAGGCTGGGTTAAATGTTTATCAGTACTTAAGGGCCAGTGGGTGGGGAAATCACCATTGCTCAGCCTGCAACCCCAGCATTTCACATCCAGAAGTAGTCCCGGTGAGTTACAGCGCCACCACCTGAGCACATACTACTCCGATGCTCGGTGGGTACTGAGGCACTGTATACATCCGACTCTCTGCGGGGTTAGATACCAGATGCAGAATTGACGCAGACGCCTCCAACCAATCAACTTTCACCAAGTGGCGCCCCCTATTGGTGTCATTTAGGTTACTACACTAAGGGCCTGTTTACACCAATAATAGCAGCACAATTGAATAAAACACCATATGCGCAAATAGACACCCTTGTGGGAGTCTCTGTGAATTTCAGGTAACAATTACATTACTCTATGACTACAAATTTGATTGATGGTCGCCCGGTTCCTCTCACCACAAATTCACAGACCCAATGTCTGTAGCTGTGTCTGAAACCGCTCCCTATCCACTATATAGTGCACTATATCGGGTGTCGGCCATTTTGTAGTGGTGTCCGAAACCTGAGTGAACAACTTCATTCCCTACATTCATTCACTACTTTTTACCCACAATGCACTCTGATTTTGAGGGTACATTCGATGTACACTCGTTCACTCATATTTCCCATGATGCAACGGGAGACGAACGCGTAACTTGAATCAGCTGAAGGATACTGACAGTAAACACCAAACATTTTCTTGTTGTCAGTTATTTTCTACTTTTTGAAAATAAACAAATGAAAAATAATTGCGTTATCTTTTATTTTAAATGTAATACACATTTTTATTAAACAATAAACAAACAGCAGTAAATAAATATTATAAGCAGTTGTTTTGTTCTCTTTATTATCAACTAATAGCCTACAATAAACATGACAAATGTGAAAAACAGTAAGAAAGTAAACTTTACCATTTCACAGCACAATCAATAAAGCCACACAGGTGTTTTTGATTAATCTCTGCGACAGCTCTCTGACGCATGATATTTACGTCAGTGTCCGAAATCGCTCACTCATTTTCATTTGCTTCATCCCCATATAGTGGACTCAACTGTCATTCCCCATATAGGGAATAGTGAATGAGTGAACGAGGGAACGGTTTCAGACACAGCTTGTGTGTCGGCACAAAGCTTTTTTATGCTAATCAAACACGCATGTCACTTCCGCCCCTTTTCACACGCCATTTTGGATCGTATAGGTACTGGACCGGGTCGTATTGTTGTAAGTGGATGGCGGATTACGTTAATTGTTGTCAATTATATCGTCATTGCGCCTCCGTGCATCCGTCGTGAACCCAGCGGGCGCTCATTCCCTCGCTCCCTTTTCCTATGTTAATACCAGCTCTTAACCAAAGCCAATACAGGAGCCGCTAGATGCAGCAGCTCATCCCCGGCAGACAGACAGCTCTGGGTCGGCCCGTGACAGGAGTCGAGCTCCCTCTTTCGGCGTGGTGTGTTCGCCCGTAGAGCGGAGGACGAGGCGCTTGGAGCGCGAAGAAAGGAAGTGAGATCGCGTTAGCACAAAGCGGGAGCCCGAGTCAGGTAAAGTCTCTTCCAGCAGTGGGTAAACCGAATCAGAGTAAACAATGAGGACGCTAACCAGTTAACAGCAGACCTTCAGTGGGAAAACCCAGCGCTCAGGTGGAGAAAAATAGCTGGTCGCGTGTGTCATGCAGTTGCTGCACGTTGATGTGATGCAGGCTGGACGCTGCAGCAGGTCGCAGATTAAAGGAAAGTTTTCCTTGATGTTTGGACAGTTTAGTGTAACTGAGGGGCTTTGAGACAGGCGGTGGTCTTTATCATCCACAGACTTGGATTGTTTTGATAGTGAGGCTCAATAAGGGTTCATTGTCAACTAAAACGTAGTGCTGCCATCTCAGCGCGTGCTGTTTTAGTAATAATGTGTATTCATTTTGCACTTTACTTGGTTGTTTATTCAGTGGATCTCAACCTTTTTGACTTTATTAATCTTTGACCAAAACAATATTTAAAGGCACCCTACTCACTGTTTCTACCTAGTAAAATATTCAAGAGCTTGGCATGGCTAGAAAGATGTATTATTTATTATAAAAAGAACACTAAGAAATATCTTGCTTTTTAGCTCTTTAATGCTATTTAATGCCATTTTAATAAAAAATAAAGCCATATTAAGGCCCTCCACTTAGAAAAATACTGTAGTATACTTTAGTGTTTACTATAGTACACTAGCATACAGTTAGTATACTACTTTAGTATACTATAGAATGCACTACAATTTATCAAATCACTATAGTTAATGCTACAGTCTACACTGTAGCAAAGTGTTGTAATTTCTATAATACATTACAGTACCACAATTTACTACAGGTTACTATGGTAAATGCTACTAAAGTATACTTTAGTGTTTTTCACGTGGACCCCATGAAGGTTTGTTGAGGCCCTCAGTGGGCTCCAGACCCCGGCTTGACAAACACTGCCCCGATCATGTCAATAGACCAACATGCGACTCATTGCTCACTAAATGGTCATCTGATCTGTGTTGTTTTTCTCATCGTTGTGTTGTCCCCACCTGATTTGTTGTTGCATTGTGTAATTTATCATAATAGGTTATTATGCCTTTGTAAACAGACAGAAGTGTTGTTTTTATATCACAAATATGTGTCAGCATTTATCCTTTGCACGCAGGTAGTTGCATTATAGAAATAATTCATAGTGAATAATTTTTATGGCATGATTCGAACTCAAAGTAAAACGAGCGGATTTGGAATGCTTGTGTTGGACACCTTATGTTTATCATGTTGTATTTTGTCCACAAGTATAACCCATACAATACTACTTTTCCAGCTGTAACTGTTTTCTTGGTCACAGCTGAGCAGATTGCATTCAGATCCTGAAAGGGGGCTTCATTTCAAGACAGGCCTTCATCTCTGGCATCTGTTTACATTGAATTGTTTAGCTCATATTTGTAGATTTCATTTGTCTGTACACAAACACATCTTTATAGTAAGGAATCAGTATAAGCTCCACCTAAAGCAGACTGCAGATGTAGCTTTTCACAGTCTGGCCTCTGCTGCTGCCTCAATAGGAGGCGCCATTCCAGGGCTATAATGCAGAAGACAGCACAAAAAAAGGGAGCGGGAAAGGGCAGGCAGAACAGGGAGAGGCTTATATAACATGGAGGGTGAACTGTCCTCTAGCGCCATCTATAAAGTCAGGGAGAAGATGAGGAACGCCTACCCCAAAGTGAGAGAACACCCATTGCTGATCCTTGTTTATGCAGGGTTTACAGTGATGCTTGTCATTGGTACGGCCAGCAGCTGGCTCATGTGCTTTGATGATCTTTGACCTCAATTCAGTGGTTTGCAAAAAATCAGAGTTTTGATGTGAAAAAGATAAAGACTACAAAGCTTAACTGGATGTGTTTTAGTTTTTCGGTTTTATGATAATTTTATAATAGCATTAGTAAGCTAGTTTTTCTATTCTGTCTGTATTTAGTATTCAACTCATTAGCCATGCTGTAAAGGGGTACTTGACTTGTTTGTTTTGCTTTAGATCTTAACCTCACATTAGTGACCATTTTAGCATCTGATGATAAACTAGAGACTACGGATTACAGACTACATTATGTTCATGCTAAGGATTGGGATGCCAGTTAATGGCCAGTCTGCTAGGATCATAGTAAAATTAATTACTAGATTACTACACCACATCAAAAAAAATTATCTGGGTTCATTCAAATGATATCTGAGATTATGTTGAACAACAGTGACATTAACATATAACAATATGGTAATACCACTGTAATTATCATGAATTATATTTGATGCATATATGAGGGCCCAAATGAATTAATTTATTAATTTGTTTCTAGGTGGGCAGAATGTTTCAACTCCCAGCCAACAACCTCACCAGTCTAAGGAAAGCTAGGAAAAATGTGAAAAAAGTGCTGGGTGACATTGGCTTTGAGTTTTGCAAGGAGCATATTGATGTAAGTATATCTGATATTTGGGCTACACAAGTTAAATGTACACTTAAATGTACTTTTGTACAAAAATGACTGTTTGGTTGAAGCTTTAAAACTTTTGTCAGGGCAAACCTATATTATGAATCTTGCATCTTCGAGAAATCTTAGATTTAGATTTTTTTTTCTAGTTTTATATGGAGTTGCCTTATTTTTTAAATATACTTGCAATGTCTCTTTGTAGATCATCTCTTTTTATGTAGCTTTTTGATCTTTTTGTATTGAGACATCATGTTTATTCTCACTCTGTGCTGCTTCTTTTCCCTCTCAGGACTATAAAGACTTTGTTCCCACTGAGTTCTACATTAAGAACACCACATGGGACGATGTGTGCATGTGGGATCCCTCGATGACCAAATCACAAGTAAGTAACATCTAAAATCATACTTAATCAAAGCAGAATGTTTTCTGTTTTGTCAGTTTTCCTGACTCATTGTCGTCTTTGTCTTCTCAGGAGTACCGCTCGAAGCCATTCTGTTGTTCAGGATGTACATTCTCCTCGAAATTTTTTTCCGCCTACAAGAGTCACTTTCGTAATGTGCACAGCGAGGACTTTGAAAATCGCATTCTCCTGAACTGCCCGTATTGCACTTACAATGGAAACAAAAAGACTTTGGAGACGCATATTAGACTGTTTCATATGCCTAATGTGGTTCGGCAGAATGCTGGAGGACTTGTGGGGGTCGGCTTGAAGGACGGTGCACGCCTGGATAAAAAGCGTGATAATGTTGAACAGGCGGTGTACTATTGTAAGAAATGCACTTACAGGGACCCACTATATAATGTTGTCCGCAAACATATCTACCGGGAACATTTCCAGCACGTAGCAGCGCCATACCTGGTTAGGCCAGGTGAGAAGGCGACACCACCCAATGGGACAACAGCAGGTTCTGGTACAGGGACAGGGAGGAATGCCAGTTCCAACAGCACTACTGGTGGTGCCAACAGCACAAGCAACGCCATCCACTGCAAACGATGCCTCTTTGTACCACGCACTTATGAAGCACTTGTGCAGCACGTCATTGAAGACCACGAACGCATCGGTTATCAAGTGACCGCCATGATTGGACATACCAATGTAGTGGTACCTCGGGCGAAGCCTGTAATTATGGTGTCTCCTAAGGTTCAGGGGGAGAAGGGCGTCATTGGTTTAATGGCAAAGGGTGCCGTAGTGACACCTGGAGTGAGACCTTTATCCGCTCAGCAACTGAGTCGAATTATCATTCCAAAAGGAAGTTTGAACTCAACTGGGCTCCTGTCAGGTGTTCACATGAAACAGGGTGCGTTTGGTCTTAAGTCAGGCCATACCATCGTAGGACAACAGGTGCCAATGCCTCAACAGTCTCAAACACACAAACCTCAAATTACTGCCAGTAGTCTGCGCAGTGCCGTCTCCGCATCACCCTCCACCGCTATACTGAAAATTCCTCAGCTGAACTCACGCGTTCAGGCAGCGGCTACAACCGTATCATCATCTGTTACCTCTAAGAAAGGCAACTCAGTCATTGGCACATCTTATACTCAAAAGTGGAAGATCTGCACCATCTGCAATGAGCTCTTTCCGGAAAACGTCTACAGCTCGCATTTCGAAAAGGAGCACAAAGCTGAAAAGGTGCCGGCGGTGGCCAACTACATAATGAAAATACACAATTTCACTAGCAAGTGCTTATACTGCAACCGATACTTAACTAGCGACACACTTCTTAACCACATGCTGATTCATGGCCTATCCTGCCCACACTGCAGAGCCACGTTCAATGATGTTGAAAAATTGGTGACGCACATGCGAGCGGCGCATCCCAACGAATCCGTGGGGCCACGTACGGACTCTCCCCTTACTTTCGACCTCACGCTTCAGCAGGGTAATCCAAAGAACGTCCAGCTGATCGTCACCACTTATAACATGCGAGATGCTCCCGAAGAATCCGTGGCATTTCACGCCCAAAACAATGCGTCGCCAACTTCTGAAGTAGATAAGATCCCAAAGATGCCTCAAGATGCCTCAATAGACGTCATTCCAACAAGGACTATGACCCAAACTGCTGTACCTTACAAGAAAGATGTCGGAAAAACACTTTGTCCTCTTTGCTTTTCTATTCTTAAAGGACCTATCTCCGATTCTCTAGCTCACCATTTACGTGAACGGCATCAAGTTATACAGACGGTTCATCCCGTGGAAAAGAAATTGACCTACAAGTGCATCCATTGCCTCGGGGTCTACACTAGTAACATGACAGCTTCCACAATCACCTTGCATCTAGTGCATTGCCGCGGGGTAAGCAAAAGTCAAAACGGCAGACCCTCTCCGTCTCCAAGAGTCATGCAGGCCCAAGGCGCTGGACTCAAAAGGGCGGGTTTAGCAAACTATGACCAAACTGAGCCAAAGAAAAAAAGAGTGGAGACAGATTCCCAGCCTGAGCAGAGCCCACCACCATCAGCTGACAAACAAGAAGACACCGTAGTCTTCGCCTTGAACCCAAAGGGTCATGAGAATGAATCGTATGAAGCACGTAAAGCTTTCCTTACTCAGTACTTCAACAGGCAACCGTACCCGACTCGACAAGAGATAGAGAAGCTTGCATCCAGCCTCTGGCTCTGGAAATCTGACATCGCAAGCCACTTCTCGAATCGTCGGAGGAGATGCACGTTTAATTGCGAGACACTAAACGTTCGCGTCTTACTTGGATTTAAAATGGAAGAGGTTATACGTTCGCAACATCCTATGAACTTTGACTCAAAGTGGTATTTTGAGGGCCATGGACATGAACGGAGTAGTCGAACTTCTAGAACTCGCATAGGCCGATCTGCGAATGCCATTCGCTTGAAACAAAGAGCTACGGCCAATGGTGACCCGCAACAAAAGAAGCCGTTAACAAGGATGGCTGCCAAAACCTCTCTTTACGCAAACGGAAATGATTTAACAAAGAGCACCTTAAAACCAAAAACACTTGTCGATTCAGAAGCAATCGCTGTGGACTCGGACAGTGATAATGAAAATGCTGTTAAACAGTCAGGTAGTAGTGAAGAAACACAGATCGATAATACAGTGGAAGGGAGTGACTCCGACATCAGGGACGAAACCCACGGCGAAAACGGTAATGGGCCGATAGACTTGGTAAAGGAAAAACAACAGCAAAAAAAAGAGAACGCCAGTCAGGTATCACAAACAAACTTGAACAATCGAAATCAGAGAACCAAGCAACAGGTCTGATCCCAGGACAGGGTTTTTAAAATGCACATCTACGTATACTTTTGCATTATTTTTAACTTACACCAACGACGCTGCCTCATTGAACTTTTGGACCTTGGTTACAGATGGTAGCTGTAAGGATATGCTCCTTCCTCAAATCTTAAAGCCATTTGGAAGGCAAAAAGTCATATTTTGCAGTTGTAAAGTATGAACATTTCAATTCTGAAGCTGGGGGTGGGCGTTCCATACGGAAGGAAAATACCGAACATGCACCAAACATGATCTGCCTTCAGTTTCTTTAACGTAAGCTGAAACATTTATGTCGCTATTGTGTGGCAAAATGTGTTTATTAAAGCCACAGGTATTCTTGAATTTCACGTTAACATACAGAATAGGTTGTGTATATGTGTACAGTGTTTCAAGGAGATGTGTAGGTGTTCCCGCTTATTAAAAAATGGTTATACTTTTCTGTGCTCACACTTAACAGTCTTATGTTCTACATTGGTTCACATTGGATGTGACAATGGATGTGGCTTTGGTGGCTGTTTACGTTTATTTAAAAAAAAAATGTATAGCATTTTGCTAAAAAATATATATATAAGTATAAAAATGCAATTTGAAAAAAAGCATAATCTCTTGCTTTTCTTTTGCCTGTTTATAATTGAAGTATCTTTTTTATAAATATATTTATCAACCTGTGTTTTACGTTAAGTGCAGCTTTCATCTACGTCTGGCCTAACCTCAGAGAGAGCAGCAATTTGATTGACCACTGTAGCATTGTGTTAAATAGACTAAACTGTGTTTGGTCAGTTTCAGCTGAATGCATATTTTTCTCTTTCAACAGTTACACTTTCTTATGCAGATGGACCCTTGGTTTCAGTCTTTATTCACTTCAATTTTGTGTATGTTTAAATATGTGACCTCCAGTTTATGTTTTTCCCATTTATTCTGTTTTCGTCACTGCAAGCATTTCTGAATAAACTCTATTGTGTTGTCCTTTTCACAATGCTTCTAACCCGGGCCAGACTCTAGTGTCTTTGTCTTTTTTCATTTTCATAAGGGCGATTTATTATCAGAGTAATCTGGAAATTACACCTTGCATTTTTATTATTTCCTTTGACATTAATCAAATTTGAGCGTCCATGTCTCAATAACCCTCATGACAGCATTTGGACACAAGATTTCTGTATGTTAGAGCAGGGGTTCCCAAACTTTTATTTGAAGATCCACCTAGATGGATATAAACTTTCTCTTGTCTAGACTCACCAAAATAAAATTGTAAATGAAAACAATATACGTTTATTCTAGTAGATAGTAGTTCTTATTTTTCCTTGGCACTGTACTAATAAAATGTTTAATTGCAAAATAATTTTTTACCTTAGGGTGAAGTATCATTGCTATTGTCATTGCTGATTTTTAATTGGACTAAACATTTTTGTGTTAAGCCAAGTGTGTTTGCTCAACCCATTTTTGCTCTTATCCCACTGTGCAACCCGTATGTTAGAGCAGTGGTTCCCAAACTTTTTCAGCGTGTGGTCCCCCTTGTGTACGGTGCATTCCTTCGCTGCCCACCAAAGAAAATTTGTGACAAAAAACTGTTCTAAAACTCAACATTTTAATAAAAAAAAACATTAAATTATACAAAAAAGTAGTGCTTTTGGTTAGTAGCCTTATTTTTTTAGGTTTAATTACACAGAATTCATGATAAATTAATGTATTTCATAAAATGTCATAAAACTGGGGCCCCCCTGGCACCATCTCGCGGCCCCCCAGTTTGAAAACCACTGTGTTAGAGGACTGTGCTACTGTAGTGATCTTTCTGTTGTATATGGTAAAGGTCTACAAGTCTGTTATCATTTTATTGCGGAGTACCCAACTTGGTCCTGGAGGGCCGGCTTCCTTCAGAGTTTAGCTCCATTTTAATGATGTGTAATATTTTGAGTTATGATGAGGTAATGATGTGCCAACTTTAATTGTTAAAACTTAAGATCTCATGGACCATTTACAGTCAATCGGGTTTTATTTAAGCAGCAAGACTTTCAATATACTCCCTTTGCTTCTTCAACAGCATCTTTATTTTCTGCCTAAACTCCGAGCTTATAATGTTCTTCATAAAGATCCCCTTCTTTGGTTCCCAAAAGAACCATTCAGTCATAGGTTCTTCAAAGACCATTATCTTTCTTAGCTTTTTATAATCTTTCACCACAGAAAACCTTTTGTAAAACAGAAAGGTTCTTCGGATGGTAAAGATTTCGTTATGGAACAATTTAGCCAAAAATGATCCTTGAGTACCTTTATTTTTACAAGTGTATATACTTACATGAGAGGGTGATGGAGGCCTGTGCGTGTCCGCATAGCAGAATCAAAATGGGGGATGGGAACCGAGTATGACTAAAAGAAGAGGACATAGAGGAGACAGTTTGGGTTGATTTTCTACTGCCCCCTACAGGGAGAAAAAAGCTTTGCCCCCTTCCCGCTCTGCTTCCTGTGGAAAGTGAGACACTTATGTACGTAGCTGTAACAAAACGGAGATTTTAAGGAATGCAAAATAAAACACATAAAAGAGAGCGAGAGGGAGGGATGGCAAACTGAAAGAAATTGTAAGTAGGCTATTTTGGTTAAAGAACTTGCGTAGGATCATTTCACACCTCAGTTATCACTATGGCAACATAGAATGATGGGAAATGTAGTTTTGTTGTCAGATCATAAACTGGCTAAATGATTTGCGTATTCTGAAGAGTTTTATCCATATCTATTAACATTCAACCACTTGCGTAAAACTACAAGGTAGTGTCAGCATTTATACTTACTATTTCTTATCTTCACTCATCATTAATGTTTTATGTTAACACTTCATAATCATTGTGCTTTACAGTATAGTTCAAAAGAAGACAGGCATAAAGATGCTCAAAAAAATATAGCTCTGTTAGTTTTTGGTAGTATTGAAAACATTAGCCCTGGCCTTAGGAGCATGTTTATTGAAGTGGAGTCCTTTGGTCACGGTCAGGCACACAAAAGCAGCAGCACACAGAATAAACTGAATGCAAAAATGTCTATTGAACACATTCAAGGTCTTACATGAATTCAAAGGTTTCTCCAGCTGCCCTGTTTAAGTTTCCCTTACAGGTGCTGAAGCTGTCATATGTTTGGGTCTCAGTCAACATCTGAGTCTCTGATTGTGTAGTTTTTAGGTCATTGAGGTTCTGTGTTATAGTTTTGTTAATACCATTTAAATGAATTATTTGTTTGTTAACATCATACAGGATCTTGTTTTAATGTTTATATCAGTATTTAGGGTACGTATTTGCATTTTCTGCTGTATGTTGCTTGATATAATGACTAAACATTTGTAAATTTATATGACCCTAAGTGTGAAATAAAGCTAAAGAGATTAGGAACATCACATTTTTATGGCTTTACATTTGCGTGATTGTTGTGGATCCGGGCATCTTTACTAATCATTTTCTATTCTAATTATTAATAGATTTCCAGATAATTGCATCACTCCAGTCTGTCCGTCCTATTCTGTCACTCAACCTCACAATAATACATTTTCTAATGAGTTATCTTGCACGTGTCACTCGTGTGTAATTCACTTCCACTGTTTTTTCCGCTACCACATTGCGCGCGCAGCTTGCGGTGACGTAACTGTGACGTCTACTCCCAAAAGGTCTGCTATATTTTACAGAATGTCCTTTATATTATGTAGGATGATTTTATGTAGAAAAGCAAGGCAAGTTTATTTTTATAGCACATTTAATATACAGAGGTAATTCAAAGTGCTTTACATATAATCTGTGTAAAAATAAGGATCATTTAAAATCACAATAAAACAAGGATACATGAGAATTTCAAATAACAATTAAAAGAAAATAAATGTGATTTTAATAAAAAAAAAAAAAAGTAAAATGTGTTAAAAAGACTTAAATAGGAATAATGGTTAATCACAAAAATAAATGACTTTAAGTGGGTTTTCACAAACAAGGTCACAAATGTAAAAACATGTGAAGTTTAGCTTTCTCCCGTAATTTAAATGCCACTCAATTTGGTTTGAAATTTTAAAATCGTAGATTTAAGATGAACTAGTCGTCTATCATCACTAGATGGCAGTGTTATAAAAAGGGTGTCGTGTGGGGCCAATGAGATGTTTCTGTAATGAAAGTTTGGCCTGAAAACTAATGCCAAAAATAACTCAGGGAGTGAAAATACCTCTGAAAAAAGCTGGTGTTGAAATATATCTGCTGGTTGCCTCATCTCATTAAAGAAACATCTGCGATCAAAAGTGGAGGTTTATAGCATTTAACCCAGGGCTGTAACCACAATAAAAAGTGAGGGGGACATACACCCCCCCCCAATAATCAGAAACTGTTTTTTATAGCCCTGAAAGTTTTGGTCCCCCTTAATTTTCAAGATGTTAAATTGATTCACAAATCAATCAATCAATTTGGCTCCTGCGATGGGTAAGGGGGTGTCCCATCCCTGTGCGTTGAGCCGACCATCATTTATTCACTCTCATGTTGTTGCAAACCCATATAAATTCTTTGTTCTGATGAACACAAAAGAAATTTTTTTGAAAAATGTTTGTAAAGGAAACTGTTCGTGGACCCCATTCACTTACATGGTATGATAAAAGAACATTCCTTGGTTTGACTACAATATTCCTCAAAATATCTTCCTTTGTGTTCATCAGAACAAAGAAATTTATACCGGTTTGTAACGTAATGAGAGTTAGTAGATGATGACAGAATTTTCAATTTTGGGTGAACTATCCCTTTAACCTACATGCAATTTATTTGCAGACCTTCTCTTCTTAAAACATAGCAAAAATAAAAAGAGACCAGATTGCTTCTCTGTCACTTAACAGAAAATACATTAACACAGAAAAGTAACCTGCACTTGAAGAGATTTCATGCCATCTTTTATGTCGTTGAATTTAACAACTTGTAAGTATCTGCTATAGATATTACAATAAATTAATTCCAGCTTTTCACTGTTATATGCCAAAGCTGGATTACATGGGATAAGGGTGATGCAATAAGTTCAATTAATGGTGTAATATACTGCAGGTCTTCCTGAATGCTTATGTAAGGGTCATCTCAGTGGGTCGTACCGATGCACAGTTGGATCATTCTTCACTCAGCTTCTGTTTTGGTCCTTGGCCACAAAAGCAATCTGTGCCCTGCTCTGTCCCAATGGCCCGAACCATAAACATGGTCTGTTTATCACTTTACCTGCTAAAATATATATCTCAATATTCTTATGCATATTGGAAACCAGTCCATTTTTTATTTATGGAGGTAAATCAATAATTCAGTTAATTAAATTCATGCCTATTGACTATTCATTGCACATCATTCTTAAAGAGGGCAAAGGATTGAAATGGTATTGTCGATTTTATAACCGCTGATGGGATCCGATCTCGATGCAGTTTGGCGATGGTCTAGCTGACTAGAACTTTTCCATGCATAATGAAAAATTAATTTATTTAGGCCTGACTTTTGAAATATGAATTTTTTTCAACTGAGTCTTCACATCTTCTGCGCATTATGCAAAATTCTGTCTGTAACTTAAGACCTGCTGATAGGTTCCATCTTTCAGATCTTTATGCCCACTTCACTTTTTATTTTCCAGACGATTTTATCTGTAGTGAGTTGCAGCACATTCACTTCAGGGACAGTTTGGTATTCAAAGCCTCAGTCCAAAAACAGTAATATAAATGAGACTTTCTCTTATTCGGTCTCTTTTGCTTGATATCAAACCTAGTTAAAGCACAATGCTTGATAGAAACCGATTTCAATCAGTGGCCCTCATACAGCCTTACCATGACTCTGATCTTCTTCAGCAGAGCTTTTATTCACCTGATAATACAAGCTCAAGGTCAGCAGAATAGTTTGAAGGAAACAACATACAAAAGCATGCACTGTAGTCTCAGTCAACACTAAAGAAGGTGCCGATGGTGTGCGTGTGTGCGTGAGAGTGAAAGGTTAGTGCTGACATTTCTCGCAAAAAAATTGATGAGCCAAACTGGATACAAAACAAGAACCTTGAGTGGGACGTGTGTGAAGGAAATGTTTTTATGCAGAAACCTGTTACAGGCAAATTGATTCGAGGCGTAATATAAAGAAGATTGACGCCTGGGATAAAATAACAATGATTTTAGATAATGTATATACATTTAAATATATATATATATATATATATATACACCTGGTCCTAATCTATATATATATATATATATATATATATATATATATATATATATATACACACACAGATTAGGACAAGGTATAGAAAGAGCCGGATGTAAGAAAATTCACTGTGCTATTTTTAACTCTTCAACCTTTACAAGTGTGAAAAAAATGGCCAATTGATTTAATGTGACTCGTTCCGGTTATAACCATGAACTTACATTCCTATTTGCCTCCTTTTTTTAAAAAAGTGCATGAATGAGACAGTCTTTGCCAAAGCACCACATAAAGTATCTTCACTCTGACCCAGTTTGTGGGTTCTCTTTCTTAAGGGTAAACTTCTTTTTATTAGTGACTATTAAAAGGAGAGAGACTTCTCTGGGTAAAGAGGCATTGATTTTATATATGCATTCATTCACAATTTGTGTCTTCTACATGTCTTTGCAAAGGCATAAGGGCATTTCTTTATTAAATTCTTGAATCTTATTACATATTTATGCCAGGATCAAATGTGACCCTGCATGTGAAACCCAGTTAAAGTCATTTTTTAGTGATTTACTGTTTTCTACATAAAATCGTCCTATATTAATATAAATAACATTCAGTGAAAATAATTTTATGATTGACGCAGTAAGACCATGTCAAAGATTAGATGATCCTAAAAAAAATTCAATTACTGCAGACCTAATGTGTATGTAAGCAAAAGCAGCAGTGCTCCATTTACAAGTCACATAAATTTTTCATAAAAAAATTTTTTTTTAAATCAAATGTATGTCTTTCTGGTTATGCCTGCATAAGAGCCTGTTATGTTCGTATGTGCAAATACCCACTATTTGTACAGAATAGGACTGCGAGAGGAGAGAGTTTAATTGGAGACCTCTGTCTGTAAGATTGTAAGACAGCTTTGCACATGAAAGTCTGAAAATAGCACATATATTTGAATAAGTCTTCAAAATAAATTTCACCTTTTCCAAAATATCAGCCATCACACAGTGTCCCATATTTCTGAAACTTTTTCAGCTATATGTCCAAATGATTAATGAACCCGCACAGCTCGCTTCAATCAATACGTGCTGGGTTAGAGACGCTCAAACCAGGTTTACTGAACAGCCCAATTACGAATTTTAAAGAGGACACTGTGTGAATGTGTCTGTTATTGGATCAGGGATGATCTTACAGCACAGATCTCAACATCACAGTGTCACTGGATGTTTCCTTTTATGACTTACCTCTGTACTCGATTAATGTAAGCGTAATCCCTGCCCTACATCCCCATTCCAATATAGCTTCATAATTAAGGTCATCCAGTACACGTGACCAATAACCCATTAGCTTGGGAATGATAACATTTAACAATACAGTTCAATCAGAAATCCTTTATTATACTACAAGAAAGTAAAATTATTCTATCAATTGTTTTGATTTTGATATATTTTCCATTCACTGTAGAGAAGCAACAGCTTCTTATATCTAAATCTGTCCAAATCCAAAATCCAAAGCATTACAAGGTGGGCATTTTTATCAATGTTCCCTGGGTTCAAACCCATGACCTTTTGTGCTGATAACACAATGCTTTACTAGGTGCAGCTCTGTTTTTATTGTATTTTTATTTGAATGCAATTTTTTCATCAGGTTCAATATAAATATAAGGTCCATTTTGCTATTTGTCCGTCTCGTAGAAACCATTTCAACCTATCAAGCTTTAACACACATTCACGGCGCATATATTCAGAGTTACTGCAGAGTTGTATTATTTTTGAAGGATATAATTTTTCTAAAAAGAAGGCTTTGTCACACAAACCCAAGGCCACTGTATGAACTTGTGTAGGCGAAAGTCAAATTTCACCCTGAAAGTCTATCTGAAAAGACAGATGCGTGTTAGCAGAAATGCGGGAAAAAAATGCATGATGAATGCTGTTAAGAGACTGCCAATGTCCTTTGATCCCTAATACATGAACACATCAGCGAATGTTTGTAAATCATTTATCCCTAATATGACATTTATCACATATTAATCTGCATATTTATCTTGGTATCTCTTACTTCGATTGGTTTGCAACTTCATTTGGGCAATTTAATTATTAGAATTAAATGGTAAGGCAGGGACACTGTATTGTGGGCTCAATCGGTGTGCCTGCGGTCCAATTATAGGTTGTCTCACACAGGCCTGCCATTGAGGCCATTTTCTCCCCTCTTAAAATCCAACTGCTATTTATAGAGCTTTTGATTTTATGGACCACGGGTCAAAGCAACCCTGCCTTAACAAAGCATTGTTATATTTTATTTCTGACATATGAAAGCAAACCACATTTTTTAGTATGGAGAAATCTTCACCCAAGCCTAATTCATCAACATCATTAAGTTATATCTGAGTTATGTTTGTTCTTGCAGCTGAATTACGCTAACATGGGTTCAATCTCCAGGGAACACATATATACTATTAAAAAATGTATATGTTGTATGCATTGTAAGTTGCTTTGCATAGAGCATCTGCCAAATACATAAATGTAAGAAAGGTATCTTTAGAGATGTTCGGTCAGTACATGTATCAGAGAGTGATGTGTTTTTTTATTTTATGTATTTCAAATAGAAAACAACAATAATTGAGCGTATCCGTGTTCAAAAGCAGAAGGGACACAGGGGTTAGTTCCTGCGTAATTACACAGCCATCTGTCCATATCCCATTGGCACACTAAAGACCCTGTACAGCATTGCTGCCCTGATCTCTGTGTGGTCCAATGGTTCATCCCATTAAGAAGACCCCAGCTTTTCTACTCTACCCAGAGAAACACAATAATGGCTATAAGAAAGAGCGACTTCATTGCTCTGTTGACTGATCAACTCCATAATGGGGTGAAACCAGGGCCTTTGCATGCTGAGAGTATTATTTCATTTGTGGATGACTACTGTATGTCTGAAGCTTTAAGACACCATGGGTCATTAAGAAACTCTTTGCCGATTGTTAATGCACATTAATAAACTAAAGTAGCCTACTGTGGCCTATGGGTTGATGAAGTGTTCATAAAAACAAAACTGGACACTCGACTCGAGTGAGAGCTTTTCATTACTGCGCCATGCTTTTCAAATGATGCGCAGATAATGAAATGATGTTTGTTGCGCTTTAATCCGATGTCGTAATCCCGTCGCTCGCAATCTGCTAGTCACTGCAACTCACCGCCTGTGGAGACTATTAAATACTGGCAAACTAAACAAAACCAAAAACCAAAGTGCATCTTGCACAACCCGTTAAAACACAGATACTCAACATGCTCTTTAAACAGTAGCCTACATATACGCATTTGGCAGAAGCTTTGTGCACTCACTCTTTACATTTGGGATCGAACCATGGTCTTTCCGTTGCTAGCAAGTGAGCTATACGGGAACGTAGTACTGGGAGGAGTTCAGAGCATCATGTAGTTTTAACACACCTGCTTTGGTGCGTTTTAGACAATGCGATCATTTAATTTCTATTGTTTGTACAGTAAGAATGTGTGTATGTGTGTGTGTGTGAGAGAGCAGGGGAGGGAAAGAGATAGAGAGAGATTCGGTGATCCAGATGAAAGCAGAGATTATTTATTTCTCTGGGGTTGAGAGAGAGAGAGAGAGAGAGAGAGAGAGAGAGAGAGACAGAGAGAGAGAGAGAGAGAGAGAGAGAGAGAGAGGGAGGAAAGGACTGAACGCCGAACGCCGACAGTCCTGTCAGATCTGCGCTCATCTAATGCGTCTGTCATTCACGAGCCGTTAACAGCCGATCTAGGGCTCTCAGTCTTCAAAGTTTGGATTTTGTTACACTGCCCGCGAGTACTCTGTGTCAACACGAGCAGGTAAACCAACTTTACATGTTTTGCTACGCCGTAGTCATTTTTATGTCTTTTCTAAACCTGAATAAAAAATAGCGCGGTAAAATAGGCGGGACGTGTGTTTCATACAAAAACGTTATCGTTTATTTATTTGAGAACTACGTAAGTTAAACTCTTAAAAAGAAAGGTTACTAAAAGATTGCCTAAAAGGTTCTCTGGAAAACCCAAAATGGTTCGTAGCCTATCGCTAGCCAAAACCCTTTTAGGACCTTTATTTGAGAGAAGCCGTCAGTTAAGTTGGTTAGAGTTGAACAGGCGGTCAAAATGCGTTATAAAATCTAACCTGTCGAGCATAAGCATATTTACCTTAGCATAGATTAAGGAAAGCAGACGCTTTTCCCAATATTTTTATGAATTGTTTGCTGTTATATTTATTTGCAGGTTAATGAGGAATTGGAAAATGTGTGGTGATGCTCTGTCTGAAAAACGATTGCCCCGAGTGTTGTATTTTTAATTATTCCTGAAGTAATTATAAATCCATTGAGGGCATTTATTCTACAGCTTATAGTTGTTTAACATGATACCTTAATGCTTAAACCAATAAATAAGACGTACACTTTCAGAAATCAAGGTCCTATATCTACCATTTGGGTACAGATAGCCGTATTTTGTACCAATATGTAGCCTAGTACGTATTAATATGTACTCTTTGGGTACAAAGGTGTACTTTTTGAAACCAGATTTTGTACCTTTTGTATGGAGAAAAATTGCTTTGTATCTCTTATTGTGAAAGTATTATTTAAAAAATATTTTTAAAGTTTAATAGTTTTACACTGTGATGTATGCAGCTTAGGTGAAAAATACTCTAGGATACTTTAGTATGCATTATAGTAAACTGCTGTATCATGTCTAGGTAGTGTTTTTAAACCTTACCATAGTAAATATTATAGTATACTACTGTATTCCCTACATAGTATCACTTCACCACAGTTATTACAACAGACTACTACAGCATACATTAACAAAGTGATGCCATTATTATAATATAATTTATGTACAACAATTTACTACACTCTAAAAACAAACGGTGCTATATAGCACCAAAAGTGGTTCTTTGCTCGTAATCATAGAAGAACCATTTTTGGTGCCATATAGCACCAGTGAAGCACCCGTGTAGAACCATATTGTGCTATGTAGAACCATATGTGGTGCTATATGGCCCCTAAATGGTTCTACATACACAGGTGCTATATAGGTGCTTCACCGGTGCTATATGGCACTAAAAATGGTTCTTCTATGATTACAAGCAAAGAACCACTTTTGGTGCTATATAGCACCGTTTGTTTTTAGAGTGTATGCTCTCAGAAATAAGTTCAAAAGCTGTCAATTGGACACCTCTCTTTAAAGTAAACCTTTATGCGTAAAGGGTGCACACTAGTACCTCAAAGGTACATAGACTACTGGTACCCCAGAGATACATATCTGTACCTAAATGGCACAAAATAGGACGTAGAAGGTACCATTCTAGTGACAGCTTTTACATTTTTTTCTGACAGTGTGCTTCAATAGAGGATGTTTAAAAGGGAAATATATTGTAATTTTGACATATTTTGGGGATATTAATGTTTGTTTGTTTTTAAATGCAATCACCCAACATGAGTGACTGCATAGTACTACATTTTCCTTTTGTTTAAGCTGTCCTTCTCATTACTCGGCCATTCAACAGTTTGTTTTACAAGTAGGCTTAACTCGAGAGAATGTGGTTTAGGATGGAGAGAAATTCAGGGTCAATAAACCCCACAGCAAGGTTGTGCGTGCGTGAGTATTGTGTTAGTGGGGAATGCATATAAAATATTAACACACATTAACCACATTGTAAATTTCATAGCGGGACTTATTTTGTGAAGTCTTATAAGTTTTGTTTAGAAGTTTATATTTAAAGAAATTCAAGCAATATAGGTTTGATTTGAGTTTTGTAACACTTAAATCAACCATAAAGTGAAGTATGAGACATCTTTTGCTCGTTATTATTCATTATTGTGTTTTAACATTCATTTTAATGCTGCTGTGACACATTGATGACAGTTTTTGTTTAGTCAGTCTAGCACTGTTTGTGTGAGGATGTGTCTGTTGAGAACAATCTGGATTATTTGCATGTCAAAATCACAGAAGAATCTTCTAGATGTTTAAGCTGCGTAGCTGCTGAACAGAGATTGTTTACACCCCATGCCACACTTAAAGGGATAGTTCACCCACCCCAAAATAAAAATTTTGTCATACTGTTTTAAACCTGTATAAGTTTCTTTATTATGTTAAACACAAAAGAAGATATTTTCATGAAATTATATGAAATGTAAGTGCGCAGTTGACGCAACCTTGTATCAAGAAATTATGTACCTATAGTCACATACATTTTTGATTCTTTTACCGTGACACTGTCACATTTTTCTGCGTTTATGTGTGACCGTTTATGTTACATGTCCTTTTCATGTTTTGGTTACTCAACTGCTTTTTCTTATTTTCAAACTATTGGCGCTTCGGTTTAGGGTTAGATATGGTGTTTGCGTAGAATGTCACTTTAAGTATTTGTTTATACTATTTTATCTGATTTTTTTATATTTTCTTATTTTTAAACCATTGTCGCCTAGCATTAGGGTAGAGTTGGGTTTGGGTAAGGATGTAATTTTTCTAGCCCTAAACCAAAGCGACAATGGCAAGAAAATAGGACAAAACAGTTTTTCACACCAATACGTGACATGGACACGTAAACAGAAATGCGTGATACGGTCACACATAAACGCGGAAAAACGTGACAGTGTCACGGAAAATAATAAAAAATTACGTGACTATAGGTAAGTCATTTCGTGATACTGGATTGGTTGATGGTACCCTTGACTTCCATAGTATTTATTTTTCCTTTGTGTTATCAAAATATCTTTTTTTGTTTTCAACAGAATAAAAGAAACGTGTACATGTTTAGAACTACATAAGGGTGTGTAAATGATGGCAGAATTTCCATTTTTGGTTGAACTATCCCTTTAAATAGTCTTTGCAGCCAAAGAGGTGTTTGTGAATGTGATAGACGCACCCACAGGTAAGCTGTGAACCCGACTGAAATATTGCACATCCTTTTATCACATTGGAGCATGATGCAGGATTTCCCAGCTAACACTCATTAACAACATTTCACAAATGCTAAGCCCCTACAACAGATCTGTTATAAATGGTTAATGGCTGTGATGGAACCCATTTCAAATTTGCCAAAATATGGTTGAGCGAGAAAATAAACGGTGGATAGCAAAAATATATACACAGAAAAATCCAATAAAAGTTGCTAGTATGATTATAGGATTACAAGAACTGCACCACAAGACCAAAATGGATAAAAAACTGAGAGAAGCTTTCATGAAATGCAAATATAGTTGCTGGTGTTGTGAGAAAAAAATATAGCAGCAACAAACAAAAAAAATCATATCCCCCTTCAGTAAATCAACTTTTGGGGGGGCTTATGTCTGGGCTGATCTTAAAAAGGAGCAATAAAATCTCATCATTGGTTACCTCTTTACTTTTATTATGGTAAGCACACAGTCCTGGTTATTGCTTGTACCCAAATCCCAGCTGAGGTACAGTATGATGGCCATGAAATTTCACTTTTTTATAGCTTTTACTCTGTAAGACAACTTTGGTACAAAGTGACATTGGATCAAGAGAAATATAACGTCCTTGTCATTATATAAGTAACCAATGTGAATTGACGGCGACACTCGACGCTGAATGTCAGCATCATTATCTGCTCTCCTACTGGAAAAAAACTCTAAATCAATACAGCTCTCAAACCCTCTTATTCTATCACCCCATATACTCAACAAATTATACCACTTATGAGAGAAAGTTCAGGCAGCCCTGAGCGAGACAGTGGAGAAACTCGGCTAAAGCATCCTGCCACGTTCACATTTCTCGAAAAGCCTGTTATCACAGTGTGGACTAAATGCTATAAATATATTACATTTCACCATAACAATAGTTGAGGGAAATCACAACCAATGAGTCATATTCAATGTCGACTGTCTATATGGAATTGGTTATTTATAGACATGCTCATTAACATCGTGTCACACAACACTTTTCACCTCTTGGATGGTGCCATTTATCTAATTTAATTTTGGAGACTCATCACAAAGCTATCCTTCTGAAAAATATATTCAGTGAAAATTATACGTGCACGTGCCACTAAAAAATCACATGTTTTTGTTAAACATTTTATTTAAAGTAGCATTTCACCCGTAGAAACATTAATCTTTATGAAACACACGTCCCGTCATATTTGGAGTTGAAATATAACATACATTTTGAATTTGGTGTCTACTTGACCGAGAAAAGGGCTGTTTGTAGTCTCACCCCCTCAACAAAGATATTGGACTTCCTTCTTTCAATGATGCAAAATGATGATTTTTACATCATCGAAAGAAGGACGTGCAACACTGGAATCTGTATTTCTCCTTTCTCAGTGGCAACTGAGGAAATGATGCACGACCATTCAAAAACATGACTGGGTTTCTAACTATACAAAGCTTAATGCAAATGGGTGACGTGTCCCTTTAAAATAGCATTACAGAACATGTTGATGTTTCAAAATATTTTACATTTATGCATTTTGCAGATCCTTTTAACAATTGCATGCATACATTTTTTATCAGAATGTGTGTTCTTGGGTATCGAACCTATAACCTTAGCATTGCTAATACAATGCTTTAAATAAGCAACAGAAACTGCAGGAATTTGGTATCAACTACACTTTCATAATTAAAGGTATAAAAGCTGTTAAAGGGGAGGGTGGATCCTTTGTAAAAAAGTACACATTTGTCCCTAAAAAGGCGCTTATTACACTAAAAAAAAAGTTAACTAAAACAGGTTAATACAACACAATTACATTTTTTTTCAAACCCACTTAATATTTTTTTTTAAAACTTAAATTTTTTTTTGTTGGTACTACATTAATGGGTTTTGTTGATTTTACTAACTGGGACGTGGATCTGGGTGTGTATTTCCATTCAACTACATTTGGAGAGAAATGTTAAAAATTAAGTGCATTTTTAGATAAAAAGAAAGACTTTATAGTGTTTACTGTTTGTTTATCTCTATGATTGTTAAGAGTTTGTGTTATATTTCTTCGAATTTGTTTGTTACCAAGAGTGGCGCTTGTGGTTAAGTTGTGGATGTAAGGTACTTTGCTCAATTAGCACTAACTGTGTTAATGCCTGTCTGAGATCAGTCTCTTCTCACATGCTCACCCTATGTATCATATGTTACTATTATTATTATTAGCATGCTAACATGTGAATGCAAAATTGGTATGATATAGAAACTGACATTTATTAAGTTGGTTCAACAAGACATCTTCGGTTTCAATTAACTTGTTTTGTCCTTGTTGAACAGACCAGAACTAATTGCGTGGAACGTTTTTCTTAACTGGACCAAGATATTTTTATGACCAATAATTTTAGATTTATTAAGTTGTTGCAACAAAAATATATTTTTTAAATTAACTTAAAGGGACACTTTTTTTGAAAGTATGCTCATTTCTCAGCTCCTCTAGAGTTAAAGATTGTTTTTTACCATTTTGGAATCCATTCAGCTGATCCCCGGGTCTGGCGGTACCACTTTTATCATAGCTTAGCATAATTCATTGAATCTAATTAGACCATTAGCATCGCACTCATAAATATCCAAAGAGTTTCGATACTTTTCCTATTTAAAACTTGACTCTGTAGTTACATTGTGTACTAAGACCGATGGAAAATTAAAAGTTGCGATTTTCTATGGAGATATGGCTAGGAACTATACTCTCATTCTGGCGTAATAATCAATGACTTTGCTGCCGTAACATGGCTGCAGCAGGCGCAATGATATTACGCGGTGTCTGAAAATAGTCCCCTTGGTAACATACAATAGCAGGGGACTATTTTCAGGCACTGCCTAATATCATGAGGGTCCCTTTAATCTATTCTTGTTAAACAAGCCTAAACTAATTTTGTGGAAATGTTTTCCTTAATTAAATTAAGTTGATTGAACAAACTATTTTTTGAGTTACAATTTTTTATAGACACACACTTTTAAGATTCATACAGTTTGCCTATACATGCTACAGTACATAGATACATTGGGGTGTATTGTACGTTAGGTGTATATATATCTTGCCCAATATTCTTTTATAAGCTCAGATGTGCAGTTTAGACAAATGAAGTAAACACTCGTTAATCACATCAGCATTCAACTAATGATCTCTTCTACTAGATGGATTTGTGTAATCTGCATAAACACTTTCCCATAATGACGAATAAAATAAGATTCGAAAAATGTTATTTGTAAAAACATATTCAGACAGGTTTAAGAGCTTCTAGCCAACCATTTTCAAGATTACAGCGAAAACATTGGTGAAGATTTGTTTTTGTGTGACCTGTGGAGAGACATCGAAATATAGGAGACAAGCAGACACATTTGTTGGTGATTAACTGTTTTATAAAATCACCCTATAGCCTAAAGAACTTTCTGCCAAAATATAACCTTGATATCTTTAATATTTATTAAGGTCATGTTAAATATTAAAACCATAGTTAAATCAATTGTTGAAATCAAACTTTGATGCTCCTCTTATAATATGATTATGAGACTTAAGCCTGGATTTCACAAACAGGGCCATATATGTGTACTATACACTCTCAAAATATATAATAAATAAATATTAAAATTGAGGCTATTTATAGAATGTGCTCGGGGAGACAACTCACAGACTTCGTGCGGGCAACCTGGTGCCTGCGGGCACCATGTTGGAAACCACTGGTATATACACACTCAGAAAAATGGTACAAAAGCTGTCACTGGGATGGCTGTCACCCTATAAAAAGGTCCTATGTACTTTATAGGTACAGATATGTGTATATTTGGTAGTAAATATGTAACTTTAAGGTATACTAATATGCACACTTTAGGTACTTTTTGAACCAGTGACTGCTTTTGTACCTTTATTCCTGAGAGTGTACAGCATGTGTCTGTATCATGTATAAAAGAGAAAAATATGTATTATGGTATGATACATATTCAGTATAGGTAATATTAGTATGTATTAAAGAGATAAATAAAGAGAAAGGAGGCAAAGTTGATCTCCCAGCCTTTGTGTGAACTCTCTCCAGATGATTATTTTTGAGATTACAGCACTGCTGAGATGCCATAAGTCGACACTGTAACAATGTTGATAATCATTTCCACCCCCTGTAGCGCTCTTGACAAACATATTATAAAAAGATAATGTAATATAATTATTTTGCACTAATATACAGACATGGAGACAGATTATGAGTCGTCCCTTAATACCAGCACAGCTCAGGCAAGTTACTGTTACGACTGCCCCTTCAACAGAAATTAGTGAAAATTATGTGAGGACCGAGCGGCAATTACGGTGTAATTGAGATACGCGGACAGCTAAGCCATTACGAGGGTCATTCACCCTCGGTCTTAACACACACACTTCATCTCTCTCACGCAAGCACATCCGAGTTGGCACTTTCTTTCGTTCAAATTACTTTTAATCATCTGCCTCCGATAATTTTTGCCAATTGGGTGAGAAAGATCCGAGCAGAGGAGCTTTCCACCGGCTCGGCCACCTTTCTCCGCATAAATTTGTTTCCGATTGCATGTGACAATAGAAGCGGCATCCACTTATCCCACCATGATACAATACAAAACAATAAAGCGATAAGGTGGGGGTGGTCAGGAAACAAGGCTTTGTAATCGAGACATGCAAGTTGAGGCGTTCCGCATCATAATGAAAGTCCTTGTGTGCGCTTTTGTGATGAGCTATGCTTTCTGTTGCATTCATAGTGTTGTAAATGCATGTGGGACAGAGAAACAAACATAAATCAGAGATGAGGACTCTTCGCAGTAACCCTGTTTTGTCCCCCGTAACTCTCAGCTTGAGGATACGGAGAGGCAGATGAGAAAAAGAATGAAGAATGAGATGGGGAATGGAGAGCTTTTGCCATTGAATTCTTCATCCTCATTATGACAGCATTGCTATCAAGGTGCTTGTTATTTTAGCACCACTCAACAATTATCTTGGTGTTTCTTGTTTATTTATTTAAGGAGGAAATGAAAGAAACACTGCAATATTTGAAATTAAATTACTGCTGTTGTTTTCGCCTTTATAATATAAATGTCTGCCAGTCTAATTCCATCTGTGATTCACATGAACGACAATAAATAGTCTCCACAGTTTCATTATAATCCATTTAAGCTTATGCACAGCTAAAGGCTCTACAATACTTTATCATCTGTAAATATTTTCTGGGTGGTAATAGATGTTTTAGCATTGGCATACAAGTAGGAAATACATTCTTAGGAAATTATTTTTAACCACTGTTTTGTGTGGCGGTGTTGAATTCATGAATGCATTTTTTTTGTGACATATTGTGTAACTTTTAAAAGGATTTCTTGACAGAAATGCAATATAATATACATAACTATATTATCAGTGGTGTATGAAACCCTTACACAATGAACTGTATTGTTTTTATTACCTTAGAATTAGTCGTTTTAATATACATACATACACCACGGGTGCTCTTACATGGAAGTCACTGCCATGTTTCCACAGTAGCCCCAAATGGACAAAATGCACTACAAAGCGTGTTTTTCACTATGTTGTCTCAGACGACAACATGTTTGTTATGTGGCAGCTATTGCGTTTCGAAATTGAGGTTGGTTTCAATCTCACCGCTAGATGCCACAAAAAACACATTACACCTTTTAATAATGAAAGCTTTAGTAGGCAAAACACCCTTATAATCTCAATTATTGCATTGATTTTAATAGGAGTTTTTATATGCATCAAAGTGGCTAATTTAAGTCACTAGGTGGCCAATCAGGTAGTTATAAATTTAGTACAAAATATTTCTGACCATCAATTAAACCTGCGAATGCAAAGAGAAGCTACGATAGCTACCACAGGACAAACATGTCCTCGTCTGAGACAACGTCGGGACGAAACGCATTCTGTAAAGCAGTTTGTCCATTTACTAGGGCTGGGCAAAAAAATCGATTTTCCGATTAATCGTTTTTTTAAATGTGGTCGATTCAGAATCGATTCTCAAAGAGCAGAATCGATTTTTTTCTTTCATATTTATTTCTGCAAACATTGAACGAAAGATTAACGTTAATCGAATTACTAGTCTTCTTCACTAGATGTCACCCTATTTTTTGCTTTGCGCGAGGTTACCAAGGAGCGAGAGGCAAGCCTGTCATTCATTAATTCAGTGGTTAAAATGGCGGTTTCAGGTGCCTCATCGATTTTAATAATTAATTACCCACTTGAAACCTGCTGTTCACTGTTCTTTTTATTAGTATGGTATTTGTATTTAATCTATATTTATTGAGTTGAATCGAGAATCAAGTATAAAAACTGCCCCGAGAACCGGAATCGAAAATTGAATCGAGAATCGAAATCGAATCGATTTGACAGCTTGTGAATCGAAATTGAATCGATCTGGAAAATCTGAATCGATACCCAGCCCTACCATTTACTGTAGAAACATGACGGCGACTTCCATGTAAGGAGACCCGCGTTGTATATACATAAAAGCGGCTTTTTACGGTAATAAAAACAATACAGTTCATTATGTAGGTATGATGACGAAAAAAAAATAAAGCTCAAAATGTATCACATGACTAGACAGATCAGACATACCCATTTACAAAGATACATGGATTGAAAAAAATCTGTTGTCAATGGAAGGTGTGTGACCGAAAATGCTGCTTATTCACATTTTGCTTGTAACTTTCTCATTTCATGAGATATTTGCATGAAATTTTAACAGACAGTAGAATTTTGTTAATTCTTTCATATGAAATCATGAACATTTACTGTTTTAGTTGGAATGGGCCATTATGTTGGAATAGTTTGTCATATCAGACTCAGATCCATGGTTTTTAGAACGATTAAGTAACAAGCTAGAAGTTCGACACAAAAATTCGACGGGCGTGCCCGCAATGTCAGCATTGCTACATTATGTAAGGTCTTTATACACCATTGATAATATAATTATGTAGGCTATATTATTGCATTTCTGTGCACCAATAAATGCCGATATACACTAATAATACGTGGCCGATAACTATTCTTAATCGCACAGCCGATAATATTCACGGCTTTTTCATGTACTACAGCTTTTGATCACTAAGTCCTTATCGATCTGAAATACTGTGGGTTTGACTCGTTTATAACATGCCAATGAAAAGCAACACTCGTCAAACATAATCATTATACATATTCTTTATTATCATGAAAATACCTGAAAAGGTTGAAGAACAGCAATATAAATAAGTTATATCCTTAAGCCATTTCCTGGAGCTGCGTGTGTATGGTTCTTCGTCTGCAACGCATATTGGGTTTTTGCACGAGAGCGCCCTCTGGCTTTTGGATGTAGTGGCATTTCACCGTAATTCATTGAGAAGCATAGCAAGCATCATCGGCCGATATATCGGTACACAACTAATTTCTGTCAAGAGATCCTTCTAAAAGCACCTTTAGCAGGGTCGTTTAAGCTACAGCGCCTCACACTCTATAGAGCACTTTCCTAGAGAATCACCAGTCTTTATCGATTGATGATTGGATGTTTTAACTTTATGCCGCCATTAAGTTAAAACATCTTCCATCACCAGAGCAGCCATATTGAGTGCTGTATTGTCCCCTATTTATAGTAATAGAATTGCTTTTGTTATATCCAATATCTTTGCATACTCTGAAAATGGTGGATTATTTTCAACCTAGCGTTGGGTAAAAAAATTGAAAACACAGCAGTTGAGTTAAATAACCTGGAGAATGTTTAGATTTGACCAATTGGTTTAACAACCCAGCATTTTGAGTTAAAACAACCAATCTTAGTTTAAATTACAACCCAGTGGGTTGGGTTCGTCTCTTTTTGAAAATAACCAGCATTTTTTTGAACGTACAGATATGTGCCCATCGATCACTTTAGTTGCATATTTAAGTCATCTTTACGTGGATATGTACATGTTAAAAGCCCTGGACAATTGGAAAAGATGGTGAACCTGTCTCATTTCAAGACAGTGTCCTCTGAATTGCTGCTTATAATATAACTTAGTTACTTGCAAGCGCTCAGTAGCAGTTTAAATAATTCAGCAGTGGTACATTAGACTTTGTGCCCTTTAAAATTACATTGACTTAATGATCTTAGGTAGAAGCAAAAAATCAAAGAAAATTATTGAAAACGATTTTTCTTTCAACTGTGAAATGAAATGATTGATGCTTTTAATATACAGTTTCTGTGCACTGTATAATGTTTTGTTTCATTCAGAATCAGAGTCATGTTTTCAGGTCTTTTTTTTATAACTCTTATCTTGTCCTTTCTAACCACCTTGAGGAACACAGTTAGGACGAAAGCATTTATCCTTACCTGATGTCATGTCAACCGTTGTAGCGTGGTATGCACACACACACACGCACACTCTCTGTTGTTAATGTATTCTGTTTAAAACCCATTCATCCGTCGACGCACACACATTTCTGTGTGCTGTCCCTCTCTGGGTGTACTTTAAATAACCAAAGCTTTGATGTCTGATCTAATGGTCTGGGTATGGAGAAAGCAGAGACGATAGATTGCAATGTTCTAACAGAGAGGAGACGTATTGCACAACAGATTATTGGAGTATCAAGTGCATACAAGGAGAAGTAGATGGAATGGAGAGCGCAATTTCTTCGACTGACCTAAATTCAGATATCCACCTACTTAAAACACAGAATCGTCATTCATACAAATCAGAAGTCTGATTTTTTTCCGTTGTGCCTTCGTTGGTTTGAGTAGCAGAGATGAGGGTAATCTGTTAGTTTTTGTGTGTCGATGTGGCAGAGGCATCTTTGGCTCCATCACAGTTTACAGTGAGAGCAGACAGCCAAACTCTCCAGATGGGCACTTGCAGTGAATGTGACTTTGGCCATTCGTCTGCGCCTGCTGATTCATTTTCCTCTTTGGTCCACACTTGTGACTTCCAGTCAGTGTGTTTCATCTCATCGACGCAGCGATGAGACATGATCATTTGCATATGGGATGTCCATAAAGCAGGACAGTTTTCATAATGCAAACATCAGGGGGCAAACATCAGAATCTGTATAACAAAAAGTTAATGACTTGTTAAGTATCCTTTAAGACAGTGTGGGAAAGTTATCAGCGCAATGGTTAATTTCTCTGTGGGCACAAAGAGGATAAATGAGACGGAGAGTTTGTGTAACGTGGCCGCATTATCTTTATTTCAATCATTCTCGCTCTCGCTCTTTCTTCACCGGGAGCAGAGTTCACTGCTGAATATTTCACACTTGCCTTTCTGCTCTCTCCTCTTTTCATTTCCCCGCTCTGCTGCTTTTTCGCGGCCTCTGATGTTGATGCTGTAGACAGTACCAACATGTCCCTTCATGGAAAATCATTCATATCTAAAACTGAGTATTCTGTGTTATAGTTGACGGCCTTTCATATTCAATATTTTTTTTGTAAAATAATTTTAAAATTTTAATAATAAATATTTTTTAAACTTGACCTTTTTGATGACAGACAAATATATACTGAATAATAAATATGTTCTATGTGTAACCTCAGCTTAGAAATTTTGTTGCATGAACGGCCAACTGTTGGTAGGGGTGTCACGATTCTCCAAATCCTCGATTCGATTACATTTTCGATTCTAAGGTCACGATTCGATCCGATTCTCGATTTTTACATATTTTTTTGAAGACAAAAATGATATGCCATTATTTATTATTATTATTATAGTTTAACATTAACATGCACATTGCACAACTCGCATGAGAGTATGTGGGCTTCACTTAACGCGAGAGCTTGTAGAGAGAGGATTCCTTCTTGCACGCACATGGACTTAATGCACATGGACTTAATGCGCGTGTCTTGGACTCATAACATCTGAAATAAATCCAGCATCATAAGCAGCTGCGCTTCTCTCTGTCTCACGTGCACGCGTTCGCGCTCTCGCATCTGTCCGAAGTCTAAACATAAACTAAAGTAGTAATCCTTATGTATTTGTTCAGTTTTATACGTTTGATGCGAGCTGAGGCAAACTATCCCTTTTGTTTCAAATATAATCCGCTGCATCTTTGTGCCTCTCTCACTTTCGCGCACGTGCAGAGAGCTGCGCGTGACGTGGGGGCGTGGCAGCATCGACGATCCCATTTTTTAATTCGAAGTTCGAAGCTGTGACTTAATTTCGATCGATTTCGATTTAAAATCGAAATCGTGACACCCTTAACTGTTGGTTGTCATTTTTGTATGGCATATGTAAAAAATTAAAAGCTCAGGTGCGAAGCCCTCTAAGTGCATCTGACCTTGACTAATAGTCAATAATTGAAATGGTATATAATGGTATCATTGGTATTTTACAAATTTTGAATGTATTTAGCTGCAAAACCCTCTAAGTGCATGCAAAAATCTTCCCTTATAAAAAGTCTCCAGTCACTCTTTACTGTAATTTTTGAACACATTTGGGTAAAAAAGTCTTCTGTGTTTACAGAACTTTACAGAAAAATCATTGTGGCATTTAACGGATTCTGCCAACAAAGCGGTATTTCTGAATGGCCTGAGGCTGGGATTAAGCAAAATTGAAGCGAAAGTATTTGATGAAGGTATTATACGTGCCGAGAGCCTTCTGTCAATATAATTATTAATGATAGACCGATATATCGGCAGGCTGATATATGGGGTCCGATTTTTGCGAGTTTTATATGTATCGGCATCGGCCGATATGTGGCTGTTAGCCGACATTATTTTCAGACAGAGTGCTGGAAGCTGCAAGCGATTGGAGGTCATGTGACTAAAAACAACCAACCTTTCCATGACAACATCGAAGGCTCAGCTGATCATAGCTGGATTTTTATTTCTCATCTCTATATATTTGTAGTAGTAAATCGCTAGAAATCAATATCCTTTGCTGATAGTTCCTCGACATTGTGGAGAGCGCAGTTCATGGTTCCATTGCACCCTCACCTGTTTTTAATATTTGTTAAATATAGTTTTTGATAAGTTCAATACATTTTACTTTTTTTAATTGAGACTTGTAACAAAAGCGGAATCGGCTTCAAATATTGGCTCAAGAAAATCGTCAGCCTGTATCGGTCATCGGCTAAGGCAGGTGAAAAAAAAATCGGTATCGGCATCGGCACTAAAACAATTCATATCGGTCGATCCCTAATCATTATCTTATTTTTGACAGAGGTGGTGTTTAGTGGCTTTTGCACCTGAGCCCTTCAAATGTTACCCAGATATCTGTCGTCTATTTGTTTATGTGGATATGCAATGAAATGAGGCCTGGACGTATTAATATGCATTGCCAGTTTCTCTACTTAGCACATTTCCGGAAGGTCAGCGAGATTTCCATTTGAAGTTCAGTCCCGTTGGAGGGCCCTAAATATTTCATACCTAAATATTTAATCTATTCCAGACCCAAACTAATTACTCCAGTAGTGTCAAAGTCTACATTATAGGGACAGAAATGTAACCTTAATATATAATCATTGAGGTGTGGAGGGTTTGGCTGGGCAACACAACACTAGCTGTGTCCTAAATGACATGTTATACACTATTCACTTAAACTATGCACGATGTAAACCATCTGGTGTATGAATTTTTGAAGAGTATTGTCGTCCCAAATGGAACACTTTTTTACTATCCAGAAGTATAATCGGTTTCACAGATTATGTCACAAATGATGTCAAACATATAGTTTACAATACAAGTCAATAAAAATCAATTTGTACGTTGTTCTTTTAATGTCAGTGTTATCTGTTTTGCACTTACTTTAGTCACCATCAAACTAAAGTATAATCATCTTCAAAGATGAAGTTTACTTTCACTGCATCTAATAGCCCCGCCTCTCTTCCATCATGTATGCACAACTGCAACCGTTGAGTATATGAAATATCCAGCGTTACAAACTTAATTTATTCGATTGAATGTTTGCATCATCGGGTACTTGAAGTGTACTTTTTTTACATTTCCAATGTTAACACACTACTTGCACTATTTATACTACAAAATGGGATACAGTAGTGCATAAGTATGCGATTTGGAATGGAACCTACTGTTCCACTATGTATGTCATGTTGGTGGAGTCTTTATTGTTTTTATAGTACAACACTTTCAAATCATTTTTGTCTCTAGATCCAGGGTTCGAAATGAGCACTCTCCAAATGTAAGTACAAACAGGCTTGGCAAGTAATTTAAACAGACTTGCTATCCAGTTGGCAGTAACATTTGTATAATTGTTAAATAACACATGGCTTACACATATAGGGATGTGAACCAATGAAATAAAAAATAGTACAGATGGTGCACCATTGTTTTAGTGTATTGTCATAACTCCAAATATCAATGTGGTTACATATTCTTGTAATTCAACTTCTGAAATTAAAACACCAGAAACAAGATTCTGTAACAGGCACCGGTTGACTTATGATGCCACCAATGACACAAAAATAATGACCTGCAATGTAGACAAAGATAACCTAGCTAAATAATTAAATAATTATTTAAATAAAATAAATGAAAACACAAACTATTTTTAAATTTGCAATTAAAAATAAACAAAACATTTTTACTGAGCAATTACATCCTCAATCTGTTGAAAACTATATTTCCTTATATTTTAAGATATTGCGTTGGATTTCGTGGAAAATGTCAGGTGTTTTTAATACACGTATGAATATGCAAAGTAACCTGCAATTTAATGTTGCAAACAGAGCTTTATTATGCAAAATTTTGGACATAAATGTGTGTTGGCACTGTGTGAACACAGCAACCCTACAATGAAAAAAATCCACCTCCTTCCTAATTTTTTTTTATCCCGATTCCCTATTAAACCAAAGCATTCTAATTAGACATGCTGTTTTGATTCTCTGGTTAATGTGATGTCACACAAACAAAGCCCCGCCCACAAATGTGTTTGTTAGCACATTGTAGCGCTAATGCGGCTAAAGATACTATTGTCTCAGACAGTATTCACAGGAATAAGATCTATTTTTAACCAAAAGCGCTCAATGTCTGTTGGTAAGGGAGTGAGGAGCTGTAACTCATTTGCATTTAAAAGTACACACATAAAAACTCCCACCCAAATAGGGGCATTTTCACAGACACATACATATTTGTGCAGTTTCATAGGCACACCTGAGACTTATAAAACAAAAATGTAGTTTCATGGCCAGTAAAAATCTTATGATGACTAATGATGAAATGTTCCCATTCCGTGTGCAGTGTTGCGCAAAAACAACTTTTTGCCACTTTTCTGATTCTGGTTTGCAGAGATACGACACTTCCACATTCACCCCGATTGTTTTTGTAGTGTCAGTGAGATTCAGCCTCAAAGCATTTAACACATGAAGCATTGCAACTGATGCTGAGCTGGTGTTGTTCCCTTGGTATCATCCACCTCTCTCTCGCTTGCTCTTCCTCTCTCTCTTCCTCTCTCTCATTTATCCTTCACTTATAACCTTCTACGCTGTTCACTCCGTCCCTCATGCCCGCTGTCTTCTTTTGACTTGCTTGTTCTTGTTCATTCTGTCTCGTTTCTCTCTGATTCTCCCAGGAGTCTGCCTGACCTAATTCTCCTCAGAAGACATGGCTGTACTCAAATGGGCACGCACACACAAACTTTATGTTTTTTAAACTCGCATTATAAGATCTTTCCTATCCCAGATTTTCACTTCGACTTGTATGAAAATGTGTTGTTTGTTTATCATGTAATATGTCCATATAGTTGTCTTCATTAAGTGGCGTAAACCTATTTTTGAATTCGCTGCAACTGCAGCAAGGTGTCTGAACCTTAAGGGGCGGTTTCTCAGACAGGGATTAGACTAGTCCTAGACTAAAATAAATGTCATATGTGTCCAAACTAAAAACAGCTTGCACTGACACATCTTAAAATACATCAGTGCCCTTTGTTTTGCCTCAAAATGCACACAAGTAATGTTTTTAGTAAGGCATGTTTGTTAAAACTAGTTATATTTTATAATTAAACTAAGGCATAGTCCTGGCTTAAACTAATCCCTGTCTGGGAAACCACCTGTAAACGTTTGTTTCGGTTGTGATTAGATCAGTTGCACTTGTGTGTTGGCAAGGTTTTTCATTGGCTCTCTTCATAAGATCCTGTTGGATTAATAGATGAAGTGTAATATATAGAGCACCGCTTCTCGGTCAACTCGGTTTCATCCAATGTCTCTTTTGATAGCAGGGATAAATGCAAACAATTAAATACTGGCATTGGATGAGAGTATATGGACTAATGTGGAAAAGTGTAGCATCTGTAGAAGTCTTTACTGTAATAAATGATAATAAATGTACCGCAGATGTTTATCACCCATACCCAGAGGTTCTCAGTTGTGTTTTATTTAAAGTCCATGTAAAGCGATTAAATATGTGTTTGTCACACCACAGAAAAATGTGTTGCTAACCACCCTGCCGAATTTGAATGATTTAAAAACTGGCAAATTAATAGTAATTCAAATCTTGGAAAAATAGGCAGGATTCTCTGCTCTTAAACGCTGGGGTGTGTCCGCTGTCAGTGCTGAAACCACGCCCACTAGACGGAAAGCTGCCATCTCTCTCCACTTTCAAATTCCACCACAACCTAAAAGTATGTTGGCGATTGTGTTAGGGGCAGGGCCATGCTTAGTGACTCAAGTGCATCATCGAGCCACTGATTTAGCCCCGCCCAAATAATCCTGAACACAGAAATGTGAAAAAAAACATTTATGATGTAACTACACAATTCAGTACCACATAGAATAAATTTCTAACATTTATAATGTTTCCAATTCTCTGAAATGACTTTACACAGACTTTAAAGGTGGGGTGCACGATTTTTGAGAAACGCTTTGGAAAAGGGAGCTGGGCTGCACACCAAAACATTGATGCATGGGTTGCGTATGTGTGGGGCGGGTTTATCAAAAGAAGGTCCATATTTTATTAGGGTAGCGTGTTTGTTTAGGTGATTTCAAATATCAACACTGGCTTTCAGAGATCGTGCACCCCGCCTTTAAGAGAAAAATAATCTGGATTTGGCTACATTTGATGAGAAATGTTCGAGTTTATATTGAAATCTTCCAAAATATTGACTTTTATCTGAGTTCAGCTTATGACATTGTTGAGATCTGAAACTATAATAGTGACATTTGTGAGATTTCTGGGTCTTTTTCTCAGGTGAAATATCTACCTAGGAGACTTCAAAAGTTCAAAAGTTTTTATCTGCTCTGTTTAATCTCATTGACGTCTAGGAGAAATAATGGTGATTTTAAAGAAATCTCATCAGTGGTAATTTTACACCTTTGTGCTGTTAAATATTTGCATGTCTTTTAGTTGAATGTTTCAATTTGCATTTTTGTGATTGTGTCGAACAGTGAATGACATAACAGTTTATAATTGTCTGTGTATAACAGATGCTGTCCATTTCTGTTGCCAGATTCGCCTTGTATAATAACCTTCGTTTTAAAACAAAGCTTTTGTCCAGTGCTGATTTGAATCTGAAAATTGTGCCTGTGCCTGTTCTTGATTTGAAAACAAAAGATAGGGAGAGCTGGGGAAATAAAGTGTAAATGATCAAAGCTTTGAGATAGAGAGGAATACAGTATGCACACAAACTGTTCAGATTGCATTCATTAATTTCGCTCAGATTTGGGAGGAAAGGTTATGCTACTTCTGCAATGGTTAATTTTGCATAAGTGTACAGTAATAACGTACTAGAGAGATGAATAGCTAAGACGTTTTTCAAACAGAATCTTGAACAGTCTGCAGTGTTAGTTTAGTATCACAGCTGGTGAAAGAGAGTGCCAGAAGCGTGTGTGTCGATGTATGTGTGTGTTTGTCTGTGTATTGCAATGCATGTGAATGCCTGTAGGTAGTTTCAATGTTTTACATGCACTTATGCTATAGCAGCTCGATCAGCCTCAGCATTACGTTCCAGAGAGGGTACTTATAAATCCCAGAGACAATCAATAATTATTACACCATAAGTTTCCCCGATCTGCCATTAAATATATCAGATGGCAGGCCAATTTTATAGGCTCTGAAATGACCAATAAAGTGAGAGGAGCACAGCTGAAGGGCCTGTGTTCACATGCATGCGTTTGTAAGCAGATGTGTTACTCCATAAGTTGTTTTTTTTAGAAGGAATATTGGCACATGGTGCTAGCAAGAGTCATAATGTCTGACTATTACACTGCTGTCTGGAATACTTGATTCTGATTGGATGCCTGTTGGTAGGATTGAAACTAGTAATTTAGGTTTAGATGAAAGGAACATTACAGGTTTTACTGTTAAACGCACACCTTGGGACTTTAGCTACTCGGGTTGTCATCCATGGCCTCCTCATCATTCATTTGTTTTAAAGGGTACCTCCAACTTTATAGTGTTCCTACAATGTAGTATTTCGATTATTTATTACTGTATGAACTATATAAGCAAGAACATAAACATAAAAAATTTTATTGTAAAAGATTCCGCTAGTGACCTGAGAGGAAGTGAAAATTCTAGATAATAAAATGATGTTAATTACACAAATATGAAATATTTTAAAGGATTAGTCAATTTTCTTAAAAAATCCAGATAATTTACTCACCACCATGTCATCCAAAATGTTGATGTCTTTCTTTGTTCAGTCAAGAAGAAATTATGTGTTTTGACGGAAACATTCCAGGATTTTTCTCATTTTAATGAACCCCAACACTTAAGAGTTTTAAGTAAGGGATAATGTAGAGGCAGCCGGTAGTTATCGGGAAATAAGCCCCGACAGTGTGATCAGGACCCGACGCGAAGCGGAGGTGGTAAACATTTAGCAAACTGGTTGGCTTCGTAGCTGTCATGCTCTATTTTGTCAAGTTCAGTCTCAGTAAGCGCTCTGTGTCTTGTCATTGTTCGTTCTTCTATCCACTGTTTAAGTGTTTTGTTTTTTCCGTACATGTTAAAATTAATGTCAAAATGTTGTGGTTGTTCAGTGTTTGTCACAAGATGGCGCCAAACAGTAATCTTTATTGGCGCGGAGCGATTTTAATCGTACAAGTAGTACCGGCTATGTGTTATTACTTTGGAGCGGTTATTATTTGAAAAGAACGAACCTGCAAATGTCTCAACTGACCAATCAGAATCAAGCATTCCAGAGAGCCGTGTAATAATGAAGTTTAAAATTGCAGTTTCAACAGAGTTTCAAAGGACTCCAAACTATCCCAAACGAGGCATAAGGGTCTTATCTAGCGAAATGATTGTCATTTTTGGCAAGAAAAATGAAAAATATGCACTTTTAAACCACAACTTCTTGTCTTCCTCTGGTCCTGTGATTCGCCAGCACGACCTCACGTAATACGTCATCATGTCAAGAGGTCACGTATGACGTATGCGAAACTACGCCCCAGTGTTTACAAGTGTGGCGAAAGAGGACCGTGGAATGATACTAATTAATGTCTTTGTATCAGTTTTTTGTTTAAAATGGTCCTCAAATGTGCGTTTCATATATGTAACACGTGATCTTTCCACGTCATTACGCAATTACGTGAGGTCGCGCTGGCGCGTCACAGGACCGGAGGAAGACGAGAAGTTGTGGTTTAAACGTGCATATTTTTTTTGTGAAAATGACAAAAAATGACAATCGTTTGAGATCGTTTAGAGTCCTTTGAAACTGCAGTTTTAAACTGCATTACAACTAATAAATGTTGGGGTCCATTAAAGTCCTTTAAAATGAGAAAAATACTGGAATGTTTTCCTCAAAAAACATAATTTCTTCTCGACTGAACAAAGAAAGACATCAACATTTTGGATGACATGGTGGTGAGTAAATTATCTGTTTTTTTTTATAGAAATTTGATAGTGCTTTTGACTATTTTAGTGCCTGATTTAGTGCAGATTTTATTTGATAACAAATAAAAATGTCAAAAATACAACAAAATAATCTGTATTGCATAATTTTGTAATTGTTAATAAAATATCAGGACAGCATTCCACTAATGGGGCAGTTTAGAGATCCAACCATGTTATTGTTGGGTTGCTAAAGGCTAAAAAAAATATGATAATGAACAATATTAATACTCTAAATATGTGGGTGGTTTTAATTTCTGAGTCATGCAATAAACCCCATACTCACAAACACAAAACAATAGACTTTTAAATCATCAGTGACCATGCATCTGAATGTGTACTGTACTGTATATACAGTACACTCTAAAAAAACAAACGGTGCTATATAGCACCAAAACAATTGCTTTGGATCGTAACGATAGAAGAACCATTTTTGTGCCATATAGCACCGGTGAAGAACCAGTGAAGCACCAGTGAAGCACCAGTGAAGCACCAGTGTAGAACCATATAGGGGCCATATAGCACCACATATGGTTCTACATAGCACTATATGGTTCTACACAGGTGCTTCACTGGTGCTTCACTGGTGCTTCACTGGTTCTTCACCGGTGCTATATGGCACTAAAAATGGTTCTTCTATCGTTACGATCCAAAGCACACTCTAAAAAAACAAACGGTGCTATATAGCACCAAAACAGTTGCTTTGGATCGTAACGATAGAAGAACCATTTTAGTGCCATATAGCACCGGTGAAGAACCAGTGAAGCACCAGTGAAGCACCAGTGTAGAACCATATAGGGGCCATATAGCACCACATATGGTTCTACATAGCACTAGATGGTTCTACACAGGTGCTTCACTGGTGCTTCACTGGTTCTTCACCGGTGCTATATGGCACTAAAAATGGTTCTTCTATCGTTACGATCCAAAGCAACTGTTTTGGTGCTATATAGCACCGTTTGTTTTTTAGAGTGCAACTGTTTTGGTGCTATATAGCACCGTTTGTTTTTTAGAGTGTACAGCCATTCTGTACCTTCACTTTTCACTCGACTGATGTGAAAACATTGTGCTCTTTTCATTACATTAGATCAAGAGGCAAAGAGTAGATGGTCTTTTGTGGCTGTTCGAACACATTCGACCAAATGAGCGACTTAACCACAAAAGCAATCTGATTGAATGCGTTTTCGACTATCTCTAAATGTGCTTCTAATCGTTTTACACCTGTATTTACCACCTGCCAACTTGTGATCCGATCAACCAAAATGCTTCTTAATACAGGAGTAAACAGCACTAAAGTCAAATTAGTTGGTATGCAAGTGTATGTAACCTCAATGATTTTCTCATTATGACACGCAAGCTTGAGTTATCGCCTTACAGCCGTAATCGACTCAATACTGCTGCATAAATCAAAACTATTGCACGCAAACACACATTTACCCAACCAGCACTGCATCAAACCTGTTTGTGTCTTCTTTCATAATTCATCAAAAGTAAATATGCAAATGAATCATCAAGCTACCGGTTTGCTAAATGTTTTCAGCAGTTTGTATTTGTGGCTTTCATGCAGTAATATCTTTGTCTTTGGCGATTGCTCACTAGTAGTCACAATTGATTTTTGCTTCTCTCTTTACTCAGTCAGTGGCTGCTTTTATCCGCAGGTGTCTATTGACCAAAGGTTACACACTCAAACTCCTGTTTTAGCTCCACGGTGTCCCCACTGGGAGATATACTGTATGGCATCTATAGCCAAAGAGCCGCCTGAAGAGAGACAGGGAAAAGTAATGATGCGGATGTCTTGTATCAGGCCCTGGCTGAGCAGGACCCTAGGGACCTCATTTAGATTCTGCTAGGACATGGGCATCCGTGGTAAAAAAGCACCAGAATTGCTGGAAGAAGGGTCTCATGAAGGGCCGTTTTACCAGGCTGTCAGCATGCTTTAAAAACTCATTATACTCCAAATCGGTGCAACAGTCACGTCTCCCACTGTACTAGGGTGGAGAAAAGTCTATTGTCTAGCGTTTTAATGGGTTTGGTTACATTTGATGGGTTTAATGTGAGTAAAAAACTTTGGCTTATTCACAGCTCGGGGTCTTCGCTATGACGCAAGCGGTGCGGGTTTCGGTAAATCGTAGTTTGCCATCCACAGGGCTTCATTTGCATTTTTTCATAGCTAGATTTCAAAACACGTCCATAATTCTGACAAAAATATGGACCTGCAGACGATGCTATGGTCTACGATTGCGGTGAGCAAAATCTGCTTATTATACAATGGGTATGTATTTTATGCTCGCGGTGGCTTAGTGATGAGAGATCTGTGAACTGTGCAGAGATCAGTGATTATAATTGGGCGGGGCATGTTCTCATGCAGCGAGTAGACAAATAGCTCAAAAAAGGGACATTTGCATAGAGGAGAAGAGAGGACAGGGCCACAGGAGTGCCTTATTATAAATTTTGCCAACGCCACAATGAAATCGGTTTGTATCATCATGGGTAAAAGTTAATGAGACCAGAATAGAAATCCCAAGCTGAAAGATGAATGAAATCTTTGATGGCTTCTGTCTTCAATGAATAAAACGCCACATCACAGTGTTGTACCTGCTGTAATTTAATAATAACTACACCTCTTGGTCACCTACATGATATAAAAACTTGTAAAACAGAGTTACAGACACTTTTTAGGAATGTGTACTATTTGAATAATATACACTCACCTAAAGGATTATTAGGAACACCTGTTCAATTTCTCATTAATGCAATTATCTAATCAACCAATCACGTGGCAGTTGCTTCAATGCATTTAGGGGTGTGATCCTGGTCAAGACATCTCCTGAAGTCCAAACTGAATGTCAGAATGGGAAAACAAATTTGGTTGGCATGGTTGTTGTTGCCAGACGGACCACAATCTGCTCAGTTACTGGAATTTTCACGCACAACCATTTCTAGGGTTTACAAAGAATGGTGTGAAAAGGGAAAAACATCCAGTATTCGGCAGTCCTGTGGGCAAAAATGCCTTGTTGATGCTAGAGGTCAGAGGAGAATGGGCCGACTGATTCAAGCTGATAGAAGAGCAACTTTGACTGAAATAATGACTTGTTACAACCGAGGTATGCAGCAAAGCATTTGTGAAGCCACAACACGCACAACCTTGAGGCGGATGGGCTACAATAGCAGAAAACCCCACCGGGTACCACTCATCTCCGCTACAAATTGGAAAAAGAGGCTATCATTTGCACAAGCTCATCAAAATTGGACAGTTGAAGACCAGAAAAATGTTGCCTGGTCTGATGAGTCTCGATTTCTGTTGAGACATTCAGATGGTAGAGTCAGAATTTGGCGTAAACAGAATGAGAACATGGATCCATCATGTCTTGTTACCACTGTGCAGGCTGGTGTAATGGTGTGGGGGATGTTTTCTTGGCACACTTTAGGCCCCTTAGTGCCAATTGGGCATTGTTTAAATTCCACGGCCTACCTGAGCATTGTTTCTGATCATGTCCATCCCCTTATGACCACCATGTACCCATCCTCTGATGGCTACTTACAGCAGGATAACCCCGGATTTCCACCGACTGCGGAACGGCTGCGGATCCGTTGTGGAACGGCGGCGGAGTCAATCGGTTTCCATTCAAGTCAATGTGTGTATTTCCACTGACTGCGCTCCGAATCCGTCACAGCTCCGGCCATCCGCAGCCCTCCGGCACAAATACGCAGAGCTTCTATTTTTGACGGATGCCGGACAGCTTCGCAGGGCGGAGCCATGACTTTATCGCGTGATCATACCTGAATACGCGAGAACTCGTGTTTTTTTTTAATTAAATATTTGCAATACAAACATTACAAACACACACAAATAAAGTAATTAATACAGAAACAACAAATAATAGACAAGAACAGAGCCAGTGGGAGTTTCAAATAAATACATTAAAGATAGAGCATAAATAAATGTTTTAGCAGCCTTTTTATTTTTAGAATTTTGGATGGATATGATGTACTGGTCTGTCTACGTGAGTTCTCGTGTTGTGATCTGGGCTGGTTTGTAAAAACGTCATAATTCAACGGAATAATGGGCAGAGACAGAACTAGGTATCGCGCGATCTTCACGTGAATTTGCGAGACCTCATGGGTCTCGTCACTTCAGCACGCAGCCGCTCTGCAACAAATACTGATCTGGTGGGTATTGACGGACGGCGGAGTGCGGAGCCGTAACGCAGCGGAGCAGATCTGCAGCCGCTCCGCAGTCGGTGGAAATCCGGGGTAATGCACCATGTCACAAAGCTTGAATCATTTCAAATTGGTTTCTTGAACATGACAATGAGTTCACTGCATTAAAATGGCCCCCACAGTCACCAGATCTCAACCCAATAGAGCATCTTTAAGATGTGGTGGAACGGGAGCTTCGTGCCCTGGATGTGCATCCCACAAATCTCCATCAACTGCAAGATGCTATCCTATCAATATGGGCCAACATTTCCAAAGTATGCCTTCAGCACCTTGTTGAATCAATGCCACATAGAATTAAGGCAGTTCTGAAGGCGAAAGGGGGTCCAACACAGTATTAGTATGGTGTTCCTAATAATCCTTTAGGTGAGTGGATGTGTTTTTCCAACCAATGGAAAATTGGGAAAAAAACAGAACCCTGTTTGAAACAAAGAAATATTTTTGCAATTTATTTGCTGCCACTTAAATGACAAAAATTGCACACATAACTTTTAAATATGGCATACAGCACACCAATACATTTTTTTTACCGTTTCCCCCTTTATTTTATCTAATATTTTTACACGCTAAAAAAAATCCTGGGTTGTTTTCAACTTATGGTTGGGTTTGTCCATTTTTTGACCTAGCCACGTCTTAAAACAACCCCTTTTTCATTTTTTATCTATTCTCCTGTTTTAAGGCTGACCACATACGCTTCGGTGACTCTTCAGCTCGGGCAAGAAACACACACACACACAGTCTGGTCACATACATCATGTATGACCTGCATAAAAAACCAAAAATCAAAATTTTAGCCATCAGTTTTATTCAATTCCTAGCATTCCACCTGAAGGGTAGAAGATTGATTTAATGCAGGCCTTCGGTGCCCTGTGTGGATGCTGTCCTTTTGCATCAGCACCAGATTTCTGAGCCTCCCTCCTGAGGAGCAGACAGTTTGGATGAGCATCTTGTCTGTGAATGAGAGCCCGTCTCCCCTCCACCCTTCTCTGGTCTGTGAAGCATCCAGCTGCTCTTAGCACAAACCCAGCTGGACTGACTCAGGCTGGGTGGGGTTGATCCTGGCCCATTTACTGTACATTTACAACATGGTTAATTCCAAGAAATCGGGAATGGGGTGGAAAATGTTATTGATTTTGGATTGTCTTCTATCTTGTTTATGCGTTTGTATTGACTTTTCCACATAACCAGCAACGTTTAAAAGCCTTGTTTTAGCAAAATGGATTGATGGTTGAATCGTTTGCTCTGATGTCATTCATTGTTGCGTTTATGCCGCAGCGGACTAGTAGTGTGAGACCCAGTTTGGATTTGTATTTTTGACACTGACCAGCACTTAACTGGTAATACAAGGTGTACAGTACACAGGGTTTGCTAGTTTTGCAATAAATTAGTTGATTCCACATCAAAGTGCATGTAAACATTTCATATATCTGCAATAATTAAGAAGCTGAATTAAATGCCTTACTAATTTAGAGTCTTAATGTTTTCAGGATTTATCCAAAGCCCTGGCAAATATTTCTTCATCGAGTGCCAAGATTCTGTTACAGGACACTAAATGCATAATGAAGCCAGCAGGATGATAATGATTATGGTGTTTGTCACTATGGTGAGGTGAAAAAAGCAGGACCACATGCTGTAATTTAGCATCAGACTTCTTCCCTTCTTGTGACTTTTAAACTTCAGCAGCTTGTTGCTCTTCAGGTTTGTGCGGATGTGGTTTAGGTTTCTGAATAGTGAATCCTCTCATTTATCCTGTGGGATTGGTTCTGGTGTTTAATGTCTGTGTCTCTGGAGATGAAGATTCATTGCTTTAATAAGAACAGAACCGACAGGAGAGAGAAGAAAGGGCCATTATAGAGAAGCATCCTGGGGACGTGTGATGGTGAGGATACCTGTCTCCCCTCTTATGGTCTTTAATGATGGAGGGAGGCATCTGTTGAGAGCAGCAGGTCTTTGTAGAAAAGTCTTAGGAACTGGTACTTTCTTTGTCTCCATTTCTTTCTTGAACCTAGTCCCTGGTGGATGTGTTGCCTTCCGACTATGAAGACTACATCTTTTATTCATTTTTTTCCTCCTGGAATTGTTTTTAGAGGCATTTTTACTTTTATGAGGGCATATTTTTCACAGCTAATAACGTAGAAACATAAAACGTATCTGTAACGGGATGTTTAACAAATCAAAAAGTGTAACACAATCAATAAATCCAATACATAAACATGAAATGAATGCTGCCCCAACACAACACACACTACAAACAATAACAAACAAGAGATGCATAAAACACCGGATGATATATACATAACACAATCAATCATCGTGTACAAGGACAGAACTACAAAAGAATATGGATGGGGACTACAACAGGAAGGGACATCATTAACAAAAAAATAAGACAACATAGCAGAATGGTATAAGAATTGTTAAAAATATGTTTGTGTCTTGCTGAGTAGTCCCGCCCACTGTGAAATGTTATTGGTTTAAAATCCCACTCCTCATAAAATAGGTCCCTGTTATTGAAAGTAACCAAGGGGACTATTTTCAGGCAAAATCACTACGCCTGCTGCAGCCATGTTACACCAGCAGATTCCTTGATTATTACACCCGAATGAGAGTATAGTTCCTAACCATATCTGCCTAGAAAATCGCAACTTTTTATTTTCCATCTGTCTTAGTACACGATGTAACTACAGAAGTGTCAAGTTTTAAATAGGAAAAAATATTGAAATGTTTTGGTTATTTTTTAGTGGAATGCTAATTAGAGCCCAACCGATATCTCGTCTGGCTGATATTATCGGGTGATAGGCATTTTCCAAACTATCGGCATTCACAATGGCCGATAAATAAATATAAAAAAAACGTACGAAACCGCCTTCATTAGATTTCCTCACTGTTGGTGTTTTTGACAGAGCGCTCTGAACCAGTAACTGCTGGTGGGGTCCAGATTTAGGCGTCTAGCCACTGCCTGAGTCAAGTGATCAGCAATTTATATTTGGCTGTTGTTGTTATTTATCAGAACTTAACAGAATTTGTCTCCAGTCCTATTCAAAGTTATATTTATGAACCAAGTCTTTTAAAACTGGTAACTTTGATTTGGTTGTTGTTGTTTTTGTGTTTTTGTTCAAAGGCATTTACGTTTCATATCTTAAGTTTGTATACATTTTATTTATCAGAACTTTAATATATTTTGATGTTCCTCTGTTCTGTTGTGACAATAAAAGAAACAAAGTTTCTTTTTAAAATGCATTATCATATTATTTTAGTTAAAACTCATAAATAACTACAAATAATTAATGTTAGGGAAATCTGTTAATGTTTTGTTGCGTGTTTCTGAAAAATATCGGCCGATATATCGGAATATCGGATTTGAAAACCAACAAACATTTGTATCGGTATCGGCCTTTAAAATCCTTTATCGGTCGGGCTCTAATGCTAATGGTCTAATCAGATTCAATGGATTATGCTAAGCTATGCTAAAAGTGGTAACACCAGACCCGGAGATCGGCTAAATGGATTCCAAAACAGTAAAAATCAAATGTTTAACTCTAGGGGAGCTGGAAAATGAGCATATTTTTTAAAAAAGTGGAGTGTCTCTTTAATTAGTTAAAATTATTACTATAGTATTCAAACCGCTATATATGAAACTAGATTCACAGTGGATTATTAAATATCAAAAGGTTACAAGGGGCTTTTTTGCTTCCACGTTTTAAATACCTTGGACATTTTTCTCACTTAAAGTGACTCTGGCTTTATATAATGTTGTAATTTTAATTTCGGAGTGAGACATGGGTGTGTGCACGTAAGGGGTTGGCATGTGTTAGATGTGTAAAAATAGCCATAATGAATATGCATGGGCCCTCAATTTAAACTACATACACTTTTGCCGGATCTAATGTGAGAAATTTTGATCGCTCATTATTCTTCGTTCCCTTGTTGCATGTGTGCACATACTGAAATGAGTCATTAATGAAAATTTGTCTGCAAGATTCACTTGAGAGAATGATGTCAATTGATATTGTATTTATCTTACACCTGAGTCCCATAATAAAGTGTACACGTTTCTAACTAACAAATAATAGCTTTCGTCCAATCCAATCCCAAACTCCCATCTTCTAATATATATCCTAATGTAAGCATGTCACCACCTGTATTTGCATGCATATCCGGAGAGAAGCCATCTCGTTTTAAACACCTCTGTCAGCAAGCATCTTCATGCAATATGGATAAAGTATTAAAATGTACCTATAGGTGGAAAGTAAGAGCCCTGGTGATATAAAAAATGTGATTTACTCTGCATTTGTCGGTTAAAAAAGGAAACCTCAGAGCAGTTTATTATATTTTTTTTGTATAGTCATGCGCATTCATTTTTTATTGGCACTACACTTACAGGAATTATTCCCAAGTAGATTTATAATTTCAAAACATTATGTTCCATGTGGCAATCTTAATTTAGACAAGAGCCACATCATCGTCAGGTCTCTGCTGTAATGTGTTTTTGGCTGTTATGTTTGATTTATTAAAATTTTTATCTTACACGCCTGTCACATTCGGAAAATATTGGCATCAGTTTAATTGTCTGTTATCAGGTTGTTTTTGTGCGTACAGAAGGCAGGTAACAGAAATAGCTTTGCAAAACAACAAATAAGTTGTTGTTATGTGAACGCCTTGTTTCTATTGCTTCAGGATGAACAGCTGGCGGAGTATTTTGCCTTCGCTTTCTCTTCTTATCATAAAGAGAGAAAACATTCAGATAGACCTCAGCATAAATTCAGCATGTTCACAGTGTTGTAGTTATGTAATATTTTACCAGTTCTCAAACCTCCCCTATACTGTATTATTCTGTTGTTTCCGTTGCATAGATCCATATGAGGGATTAGAGATTAGGCAGGAGTTGGATTACACAGCTGGCAGTCCAGTGCTCTGTATTCTCATGAACTTCATCACTTTTATCAGGCTCTTTCTCACTGATAACATCAGCATTTGAGTCTTAAAGATCTTCCCAGCAGAGAGAAATCAATCCTCACAACCATCTGTTGAAGTATTTTCACTTGACTGTAATACATCAGATCAATTTTGAAGAATCTGATACAAAGATTTTATTTTATTTTGTTTGTTGCTTAGGTTTTTATTTATTATTTTTATATTTTCCTGAATGGATTTTTACAAGTATGATACAAATAGGTTTCCTATTCATTTATTTAAAGTCCCCCTGTGGTGAAAATCAAGTTTTTATTGTTGTTAGATATGCACCGATATAACATTTTCTCCACCGATAAAGATTATTCAGACTGATATCTGCCTATACTGATTTTAGGTGGTTATATTAACTTGCATTAACTAAATTCTTTAAGGTTACATTTTCTGAATTTTACTCATTCATATAATGACCAATAATATTATACGTTAAACTCGTGATGTTTCTTAACATTTTCTATACACAAGGCTTAAATTTATTGCATTTTCCTGTTGTATTTTGATTGAGAGGATATACATTATCGGCCATGACTGTTGGCTGTTTTTAAACTATCAGCCAATTGCCGATAGTCTACAAATATTCAATCTACGAATATTCAAACCCAGTCTCACGGAGTTGCGTATAAATAGCACAAAGTGTGAAAATCGTACAATACATAAGCCAAATTCCAATTTGGCGTGCATATGATACACCAGTCCTCCACATTCACTTAAACGGTGCATCTTTTGTTGTCTTTTTTTTTGCTATTTTTGTACCATTGTCGCTTGGGTTTAGGGTTAGAACAGCTTTTTATTACATAAAAATGACATCCTAACCTAAACCCCAATTCTAACCACAACTCCAAGTGACCATCGCTTAAAAATAGACAAAAACTAGAAACCTGTATATTAAATAACCTCCTTAAGCAAATCTTAAATCTAACCCTAAACCCAAGCGAAAATGGTTTAAAAAACAGAAAAAAATTGAGAAACCAATAAATAAAACGACAAAAAAGATGCACCGTTTAAGTGAATGGGGAGGACTGGTGTATCATATGCACGGCACGCCAAAATGGAATTTTCACCATAGTGGAATAAATAAATGAATGCAAATGAATGAAAGTTAAACAAAAAATGATTAATAATTAATAATTTTTACATTGCACACAGTGTTTTGATTGGAACAAACTAAAATAGATCACTTCCTGTCTGCGTGTAGCATGCGGCGTAGTCGCACAAGTTTATTTTTTTTTATGCATCCAAAGCTAAAAATCGGATCCGAAAATTACGGGCTTGCAGATTGGCACCCCACACAGCCGAATGATTCATTGAATTTCATCAATTTTTTTAAGTTAAGTGGTTGCAATCATTTATTTAAGCTATATTTAAACAAAAAAGATTAGTAAAGTTAAATTAAATATAAAACTTTTGTTTAAATGTAGCTTAAATAAATTGATTGCAACCACTTACCTTAAAAAAATTGAGTAAATTCAATGAATCATTTTTTTCAGTGTTTGTGACTCTCCTTCCGGTTTATTGGCCGTCATTTGTTGTGTAGGTATTGGAAAGTTGTCTTTAAATAAACTATGCTGATTTTATATAAGACGTAAAGATGACCGACAGGCCGGATAAAGATGATTGGTGGGTCGCATTTGTCCCGCCGGCCGTCAGTTGACTAGCCCAGATGTATGCATTGTGTGAAACCGGACTTAGCAGTTATGTGTCTGAAACTGGGAATGTTGCATCTATGTACATAAATCTATGGTCCAAGCTGGTGGGGATGGGTGGAGACTAATTTGCATATTCATATCTATGGTTTCAGCTGTGCGATTGACTAATGCGCATATTTATAGATTAGTTTAACCTTTTACTTGGCATAGCCCTTTTTGAGTGGGGGTTGAAAAGGTGATGTAACCCTTCAAATGAATAAACTCTGGCATTTTTGGGGGCTAGAGGCCTAATTTTGGTCTTGTTTGAAGGAAGACACTTTAAAGTTTTTTACGAAAAGTGTTTGGAGGTGAAAATATTAAATAAGAAAAAATTGTTATAGCTGTTTAAATTTATTGTAATAAATAAAAATAATATAATATAGTATTATTTTATACACAAAATTATCACAAAAAGTGGGGTTTGTGTTGGTTTGCTGTGAGGTTTGCTGCATATGCTTGTCACAAATTAGTAAATTACAGTCACTGCATTATTATTACTGCTAAAAGGTTTTGAAATATGAACAAATTTTAGTTTGTCGTGATAGATTTCATTTCATTTACGTGAAAAATATATGAAAAAAATCCCGCTCACGGGACAGTTTTTAGATTTTAGTGACAATGCTGCAGCTTACATAACATGCCTTAAATAGTAACATTTTTCTAAAATTTTGTCCTGGTGAGGTGAGGAGAGTGTAAGGACCTGTCCTCCTTTAGACTGAATGACATTAGTTTTATTGAGACTGATCTGTATGTGCTTCTTTTTCTCCTCTGGACAGGTGGATGCTGTCATGCCATTTAGGTGCCTTGCTCTGCGGGATGGGCGGACATACAACAGCCTGTCTGACATCACCGACAAATACGAGATTGGACAGGTCCTCAAGGCGTGAGTGTGCATGGATCTGTCATTATATCCTTAATAAAAAGCCAATCTATCAATCACAGACAAGTAACAGACCTCATTAAAAACTCATTTGCAACGCACATCTCCACATTCAGAGGTGTTTGACATAACACTGGACTTAATGGGAGCCATTTACATGGGTAGAAATCGCTGACATTTACCGGAGTGCAAAATGCGTCACTCGCTGTAATTTCTCTCCGCAGGAAAGAATTTTGCGAGCTGTGTCTGGTCAAAGAACGGCAGACGGACAAGGTCTACGTGTGCAAGAAATTCCTCAAGAAGGATGGTAGGAAAGTGCGGAAGGCTGCCAAGAACGAGATCATGATCTTAAAAATGTACGTGGTGACTCAAAGCATCGGCAGATGATGTAGAGTTTGCGAGAGGGCTGATTTGAGAGAGATTTCAACCTTTAATGTTGTGTCCGGGGTCTGACGGACCTCAAGGCCATTTTAATATGTTTACCATTAAAGCGTCTGGTTGATACTTTATGAGTTTTGCTAATCTGTTTGGGGTCTCAGAGACAATAGATATAAAACATGTCATTTAGTATTTTCTCGTGTTGTGATCGGTGTTTACAATGTTTAAAGGAAAACATCACCTTTTTCAATATTTTATTATGTTCTTACATCAACTTAGATTAATTAATACATACATATCTTTTTTCATACGTGCACTTTTAATCTTTGTACAGGGCCTTGTGAATGTGTTAGCATTTAGCCTAGCCCCATTCATTCCTTAGGATCCAAACAGGGATGAATTTAGAAGCCACCAAACACTTCCATGTTTTTCCTATTTAAAGACCGTTACATCAGTAGTTACAATGTAAGTATGGTGGCACAAAATAAAACTTTTGTTTGGAGCCATAGGAATGAATGGGGCTAGGCTAAATGCTAACACATTCACAAAGCGCTGTACAAAGATTAAAAGTGCATGCATTGAAAAAAGATAGGTATGTATTAATTCATCTAAGTTGAGGTAAGAACATAATAAAATATTGAAAAACTGTGGTGTTTTCCTTTAAATACATCCTTTATATACTACTGTTGTTTATTTTGACTTTTTTCCATGCCACCTTTCTTTTCTGGAGTAAAATTGGGCGTATTTGCAATAGTCACTTCATGCATGTTGATTGATTAATCGACCAATTTTGTGATTCTGTGAAATGGAAAAAATATGATCTATTCTTCCTGCCCGAACAACCAGATGCATTTACACTTGGGTGAGTTGTGTCCTGTATGCGTCATCTGAGATGACTTAAAGGTGTTTATATTTGATCTTTTAATGATCAGATATCTTTTAAATCCATACAAAACCCCCATTGACCCGAAAAAAAAAAAATAATTGTCAGTTTATAATGTTAATAATCACTTTTTTTATATGCTTCATTGCAAAACAGTGGGAACATTTTTCGATAATATTAACCTGCTGGGTTTTGATTAAATCTGATAAAGCTGAACTTATTAGAAGACTTGGATGGAAAAATTCTAACTACTCTTATAATTACAGTTATTGTTTTTACACGCACCATTGAAGTGTCTGGGACCACAAATATAAAATCAGTGTATTCAATCAAAACAGAACATGATGTTTAAGAGTAAAAAGGGAGAAATAGGGAGAAAGAAGGTATGAGACACTGTACTATATGTTCTGCCCTTGGCGTGATTTTTCTCTGTCCTTTCTCACTGTTTTGTAAGTACCTTTCAGTATTAATTTGAGAGAAAAATTTCTATTCAAACCTTTGCCGTGATGTTTTTATTTCAGGGTCAAACATCCAAACATTCTCCAACTGATTGATGCATTCGAGACCAGGAAAGAGTTCTTCATCATACAAGAGCTGTGAGTCTGACCTCTGTTTGCTGTGATCAGTCATGTTTCTACAGTGCCATTCAAGAGGCCAAGGACTCTCTCTCTCTTTCTCGCTCTTTCTCTCTCTCTCTCTCTCTCTCTCTCTCTCTCTCTCTCTCTCTCTCTCTCTCTCTCTCATCAAACTCTTAATAGATTCTGACAACAGGTATTTCTCAATGGCCTGAGGCAGGGATTAAGCAAATTTGAAGCAAAAGTATTTGATGAACATATAATAGGGTACATGCATTCGTGTAATATAATTTACTCATTTTTGACGGAGGTACTCATTTAGCGGTTTTTGCATCTGAGCTTTGCATACTGTTTGTACATTTAACATGTACACTTTGGATCCTATGGTGCAAAATTCGACTACTATATTATATAAAGCTTGTGTTTAAAAGCACAAGAAATCAGGTGCACACTTTTAATATAGTAGGTATTCTTTGGGGAAGACAGGTGTTTTTCTGAGAACAGAATATCTTGACAGTTTTAGAGCATCACAGTTCTGTCAGCTGTTGTGCTGGTGCTTTGCATCTCACATGCAGAATTTCCACAGAGTTTCACATTTGTATAAATATTCAGCTCCATATTCACATTTTATACTTTTAAATTCGACGTTAAATGTAGATTTACATATAATATCGTTTAAAATATTTATAAATATATTTTAACAACAAATACATGTGGCATGCAAACTAATGCTTCTCGAAAGAGGCACATTTGGGCATTTTGGGTTATTTAGAGAACACTCTTTATAAAAGAAAGGTTTTAAAAGGGTCATCTTTGCAGCGTTGCCATTTAGAAACCATTTAGAGATACAGTACACATTGGTACCAAATGTATGCATATCTGTATATAGTACATATTAGGACCTTTTTAAGGTGTACTGATACTGCCCCAGGCACAACTGGGACCATTATTCGACCATTTTCCAATAAAAAAGAACCGTTTGAAAAAAGTTTATTAATTTATGAATGTTTTTATTAATATTATTTGTCTGTGTGTTTGTGCAGGGCCACAGGTGGAGATGTGTTTGATTGGATCTTAGATCAAGGAAACTACACAGAGAGAGATGCGGCCAATGTAATCCGTCAGGTCTTAGAAGCTGTGGCTTATCTTCACTCGCTCAACATAGTCCACAGGAACCTTAAGGTAAGTTTGCAGATTTATTATAATGTTGCTTATGCTCGAAAACCCATTAATTGAACTACAACTGGGTGTGTAAATTAAACAGAAAAGATTTGCAATGCATTGGCAATATTTCCCTGCTTAATTCAAAGACACATGAAAATGAGATTCAAAGGCTATAACTCGATGTAAACCATTTCCATATGTTAATGTTTATGTGGGTACTCGGGATGTTTTCGTACGTGTGCGCGTGCTGATCTGCAGACTATTAAATGATAATCAGTTTTATTAATCAAACGCCAAGTCCTCTTTGACTCATAACACTGTACGAATGTAATATTGCAGATTCTCCCTGTGGGTGTCCTTAATGTGCAAAACAAATATGAAAGAAATAAACACTATTGCATTCTCCTGTGGTTCTAATGCTTCATACAAAAGTCATTAAAGTTATAAGACTGTTTGTCATTTGACACCATGTGTTTGTAGTGCCATCTAGTGCACATAGAGCATTTCTTGCAGCACTAAGCATCTGAAATGTGCTGGAGGTTAAGACAGTGACTATCAAACTAGGGGGTGGCAGGCCCCCTTGAGGGGCATGAGATGGTGCCAGGGGGCATACGTTTTATAAAACATTTTAATTTATTATAAATTGTAATTAAACCTCAGAAAAATAAGGCTTCTTCCCAATAGCACTGTTTTTATTTAATATGATTTGTTGCTTTGTATGCAAATACAAAATAATATGAGACACATTTGAATGTGATGAATGAGTACTGCAGTCCGTAACACTTTGTATTTGTTAACAATTAGTACATGTTTTAGCTAACCTGAACTAACAATGAACAATACTTCGACAGCATTTGTTAATCCTAATTCATGTTAATTTCGACATTTACTTATACATATATAAAATCAGGCATTGTAACTGTTAACATTACCGGTAATTAATGCACCATGGACTAACAAGAAGAACTGCATTTATATTGCTCATTATTTGTTTATGTTAGTTAATGCATTTACTAATGTTTACTAATTCAACCTTATTGTAAAGTGTTACCCTAGATTCTTGCAGATATTACTAAGAGAGTGCTAAATCAATAGATGGTATTTTTAGGCTAAAAACAAAACAAACACGGCATATTTATTGTAAAAGCTTGTCAGTGTGTTTGCAGGGATGATACAGTTATAATAGAGCTCATTCTTCACATTGTGAACAGGTAAAAGATGTTCTGTGGTCTCTAATGCACATCCAAGAGTCAAATTTAATCATATTTTGGCCTAGCGCCCTGTCATTCTTGTTATTATTACTTGTATATGAAATATAGTTTTTTTCATAACCATCATTTTTTTATGCTGCGCTTCTTTGTCATTTTAGCTGGAGAACCTAATGTATTATAGAGAGAGTAACCACAACAAAGTTGTGTTGCGGGATTTCTACCTGTCCAGGTTTGAGAACGGCTCGATTACAGAGCCTTGCGGAACACCTGAGTACTTGGGTATCTATTCATTGATTATCTATTAAATGATCTTTATATATGATCAAATCTGCTTCTTTTATATATATATACTGTATATCTGCTTCTTTTTTTGACATTTTAGCTCCTGAAGTGGTGGCTCGTCATCGGTATGGAAGGCCGGTTGATTGTTGGGCTGTTGGAGTCATTATGTACATATTGTAAGTTATTGCGGCATATACTATTTTGACACTGAATTGAAAGTGATTTTTATTTCCTATTATTTTTATTTTCTATGTATTTTTGATTAACTTTTGCATTAGCACCTCTTGATTGCATCTCTAAATTTGCACCTCTTGATTGATATAAATACCACTTTAATGATGCCTGTGAGGATGTGTAATGCAAAACAGTAGGACACAATACAAATCACATAACTAATTAACTAATTTTTAGGCTGTCTGGAAACCCCCCTTTCTATGATGAAACTGAGGAGGAGAACACCGACATGCACAACAGGATCATCTTCTGCCGTATTGTTGCTGGAGAATTCGAATTCGATTCGCCGTATTGGGATGACATCTCACCTGCTGGTACTGAAAAACAAGATCTGAGAAAATCCTATCCTATCTTAAACTTAAAAATAATTTTTGTGCTTTAAACATGAATCTCTTTCTGTCATGTCACACAGCAAAAGAGCTGGTATGCAGACTGATGGAGGTCGACCAGATGTTGAGAATTACGGCACAACAAGCACTTTTGCATGAATGGTAAAGACACAAATACACTACATGGCTGAAAGCATGTGGACCATACACTGTCAGAAAGAAATGTACAAAACTGTTTCTTTTCTGTCGCTGTGGTGGTATACTAAACATAATACAAAGTTGTACTTTTTTGGGTATATTACTGTACCTTAAAGGGGACATATCATGAAAATCAGACTTATTTAATCTTTAAGTGCTATAATTGTGCTTCTATCAACATAGAAAATGTGAAAAAGATCAACCCAGTAACTAAGTTTTGGTAAACCATTCTCTCCAAGCATGTGAAAAATAGGTCAATGAAATTTGCCCCCCCCCCTGTGATGTCAGAAGGGGATAATGCCGCCCCTTAATCTGCACTATCCAACCACGGCACTGCCATTTAGTGCAGAGATCAGCTCATTTGCATTTAAAAGGACACACCCAAAAACGGCAAATTTTTGCTTACACCTACAAAGTAATAATTTTAACATGTTATACTAAATTATCTATATGGTATTTTGAGCTAGAACTTCACATACGTACTCTGGGGACACAAAAGATTTATTTCACATCTTAAAAAAGCTTTAAAAATCTACTGTGTACCTTTAAAGGTACAGTTAACTGTTTTGTACCCCTAAAATTTAACTGGTACAAAATTGTTGTACACAATAGGCCCTTATTGACCCCCAAAAGGTACAACTTTCCATATGTTGTATACCCATAAAGGTACAAAAATGACCCTTTTTGGCTACCACCCTAGTGACAGAAAATACCTTTTATATCTTTTTTGTACCTTTTATAGATATATAGACATAAATAGCCACTAATGACGTATCTAGGAGATCGGTGAGATCAGTGATGTTGATGTGTCACGCTTTCATATTGTGTCACATCTTGCATTGCAACTCATCTCAAAGTGATTGATATGTGATGTCCACATACATTATTGTACAAACAAGCAGGCTTACAAACACAACAATGTTGTGACAGAAAAAATGTGACGGCTGAATATTTTTTGCTTGTATTCTTAAACAGGATCGCCGGAAATGGGGCTTCAGAAAAGAATCTGAAGGAAGGCGTGTGTGCTCAGTTTGAGAAAAACTTTGCAAAGGCCAAATGGAGGGTAAGAGAAATCTAACATCACAAATGAATCATGTGCCTTATCTTATCATATCACTTTTTTGCAAACACAGCACACAATATTTTTTGTAGGAGACTGGATAAGAGTCTGGGCTTTAACTGTAAAGATGGTAGTACCAATAATTTCTGATCGTTTTTATATTCATGTTTGCTTTTTCCTTGCATGATACCCAGGATTTGAAGGTACTGTTAATCTCGGGCAGCCTAGAGGCAGCGATTCTTTTCACGTAGAGCAATTTTTGACTTGGCCACTCATATTTCCTCTATAGCCCATTCCTCTTGTGACAGTACATGGCTTCAGTGTCTCATGGCCTGGCCTGTTTCCTCATACAACATGCAGGAAATATGTAGTTCAAGTCTGATTGTTGGAAAGACTCTGCCTGTACTTAAGCCTCCCTGTATCTGCACACCAGTAACTAACAAATGTATCACTGCCCAGCTGGTCCCATGTGCATTCAGTCATACGCTGTCTGGCTTCTACTCACAGTGTCCTCAATATTCCAGCTGGAGTTATAGTTAGGCTTTCATTCACTCAGACAAATCTTTCGATTTATTATTCATTGTAGTAGTGTCACATGTGTGTATGAAGAGTTGTCCTTGTGTTTGTGTCTGATGATAATCCTACCTTTTTATTGCATTTCTACAGACAACTTCTTTACAGTTAGTAGCCTACTGCTAATGTTATGAAAATGTTTAAGGGCTTTGCTTGATAGCACTATGAATAATATAACAGTCCATTTTTTTGCGGTTGGTACAGCAAATGTACTTGTATTTTGTATCATTTTTATCTTCATTTCATTTTTATATATTTGCCGATACTACTCTGGATTTACTGTAAAGCTGCTTTGCTATGATGCACAAATGTGAAAAGCGCTATAGAAATACATTTGAATTGAATACCTTGAGATCCAATGAACAGCGTTTTGGTTGCATTTTACATCAAAAACATCATTTTTTTTAAATAGACTCATTTTCCAGCTCCCCTAGAGTTAAACATTTGATTCTTACCAATTTGGAATCCATTCAGCTGATCTCCGGGTCTGGCGGTACCACTTTTAGCATAGGGACTATTTTTGGGCAGTCTGTAATATCACTACGCCTGCTGCAGCCATGTTACATCAGCAAAGTCCTTGATTATTACGCCAGAATGAGAGTATAGTCCATAGCTATATCTGCCTAGAAAATAGCAGCTTTGATTTTTTGTCGGTCTTAGTATACAATGTAACTACAGAAGAGTCAAGTTTTAAATAGGAAAAATATCAAAACTCTTTGGTTATTTTTTAGCATGATGCTAATGGTCTAATCAGATTCAATGGATTGTGCTAAGCTATGCTAAAAGTGCTAGCGCTGAATGGATTCCAAAGCGGTAAGAATCAAATGTTTACCTCTAGGAGAGCTGGAAAATTGCAGCACTCGTGTCTCTATGTGCTTTATGCAATGTAACAGCCAAAACCATTACATTTACATTTATGCATTTGGCACACACATTTATCCCTATGGTGCATTCCAAGTATACATTTTATCAGTACGTGTGCGTTCCCTGGAAATTTAAAGCGATAGTTCACCCAAAAAAGAAAAGTCTGTCATCATTTATGGAGTGTACACACCAGAAGCGAATTCAACTATTTGTGCAAGTAGATTACATACAAAGTCAATGCAAAGACAGATGCACGCTCTATTCGCTTTAAACATGAAAAATTTGTATAACGCAAAGTTAAATCCCACAAGTATTCTAGAGTTAGGAACATGATGCTTCGTGTTTAGTGTGTACGCAGTATTTTTGACCCTCAGGTTGTTACAAAACTGTTTAAATGTCTGTGTTTTGCTGAACACAAAGGAAGATGTAATCAGGAGCACCATTAAAGGAATATTCCATTTTCTTAAAAGAAAAATCCAGATAATTTACTCACCACCATGTCATCCAAAATGTTGATGTCTTTCTTTGTTCAGTCGAGAAGAAATTATGTTTTTTGAGGAAAACATTGCAGGATTTTTCTCATTTTAATGGACTTTAATAGAGCCCAACATTTAATACTTAACTCAACACTTAACAGTTTTTTTCAACAGAGTTTCAAAGTACTCTAAATGATCCCAAACGAGGCATAAGGGTCTTATCTAGCAAAACGATTGTCATTTTTGACAATAAAAATAACAAATATACACTTTTAAAGCACAACTTCTCGTCTAAATCCGGTCCAGCGCGACCTAACGTAAATGCGTAGTGACGTAGGGAGGTCACGTGTTACATATATAAAACGCACATTTGCGGACCATTGTAAACAATAAACTGACACAAAGACATTAATTAGTATCAGTTGATATACAACAACGTAGGAACGGTGTTTACACTTGTAAACACTGGGGCGGAGTTTCGCGTTCGTCCTCTGTGAACTCTTGCCTCATTACGTATTGCGTGGGGTCACGTTCGCGCATCACAACCGGATTTAAATGAGAAGTTGTGCTTTAAAAGTGTATATTTGTTATTTTTATTGTCAAAAATGACAATCGTTTTGCTAGATAAGACCCTTATGCCTCGTTTGGGATCATTTAGAGTACTTTGAAACTCCGTTGAAAAAAACTGTTAAGTGTTGAGTTAAGTATTAAATGTTGGGCTCTATTAAAGTCCATTAAAATGAGAAAAATCCTGCAATGTTTTCCTCAAAAAACATCATTTCTTCTCGAGTGAACAAAGAAAGACATCAACATTTTGGATGACATGGTGGTGAGTAAATTATCTGGATTTTTCTTTTAAGAAAATGGAATATTCCTTTAACTTCCATAGTAAGAAAGAGAAATACTATGGAAGTTAATGGTGCTCAAAAACGGTTTGGTTACAAACATTGCTTAAAATATCTTCTTTTGTGTTCAGCAGAACAAAGAAATTTATACAGGTTTCTAACAACCTGCAACTGAGTAAATGATGACAGAATTTTCCATTTTGGATGAACTATCCCTTAACTCATGCTTGCTCTAACTGTTAACTATAGGAACAATCCATCCACTATATCATGTGTCAAGAATTTGAGTAGAGAAAATGAGCTAAATGCCCATCTCCATAATGTGTAGAGATAGCGAGTGAAAATTACTACCTGAACTGTTAACAATGCATTGGACCTTCATAGCAAAGAAGACCTCATGTTACTTATACTTTATAGGTTACTAAGTGTTTTCTGTTTCTTCATTTCACTTACAGAAAGCGATTCGTGTCACCACGTTCATGCAGCGTCTCAGAGCTTCTGAAATGGTATCAGGCGATGGAGCAGTAAAAGGCCAAGGTGAAGGGGTCAGAGCGGATGGGTTAGATGGCAAAGCAACACAGATAGACGCAAGTGGAGTTTCAACTGTGAGCATGTCCCATGAAGTGACAGTTGAAAGCAGACCTATGGAGAATCAAGAAGCAGGACACATACAAGCAGTAAAGGAAGAACTTGCAGAGTCCAAATCGAATTTAAATTTAAAACAAAGAGAGGAGCAGAACAAGAAAGAAACTGCAGAAGGAACGCAAGAAAAGAAACTTGTTGCAGGCCAGAAGAAACCATCAGCAGAAGTGAGCCAGAAACGAGCACCTACCGAGTCAATCAAAACCTTGGAGAGCAAAGAGAACACTGTTCCTATAGAGCCCAAACCGGTTGAGAAGAAATCCTCATCTTTTCCTGATACTCCAAATCGACGTAAGATGGCTGCAAATCTTTCATTGGACCGAGGCTTTGATGCTAAAACTGGTACAGTATCGATCGGAAAGGAACAGCTTGTTAAAAACGCGATGCAGGATGTGACCACGAGTAGCTGGTGTCAAACACAGCTTCCAGAGGCCGTAGCAGAGAAGCCAGTAGAGATAGGAGCTACGGGAGAGGTTATCCCTAAGAGCAAAGAGCCAAAGAAAGGAAAAACAGACAAAAGTAGCCAATCAGTGAAAACTCAGTGTACATACGGGGGATTCGGATCTTCAAGTCTCGGCCGTGATAAAACAGTATTCATGCAGGATCATAAGGAGACGGTCCGTGGTGCATCTGGATACGGGAAGTCGTATTGTCCAACATATTCTGTTAGTGGTGGGGCTGCATATGAAGCAGGGGGCGGAGCCAGTTCTGATTGGCAGATGGACAGTGTAATTGAACAAATTGAAAAGCAAATGGCTGCCGTGCTTGAGAAGATTGAGGGAGACATGCCTTCATTGCTAGAGCAGATCAGCGACCATCCCGAGACCCTGCCGAAAGCGAAGAGTGCCTGCTCTTCACCCTCACCCCGTCCTCGATCACATCATCATTCGACCCCTCCACCTCTACCCACCACACCACGCCCAGCGATGCCTTCCCTACCACATTTAACCATCCCTCCTCCCTCTTATCCACCACCCTCCCCACCCAGTCATGTCCAGGGTCACAGCCATCCAACTCCTGATGAGGCTAACAGTGATGGCCAGAGGGATACAATGCGGTCTGGCCAATCACCAAGGGGAAGTGTGTCAGGAAAAGGGCTGTAAATATGTAAGTCAGGAGAACGTGTAGGTTCACGACTGAAGTAGGTCAACCAACTAAAACAATTTTTTTGGCTAAGGAATTAGAGCATATCTTTGGGGGCTGCACGGTGATGTTTTAGGGTTGAAGCCGAGATATTTTACAGATTGTATTGGAATGATAAGGAGCTTTTTAAGTGTGTAAAGAGGAATGTGGATTTCAGGTTTAATGCAAACAAAAGGGAACTATATTTTGTATTATGCCAAGCTACTAAGATATCTGACAGTTAAAGACATAGCTGTAAATAACAAGATCATAGCAAGTAATGACTGCATACCTGTATATGACTTGTGGAGAACGCAAGCAATTTCATATGGTTTACATAGATGCAAAATCAATTGAACTTGACATCAAATTACATTTAAAGAAACTTGTTTTCTTTTCCAAAAAAGTTGGCATCATGTCCTGTTTCGGGAGAATCACAGCATTTGCCAAGTTGTGACTTTGAGGGATATTTTTATTTTCATCACTTCATCCATCTTGGATTTCTGCTCTAAGATAGTGAAGCAGTGCATGTATTGATGATTTAGCTATTCATTGAGTATTTCAACAGACAATTCAACAGACTATTTATCTTTCATATTGTATATTCTAAAGTTGTACAGATCTTTCTTTGCCATACAGTATATTTCATTAAATCGAACTAGAAATACAGACAGAACAAGAAAACAAGAACTGGTCATAACTTATATTAGACTAATATTTATATATTTATTATTTGTTTATTTATTTATTTTGTTACATGTGTCCATATATATGTTTAATTTTTATCCCCTTGCTATCTTTTCTCAAATTATGAAAATAATGCATTGTATAATAATTTTGCTAATATATCCTAAAATATAGCTATGTGTAAAGTCCTGCAAATGTGTTTGAAATGTACCTGTGGCTTCCACTTTCCCAAATATTATATAGTTTTGGTGATGTGAATATTCTTCCAAGCTATTTTTTGCACTCTATGTGAAAATTTCAATAAAATTCAAATCAAACCATCTTGTTTAATAGACTGTTATTTTGTAAACGTCGAGTCTATTCAAACATAACTGTAAACAATTAAAACTAAAAAAAAAAAAATAATACACCACCCTTTTATCTTGTCTTCAAGTATCCTAAAATTCCTCAAGACACCGTGCAAAGGGCTACCACAAAGATACCTTTTTTATTTAACACAAAGATACTTGTAACTTAACAGTTTTGGATGTTTTGCGAAATCTTAACCGACTAACATTTTAATGATATACAAATTAAAAGTCGAATGCTTTATACAGTTTGTAACGCGAACGTCTAAAAAACTACTTTTCCCATAGTGTACAGCGTGAGCCACACGCTGGGCGAGCCTATTGGTATACTTCATGGGGGGAATTATAAAACCGTCATTGTGGTCTTCCATAAACTATATAAAAATGTTTCATTTGTACAAAATGTGGTTGTTTTTACCAAAGACTGTTAACTTCTAGCATGTTATTATCTACCGAGTCGATGTATTATACTGTGAAATATAAAAACATGTTTGTGTTGTTTCCCCGTATCTTGAATAGTAGTACATTCCTAACTCAAACTCTGCACATGTTGGTACTATGCTGTTGAACTGAAGAACACTTGCTGAACTGAGAGAGTACTGTTAACGGTACAGGGAATAGCCGGTTAGGCAACCGTCCAGCCTCCCCTAAGACTGGAAAGTCACGGAGCTCCCGCCACTTCCAGTGATAAAGTTACCGAGACGGTTTGATTTGACGCTTTTTGTTGTTAATCTTTTGCCTGCGAGGTATTTCTTTATTCAGTACCGTGGAGAGGCCAAGTAATATCGGATGTGGTGAGTTCTGCATACTTATGTGCCTAGCTAATGCTAAATAGCTAACGTGTCCGTAAGAAAACTATTGCCGCTAAGTTTTTACCGCTAGCCAGTTAGTCGGACGCCACAATTTGGCTGTAAATCTATACTGGCTACTTTAGGAAGAGCAAGCTCACGGCATGCACAAGACAATGCGCTCCATGCTTGCATTATGAGCCAGGGCTAAAAGATAAGAATTATCTTTGCGCACAAAGTTGGCGAGTTCTCACGTCATATGGTTTCGGTTATTTTTCAGATTTCCTTCATGCAGTGGATGAAGATTGTGCTAAGCTAACGAGCTTCGTTTTCACAGGCTAATGTTATCAGTGGAGCCTCGCGAAACGTTTACGGCATGTCCGTGTGTTGCTTCCTCGCATCGTTTCCCCCAAAGCTAGCAGCTTTAATAGATAGGCAGATAATCTGACACTTAGTATGCATGCTTGTCGCCAATCTTCAGACTACTTAGAAAGACAATCATTCAAGCGTTTCACTTGGAAAATACGGTGAAATTTTCATCAAACTTGCCTGAATTTGGGGTACTCAGTCACTGCGTTGTTTCTTCTCCGGCTAGATCAGTTATCCTTAAACCTCAGCGAGTTTATTTGGCCTTGTGCATTAGTAGTCTCTACAAGTCTGTGCTGTAAAACGATTTGCTGTGTAGTTAGCTGACGCTTAATGAAATGCCGCCATTCTCTATTATACAAGCGTGCAAATTGCTATTTGTAGTTTTATCTTAAAGTGGTGTTTTACAGTTGCTCACACAACATGCTGATCTATTTCCACTCTCAAGGTGCAGGTGCCTTGGCGGAAGAAAGATGCCATGCGTTGTAGGTTGTTTACATTATATGTACCTGCGTTAAAGGTAACCCAGGCAGGGTGAGATCTCTCACATTTGCTTCTTGAATGCCTCACAGGCGAGAATAAGCGGCCCACTTGGGCCTTTGTCAGATCATCCCATCCCCCAACGGTTATTCCTCTCATTTACAAGAAGAAAGCCCATGCCTAACCCATAATTTAGCAGCCATTGCCTTTGAAAAGGCACTGTTTTTGCCGGTTATTGATTCAGTGTTTTAGAACAGGTGAGATCTTCCACGTGGGTCTTTAAGATGTAGCAGAGAGATCTTCTGTCTTATGAAGAATATTACAAAAGCATCTTTACATTAAGGTGGTACTTATTAAACGTTGGATACGTGTGTTTTACAGATCATTATTACATGATCATCTTTTGTTGTATACTACATTATACCACTGGTTTCCTGGGTTTGTTAGAAAAAATAAATGTATACAGGTTTGTAACAACATGAGGGTGAGTAAATGATGACGGAATTTTTATTTTTGGGTAAACTATCCCTTTAATACTCATTTCTGTAGAGTACTTTAGTGCAATATCACTTCAGTTGGTTTTGTTCATTGAATGTCTTTTAAACCCGCTGTTTATCAAATAAGATGTTCTCATTTGCTGTTTCATTCTGCATATTTGCATGATTTTTTGCAAGTTGGTGTGAGGTTTGGCATGCCATAAGATGACTAAACATGCTGCCAGTATATCCGCGCTAAAGGCAATTAATCACAAAGAACAAATGGTTATTACCAAACCCTTATGTGTATTTAGTTTAGCAATGATTGTAGTCATAAAATAATCTAAGTTACTGCAGGTGATGCACTTTGTTTGTCAAGACAACGTGGACCTTTGCATCATTATTTAAATCAGCATTAGTTTCTTTAGAGTAAACAATGTACACACATGCAGTGTTTGTTCACCACATGGTTATGACTGTGATTGCACACATAAAAATACTGTAGCATACTTTAGTAAACTGAAATAGTAGATTGTAGTGTACTGTAGTATATTACAGTAATTACTTTATACGCAATCACTTTGATAATATATACTATAGTATTTTTGTAGCATTAATTATATTGAATTGATAAAGTTAAGCAACTTCTGTAGCATGCATACTTTATTTACTATGGTAAAAACAGTAAAGTATCCTGGAATTTTACCACTTTTTATTACAGGAATATTAAAGTATAGTACCATATTTTTTTAATGGAGGCTGTTTGAGGGTAAACTTGCATGTAAATGGCAAATATACTACATCCTTATGGGCTAATACTTTAATACGTAGCTGAATGTATATAGTTCATTTCAATAAGCACCAGTGCGTCGATTCTAGAACACTGATGTCCCGGCTTTTTGGGCGGGGTTTATCGAGTGTCATAGGCAGGGCAGCCGATGAGAGATTGCAAAGGATTGCAGTACTCTCCACAGCACCGCCTTTTCCTGTTCCTTTTATCCGAAAGGCTCCGCCCCTCTGCCACAGCTGCCATTTTGGTTTTGTTCCGTTGGCTGAAACAAAACCAGAAACGCGATACAGACAGGGTGCAGACCGGACGACAGTGACTCGGCAGGATAGTGACAGGTACTCGCAGCATCTCGCCCAGCGCTGTTCGTGCTGTTGTCGTTTCCTTCTCATCTAAATCAGCCTGAAATCCGCACCATCTAAGTTAGTTTCACACGAGGAGCGGTTTGCTGACACTGAGCGTGGACTGAGAAGGATTATTGGTAAGAGCCGAATCATTCCTCTCAGCATGCTAACAGTCAGTATAAGCAGCTGCCTATACTAAGACGTGTTTTAGGGCGTATTTCATCGTCAATACTAGCGTAGACACAGTATTATGACATAATGTATAAACGGAATGGATTAAATCGTGTCGTTTTTTCAAGCGTTGAGTTCTTTCATTCACTGATTAGCATGCGAACTTGTGACTGTAGTGCGCTAGGCCGCAGACCAGGCACTGCAAACTGCATACATCAACTATTACAAGGCATATAACTTAGCAGGTTAGCTTGTAGTTCCGTGTGTGTTTAAGAAATCTTCTTGTATTTGGTCCGGGTAAATTAGACTAAGGTTAATCATGTATGCAGCTCTCCCGTTTGTTTAATGTTTAATGTAATCGTAATGTTTGATGCTTTGACACCGCAGGTGATGTCTCTTTTTTTATCGCTAGGGAAGTGAATAGATGAAACGCATAAAACAGGTGTAACAGCTGATGTAGAGTTATTTGTTCTCATTGTCGTTAGATTTTTACGATTGTCAGGAACGGATTTATTCCTGTTTCGGTTTCACTCGGGTAGAGGTGGGTAACTGAATGCGAGATTTAATTTAAAGGCCATGGTCATTCTAGGAAGTGTTTTATTCCAGTCTCGGAAAGTGAAGTTAGTATTAAAAAATCATGGACCTTTCTTTTGCGATGAGTAATGTATTTTTATGTTTTGAAAGTGTCATATTTTACACGACACAAATTATTATCTGAACGTTAACAAAGTCTTCGCTGGCATTGATGTGGCAGAATATGTCAGTAATATAAGTCCACTTAACCCTCACGTGTAATGTAACTTTGTTAGTAATGTATAATTGACAAGTATCCTGTACCATGGTTATAATGCAAACGTGACATGCACGATCGCACCTGTATGCGGTATTTCCGCTTAATGGCAGCTCGTAAGTGGTAGTGTTTCTAGAATCTACTGTTTGTTCTTCATACAGCTGATCTGAATCCGGAAAAATAAGTTGCTTGTGATTTTTATTTTTAGTTCATCTCCTTTCTTGTGTCCTCCCCACCACTAAAAATAGTTGATCTTGTAAATGTTTCATCAGATGTGTGCTTAGTCGCACCACTCCTTTTTGATATCATATCACGTTAATAACAATTTGGACGACAAGCTGAATAGGGCTTGTGTTTGTAAAAACACTACACTGCAGTTGTGTTTTAATGAATCAGCGGTTTTGTTAAGCCAGTGGATGCACGAGCTTTCCACAATAAAAACAACACTTCTGTCCGTGAGCTATTTATAGCTAAAGAGCTTCATCTTGCAGCAGAAATCTCTCTCACTGTATGCGTTAAGGCACATTGTCTTATTTTAAATCTACTACAAGGAAAAAAATTATGCAGGATTTTTAAACGCATACTTTAAAAAAAGAAACACACCTGAAAGCAGCTTGGTGCTTTTACATAATCTTATTTTCTCTTGATGGTTTTTGTCAGTGACTGTTGGCAATCTGAGAATGTTTATTTCCTCTTTTTGTGTATTTAGTCTTGGATTAATAGACTTGAATGAAATGCAATAACCTCTTTGCTGGTGCAATTGATTTTATATTCTTTATTGAAGGAACTGTCCAGTGCTGAAATAACTCATTTATATAAGAACATATTATACAGGGTTTCTGTGTTTTTTTTTTTTTTTTAAGTGTAAATATAGTAAAATAAAAATGTTTTGCTAAATGCTAAAGTATTGTGTTTTAGTTCTTAAATCATTTAAAATTCATCTTAATTTTTATATGTCCGTGTAATCCTCATTAAAATGTTTCTAATTTTACTAGTCCAAATGTAATTAGCTTTTTTATGACTACAAATGAGACCACTGCAATTCGTAATGGTCTCAAGAAGGTTTTTAATTAGACTTAGTGAAATTTGCAGAAATCCTGATTTCAGCAGTGTGATAGATGTCTATTAAAGGGATAGTTCAGCCAAAAATTATATTAAACCCATGATTTACTCACCCCCAAGCTGTCCGAGTTGCATATGTCCATCGTTTTTCAGACAAACACATTTTCGGATATTTTAAAAAATGTTTTAGATCTTTCAGTTGATCAAATGTAATGTTACGGGGTCCACGACCTTCAAGTCCAAAAAAGTGCGTCCATCCTTCACAAATTAAATCCAAACGGCTCCAGGATGATAAACAAAGGTCTTCTGAGGGTAATCCGTGTGGTGGTGTTGTAGAAATATCCATATTTAAAACTTTATTAACGAAAATAAATACCTTCCGGTAGCGCCGCCATCTTAGACTTTTCTGAAGGATTACCCTCAGAAGACCTTTGTTTATCATCCTGGAGCCGTTTGGATTTAATTTGTGAAGGATGGACGCACTTTTTTGGACTTGAAGGTCGTGGAATATGGGTGGACCCCGTAACATTACATTTAATCAACTGAAAGATCTAAAACATTTTCTAAAATATCCGAAAATGTGTTTGTCTGAAAAACGATGGACATATGCAACTCGGACAGCTTGGGGGTGAGTAAATCATGGGTTTAATATCATTTTTGGCCGAACTATCCCTTTAAATGTTAATTTAACACATGATCTTTTCAGTCTGCGCATAATTCATCCTGTCCTTTTCGCTTTTGCGCTTCCGGGGCGCGCAGTTCATAAGCGATATTAGTCCGATACCCAATCCAGCAAAAAAACTCGGATCAGCCCTGATACAGATCCCAAGTTTCGAAATGACGCATCCATAATTTTTGATGATGTTACTAAAATTTTTGTGCTGTTTAATATTGTCTGTGTACCAAGACCATGTTGGAAAACATTTTTTACAATTCCTTTTTTAATAAGTAATCCGAGCAGTTTGTACACCTGTTTTCATCCAGGTGAAAACACTTTATTTTATTGAAACCAATTTGATTTTGCTATTTTAGTTTATTTGCATGACAGCTTGTGGCATAGCTTTTGCCAAGTCGGAGAACAAATCAAGTTTTCCTAGAGCAAAATCAAATACAGAGCAAATGCTTGTAAACTGCTGTTACACCTCCATTAAAATTAATAGTTTTTATTCCAAAAACGCATTACGGCTTGAACCCGAACTAAATGACCTGCAAGATGGTTTTTATGTCTTTAGTAGGGACGCACTAATAAATCGGCCTATAATCTGTATCGGCCGGTAAAATCAATTTCTCCCTTTTAGCTGCCATCGGGCAATTATTTAAAAACAGCTGATGATCAGGCCAGATTATATCCTGGAAAAATGCACCAGATGCACTTCTAGGATTTCACAACATAATAGTGTCGAAAAGAAATCTGTCTCTGTGCATCCCTAATCTATAGGCAATACTCTGTGATCTGCAGCGTTTGTATACAATAATCAACAAGCTCAATCTGTTTATTTGGACAAGACTGAGGTTGAGTTTTGTTATACCTTCTAGATGTCCAGCTCGCCGCTGTCCAAGAAGCGTCGCGTGTCAGGATCAGAGACGAAGACGGGATCCCACTGCTCCTCCTCTAACTCTGTCAGAACCGAACTGTCTCACACACCAGCTAACGTATGTTCGCTTAAATCAAACCATATACGCTACCAGTCAAATGTTCAGGATCGCTTGACTGAAATGATCAAGGCATATGCCCACATATTTTACATTGGTTTTGTGGCATAATTATATTTTGCCTAATGTATGTCTTTTTCATAACAAAAATTTTAAAATATCCAAAATTATGCTTTTTTTTAATGGATGACTTTTAATGACTTGTAATGGGTGGCTACTTTGATCTGCCAGCTATAACAGCTATGACTAACTGTTATTATGTGCATATCTTTATCTAAAGTGCATTTGCTGTTGTTCTGGTCTCTGTAGGGCATGGCTAAGAATGGAAATGATGCGGAGATTGACGAGGGCCTGTATTCCCGACAGCTGTGAGTTTCATCATCTCATTTTGATTCATTTCATTATTCTTCTAATTTAAATAACAGAGGAATGGTCACGTGAGGGCTGCTAAATTTATTGTTCATCTCTCAGGTACGTACTGGGCCATGCAGCTATGAAGCGCATGCAGAACTCCAATGTTCTGATCTCAGGGATGCGAGGATTGGGTGTAGAGATTGCAAAAAATGTAATTCTGGGCGGAGTCAAGACTGTGACCGTCCACGATCAGGGCGTGGCTGAGTGGAGGGACCTTTCATCACAGGTTAGTGATTGGCTAGGACTATATAACTATAACTATAAATGCACAAAGTGTTAAACATAGCAAGTATGGTAAATGTCTTTGACTAAAGCAAAATGATACAACATATGGCACAAAAATATAGCTCGATTTAGGTTTTGACTAAACCAAATGACTACATACAGTTTAAATTTTAACCAACGTATTGTGTTTTATGTTAGTTTTACTTACGTGAGGAAGATATTGGGAAGAACCGCGCAGAGGCCAGCCAGAGTCGACTAGCAGAACTGAACAGCTATGTACCTGTAACCGCCTACACTGGCAATCTCACCAATGACTACTTGACCCAGTTTCAGGTACTGTAGTTATCGAATCCCCCCTAACTACGCACAAAGTAACACACAAATTGCTATGCAATGGTAAATGATTAACTGGGTTTAACTTAATTGACGTATGTTTGATCCGCCAGGTTGTGGTGCTTACCACCTGCAGTCTTGAAGAGCAGATGCGCATTGGGGAGTTCTGCCACAGTAACAACATCAAGTTAATAGTGGCAGACACACGTGGGCTGTTTGGGTAAGACATGCATAATATTTTCATACATAACCTGTATGAATTAGATATTGGCCAGATTATGCAGTCTTTTATGATTTTCATACCTTTATCTAATAGGCAACTCTTTTGTGATTTTGGAGAGGAAATGATTGTGCTGGACACCAATGGAGAGCAGCCTTTGAGCGCTATGATCTCAATGATCACAAAGGTAACATGAGCCAAAAGACTGTGCCAAGGCACACTGAGTCATGGTGGCTTGAAAAAGTTTTTTTAACACCTGGTCATCTAAATCTTTTGCTGTGTTCACGTGTAAAGGACAGTGCTGGTGTGGTCACATGTCTGGATGAAGCACGGCATGGGTTTGAGAGTGGGGACCATGTGACATTCACAGAAGTGCAGGGCATGACGGAGCTAAACAACCATGCTCCAATTGAGATCAAATCACTGGGTGAGTTGTTTGAATTATTATTACTACATAAAGGTAATAGAGCTGTGTATCAGCAAAAATCATACAATACGATACGTATACACGTGTTGCAATGCGAAGTTTTGTGGACTTGCGGTACTATAAAGCGAGGTGATATTGAGGTACTTCCTATTTTAGGAATATAATAGGATATATTTTTAGGAATGCTGTCATTTAGAACACATCACTTTATGCAAAATTTAGTGGGGAAAAAATAGTTGTCTCTATGCAAGTACTTTCTGTCAATGTTTAAGTTCAGAGATAAGAAGAATGCTAACGTGGTTGGGATGTTACAAACGAAACAATTGCTAAGAATCTTGTATGAAAAAAACGCTATTGCATGTTTTGATGTTCGAAACCGTATTGCAAATAAAATATCTTAGCTATAGACATTGTGATGAGATAATCATCTTTAAAAATGTGCACATTTTTTATGACGTTTAGTTTTTTTTGACACTTCATTTATTTAAATATCCTTATTTAACTAAGGCTTATTCCTGGCTTTAGCTAAGCCTTGTCTGTGAAACCAGGCCCAAGTCTTGAAAGCTGTATGTGACTTATGTTTTCTGTCATCAGGTCCTTACACCTTCAGCATCTGTGACACAAGCTCTTTCTCAGACTATGTGAGAGGCGGTATTGTCACACAAGTCAAGATGCCCAAGAAGTTCCCATTTGTAAGTTGATGCCTGACTAATGTGGTGTGACTAATTTTATTTTTAAGTGAATACTTCGTTTAATCCATTTGCTTGTTTCGTCTCCCAGAAATCCCTTACCTCTTCCTTGACTGATCCAGAGTTTCTACTGACTGATTTTGCCAAATTCGATCGTCCAGGCCAGCTGCATTTGGGCTTTCAGGCATTACATGCATTTGAGAAGAAACACGGACGTCAACCAAAGCCCTGGAATCAGGTGAGCACTAGAAACGTTAGGAATTATTTCTGACTGAAAATAGCATCGGTGTATCCCCAAATGCAAAGAAATGTAATATGGTCAGTTGCAAATCTTATGCAGCTAGACTTGTGACTTGGAGAATCAAGCTCGTATTTAACTTTTTATCCCATATTTTCTATCTCTGTGTACTGCAGGCCGATGCGGACGAGCTTGTGACTCTGGCCGAGGAGGTGAATACTGCACAAACTGGATCTGCCAAGCAGGAGCAATTAGACCAGGCAGTTATCAAAAAGCTTTCCTGTGTGGCTGCTGGAGACCTGGCACCTGTCAATGCTTTCATTGGTGGGCTTGCTGCCCAGGAAGTTATGAAGGTAATACAGTGTCCTGTTATTGCATTAACCTTACCTTCAATGAATCTGAAAAGTTGTTACACATGTTCTGTCTCTGCCTTTTATTTATTGCTACTCTCACATGCACAGGCTTGCACTGGGAAGTTTATGCCCATCAATCAGTGGCTGTATTTTGATGCTTTGGAGTGTTTACCTGAAACTGAAGAAGCTGCTCTTACAGAAGAAGAGTGTGCACCTGTGAGTTCCTCTAACACACCTTTAAGAAATACAAACATAACTTCAAGTGCTGTTTCAGTGAAACTACTTTGACACTTTACCCCTCTCAAGATGCTTGAGAGTATGATGTATGGATATATGGGTTATACTATAGGTTTATAGTATGATTTATAGATTTGTTTATTGGTCTTTTTTTTTTATAGAGGAACTGCCGGTATGATGGTCAGATTGCTATCTTTGGTTCCAAGCTCCAAGAGTTGTTAGCCAAACAGCGATATTTTCTGGTAAGGAATTAAAGCTGTTATCAAAATAAGTGATTGTTGCTTTTTGGAGGCCACTTAACATAAAAGCTATAAGTCACATTTACACGGTTTCAGTACTATTGTACAGCCCTTTTAGTTTCTGATGAGTTTTTATTTCCTTTTCTGTGTTCAGGTTGGTGCTGGTGCCATTGGCTGTGAGCTGCTAAAAAACTTTGCTATGATGGGCCTTGCCAGTGGTGGTGGGGAGGTGATAGTGACAGACATGGACACCATAGAGAAGTCAAACCTCAATCGTCAGTTTCTCTTCAGGCCATGGGATGTCTCAGTGAGTGTTGTCTTATGTTATTACAAATAATGTGTGAGTTGATTGCTATTTTGATGGTTATTTGCTTTCAGTAGACATTGATGTCGGTGTTGCTTATTGAGGGATCTACTTTACAAATAAAAACTGGCTTACTACTTGGCGATCTGACTTCAGACAAATTTAGTTTGAAGTCAGAGGAAGAGAGAATTTTTATTAAAGCTATTTTGAACCTGAGATAGCAGGAGTGTGCCGCGGTAGCTGATTGACTCGCGCTGGATTTATAACACAAGACGAAATGACAGAAACGGTATGCAGCGTGATAATCGCTTTGCCTGGCTTATCTTGTTTTTAAAATTTATTGAATCCAAAACTCAATTAAAAACTATTAATTTCTGTGCAATTAATATCTAATTCATAGTACATATAAACTATGACTGCTATGTAGTGTTGGGCGATAAGCCCTATTTTGAGATCGTCAGCCAGTGAGATCGACGATACATGATAGTGTCCATGCAGTGCTAGGTGGTGTTCATGGGGCGCCCATTCAGGTCCGAGCAAGAGTCCCAAGTAGAGGTCTTCTCGGGTCCAAAGAAATGTACCCGACCCGAAATGACCCGAATCACTTCATACCCGAACCCGACGTGCATAAATAAAAAATTTTTAAAGAAAGAGTCCGACCCGAACTAGTGAAAAGTTTTTTTTTTAACCCGACTGGAACCGAATGTAAACGGCACTGACATGTGTGCATTCTGCAGACCCACGCGCAGCAGTCAGACAGAAAGAAACTCCGGTGGCCTTGCAACCAATTTGGCGAGCTGCTCCATTCGTTTTACTTTGTTATCTGACGACGACACCAACGTAACCGCTAAAATGTACATTTATAATTGACTGACATGTTTGTCTCAACGAAAATGAACCTTCCGACAACCACACAATGTCGCAAGTGCTCTTGGCAAACAGATGAGAGGTTTGAAAAGGACATTGACGCACACAGGCGAGAGAGTTCGGGTCTTCTTGGGTCCGTTCAGAAAAAACACATTCATTTTTAAATTACCCGAGACCCGATGCCGCTATTATTGTACCCGACCCGTGTCCGAGGCACATGTGAAACTTTTAGACCCGAACCCGATTGGGTCTCGGGTCGGACCTCGGGTTTTCGGATCTAAGTGGACCCGTGAAGACCTCTAGTCCCAAGATGCGCACATTGAGTCCACATGTGTGCGAGAAGAAAGCCGCATGCTTTACAACCTCTCACGCGTAAAGCGGAGCCCATAAATCCTCTCATGTGAGGAAAAGCATGCAATGCCCATGTTGATGTGAAATTATGATATTATATTTTTGACGGAGGTTGCATTAGAGGCTGTTGCGTCTGAGCTCCCCATATGTTAATATATTTAAAAGTTATGTCCAGATAGCAGAGAGAGCAAGGCATTATTTCCCCCATTAACTTCTTAACACGCACCGGCCCGGCGGCGGTCCCTAGGGGGCGTTTTTACGTGTTTTTGTACTTTGTTTAACATCAAATATTCAATCAACAATCATAAACTTTGCATTATTTGAAAGTTTAAACACTCAAAATTCATGTTCTGAGCTTATTTTTGCAATCAATACACTGGTGTGGATAAGATTAAATAAAATGCAGACGGAATGCATATAAAAAAATTTGTGGGTACTCACATGTCTTGCCATATGGTTCTGATCATCTCTGACAATTCCCAAAAACTTCAACGTACATTGCAACGTAAGGGTCCACTCTTCAAAAAGCATCCCACGTTTTAATCCAAAACAACGAAAAATAGTGATAAATCCAGCAATACCCTCCTTTAATTACATCCGCGCGTCCGCTAAGTATGATCGATCATGTTTATTTTCTATCAAATATCGAGTTTTATCAGTGAAAATCCATCTCTTCCTGCTTCGTTGGACTCTTCCGATAAATATCCCGCCCTATTTTTCTGTTTTGTTCAATCAGATAAGGTTTGACAACTCAAAATGAATCGGGAACACCGATTTGCCCAGACAGATGTCCTTCAACTAACCATAGGCTTTTGACTGGATTACGCCAAAACAAAGCCAGCCAATGCTTAGCCAGCAAAGTTTTGATGGGCAGGGGTAGTAACCAATCATGAAACGATTACAAGGATTCAAATTACGTCAGTAAAGTGTACTTCTGCGCAAATCTACAGAAGCGCATGGAGAGGAATGCCCACGCCCCCTCCCTGCGCGTTTCTTTGTTTGGGTAGCATAGCAGCCGGCTAGGCTCTCCGGAGCCGCTGAGAAACCTCTCAAAGGTTAGATATAACATCTCCATTGTGGATTGTCGACTGCAGAGGACTTGTTTGTGTTGAGAGTGTTTTGGAGAAGTTGATAAAGAGCATGATCGCGGAGCAAAGATACAAGATTGGATATAAACGAAACCGCGTCGTCGACGAGAGATGGACCGGACTATGAGCTCAGCTGCGCTCGCTTGGATAAAGTAAGTGGATTCTTTTGTTCATTAGTTATTTTACGTTACATTTCTAGTTTCTTGTTAGCTGTTTTGATTATAAAGTAACAGTGGAGATGACTAAAATACGAGTTTTACATGGTTTCATTTTCCATGACATGTTATATAAATGAATCATTTTTATAGCTATATGAATCAAATGCACAGAATATACAAACTAAAAACAAGATATGTGGTGGAAAATATGAGTATTACCAGCTGAGAAATATAGGTTATTTGGCAAACATAAGACATTTGTAATTATAAATATATTCATGTAATGTGTGTATGTGTGTATGTATTATGTTCATGTATATTACATCATAGTTTCTCATACAAATAGTTGTATGTCTCTAACTTTTGACTCAAACTAAAATCCTCTCTTGCTTTGTGTGTGTCTGTGTTGTGTTGTGTTGTGTTGTGATGTGATGTGATGTAACAGGTCTTCAGCTGACATCCAGAGGAGGACTGGAATCTGGAGTGCATTCATGAGCGACCACATTCAAAATAGCAAGTATTTTGTTATAATGTGCAAATGTTTTTTCTGAAATAGTTTTTTCTATGTGCTTTGGTGGGCAGAGAAGTTCTGAATTGATATACATCATGTAATATGTAGTCCTGACTCATTTTCTTTTGATAATCATGTCATTTTGTTATCATGTGTATATTTGGAGTTTCCAAGTGCACTTTTTCTGAAAGGACGCCTGGACTTTTTTGAAATAAAAGCTCACAGAAACAACATTTTTTGGAGTATCATTCTCAAATTTGAATCACAGCATGGTCAGACATTCAGTTTACCTATATGGTGTCCCCAGGTGTCTCAGATGACCATTTCATACCTTTTTTGCTAAGTGAATGTTATTTAAAGAAAAACGGAAGTCATTTAATGTATATTTTACCTTGTTTTACTCTGTTTCTTTACTACTCTGAGTTGTTATGACTATTAGGCAACAATATGTCAAGTGTCTAGTTTCAAACAAGACCAGAATTATGAATATAGACCATAGGGTTTAAGAGCTGCAGACGTTTTAGTTTGGAGTTGTCGTTTTTCAGAAAATGCTCAAAAATAGAAGTGCTGGCTAACAGGTTAATTATAGTAACTTAAAGTATTATCATATTGCGTATTAGATTATTTAGAAAGTAATTGCAAATTGCAACTCCAATCGGTCTTGTAAAACATTGCTATTATGACTGCAACAGCAGAATGATTCTTATCATAAATGTTGGTGCTGTTGACTCGTATAACCAAGTGACTCATGATTACTATGTCTATTTACTGAGCAGAAGATGAAGAGCGATACGGCCGCTGCAGCCGTGAAGCAGATGAACCCATCAGTCCGTGTCACAAGCCATCAGAACCGTGTAGGACCTGACACAGAGAAGGTCTATGATGATGAATTCTTTGATACCTTAGACGGCGTGGCAAACGCTCTTGACAACGTCGATGCCCGTAAGTGAAATATCAGAACATCACAGAAGTGTTTAGTCAAGAAGCATCTCTGCACAGCCGGTATGAGTAGATCTTGCATTGCAACCATACAGCCCATGCTTTTTAAACAAATGCAGGTCTGGTTCTGCATGGTATTATAGATACTGTAGCTTTACATTGTAGTAGATGTCTCTTCTGTATGCATAGATCATTGTACAGATCAAGCAGCCAAAATGAAAGATTCAATGACATATTTCCTCCTTTTTTAGGTATGTATATGGACCGGAGATGTGTGTACTACCGTAAGCCATTGCTGGAGTCTGGCACTTTAGGCACTAAGGGGAATGTACAGGTGGTCATTCCCTTCCTGACAGAGTCATACAGCTCCAGTCAGGATCCTCCGGAGAAATCTATTCCTATCTGCACTCTCAAAAACTTCCCTAATGCCATTGAGCACACCCTTCAGGTAACAACCAATATCTTTATGTACTTGTTTCTTTTGAGACATCTCGCCTGTCTGTCATTTTTGTATATTCTTTTCAGATATAAGACCTGTTAGATATTTGTTTTAAACAAAAGTGACTTCACGGTGATGTTGTTTTGCCACATTTCTGTTTCCATGTCTTTGAAAGATGGGAATTTGGTAAGGGTGTGTGTCTAATTCAGTGGTGGGAATTCTCGAACGGTTAACATTGCTTAAACCCTAAGATGGATTAATGAGCTGCTGACCCTTAATGTTTCTCCACCTCCTCCTCCACAGTGGGCGCGTGATGAGTTCGAGGGACTTTTTAAACAGCCTGCTGAAAACGCCCAGCAGTATCTGTCGTAAGTTACCAGCAGCCTAAACAACCCCCAGAACTTTCCAGTTTTAGTTATCAAGCTGTAGGTTAATGTACCGCATCATCATTAAATCTCACCAGAGACCCGAAATTTATGGAGCGCACTCTGAAACTGCCTGGGGCTCAGCCTCTGGAGGTACTGGAGGCCGTCTATAAAAGCCTGGTGACAGATAAGCCACGAAGCTGGGAGGACTGCGTGGCCTGGGCCCGCAACCACTGGCAGTGTCAATACAACAACAACATCCGTCAGCTACTGCACAACTTCCCCCCGGAACAGGTAAGGGTTACATGTATTGCTCTTTATGCGATTACTCATTGGACTTGACCTTAAACTTATGTTAGTTTGTCATAAGAGAAATGGTGTTTTGCTTTTCTTGTAGAGAATAGGATCTTTATTAACCCTTAAAGGGATAGTTTATCCCAAAATAAAAATTTGCGCATATTTTACTCCGCTTTCAAAGGATTAGTCCATTTTCTTAAAAAAAAATCCAGATAATTTACTCACCACCATGTCATCCAAAATGTTGATGTTTTTCTTTGTTTATTTGATAAGAAATTGTGTTTTTTGAGGAAAACATTCCAGGATTTTTCTAATTTTATTGGACTTTAATGGACCCCAACACTTAACAGTTTTAATGCAGTTTAAAATATCAGTTTCAAAGGACTTTAAACGATCTCAAACAAGGCATAAGGGTCTTATCTAGCGAAAGGATTGTCATTTTTGGCAAGAAAAATAAAGAAATGCTCTTTCAAATCACAAATTCTCCTCTTTCTCCGGTCTTGTGACATGTCAGCGCGACCTCATGTAGTACGTCATCACGTCAAGAGGTCACGGATGACGTATCGAAACTACGCCCCGGTGTTTACAAGTGTGGAGAAAGAGGACCGTTTTGATGTCATTGTATGTCGTATGATACTAATTAATGTCTTTGTGTCAGTTTATTGTTTAAAAAGGTCCGCAAATGTGCGTTTCATATATGTAACACGTGACCTTTCTACGTCATTACGCAATTACGTGAGGTCACAGGAGAAGTTGTTGTTAAAAGTGCATATTTTTTATTTTTCTTGCCAAAAATGACAATCGTTTTGAAAGATAAGACCCTTATGCCTCGTTTGGGATCGTTTAGAGTCCTTTGAAACTGAAATTTTAAACTGCATTAAAACTGTTAAGTGTTGGGATCCATTAAAGTCCATTAAAAATGAGAAAAATCCTGGAATTCTTTTTCTCAAAACCCATAATTTCTTCTAGACTGAAAAAAAACATCAACATTTTGGATGACATGGTGGTGAGTAAATTATCTGGATTGTTTTTAAGAAAATGGACTAATCCTTTAAGCCATATTAGGTGTGTATGACTTTCTTTCAGCCAAACACAGAATCTTCGTTATCAATTAATGTTCTGGTTCTTTTCAGCTTTATAATGCAATTGTATAGTACCCCAATGGAAAGAAATGCACCCATCAAAAACTTAAGATACATAAGTTTATTAAATTTCATTATTTCTTCACAGCTTACGAGCTCTGGGGCACCGTTCTGGTCTGGTCCAAAAAGATGTCCTCATGCTTTAGAGTTCAGCACTGACAATGTAAGTTTTCACTCGACTCTCTTTATTATTAATGCAAAATGCAAACTGGATGTGAATTTTAAATATGTGATTGATTTACAGGATCTTCACATGGACTATGTTTTGGCAGCGGCTAACTTGTATGCAAAGACTTATGGCCTGGAAGGCTCCACAGACCGGGTAGCTCTTGCCAAGCTGCTGCAGCAAATCAAAGTGCCTGAATTCACCCCAAGGTCAGGAGTCAAAATCCATGTTTCTGATCAGGAGCTGCAGAGTGCCCATGCATCTGTTGGTAAGTGGAGAACAATTTAATATTGAACAATTGCTGAGTTGGTTAGTTTGTTAGTTTCTTCTGCTGAGCACTGCAAGTTTTGACTCCTCGCATCGCTCATTGCAGTTATTGATGTTTTTTGCTTAATGCATCTTGTTGATAATCCCAAATGGTTTATTTCTAGATGACTCCAGACTTGAAGAACTAAAGACGATATTGCCTTCCCCAGAAAAGACTTCTCAGTTCAAACTCTGTGCTATTGAATTTGAAAAGGTACCACTTGTAGCCCTAGTTTACAAGCCTGTAGAGCTTTCTTGAACTTTGTAGTTATAATGCCAATCATTTTCTTGCTCAGGACGATGACACAAACTTCCACATGGACTTCATTGTAGCGGCTTCCAATCTGAGAGCGGAGAACTACGACATTCCTCCTGCAGATAAACACAAGGTGCGAGTCCGTGAAAATGTTTGTTTTGACTGCATTACAGTTAAATTCCCACCATTGCAGATCTTGATTTTACTTTCCTAATTTCAGAGTAAACTCATTGCTGGAAAAATCATTCCGGCCATCGCCACGACAACAGCCGCCGTTGTGGGTCTCGTCTGTCTAGAGCTGCTGAAAATCGTTCAGGGCCACAAGAAGGTTGAATCGTACAAGAATGGCTTCATGAACCTTGCTCTGCCTTTCTTCGCTTTCTCTGAGCCCATAGCTGCCCCTAAGCACAAGGTACAGAGAGACATTTAATATGGTGGCCACTGCAGCAATATTTGCAGAATTATTTTAACCTTACATTTTTTTTTTTTTTTTTGCAGTACTACGAGATTGATTGGACACTTTGGGACCGTTTTGAAGTGAAAGGAATACAACCCAATGGAGAAGAAATGACACTGCGACAGTTCTTGGATTATTTCAAGGTAAGTTATGTTCGATGCTCATTGGCTTTGGTCATACTGCAGCCAAATATAGTTAAAGTCAAAATTTTGTCATTTACTCACCCTCAAGTTGTTACAAGCCTGTATACATTCCTTCTTTTCTGCTGAACATAAAGGAAGATATTTTAAGCAGCGTTTGCAACCAAAGCACCATTGACTTCCATAGACCTTTTGCGAGTAGACATCAGTTACGTCAATGTAAGCTGCGCGTGCAATGTGGCGGCGGAAAAACTGTGGAAATAAATTATACACGAGTTAAACTTCAAACTCACTTCAAAATACAGCAATGGAAAAAAAAAGATGGCCTTAATTTTTATAGAATACCGTCATCAAAGACAAACAAAGTTGTTTATGGTGCAATTAGTTTTTAAACAGACAGAATGGAGTGAAGAAATCCTCAATCAAATGATTAGAATAGAAAATAATTAGAGAAGATGTTAATTTATTTAGAAAGATTAAAGCTTTGAGTTTTACTGAAAAAGCAATAATATCACCATTTATTAAACATTTCATAATTTTTCTGTTTTGTATAATTTTTTTACCTTATATCTTCCTATTTGTTCTAATATTGTTGTTTACTAATTAATAAATGTATAAATATAGCACACACACATGATGTAGTGTGTTATTAATATATAAACAGGCCTACGCATGTTAATTTGTATGTAAACATAATAGTTTAATTGTTTTAGAACAAACATGTAAGAGATGCTTCGATGCTGCCACGCCCCATGTCACGTCCGGTCGGACTGGAAACAGAACACCAAAACAACTTCTAAATGTTCGAAAAATTACAAGAACAACCACACATAGCTAATTATCATATATACTATAATCAAATTCTTTAGTTATATTTAACTTTTAATATATGATAAGTTAAGTACTAACTTTTCTATATCTATGAATTTATTAAGTACTTACTCTGAGAAGTTAAGGACATCTACGAGTTACCCCAAAAGCTAATACATGAATGGCAAAAACACAACTGTTACAACACTGCTTATTCAATGTACAATAAACAGATAATAATAATAATGTTACTATATTCTGAACAAAAATCTCATTCAAAATAGTCTTGTATCGTGATGCACGTCATACCGTGGCCTTGTATCGGGAAACGTATTGTGAAATTGTTGGCGATACACAGCCCTAATTCATAACACTCTAAATTCACTACTGTAAGAACTTGTTAATGAGCGAATTCATGTGCGTGCACCCATGTAGTAAATTATTTTATGTGAGAAGTGTGCGTATAAATAGGAAAGACATACGCAATAAAAAAATATCTTGTAGCACAAACCAAGTCCTGTAGGCCGCCATTGTTGTTATGGTTGTCAAGTACTTGCGCATACCTGTCAACTGATTGGGTAATACTCATTATTTACGTTCTTGCACACAAAAACGACAACAGCGTCATTTCCTAAAATTTTTGTTTTTGGGACCCCAAAACATGTAAAACGTTTCTAAAACGTTGTTGGTTGAAAACGTTGAGTGTTGAGTAAACGGCCTCCAATCTGTTCTCTTCTCCTTTCAGAATGAACACAAACTGGAGATCACTATGCTGTCTCAGGGAGTTTCCATGCTTTACTCGTTCTTCATGCCTGCAGCGAAGCTAAAGGAAAGACTGGAGCTGCCGTAAGTCTTTCATTTTTATCTTTTGCAATCAAAACGTACAGAATTGATGAGATCTGCCATGAAATGTACAGCTGGATATTTGTAGTAGTAACATTACTTCTGTTGTTGTTTATAGGATGACTGAGATCGTGACCAAGGTGTCCAAGAAGAAACTGGGAAAGCATGTTAAAGCACTAGTTTTTGAGCTCTGCTGCAATGACGACACAGAAGAGGATGTAGAGGTGCCCTATGTCAGATACACCATTCGCTGATAAGGTTCTTGGGGTCGGGAGGGACAGGCTGGAGGAGCGAGAGGGGGCTCACTGGGAATTAAAAGCAAAACGGAAAGCATCTGTATGTTTGGAGAACCCAAAGAAAAATCAACAGAGGGGTGATGGTATTTTTTTAATCAATCAGTTACTGGATAATACAAGTATTATATTTCAAAACACCCCTCTTTCCTATTGATGGAGCTCTCTAGGGTCTGGTTCAATCTTAGGCTGGATAACTTTAGGAATAAACAATACATATTGATGGGGAGCATGTGAACTTTTGACTAACTTATTTAAACTGGTCATTCTAACACACAGCTTCAGTGAATGAATATATCTCTAAACTGATTATCAGTCATCTTTTACACACTTCCTGCCCTCATGATACACTTTGTGGGCACCATCTTGCTTTGTTATCAATAAAATATTGACAGACACGTACAGTAAACGTAAAGTTCATTGCTTTTTTCCCAAAACACTGCCTTGGCTTGATGTCACCTGCTGATGGGTTTTGTTCAAATTAAAACCTTTTCTTGGCCGAGGTCTTAAAGTGAGTTGGTCTGTTTATTAAACTCCTCCTCTCCCAGTGGGGATATCCCTTTGCCTCTCTGGTGTCTGTTTGGGTTGAGGTTCAGGAACTTGCACATAGTTTTTTTTTATTTTATTTTTTATGTTTTGGCAGACTTCTGGTGTACACCTTGTAGAACATACATACACTCTGTATTCTTTCTACTTTGTTAAACTCCGAAAAAAAAAAAACATTACAGTAAAAGTGGTTTTATTCTGTAATGGGAGCACTTAGTGTGTTAGTGAATAAAGTTGAAAACGTTTTCTTGCTTTTATTGTCTTTTCTTTGCTACCATTGTTTTTAAAATGTATTGATGAAGATAATAAAATCTGCAGCTAAACAAACTGGTCATCAGTAATATTTCAGTGCTAAGATGTTTAAGAGCATTCGTCTTAAAGGGATAGTTCACCTTAAAATTATGTCTTTATTTACTCGCCCTAATGTTGTATGAGTTTATTTATTTTGTTGAACGGAAATGAATATGTTTTGATAAATGATGGGAACCACACAGTTGACGATAGTACCCATTGACTTCCTTAGTATTTGTTTTTCTACTATAGAGGTCAATGGGTCAACTAGGTCTGTCACGATTATGAAATTCGGCTGACGGTTAATTGCCTATTTTAGGACTTTGCAGATTATGACGATTAATTGTCCTTTTTATGGCTTTGACATTTAATTCTCATAAATTTTTTGTTTGTTCATGAAATAATTTTCACACATTGTTGTGATTATTAAAATTTAGCAGTAAATCAGTAAATGGTAAAACACACAAGTTACCAAATATTTAAAAGTAATTATTTAATGCATATATCTTTGCTGTAAAAAAATGTATTCCTTCCAGATCCTTAAGAATAGCATCCTTCACTTCCCTAAATTTGGAATTACTGTTTTGGAAATGTATGTTTTACCTGACATTTCATACTATTAATTGAAGTTTTGCAGTATTTCTCTAAATGCTGATTTTTCCACTGTATTGAATGGCTTTGCAATGTATCGCGTTACAGTTAAGGAGCGCCATCTGATACGGTCTCATTTATATAGGCGTTGCAACTCCCCCTTGTGTTTTTGAAAGAGATGTGCAATCATTGCGGTGATCTGAAATCATCGCGATGAGACAATTATTTAATCATTGTGACAGCCCTACCATCAACATTTATGAAAATGTGAGAAATGATGACCGCATTTTCATTTTTAGGAGAACTTATCCTTTTAAGCTACATGTGATGTTGACGTGACAAACACTTTAAATACAGAATGTTACTGCTTTGGAGACATATATTACAATAAACCACCAATGTAAGGTCTGTTGAGTCCTGATATATTACAAAACTTACTTTTAGGAAGTTTTATTGACGATGTTTTTGCAATGAAAAACTTGAATCAGAAATAATATAAAGCCATAATTAATTTTCTGGACCAGCCTGTTAAATATAAACTGCAGAGTTTTGGACAATTTGTGAAAAAATTATATTTCTTTTCATATTTCAAAACCTTTCAGTAGTAATATTAATAATACAGTAACCATAATTTATGAATTTGTGACAAGAGTATGCAGCAAACCAACACAAACCTCAGTTTTTGATAATTTTATGTATTTAAAATAATACTATATTGCATTTTTTATTTATTACAAATAAATGTAAACTGCTATTAAAAATTATATTAAAATGTTAAAGTGTCTTCTTTAAAACAAGACTAAAATTAGGCTTCTAGACCAAAAAAGTGTCAAAGTTATATAACTTTGAAGGTGTACATCACCTTTTCCTCACCCCCATTCAAAAAGGTCTGCACCAGTTAAAGGGTTAAATTAAATCCATTTCAGCCGGTCTGTCTGTTCACACTGTACCACATCTAACTTGTGCAAATGGTGTAGAGATGCACAAATTTGACATTTTTCCACTGATAACGAATTATTCAAAAAATTCTAACATTTACTGAATATTATTTATTCATATAATAACTATTAATATTGCACATTAAAGGTGCAGTGTGTAAATTTTAGAAGGATCTTTAGACAGCAATGCAATATAATATAGATAACTGTGTTTTGAGTGTTGTATAAAGACCTTACAAAATAAACTGTATTGTTTTTATTACCTTAGAGTAAGATGTTTTTATCTACACATACCGCGGGTCCCCTTACATGGAAGCTGCCATTTTGTGCCTTCATGTTTCTACAGTAGCCCCAAACGGACGAACTTTTCTATAGAGCGCGTTTGTCACTTAGTTGTCTCAAACGATGACATGTTTGACCTGTGATGGCTGCCATAGCTTCTCTATGTGCTTCAAAATGGAGAGGTGCAACACGCAACCTCACCACTAAAATCTACACACTGCACCTTTAACTTGCACATTTTCTTTACACACAGTTCAAATTCGATGCATTTTCCTGTTCTCGTTTGATTGACAGGATATATCGGCCATGACTATCAGCTGTTTTTAAACTTTTGGCTGATAATTACTAGTGATAATTGGGTGAAAATTACTTTTGCCGGCTGATATATAAGTCAGCATCTGCTAGTATCTGCTTTTTTGATTTTCATCTGTAAAGCGTGATGTTGTTACTACAGTGCTTTTGATGTATTTTTACATCACACAATACACTTCAGGCTTCTAAGATTTTATTTGTGCTGTAATACAAGCCACATGTATGGAGCATCTTTCACCTGTCATGTCACTGACCCAAACGCAATCAGGTGAGCCATAAACTGTGTTCTTCACAGAAATGGGACAGAAGATCTGGTTAACCGTCCTTTCCCTTTCAGTCATGATGTTATGTACCGGATGAGAGGATTACAGAGAAGTCATTTGTGGAGATCTCTACTGTTAACAGAGGTGGTTAAGCTTCGTTCAGCCTGACAACAGGAAGCGCAGTTTTTTTTTCTGCACAGGATGTGGTTTCAGACATGCGAGTGTAAGAGGAAGAGGGGAGGGTTATGAGAGGCTGCTCATCAGTTTTTTGTCTTGCTTTCTTGCTCTTTTAAAAGTTGTAACAGGTGTTTCTAAGATTTATGTTCTGATTTTGAATATTATTGTCTTTTATTTGCTTGAGTTTTTCAATAAGCGTGTTTGAAGATGCTATGATAGAGGTAAAGATGGATCCTGAAGACACGGAGTTTGATTCACAAATTTCCTGGTATGACTTTTTTTGTACAAACTTGAAGACATTTCTGTGAATTGATGCCAGCATATATACTTGTATTATTCTAAAGTCTTATTACTTACAATTAAACTTTATAAATATACGATAATAATTTTGAATTGATTGATTTAAGTTGATGTATGCTGAAGTGAGTTATTGTATTCATCTATATTAATTCCATTTGATATGGTTTCCTGTCAGGTCTCCTGTACCTAGAGAAAGACTCCTCACCTGTGCCAACCTTCCAGATATCGCAGGGGTAATATTTCTCATTCCTAAATCTTATATAACTCATTCAAATGGATTGATCTTGTTAAATCCTGTACTTTTGAGAGACGCCAATGTGTTTATCTGTTTATTTTCTGAGCAGAAGAAAAGAAAGCAAGACCCAATTGATGCTGAGAACTCGTCTCGAATCTTGGAGGACTGTGTAAGTTGTTATATGTCAAACTTTAATGTGTAACTAGTATGCTGTAAAAGGCCTTGTAGGATACTGTATTCTTCAAAATGTTATTTTTCTAGTGTTTGTTTAAAAAGACCAGCTGGTATAGGTGGTCAGCCTGTCACTTTTCATTAAAATATATGATCTGTAAAAGAAACTTAAGGCCAGGTGACTCCATAACAATCTGTAGCTTTCATTGTTTGTTGAATAGCATGTCTATAATGTTAAAGTGAGCGTTCAAAAGTAAAGATATGGATGTTAATAGAGTTGACAGATGGTTACAGCGATGATGTGAAAGAATTAAGCATGTTGTGCTTAGATGTGAGTAAAAAGCTGACATTTTACAACTCTGTTTCCTGTATCAATCCGGAAAGAAGTCTTAAATGCGTACAAACTCTCACAGAGCACATCAACTCTGTCCCATTAACTGATATTGGGTCACCTGCCGTTGCCTCATCTCATTTGTTCACATTTTGTTATTCGATAGTTTCCTATTTTCTTTTGCTTCACATCTCAAGTCATGTGTTGTGAAAATAGAGGAATATAAATGGATAAAATTATTATTTTGTTCTACTAGTGCCCAGCATTTTATATAACCTAAATATTTTTATTTCTTTTCACATTGAGTGTCATATATCTCAAACATGCTGACAAGATTTTATTTCTTTGGTAAATGCTACTGTATCAGGTGAAGTACACATTTTGGTTAATTTAAAAAAGTTACAAATTAAAACAGGATATAATTGAAAACAATGCCCAATGTTATTGCATTTAAAACAGAAATGCAGTTTTTAAACGGATTCTAATATTTTCACTGTTATTTAAATGTACTGACTCATTTGTGACCCCGACCACAAAACAGTCATAAGGGTCAATTTTTATACATAACCTAAAAGCTGAAAAACATGCTTTCCATTGATGTATTTGTTTGGCCGAGATACAACAAGAGGGTGCAAAAAAATCTATATATTAAGAAAATCGTCTTTAAAGTTGTTCAAATGAAGTCCTTATCACTGCATGTACGCACAAAAATGACGGTTTTGATGTATTTACTGAAGGAAATGTCATCATGTTACATGATCTTTACTTTATATCCTAATAATTTTTGAAAAAGGGATCATTTTAACCCATGCAATGTATTTTTGGCTATTGGTATAAATATAACCATGCGACTTAAGACTGGTTTTGTGGTCCAGGGTCACATTTGTTCTGATATTGAACCTCTCAGTCTCATTGGATGTGGTTATGTGTTGATTTCTGTGCTATTATGCACGTCTCTCTTACAGGAAGATGACGATTTTCCCATCAGTGATCACATAGAGGATTCAGAGGTATAGACAACGTATTTCTATTTATTTCTTGCCATTACAACTTCTGCTTAAAGAGCTGTTTAAATCCAATAAACTTGATATTATCCAAAACCTTGTAATGATAGACTATTGCTCGGATTGTATTTTTCATTCAAACCATGATTTTTCCATTTCATCTATTCTATGTGAAATTGAAAGTCTGAATGGCAGTCTTAAGCTGACAGTTAATTTTCTCAGTTTCAGTAGATATCTTTGTGATGGAAGGAAGCTAAATATATGCACTCTAAAAATGCTGGGTTATTTGGGGTCAAACATGGACAAACCCAACCCAGCAATGTATAACTGAAACAAAGATGAAATTTTATTAATGACCCTCATTCTCTGCTGTTGGTCATTAGGGTCCCTGTAACAAAAGAGTCAAACCAGTTGACAAAAGTTCTTCGGTTACTGGCATCATAACACCAGTAAAAACCCCTGCACTGAAGCGCTTGGGTCAGTCCATACAGGTGAGTTAAGCACATTCAATTCAATTCAATTTTATTTATATAGTGCTTTTCACAATTGTTAATTGTTGCAAAGCAGCTTTACATGAGTAGATGTAGAGGAGAACACTGAAAATCAATAGATAGTATAAGAAGTAGAAAATAGCGGCTAAGGATAAACCGTACAAGCAAGCGTATTAATAATGTAACATATACCCTCTTCATGCTATTAGCAAATACAGTGGTCCAAAGTGGCCACACCACTGGGCAAAAGTGACAGACTAGGAAAATGTGTACAATAGTTGCATTTATAGTTCGTCCTCAGGTTAGATAAAACTTTCAAAATATAAGGTGTATGGTACAAAATGTACAAAACACTAAACTTTCAAAGTATTTGTTGGTCAAAATTATTTGGCAAAAAGTCAAACCACAGCATATTAGCAAAGATGCATAGAAAAACAAAAAGCTCACAGGTGTTAAAGCATACATTGACTGTAGTATCTGTTATTAATATTTGGTAATTCCTCTATTGTGGTCATATATTGTAGTCATTATCCTAAGTTGTGTCTTGTTGTGTAAACATTTTGCCAAGCATCCTTAAATTCTTTTTAAAGCTGAGCTTCAGTTTACACTTAAAAACACACAAGTGCAACATGTACACAAAATATGTAATGGATTTAAAATAAAACATTTTGCAAAAGGCTAGATGGGAATTGTTTAAAGTTGGAGATGACTTTTGGCCATAACTGTATGTACAGATCAAGTACTAAAGGAAAAATGTTTAAAAAATATTAAATCAGCTTTTTTGCTAGGAAAGGATCACAGAAAAGAAAGAAAAACTGTCAAATGTTTAAGTTCTGTTAACAACTATAAGCTATAAGAAGTTGTTAATGCAAAAGTGTTTTGCTGCCACATTTAATGTATGGTGTTGCTCTGCATGTTCTGGGGTGTTAAAAACTTTGTGTATTACAACTAGGTGTGTTACTATGAGGTTAAGTGTGTCGCTAGTTGGTTTCTTACTTGCCCAGATCAAAAGATCCCACCCCAAATAGGATTTCTCCTTTAATGTGAGTCTATGGGATGTAGATACTGTATCATCTTCCAGCTGTAATCTGCAAGCTTGCAAAGTATTTAAGATAAACCCTGAGTATTACTATGCAATTGACTTTTTAATATCTTCAGTATTGTTTGTTTTTTTAACCTTCTATCCCCATCTCCAGCGATCCATCAGTTTTCGGACAGAGGCTCGGCCTTTACCACCAATGCCAATAAGAACGCGTCAGAAGGCTTCGTCATATCCGCGACGGCGGAGCAGCCAGCTATGGAGCGATACGGTGGATAGTATGAGCCAGGAGCTCAGTACCAAAGAGATCAAACGACAGGAGGTGAACTTTTAACTCACATGCTGTGAAGATTATTTTTTAGTTTGTTGTTAATCGTAAAAGCGATTTAATTATTTTAAAGCACAGAATGTTTTGAAGTGTTTCATTTAAAATCACCTTTTTTAAAGAGCTTTCGGCTCCCCAGCTCTGTCTTCACTACCTTAGTTGTGAAACAGGAAGTGAGCTGGCATATGAGGCCATGTTCTCTATTTCAGTCTCTGAATTTCCTCCTTACCTCTACCACATTATACAAGCTGTATAGCGAGTGTGTCGAGAGAGGTAGCAATGCAAAAACATTTGTTTGAGATACCTGACAAACCTAATGCGATAAAGCTGTTATTTACGTTTCTGGAGATCTGAAAATGATAGATGGCTTATTCTGATATTAATATTTTGTTCACATCTGTGCATATCCAAACAAATTTCTCTCTGGGCGAAATTAGAAGTTGTGTTCCTGTATTAGCTGCGCAAAAGGTTGTGGGTTAAATTCCCAGGGAACACACAGACAGTGGTAATAACATTTCAATAGCCTGAAGTCGATTTGGATAAAAGTGTCTACCAATTTCATAATTTCCAATTTCATGTTTATTTTAGATAAGGCAAGTTTAAAGTGAGCGATTTTTTACTTAGCATTTAAGAACATTTTAAAGGTGCTGTGTGTAGATTTTAGCAACATCTAGAGGTAAGACTGTGAATTGCAACCAACGGCTCAGTCCACAGCTCCTCTCTTTCAAAACGCATAGAGAAGCAACGGTAGTCGCCACAGGACAAACATGACATCATCGGTGACAGTGTAGTGACGAAAAGCGCTCTATAGAGCAATTTGTCCATTTAGGGTTACTAGGGGTGTAACGGTTCTTGGTAAAGAATCAAACCGTGCGGTTATCTTGGCACGGTGGTGCATCACGTTTGATTCGACCACGCATCTTGTAACATAGTTCTGTAAATAAATCAACGCACACAATCGCTAATGCATGGTTTTGAATATGCTCTGTGTGTGTTTACATGAGAGTACCTGTCCAATCAAATCATAGTATGCAAATCTGTTGCCAACCTCACCGTTTCTCCTCACACGTTGGTATGTGTGTGTGTTGCGGGATCGTTCAGTATGGCAGGCAAAGGAGAAAAGTTGCTAATAGAGCCATCGCCAGCTTCATTTAAGTCTGCTGTCTGGGAACATTTTGGGTTTTTAATACGCGTCATCGATGGTCAAAAAAACGTGTGTGTAAAATTTGCACAGCGCGAGTGCCGTATGCTCAAGGCAATACATCTAATATTACGAGTCACTTGCGCCGTCATCACCAGGGTGTTGTTAATAGCATGCGATCGCAGGTGAGACCAAAACATCACACATTTCCTTCTGTGTTTAAAGGGGACATATCATGAAAATCTGACTTTTTCGATGTTTAAAGGGGACAGAGAATGAAAATACGTTTTTAGCTTGTCTTAGTTGAATAACGGTAGTCTACCCGCATTCACGAACATACGAAAAGTATCTCTGTTTCATAGAAATTCCTCCTTTAGACATGTGCGCCAGAAAATGGCCCAATCTGAACAATGGATACATGTTACGTAAAATGCATCTCAGCCCCCCCCCCCTTGCCGCACTCTCATTCAATTCCCTCCCCTTCAAATTTATTTGCATACATCCGGCCTCTCGCCTCCAACGGCAAGTAAATTGCAGCAGTGTTCGCGAAGTTTAAGGCGAAATGTCGAGTAACGTTCTGAGGGGTGCTCTTCTATCTGTACAATTTTGGACTGTCCGTGTTCTGAAGACTGCGAAGTTTACATTAGGGACTTTAAGCAACAGCTGGGAATGGAACGGCTATGGCGACCGGAAGTATGCTGTCACACGGCCGTAGCCAAGAATGTAAAAATCACTAAGCAACCGTAAACAGGACAGCACAACGTGGCATAATTTCATTTATTGAGATACAAAAAAATCTTTGACAATCTTTTCTCAGAAGAGGAGTTTTTACTATTGTATGATGTAAATAAGTCTAAAAACCTAGATTTAAGCAATACTTGAAAATGTTGAATACTTAAAAATCACTCAAATTTGCTTAAATTTAAAACATTTTAACACATATTATATAAAAGACTTGTGGTACAATCATAAACTGATGCAATAACAATGTCATATGCCATAAAACATAACATTTATTTACGTAATCTCTCACGTTGTAGCGACTACGGCAAATCAGCTGTTCTCCCGTAGTAGACCGTTACAGTAGAACGTCGCAAAGTAGAAGTTAAACTCGCGCATGTGCAATACAACGCCAGAATGCCGCTGACTTTCAACCAGAGGCTTTTGCTTAAAGTCCCTAATCTTTTGAGTGGCAGCAAAGGCAGCCAATCAGCATCAAGTGCTTGCATTTCATAATGAGGTTGCCAGTTAACCCCGAAGGACGCCAAATAGATGCAAAACCAAGCGTTTAAAATCCCCCACCCTAATATAGCTTTCTAAGAGAGGTTTTTAGGAAGCTTCCAAGGCAGACCCAACCAAAATTTTGTTGTCTACATGTCGCATCACAGAACAAGGATAAATACCCCTTTCAATCAGTATGTCACCTTTTAAGTGTTATAATTGTGTCTCCAATGCTTCTATCACCCTAGAAAATGTGAAAAAGATCAACCCAGTAACTTAGTTTTGGTAAACTATTCTCAAATAGGTAATTGAAAATTGGCTCCCCTTGGGGGTAATACTGCCCTTAATCTGCACTATCCAACCACCGCACTGCAATTTAGTGCAGAGATCAGATCATTTGCATTTTAAAGGAAACACCCAAACACATTTTTGCTCACACCAAACAAAGTGGCAATTTTAACATGCTATAATAAATTATCTAAAACTTCACATACTTATTCTGGGGTTTTCACCAAAGATTTATTTGACATCGTAAAAAGCTTTGTGAAATCTCCCCCTGTAAATGTTAACAAGATAGAAACTGTATAGAAACTTAAATATATAAAGTAACCCAGTGTTCTAAGCTATTTAAGGTATTTTTTCAATAATGCAAGTACTCTTAAGTGAAAATGTTAATGTTGGCGAGGTTAAAAACTAAAGGTTTTTGTAAAGAAGCATGTTGTGACCAAAGTGTTAGGTGTTTGTAAAATCGTGACACATACCAAACCGTGAGTAACTGCACCTCTAAGGGTTACTGTAGAAACATGGCGACACTTCTATGTACAACTGACGGTGTATGTAGATAAAACACCTTATTCTAAGGTAATAAAAACAATACAGTTCATTATTTAAGGTCTTTTTACACCACTGATAATATAGTTCTCTATCCTATATTGCATTTCGGTCAAGAAATCCTCCTAAAAGTTACACATTCTTGCAACATCTTGAACTATCTTTCATTGCATTCTTGTGTGAGCACATGAATGTTAATTCCTTAAATGATTGTTACTGTTATTACTATAAATGTGTCATGATGAATGTTAAGAGCTTCTGCAGAATTTCCAGAGAACAAAATCAGGAAAAGAATGTGTAAGTGTAAATATCTGACCTTGCCCACTAATATATTAAATCATCCTACATAATGTAAAGAACATTCTGGAAAATATCTATCTTTATATTGATTGAGGAAGACCATCTTTTACTCCTAATCTAATTCATAGATTATGAAACTTGAATCTTGATTTCACAGACAGGGTCACATGTGCTACATATGTACAGGAATATCGAATAGCTTTGGAGTATGAAAACCACACTAACGTGTTAACCACAGTGTTACCTTTAATCTGACAAAAATTTGCACCTAAATACAACCAGTGATCGATGTCTTTGAGGTAAAACTTTACCTTCATTTACTTAACTCTTATTTTCTCATCTGTAGGTCATTTATGAGTTGACTCAGGGAGAGAAGCAGCTCATTGAAGATCTTAGTTTGGTGAAAAAGGTTTGTGCAGTAGTCAGTAACAAACTTGTTAGTTTATATGCGTAAGATTTTAATTCAGACTATTTTGACTTACAGGTGTACTATGAACCAATGTTGAAATTAGACATTATGACAGAAAGTGAACTGGGACAGATTTTTGGAACCCTTGATTCTTTAATACCCCTTCATGAAGGTAATTATCATTTGGCTAACAGATGTTATTTTTTATACATTATAAAATAAAGTTGCTACAAAAGTTTCTTAAAAGCAATGCCATTTAAGAACCATTTTTCATTTATTCAAAATATTTTTTTTTTTTTATAATTTACAAAGCGTTCCAAATTATTATACACATGCCATTTTTGTTGATTTTTTCAGTACAGTCAGTAAGTTTACTAATTGTTTTTACCCTTAACAGTTATATGACAGCGTGGATGTTATTATATTTAAATGAAATAAAAATGTCAAAAGATACTTTAATACCTTAAGAAATACGCAAAATATGCTGTTTCAAAATAAATTGTTATAGGAAATCTTATAATAGTTCAATAATTTCTGTTTAGGTCCACCAAATATAAATTGTTACAGGAAATAATTTGCTTTTTTAAGAAAATGTATACTTTTTTTGTCCTTTTTATACCCATATTGTGTGAGAACTACAACTTACTTAATAATTTGGAAAATATTGAAGTATCTTTTGACTGTCATGTAACTGTCAAGGGTAAAATGAAATTTGTTAACTCACTGAGAGTGGTGGTAAGTAACAAAGTCTCTGTACTTTACTCGAGTATGTTTTATTTGCATCTACTTTTACTGTTACTCCACTACAATATTAAAGACAAAGTTTACGTTTTACTCCGATACATTTCCCAATGCCCGCTCCAAGTATTTATTACACTGGCTTTCCAAACCAATGAAAAACTGGGTTTTCTTAAAAAAAAAAAGAACTCGCGTGAGCTCTTTGCCAGCATATGCTCAGCAGTCAGTTCGGCGCGCATAGCGAAGTGGAAGATGACCACAGAAACGGGTGAAGGTTCAGCTCTCGCTACCGTTCCCCCAACTTCTATATTGTGATCTTTGTTTCACATAAATCAAAATGCTTCTTTTAACATCATATTCTCCTCATATAGATGTTAAAATCGATCGAAAACCACTAAAATATGTATATATATTTGTTCTCTCATATTTAAGTTACTAAATGATTAAAGAAAGAAAGGAAATCTGTAAAATAATGTTAATTGTAATATTTACGTTTTACTTTCAGTACTTAAGTACGTTTTAAATTGGATACTTTTGTACTTTTACTCAAGTGATGTTTGCTTGGTGGACTTTCTATTTTTACTGGGGTCATTTTTATTTCGGTGTAAATACTTTCACTTGAGTATAACTTTTGAGTACTTTTACCACCCCTGCTTACTGACTGTTCTTTAAAAAAAAAAAAAATGGCACATGCATCACAATTTGGAACGCGGTGTAAAGAACCTTTTTATAAACAGAAAGTTTCTTTAAGGTTCTGTTAAAATGTAACTATCTCATGGCATCACTGTGAAGAACCTTTTGTAGCACCTCAATATGTAGCTCCTTTATTTTAAATTGTGCTGAGGTATTGACCTATTGAACATTTGCTTGTACATTCAGATCTTTTAGCTCGTCTTGAAGGTCTCCGCGGAGCAGAGAAGACCGTGCAGGAGGTCGGCCCGACCATGATGGATTGGGTCAGTGTTAAAAAAAGTCAAGATAACAGTGACCATAAATACATTTCACAACACTCATTTTATGGTCTTTTAAGAACACTTTTACTTTTATTATTATAATTAATATAAGTCGTTTTCTCTTTGCCTCTTCATAGTTTCCCTGTTTGGAGGCGTACATCACATATTGCTGTAACCAGGTTGGTGCAAAAGCTCTGCTGGACCAGAAGAAGCAGGACCGTCGGGTGGAGCAGTTCCTTCGGCTGTGTCAGGAGTCGTCTTTTAGCAGAAAGCTGGACCTTTGGAATTTTCTAGACTTGCCTCGCAGCAGGCTGGTGAAATATCCTCTGCTGTTAAAGGAAATTCAAAAGAGTACTCCACCTGAACATCCAGATGAAGACGCTCTGCCTCAGGCTGTGAGTTTAGATTTTTGCACAAATTAACCAGTGTTGGAACTTTATATGTATGTTGATAGAGAGGTTTTATGTATGCTGATATGAATTGCAGAATGATTTAGGAAGTACATTTTTATTTTAATATATATAATGGCTCCCAAACACATTTACCTATTCTGTTTCTCTCTGGTGTAATGTGGCATAACCTTTAAACACAAACGCTAAAAAAACCCTCTCCTCTATTTATGCTTCTCTCCTACCTTCAATGCTGTTCTTTCTTGCAAATTTAGCTTTACAGTCCCTCCAGAAAAATGTGATTATACGATTGCATGATTTAATGCATAATTAGCCAAAGTTTGAATATTTATGTGGGGGCCGCATTTTTAAAAACGCCACACTTTCGCAGATTTCTGCTCGCAAAATATGCAGGGCTTGCATGATTTCATAACCCCACCATTTTTGTAGCAAAAAGTCATATATATATTGAAAAATATATTGTTGCATTTACTTCACACATGCCCAGCCATGTCCCCTGTTGTCATGGAAATGTTAGGAGTGATGTAATTACGTGACGTTAACATTAATGAAATGCTGCAAACGCTATAAACAGTTTTTGCAAGTTCACGCAGTGTTTGCAAATCCCCACAATTTTGGCAAGTTCCCGCAATATTATCGCATAAAATTGCTTAAATATCCAACATGTTTTTTCTAGAAAGACTGAGCTTTATATATTTGCTTAGTGTTGTCTCTTAGGGCAAAATTTTATCATTTGTAAGTCACTTCCCAGCAAGCAAAAACCAAGACGTTGAAATGAAGACTAACTATAGACCCAATATAGACCGGCTATAAGTAACCCACTTCTACCCTAAATAGCCTTGAATTTGGTTACATGCCATTTTTTGCCAAAATAACTTGAAGATGTATGATATTCCAACATGTGGGCAAAGTCAACAGGTGTTCAATGTGTTTGCTTTCATTTGTTTTAAACTTATACGTATCGTCTATTCTTGGGCTATGGTAGACGTCTATAAGACTTTCACTGACAGCCCAAATTTTGCCTGGTTTTAGCCCAAATTGCTTGCTGGGTTAAAAGCTTGTGCTAAATGAAAAAATATAAGGAATCATTCACAACGGGCCGTTGAATTATTCGGAAATAATGCACACTCTAAGCGGTAATGCGACCATGAGGCAGTGCGAATAATAGGTCCGTTATGTTAGTTAAACTTGGTGTAGTGATGATGAATCTGTAATGCGGTTGACAGACCTGGAACTACTTCATAGGTGTGGATTTACTAAAAAGTAACGCACACCCTTAAAGCAACACTATGTAGTTTTTCCGCCCTAAAATAATATATCTAAAAATATTTCAGTGGTAGAACAACTAAAATTTAATGATTTGCACAGGCAGATTACATACAAAGTCAATGCTAAAAGCCACGAATAATGCGAACTCGCACAGGGCGATGCGATTGCCACAAAAACATGCGCTATTTACCTCAAAGCATCTTCGCGCAAGTTGAATATATTCAAATATTTGCATGCCATAAAGTTACATTCCGCAAGCAATTTAAAGCGAGAAACTCTGAGTCGTTAGTTGCACATCACAGTCTCACCACTAGATGCTGCTAAAATTCAGGTTGAAGCATTCAACAAAGTGTTCACACATAATTTAATCTTTCATGTGTTGTTACCTCAGATGGATTTAATCCAAAGGATTATAACAGAAGTAAATCTTAAGACTGGAGAGGCGGAGTGTCAGTTTTACAGACGGGGTCTGTGCTATTCAGAAGACGGTCAGAGGGTTCCAGAGATTCAGGCCTCTCGGTTTCTCTACTGCCACGGTGAACTGAAAAGCACTAAAGGACATGTAAGTACCTTCCTTATACATATATATTTATTGTAGGGCAGGCTTACAAAATAATACTCATAAGTCAGTACTTGACCTTCTTCTAGAAATGTGTATTAGATTGATATCATCCCGTGGCTCAACTTGTAGAACATGATGCTAGCAATGCAGAGATCATGGGTTCAATTCCCAGGGATGAATTAGGTCACTTTGGATAAAAGCATCTGCCAGATGCATAACAGTGAATAACTATACAATTTGTTATCTTGTGTTTAGTCTATCTCTATTTTTACTCAGACATTTCTCTATTGTCATCTAGAAGCTGCACGTGTTCCTCTTTGAGCTGGTGTTGGTTTTGACCCGACCGGTGGCACAGGACAGGGAAGGGCCGGTCCAGTTTCAGGTGTATCGTCAACCTCTCCCCGCTGCGCATCTTCATCTGGAGGACCTACCCGATGGAGAACCGAGCAGTTCTGGATCTTTTCGTGGAGCCTTTACTGGAAATGATAAAGGTAACAGTTTTCATGCTTAGCAGAAATATTTTGTGTAGTGATACTGTAGATGTGTTGTTTGGACAATGTGTTGTTTGTATTGTTTGCGTCAGGGTAACAAGCACATGTTCCTCACTTGCAAGCATGTGATGCATATAGGAAGCATAAACTAACAAATATTTTTTTCTCAGTCATGCCAAGTTAAATTTTATGACAGAAGTTGAATCATAGTGCTTGGTAAACAGCAAAATCAGAGAAATAAACAGAGAGCTCAAAAGTAAGGGAACTTACTTATTTAAAAAAAATAAATACAAAAATTGTAAGCAAAACAATAATATTAATAATTAAATGAAAAAATGTAGACAATGCATTATCAGTTGATTCTGAGACTGAAACGTAAACACAAAATTTAAATGTGAAGAATAAAAATAGTTTTAAAAAGGCCCCAATGTAAATATATAGACTGTTGTAAAGTTTAGTATTTAGTCAGTTTATATTCAGGCACACCAAAACCTTTTTTGTGGTATTGTGCACCATCTGGAGGACATATTCGTATGTATGTAGAAATGTTTTATTACTCACCCATCAAAATTATGATTCACATTTTTTTAATGAGTTAGCATTTTCCTTTTATGTATTTACTTGACTCTTAAATAAAACATTAGGGTTAAATATATTTCTGTATTCTGGCATCAGAAATGTTTTATTTCTTTCCATATCCGCACATGCATTTAAATGACCTCCAAATGTTGTTTCTATTTTTAGTCTAGAGGTCTAGAAAATAAGATAAAATATTTTAAACATTGTATAAAATGTTCACCACCAGGTTACAAGATTTAAGCGGTCATATAATGCAATTTAATGTTTTCCTTTATCTTTAATGTGTTAAAAGCTGTGCATATAGAAGATCTTGCAAAGATTAAAGTCTCAAACCCGAAGAGATACTCTTTCTAAAAGTGAAGACTTATTCACGCCTTCCCAAAACGCCTCATTCAAACATGCCCCCACATATCTACGTAAATGTTTAGGAAGATTTGCATAACACCGCCCAAATGTATACGCAAAGAAACAAGGCGTAACTTTTATTCTTGCTGTAGTATTGCCATTTTGTGGAGACGCTGTGCTTTTAGAGCAGATATTCCAAATATGGTAAGGGGCATAACATTTCCATCACCCGCTTCAGGTATTAGGCCAATGCAATGGATAGCTGCCAATCAGAGCACACAGTGTTTTTTTGTTTTGAATGATGAGCTTTGTAAAAATCGACACGTTTCAAAGGCGGGACATAGAATAGCAACAATAATGTTCGGTATGTTTATAATTTTGTGTTTTTTTAACCTTAAACCATGTAAATACATTGCATTACACCAATTACACAAAATAATATTTTCATATTACCACTAATTATAAAAAACAGCAATTATCGAAATATGCACATAACAATGGTTTGCAATAATAAAGCAATAAGCCCCAAGAAGCAGTGGGTTACCAGTGCATTTTATAACAGCTAAGGGGCGTTGTTAGGCACGATGCGAAGCTAACCCCCTTAGCTGTTATAAAATGCACTGTAACCCCACTGCTTTGCGAGGGTTATTGCTTTTATAAAACGGTTACTTCATATGCATAATGTTAGCGGGATTTTATAAAATAAAACACAAATAAGCTGTAATTATATTAGTACAAATATTACTCTTCCGCCAAACAAAGTAGTTCCTCAGAATCAAGTGTGACTGAAACAGAGACAAATATTTATTGACATGTATTTGGATATCACCATAACTGTGCAATTGTATACAAATTTAAAATATGACTAAAGACTGTGGTGTTTATTTTCATACAAAAATGATACTTATGTAATGCGCACTGAACTGTGGGTTTACCGTGGTATTTTATCACGGCTTAGAACGCGTTTTAACCAATCAGAATGAAGAACTAGAACTGCCCGTTTTATAATTGTGATTTTAATACTTAAATTAAAAGTTATGTATAGTCAAAGTTTTAGGTTTATGCAAATAGCAAAGAGACAAGACATAGACAGTGATGCTTTCATTTCCTAGAAAGTAATATATTTTTTGATTTGATTTTACAACTAATGCATTATTGTATTGCAAATCTTATCTTGCATTGCTCAATAGTTACAAAATGTTTCATCAGTATCATGCAGCCCTAGTGCACAACACTGAGAGTTGCATAAATATCCTATTTAGTTGATGTTAAATATCCAGTTTGTAATTGTTTCATGTTTATATTATCTCATTTCTCTCTATCCTCCACACCTTCTGGGTCTGATCTCTCAGTGAAGAACTGTTTTCGTGTGAGCACCACTGGACGATCCAAGTCTCAATCCCACAGCCTGCAGGCCAATGACTCCTTCAACAAGCAGCAATGGATTTCCTGTCTGCGCCAAGCAATGGTCCAATCACGAGACAAACAGGCTCAAACCGGCCAATATAAACCCTCAGACCGTTTAAGCCCTGACCCGGCGCTCCATAACAACATTGCTGAACTGAACCTAAACTCTGATGTGGAGATGCAAGACACATAGACCGAGGCTAGATATGCGCTCTGGTTCTCGTTCACAATCAGATACAGATTTGATTTGTAATGTGACAGTCGGGGTTCTCAGGACAAATGAGATCACTCGGTTGCTGTCTCGCGTCTTGTTTAGAGAACGTGTAGCAATATGTGTTCAAACTGTGGATGTTTGCCGGTACCAGATGGAAGAATATATTAGATTGATGCTTCTAGCCTTACCTGTTTATTTTTTTATTGAGATTGATTGTGATATATGTTTTATTCATTATTTAAATTGCGCCTCATTCTTTTCCATCTGATCTGGTTAATAAACCACAAAACCTGTTTAGTTTAGTTTAGTTTGAATGGCATAAAAGGTTGCTTGTATGTTTGCTTTTCATCATTGCACTTTGGCAGTGTGATGGGTAATATTATCTTACTTCATTTTTTTTATTTACAACCAGAATGTAGCACAAATGCTTTTATGCCTTACTGTATAATTTATAGGTAATCTGAGGCATTTTAAAAAGTATTTGTTTCCATTTATTCTTACAGTGCAAAATGGTACTATTTCTTTTTCAATAAACTGACAATGTCCATAAACAGATTTAGTTGTATAGCACAACAAACTTGATGTTTGCAGAAGTCTTTTATTGTATAGAACCATATAGCAGTGGTTCTCAAAATGTATGTAGGGTGCATCCCCCCAATGCAAAAATCATAACATAACACAATCTTAAAATTGGGATTTTAATAAAAAAAAAAACATTCAATTATACAATGTAGTGCTGTTGCCTAAAGGGGTATTCCACTGTTTTTTTAAATATGCTAATTTTCCAGCTCCCATAGAGTTAAACATTTGGTTTTTACCGTTTTGGAATTCATTCAGCTGATCTCCGGGTCTGGCGGTAGCACTTTTAGCATAGCTTAGCACAATCCATTGAATCTGATTAGACCATTAGCATCGTGTTAAAAAATACCCAAAGAGTTTAGATTTTTTCCTATTTAAAACTTGACTCTTCTGTATTTACATCGTGTACTAAGACAGACGAAAAGTTAAAAATTTTGATTTTGTAGGCAGATATGCCTAGGAACTATACTCTCATTCTGGCGTAATAATCAAGGACTTTGCTGCCGTAACATGGCTGCAGGAGGCGCAATGATAATACGCAGCAGCTGAAAATAGTTCCCTTAGTATCTTTCAATAGCAGGGGACTATTTTCGGTCACTAGGTAATATCATTGCGCCTCCCATGCAGCCATGTCACATCAGCAAAGTCCTTGATTATTATGCCAGAATGAGAGTAAAAACTATTGAAAGTCTTTGGTTATTTTTTTGAGCACAATGCTAATGGTCTAATCAGATTCAATGGGTTGTGCTAAGCAATGCTAAAAGTGGTAACACCAGACCCGGAGATCAGCTGAAAGGATTGCAAAATGGCAAAAAAACGAATGTGAATAGTGAATACGCCTATTAATTCGATAAAAACATACTGAATGGTTTTTAATAGGTATTACTGTACATATAATATGTGACCCTGTGTGTGTGAATCCAGGCTAAAGTCTCATAATCTAATGATGAGCATTAAAGTTTGATTTTAATCTTTGACATGATCTTACTCAGTCAATATTAAAGATATCAATGTTAAAATCTCACACATTGTTCTTGAATGATTTTATGTAGAAAACAATGAATCACTAAAAATGACTTTAGCTGGGTTTTCACAGACTGGGTCACATGTACTGTATGCACTAACTGCTGTTAAATATTGAGAAAGTAAGTGGCTAGACACATAGTCTCAGCGCCAAAGCTGTTCTTAAACAGAGACAAAGACATGGCTATATATAGAAGGTCCCGAAAGGAGAGAGGAAAGATTAGCCATGATTAAAATCTGCTTGACAAACACAAGACAGCCAGGTGTCCAGCAGGTTTAATGAGAGGGAAACGAATGCTTTCATATCATAACATTGTGCTAATGTTTGGATGAACAAAAACAGAATATTGGTGAAGACGACGATAAGGGTGAGTAAAGCAATGTTGGTCTACTTTTATGATTTTCATTAACAAAATGATTTAAGTTACAAAGTGAACTAAAGTACAAACTGAACTCAATTTGGAAAAAAGCGTCTAGTGAATGAATAAATGTAAATAAACAAATTATTATTTCCCCATTTTGTTTTTCCATTTTAGAATGCTTTTCAATGTATTTAAACTGTGATGTATTCCTCTATACAGTAAGCATTACAATTTAAAAAATGCAGCATTGATTTAAAATCAACATATTTTTATGATACACTGTAACAAGTGAACAGTTGGATCAACTTAAAAAGGTCCTTCAATTGGTAACACCTAAAATGTATTTGTTTCAACTTATATGTTTAAGTAAAGTTGAAACAAACTTTTTTGGTTGATCTAACTTTTCATTTTTTAGAGTGTACTTTAACTTAACAAATAAAGTTATGTATACTTATCAACACTCAAAAGTTGAATTGACTTGCTGAAGTTGTTTTGCTGCATGCTGCATTGTTTTTTTACTTGTTGCACCTACATTTTTAAGTTTAATCTACTTGAATTGACAATTTATTTTAACTTTCTTAAATGGTGATAGTTATTTGCTTAAAAATTATAAAAAATAAAGTTATTTCAACTTAATGTGTATAGTTAACAGCAACTCACTAGTCACAAAAGTTTAAATTAATTGTAATTTCAAATTGATTAAACCTAAAAATGTAAGTGCATCAATGATTTTTTTTAAAGCCTAATGTAAATAATAAATAGGAACCTTATTCACATAAATAATTTTACGCATAGGTGTATTGCAGGTTCACTCAGCACACAGCCTAGGTAATGCCAAGAAACGAATCAATGGACAACACGTGTCAGGCCATGTACCGCACATTAGTTACTCAAAATGGCCTTCAGGCAGAACATGTGGACATATCACAGTCTGTATTATACACGTCCATCATGGGACTTCTCCTGGTGACAGACAAAGAGGTGAGTCACTTGACACTGTCTGTTTGATACATGCAGTGAGATTTGCATTGTAGATATTCCTATCAACACCACACCTTCACTAGTAAGTTAAGTATGTGTGGTCTTAACCTCAGTGTACATGATAGCATCTTTCTTCCTGCTGTAATTGGATCAGAGCTCTATAAATGGACAATCACAGTACAGTAAATACAGTACGGCTGTTAACTGGTTGTGATGTAATTGTGGATAAGGTTTGCATAAGTTTGATCCCAGGAGACACGCATGCTGACAAAAGAAATACAGATTGAATGCACTAAATTGCTTTGGATAAGTGTCTGGCAAATACATAAATGTAAATGCTGTTAATTTTTTTTACTCTACAGAGAGAACTGCAATTGGGCAGTGGACAAATTGGACTGTGCAACGTTGGAAACACTGTATGTCCCAATGTTATGATGTTTGCATATGACAAAACACTTAACATTACTTTGAAGTCACAAAGTCTCTCATGCATATATTTATTTTATTTACAGTGTTTTCTCAATGCCATTGTGCAATGTCTCTCCCACACTCGTGGTCTTCGGGACTATTGTCTGATGAAAGCATATCTTCATGACAAGTACTCGAATCAAGAGCCTGTGCTTATGAATGGTGTGCCACCTTATATTAGTGTTGTATTGGTACAGTGTGATTCATGTAAAGGCAGGGTCCATGATCTCAGAAAGCTAATGTTGACATATGAAATCACCTAAACAAACACGCCCTTACCCCAATAGAATCTGAACCGTCTTTTGATAGACCCACCCCACACATACGCAACCCAGGCAACGATGTCAGTTAGTAGACACGCCTCTTACTGCTGATTGGCTACAAGTGTGTTTTGGTACTTGATCCGACTCCCTTTTCCAAAGTGTTTTTCAAAAATCATGCACCCCGCCTTTAATGCCCAAAGTAAGATGCATGTTTCTTTGCTATTGTCCTGTTTTTATCACTATTTATTTACATTTTGGAGGGTTTATTGTAGATTTCTCAGAAGTTTTGGCCGGTTTGTGGGAACGTGATGGTGAAGAAACCACAGTGAACCCTGGGAAGTTTTATCACATGTTTAAAGAGGCAGTGCCTCACTTTATTGGCTACAGGTGTGTACTATAATGTTTAGGATTTTCATTTGATAGTCTAATGAGCACATAATGGAAATGGGTTCAGGCTCAGCTGGTAGAGTATGGTGCTTACAATGCCAATATCATGGGTTTGATTCTAGTAATGCTAATAAAATCTAAATTTTAATTAAGTATATTAACATGTTACAGTCAATATTACAATCATTGTAGAATGTGTTTTATACTTTTTTCTTCTCTCACATACATAGTCAACAAGATGCCCAGGAGTTCTTACGGTTTCTTCTGGATAGACTACATACAGAAATTAACCGTCGCCCATCCCAGTGTCCTGCAGTTCTTGCAATTAAGGAACCAAAATATTCACGATTCAGGTACCTGGAGAAGTGACTGAAAGAAAAAAAACTGTTGTGTTTAGTTCAAACCAGGTTTAACTTTGTTGCACAATGCACCTTTAATGTCACTTGTTTTTATCATAGCATAATTTTCCCTTTGAAACACATTTTTGGGTCGCAACCTATAAGTTCTTTATATCACTCATATGATTTCTCCTGCAGGATTTCAGATGAAGCTTTTGCCATGTGGCAGAAACATCTCGACAGGGATGACAGTAAGATTGTAGGTAAGCCATAAGAGCCGTTATACTTTGTGTTGTGCTTATAAATGTATTTATCTTTATGTACTTTTTTTTTTTACTTTTTTTACTAAGTAACATTTGTCACACTTCTTCCATAGATCTGTTCTCGGGTCAGTTGCGCAGTTCCCTGAACTGTTCTGTCTGCTCACATTACTCCAACACTTTTGATGTGTTTTGTGACCTCTCGCTCCCAATCCCAAAGGTAACAATCTTCACCAGGTCCTGTCCTTAATTTCTATAGTGTGTGTTGAGTATGTGACATTTGTAAATATACAGTGCTTATCAAATTTATTAGACCACCAGTATATTTTTGTTAAAAGACCATCCAACATCATAAGTGCTTTATTTGCAAACTTTTTACTTTGAACAGGAATAAGGAATTTCAAACCAAATGCGTGTTTGTATACACAAATTTGAGCCGGCATGTTTAGCTTCTTCTAGAATTCAGAAATTCAGAAGTTTAACATTCAACCATTATAACGTACACTCACCTAAAGGATGATTAGGAACACCATACTAATACTGTGTTTTGACTCGCTTTTGCCTTCAGAACTGCCTTAATTCTACGTAGCACTGATTCAACAAGGTGCTGAAAGCATAATTTAGAAATGTTGGCCCATATTGATAGGATAGCATCTTGCAGTTGATAGAGATTTGTGGGATGCACATCCAGGCCACGAAGCTCCCGTTCCACCACATCCCAAAGATGCCCTTTGGGTTGAGATCTGGTGGCTGTGGGGGCCATTTTAGTACAGTGAACTCATTGTCATGTTTAAGAAACCAATTAAAAGGTGTAAAAAGTGAAAATATACATTTATTTACACTAAATTTGTGCTCCAGTCACTTTCTTGGCCGCCTTTATTTTCTTTCAAACTTAACCAGGCTCGACCAATCACATTCATGCGCACACATGCATAGAATTGTGGGACACAGGAGGATGGAACTATCTCAGGAGTCAGGAGGTAAACCTAACATTGGATTCGGACATGTCTTGATGCCTTCCTGTCTTGGAATGTTGCCTCAAAAGGCAGCAATTTAGAGCTTTCGGACGCAGCCGTTGTCTCAGACAATGACATGTTTGTCCTGTGATGGCTACCATAGCTTCTATATGTGTTTTGAAAGGGAGGGATAAGATGTGGACTAAGCCCTCGCTTACAATTCACAGTCTCAACTGTAGGTGTCGCTAAAATCTACACACTGGAATGTTACTGGGCATCTGAATAAAAATAATAAAGTGCTTTACTTTTATGCCGGCTTTTCTTGAAAAACAGTACAGCTGAGTTCATAGCAACAATAAATACATTTGAAATATTACACTTATAGAAAAAAGGTAAACAAGGTGTCACTGGGGTGGAACCTTTTCAAACAGTACACATTTGTACTTAGGAGTGCATTTTAGTACCTCAAAGGTACGAATTGGTATTTGGTACTTCACCTTTTCACATTTTTTGACCTTTTCAAAAGGTGCCGTCTTCCAAATATTGGTGAATTTACAATAGCAGAAACTTTAAAACATAAAATGATGATTTTGGTAATCACCAATACTGTTAGTTTAAGGCAGCGGTGGCACAAACCTTACATTGGATGGTGGTCTAATAAATTTGTTTAGCATACAGACTGAGATTATAATAATAATTTTATAAAAAATATTTTTTTTGTTTTTGTTGTGTTGTTGCTGAAGAAGTGTGGCCAAATTGTCACACTGAAAGAGTGTTTAGATCTCTTCTCACAGGAGGAGAAACTTGATAAAGAAAATTCACCAGTAAGTGAAGAACATGGAGAATGTGTTTTTTCTTTTGTTAAATTCTTGTTGCATATTTGATAGCTTTGAAATTGAATGTGTTGTAGATGTGTGAGCGGTGTAATCGTCATACTGAGAGCACTAAAAGACTGACCATACAAAGGTTCCCTAGGATCCTGGTGATACGTATCCTTCATGTCTAAACAACACTGATTGGGTGAATCAGATGGTGATAATTTGTGGTGTGTGGTGGAGGTTTGCATTTTTTATCAACTTGTGGCCAACATGGCAAACCACAGATGATGAATCACTGCTTAAGGCATACAAAAGGTTTATACTTATTGACATTCTTAACTTGCCATATTAGACCTGAATCGATTTACTATGTCAAGGTACTCAGTCTGTAAAAGCTCGGTGTCTGTTTCATTTCCCCTGACCGGGTTGGATCTGGGGCCATTTGGACCCGTTGACTGTGGTGAGCTTTGTTACTTTTAAATGATTTAAGGAGGCTCACATAGTAATAAATGTTATGTCTGGGGTTTATGCAACATGGTTAAATGTTTTCTTTCAGGTCCTGTGCTGTATGACTTGTATGCAGTGTGCAATCATTCAGGCACTGTAAATATGGGTCACTACACAGCTGTATGTCGAGAGGAGGAGGGCTGGTGCTGTTACAATGACTCATGGTGGGTGGAGCTTTTACTCTGTCCTATCATAATGAATGATTAATAGTTCATTCTTACAGATAATGGTGTTTAAACACTAATATTGTTTTTAACCCACAGTGTAACTGCAATTCAAGAGAAGAAACTTCAGTCCAATCAAGCTTATATTCTCTTCTATGAGCTTAAAAGCTGCAGTATCACCAGAAAATAAAGAGAAAGTACATTGCTTGTACATGAGACTTTAATGATAATGATGACACTTAAAAAATTGTGTTAAATGTTTTTTTTAATGGTGTTAACCTTTTTTGCTATATGGTACCATTAAAGACTTTTAACATCAACAGAAACTTTTCTGTTTTACAAAAGGTTCTTTGTAGTGCATTCCTTAGAACATAAAATGGTGAGCAAGAAATGGTTCTTCTTTTACTTTATGGTGCTTTTGAGAACCAAAAATGGTTCATCAATAAATAGTTCTTCTACAAATTCTTCTATTTAATTTTTATTTATTTATTTATTTATTAAATTCTGGAGTTTTTCCAGTGTGGTTTAATAGAGGATTAAGGAAAATCAGGACTGTAATTTGTAACATAAATTTAAACTATATTAAAAGAGCACCAATTATCTAATTCACGATTTTACATTTTGTCTCCAACGTTAATCTATTTTCTTGGACTACAAACACACGTACTGTATATAGGTATACAGTTTACATCCTGGGATTGGTGATGTAATAAAGACAGACATTATGTGCCGCACAAGCCCTAAAAAGTGAAGGCAAAATGTCTCGATCGCCCCCCAGTGACTGGTCCCAGTATAGGTCATAAGCCCCGCCTCCCTTATGTTATTCAATGGGACTTGAGACAGACTAAACAATTTAATTACACTTCAGTTATCTTTTTTACGAAAGCTGGTTTCTGTCATTTACTGTAGTCTTTATCACGCCGATGTAAATTCAAGTGTTTGTTTTTAAAATAAGTTTGTTTTTAGTTAGTTATTTAATGCTATAAAAACAGTGGTGTCACATCATGATTGACAGCTGTGATATCGTGTGATATGCGCATTCTGCGAGGGCGGGGCCTTGATTTCGCGGCTTTACTTCCTGCTTACTACCGCCCAGGACTGGTCCCAAAATCGCTACTGCCCAGACTCAAGACCCAAGATGTCAGCGCCGTAACAGGACACTGGCGGCTTCACTTTTCACCAATGGAAGAGAGCGAACAGGCGTCGTCCATCTTTTTTTTTACAGTTTATGCTTCAGACTCACAGCCTGTAAGTTAACTCCTGTTAGCATTGCATTGTGAGCGAATTTTTCAAACATGGTAAGGAGCGTCACATTTCCGGAGTTTCAGACCAATCACAACATACAGATTAGCTGGCCAATCAGGGACAGTTTTGTACAAAATCTGTACGTTCAGGAAGACAGGGAAATCTGGAGCTACAAAAATGTACGGCATGTGGAAAATAATGTGTTTTTTGAACCATAAACCACGCGAACACATTGTATCACACCAAATACACAAAATAACATTGTTTTTTTTAGCAATGAAATAGGTGCACTTTAAAACATTACTAATTTGTTTTCCAGACATTTGTAATATTCTGTATTTTACTTCAGGAATCCCACTGTATAATATATTTAAATAAAATAAATGAATATTTTACACATCTGACTCCAGCTATTTTATTTCCAGATGCTTTACAAGTTTCCCATGGATTAGGATAGATTATTTGGATGGATCCATTAACGTTTGTACGCTTCTGAGCCCCAGTATTGTTGTATTGTTCTAGCGGCGCCATCTGCTGGTCTAATGTAAAACAGCTCAATCCCCCTCAATGCACACAATGGTTTAACCCGTTGCCAAGGTGCTCGAGTAAAACTACCGCACGAAGAAGCAACAAAATACTCTGTAGGCCTCAAAACATGAACACTCTAGTACTTCTTAAGTATTTGCAAACAAATTGTTATTATTAGCTGTTAACAATAGTTTTGGAAGGGCAACGACAACGTTTTTGTTTTGTTTTGTTGTCCTTAACAGTCATGTGCAACGAGACCCGTGCGTAACTAGCCCGTTAGCCAAAGTTAGCGGACGGGTAACTGTTACTGTTAGGTAAGAAAACTTTTTATATTTCATAAACAAATCCTAGTGAACAGAATTAATTTTGCTTAACAAACGAAGCAACATCTGTCACATACAATACAACTGTGAGACGGATGATTATGCAGAGAGTATTTAATAACCATTTGTTGCGATTAACTTTAACTGTAATATCTTAAAGTATTATTATTTTATCAAAGGCTTTTATTGTATTTGTGTTGTTTATTGTGTCGATGAAATGTATGTTAACTTGTACATTTAAAACACAGAGCACAGTTATTTAGTATTTGATATCTTTTTATTTATGAAGTGATGGTTAGTTCGGAGGCTCCCATGGACGCTTTGCCTGGCAAATGTTGGAAACTACAATCTGAACTTTGTTCTCATAAACACTCTTGGCTCATTTGCAAGTGATGCGAGGACTTCAGTTCAGCTTTACCTGGCCATGGAGCAAAGAGAGGTAAGTGTCGAATCATCTCCAAATTTCATATAGATAAAACATTCAGCATATGCATGTTAGATCAGTTAACTAGGTCATGTGATGTGCCTGTAATGGCAATGATGTGCTGTGTACTCTAGAAATGTGTTGTTCTATTGTACAGTGCATTCAATGTATACTTTTCATCAATATGTTTGTTCCCAGGGAAACGAACCCACAACCTTTAGTGCTCTACCAATTGAGCCACAGTCAATAGCACTACTTCAGCAGTAACACATTGAATGCATTGTAAGTTGCTTTGGATAAAGGCATCTGCCAAAAGCATAGATGTAAATGACAAGTTTTCTCAGACAATGCTTAAAACAAGCACTTAGACTAGATGCAGGTGATTGTCTGTTCAAGGAGATATTTGATAACCCTATTTCAACTACTTTGGCTCCAGTACGTGTTAAAGAAAGGTCATTGTTTTGTTTCCCACTAAGGATAAGGAGCTGGAGGAAATCACCCTTCGCTTGCACGGGGACGGTATGTCCCCCGAGGCTCCGGCAGAGGAGCGCGAGCGCCACCTTTGGCGTCTGCTTCAACGCAGTGAGGGCAGTTTAACCACAGCCACCGAGGACCTGCAAACATTGCGCACACAGCAGGCCAGCGAGATGCGAGAGGTGAGCGGCATATGGCAGACTGGGCTGATGTCCTTAAGAATAGCTAATGATGGTCTGCCTCATTGACATTGAAACATGATCACGGTATTTCTTATCCAAACCAAACTCGTACTGTAGTTGTAGCCTTTGTTGTGATGTATGACTATTTTATGGATTTTGTAAAGGTGGAAAATTACGTGGAGCATATTCGAAACATGCTGGAGGAGCGCGAATCTCTTACGGCGGAGTACGAGCGCGACAACGAACAACTTCGTGCCGAGCTCGCTCAAATGAAACACCAGCAGGGTGAATGTTTTTTGTTTTTTACACAGCTCTTGTACGAAGTGAACACACCTATTTATTTTAATAATACTAATACTGTTTCAGACTCCCAATGTAAGGAGGTGGTGGAGATGCTCGAGCAGGAGGGTCTGTCAGAGATCAGCCAGAGCAGTGCCAGTGAGCAGGTGGCTTATTTGCTGGTGGAACGAGTTACTTTGTTGGAAAGACTGGAGGCTGCTGAGAGGAAGCTGGACACCCAGACGCTTACCGGAAACCTTAGAGAGGTGCATCTGCAGGTATTATGAGAATTTAAATTTTATGATGTTCCCGTACAGCACAATGCTAGCAACACCAAGCTTATGGTTTTGATTCCAAGGCACACATGCAGATTAAATGCATAGATGAAATGCTGTGCATAAAGTGAGGCAATCCAATAATGGAAGTATAAGTGTTTTATTTAGTGGTTGGCTTTTTCTTAACTCATTCCCCGCCAGCCATTTTTTGTGATTTTCACAAAAGTTTCACAAAATGCTTTCCAGGAAAATTTTCTTCTAAAAATATATAAACATACAAATATATTAAATGAAAGAACATACCCTCTGCTTTCAAACAAATAAGAAAGGGAAAAAACCAAAAAGCTGAAATAATTGCATTTTTGTGAAGGAATTTTGTTACAGAACAGATTCAGAATGATTATCAAAACATACACAGAGTTTAAAATTAGTAAATAACGTTTTGGCTTCAGTATTTTTCATAAATTGCGCCGTGCAAGTGCGCCATCTAGTGGATAATCGCGATATTGCAGATTAACATAAAAATTCATCAGGAACACCTTTTTCACGCAAATGTTTTCTCTTAATTGACAAAATAACTCGTCAAAGGCGGGGAAAGAGTTAATAGTGTGAAAGCAGTGGCATACTGGTTTTATTGTTATTTTAATATCTGCCACTTATGGAAATTAGGAGGAGCTTGATCATATCCGTCACACAATGGAAGAGGAGCTTAGGCAGCAAAGGGAATATGTGCACCGTACCAAGGAAAATGAAAACAAGGTGAGATGAGTAGCCAATTTAAAACAGTCCTGTTTTATTGTCCATCCCTGTGTTTTACACACATATCATCATAGTTTCTTTTAATTCTGTGTTCCACCATAAATGGACAGGAAGCATCAGTTCAAAGTCCTTGGAGGAAGCTCTTTGGTGCGCGCAAGGCTACACTAAAAGCACAGAATCTTGTTCCTGTATGTTCCCGTCATATCTACTGTCTCTTGTTTAGGCTGATGCGCAAATATGGCATGACCCATACAGAGTTTCTTGATGAGATGATCTATTTGAAGCACAGTCTAACAGCTGAATGTTGTTAACTTTATGATAGGATGCATGTTTTGCATCTTGGTTCCACACAAAGCAAAAAAAACCTGTCTGGAATGAACGCTTTAACACTTTTGGCTTTGCACTCTGGATCCTTGTTATGGACACATTTGCTTTATGGTGGTGGTTACTAACCACAGGTTGTCGTCTGTTGCTTATCTCATGGTTGTAAGGGAAGAAGGAACATATTATTAAACATCCACTTTCTGGAACATTATAAATGTTTGGCTTCACCTTTATGGCACGTGCATGTGAAACAAGCGTTGATCCTAACGTGTTTCCTATTTTCCAGTCCAGACAGATTTAGTTCTCACTATTTCCTTGTAGGCCCACGGTGAAGAGCTCAACAGAGAGCGCCAGAAGTTGGAGAGGGATTTGGAAGAGGCGTCCTGTCGTCTTGCTATGGCACATGAAGAGATTCGCCGCCTGACGGATGAGCTAGATCTGGCTCGTAAGATCCAGAACGTGTGTGGTAGGTGAAATAAAGTTTAAGCATTTTGAAAGTTTCTTTATTTCTATTAGATTATGCATAACACAACCTTTATTAATGGGTCAGTGACAAAAATTGTTTGGCAAGATGAGAAATTCAATTGTTTTTTAACCTGGTTTTAAAAGCATGCATCAGGTATATTATATACATTGTATTTATGTAAATTTTATGCAATACATTTTTTTAATGAAAGTTAATGGACCTAAAAAATGTAAAATGGTGTAACCGCCAATTGCAACAAAGAATGAGAAATATGAAATATTTTATCCACCTTGATGGCATGTAAGCGTAATCATAAAAAACATTTTTAAATATTATTACTTTATTAGTTATTTCTAAAAGTAAATTTTAATGCGTTTTTGTTATATTTGTCCTGACATATGCTGAAAACAGCTGTAAATAATCTTTGACAAATTATGTAAAATCATATTACACTAAACTAACTGATTTATATTTAATTCCACATTTTTTATGAATATATTTATATTTTAATAAAATTATATATTTATATTAAAATAAACATTATTGCAGTTATCCCCCAAATATTCTTTCAAAATGAAATAAAACCAGAAATTTTAGACTTCCTCAAAAAAGAGAAAACATGCAAGAAATCTGCAAATTTATTTTAAAATTTTAACCCTTTTACATTTAATTTATCCCTATGGATACAAAATAATTAACGTCACGTCATTGACCCTAATATCAAATCCTCAGTACCTGACCTGCAGAAAACTGGGGAGGAGGTGGAGCAGTTAAAACAGGAAGTGGACAAGCTTAAACAGTGTGGTGAGAGCTTCATTTGTCATTGCAACTCATCCTCCTCATATTTGTCTACCTCCACCTTAGTGAGTAGAGAATTTGTTTGAGTTTTAAACCCAATTTTTGGTAGATATGGTGGAGCTGCAGAAGGCGAAGGAGCGCAATGAAAGACTGGATGGGGAGATTCGAGCGCTGCGGGATAGAGTTCGCTCCTTGGACACAGAGAGGAAGACTCTCATTGAACTTGTAAGTATAAATATATTTCAGATTGGACTTGTCACTGCCATTAACTGTGATACTATGAAACCCTATTTGCAAATTCAGTAAAAATGTGTTAAACTGCTTTATAAATAAATAAACTTGACTTTGACAACTTTACCAGTTTCTGACAGACTGTATATGTTACAGGTTGAACAATCCAAGATGCACTTAAATCAAGGAAACAATGAAATCTCTACATGGGTAAGAATTAACTGATACTTTGCGCCCATCGGGCATTGCTATTTTATATATATATATATATATATATTTTTTTTTATTATTATTATTTAATTGCATAATGTTAGTATGTTTAATATTTATTTAATTCCCATAAAAGCACTTAATGCTGTTGCTTTTTACAGGGTGTTGGGAATAATCCAGATCCATCTCCAGCCATTGAGGATGAAATACTCCACAAAAAGTATAACCTCGCGCTACTGTATATCAACCTGCCACAATCATCTCAGTGCATGGCATTGTTTTATAAAGATACTACTGATAGGGTGGTGATGTTTTGGTAGGTGTCAGAGGGAGTCTGAAGATAAGGACAGCCGTCTGCGAGAGATGGAGAGGAGGCTCAAGAAGCTGCAAAAGGAGCATGAGGAGCTGGTGGAGAGAAATGAGGAACTGGAGGCACTGCTGGGCGAGGCGCAGAACGCTGCTAAAGAGCAGCGGGAACGTCACGATTGTGAGATGGAGGGCTTACGGAGAAAGGTGAGGTTTTTTACTGCATTTGCTCATCTCCGAGCTGAATATGATGAATGATTGCTTGAACAGTAAGGTGGGACCTTTTTTATTTTAGATTAAAAGTGTAGAGCAAGAGCTGAAGAGGAACACTAAGAAACCTGAGAAGAAAGATGAAGATCAGGTTAGAGGGACCAACTCTGAGGTAATAACAAAACAAATCTTTAAGTTTAAACCAGGTGTGACCTGACAAGATTCTGTCTGCCTGTTAGGACTTGTTGTGACTTTCTTGCACTCTCTGAGAGTGTAGTTGGATGTAATATTTACTGTTTTTAATCCAAAGCCTAAAGAGAGCACCCAAGAAAGACTTCAGTTCCTCGAGGGTCGGCTTGCTGAGGAGAAAGGGTGGAGGAAACAGCTGGAGGTTGACCTATCTGTTGCCCAGTCTGCTCTTAAAAAGGAGAAAGAGGTCATTTTAGTCACACAGCACTGATGATAGAATATACAGTTTGCTAAAATGATGAAGGTTGTGCATTATGCAGATGTTATAAAACTGTAATAAAGTGCTCTCTGACCTAACATCTACTCATTTTGTGAACAGGTCATGCAAAGAGACCACGAGGACCTGAAGAGATTACGTGTAGAGGTTCAGAGACTGGAGACAGAATGTCGACAGGGCAAGACACTTAATAAGAATCTCACACAGATCAAAGGAGAAAAGGGAATTTTGGAAGAAAAGGTAAAACAGTTTTATTATAGGTTAAATCTTGTTTAATGTCGGGGACTATTTGTTGTCTGGAAAATCCTTGCTGATGTCATGTTTGTCCCTCTTCAGGTAGCTCAGCTGGAGCGCGCTCAGATAAGACTTCAGGACAACAGGACTTTTCTGACAGAGAACAGTCGGGTCGAAGACAACCTAAGAGAGAGCAGGGAGCAGGTGGCAGAGCTAAAGTCAGTGGTGGAAAAGCTAAGAACAGAATTGACACGACAAGAGAAAGAGCTCAATACACTAAAGTAAGGCACTTTTTACTTTATTTTCAAAACAATGTTATTCACTGTATTGTTTTACTTGACTATTTACCACCATCTGTCTGACTTCTACAATTTAAACTGGTTTTTACTAACATACCTATATGTAAAGGACAAGCCTTTTTCTGTCCGATGTCTTTGCATGTGAATTGAGTAAAAGAGTTCTTTTATGTTATTCAATGTTAGCTAAAGGTCCTTGAATTCTTGCCTGGCTGCCCAACCTCTCCGCACAGATCCATGCTCGTCGTCTCCCTTCAAACCAGAACATTTTATTTTTGACAAGGTTTTTGTTTCAGAGATCAGTTTCGCCACTAGCCAGACCGATGAATAACACTGCAAAAAATGACTTTCTTAGTATTTTTGTCTTGTTTTCAGTAATATCTAAAAATTCTTAAATTAAGATGCCTTTTCTTGATGAGCAAAATGATTTAAGAAAATAAGTCTAGTTTTTAGACAAAAATATACAATTTAAGTGCATTTGTGCTTAAAACAACTTTTTTCTTAAATGCTTAATTCAAGAAATTGTTTCTCACCATATTGGCAGATATTTTTGCTTGATTCAAGCACAAATTTATTTCAATTGTATAGTATTTTTCTAAAAACTAGACTTATTTTCTTAGGTCATTTTGCTGATCAATAAAATACATCTTGATTTAAGAATTTTTAGATATTTTTCTGAAAACAAGAAAAAAACACTAAGTAAGAAAGTAATTTTTTGCATTGAAATACATACCTGAAGTTCACTTTGGTTCAGGCGCGTGACCGCCACAATGCATGTGCATCTGAAGAAACAGTCTATAATCTTTATAAAGAGTGTGTGGTAATTTGTATTGTTACTGATTTGTATATTAGGGATGAACTAATGGAGAAGCGTAGTCATGTGATGGATCTGCAGAGGGAGCTCAGTGAGAAAACCCAGGAGAGGCTTCAGACTAATGGAGAAAGGGAGAGACTCGGTCTGGAGCTCCAGCATGTTAAACAGCAGCTCCAGTCGGCTAGAGAGCAGATACCCAAAGCTTCACAGGAGCACACCGGCGAGCACACGGCCAACCGCAGGCCCACGGCAGAGAATGAGAGGCATTGTCAGGTACCCCACCATTGTTTTATCACACTGGCTGCAATTCAAATATTTATATGGGCTGTCCATAAATTGCAATAGTTCCCTTGCTTTTTATTGAGATGCTACTGATTTGTAAATGTGTATGTGGAGTGTTTAGATTATTAGTTGATGGTATTTGTAAACTGTTTGGTGTAATGTGTTTCTCATCCAGTTGGCCTGTGTGAAGTCAGAAATGAGTAAGCTGCACTCCACCCTGGAGGAGGAGAGACAGCTTGCCGGCCAACACCTACTGGCCCTGCAGGCCCAGATCAGTGAAGCTCAGGCTCGGGCTAAGGTCAGATCCACCATTATTTCACTTATGCAGTACATACATGCACAAAACATTGTTATAACATTTTTATACTGCACGTCAGGGCTAGTCAACTGGCAGCCCACGGGCCAAATTCGGCCCTCCAATCAACTTTATCCGGTTTGGTCATCTTTGTCTGATTTTAAATCAGCGTGGTTACATCAAAGCCGCCTTTCCACTGTACATGACAATGGGCTGCATGGGGTGTCAACCATCTGCGGGTGTGTCATTTTTGGATCCAATTTGAGCTTTGAAAGCATTAAATAAATTGTTCCACTACACTGCGCTACACCGTTTGCATGTGACACGCCAACCGGAAGTGATGTATTTCAGTGTGTTCCAGTCAAAACACTGTGTGCAAGGTGAAAATTATTAATCCTTTTTGTTAAATTTATCTGTAACGCTTGAATCCTTTAAAAATGATTAATTACTGATAAGTAAATAATTAAGTATAAATATTTGTAGATTGAAGGCTCTTGCGCTGGAATGAGATTCTCTCCAATGTTGACACGAATTTACGATTAAACTACATTTCATTACAACTTCCACTAGGAGGCAAACTTCGACTGTAATGTCCAATGGAAAGGTGTTTTAGTCTTTAAAATATTAAAAAGAAAATGATTTTAGTTATTAGGACAAAACTGGCTTTATGTTGTGATTACTTGAAATGTAACTATTTTTGAAAGCTTAACAGTTATAAACAAAATAAACACAATACAAATTTACATGTGTTGATTATTTACACTTGCACTTATTAAGGTTCACAGTTGAACTATTTAAGGATTAGTCCATTTAAATAGTCCAGAAAAATCCAGATAATTTACTCACCACCATGTCATTCAAAATGTTGATGTCTTTCTTTGTTCAGTCGAGAAGAAATTATGTTTTTTGAGGAAAACATTGCAGGATTTTTCTCATTTTAATGGACTTTAATAGAGCCCAGCATTTAATACTTAACTCAACACTTAACAGTTTTTTTCAACGGAGTTTCAAAGGACTATAAACGATCCCAAATGAGGCATAAGGGTCTTATCTAGCGAAACGATTGTCATTTTTGGCAAAAAATCTGCACTTTTAAACCACAACTTCTTGTCTAGGTCCTTTCCTGCGTGACCTAACGTAAATGCGTAGTGACGTAGAGAGGTCACGTGTTACATATATGAAACGCACATTTGCGGACCATTGTAAACAATAAACTGACACAAAGACATTAATTAGTATCAGTTGACATACAACAACGTCGAAATGGTCCTCTTTCTCAACACTTGTAAACACTGGGGCGGAGTTTCGCGTTCGTCTTCTGTGACCTATTGCGTGGGGTCACGCTGGCGCATCACGACCGAATCTAGACGAGAAGTTGTGGTTTAAAAGTGCATTTTTTTTTCTTGTCAAAAATGACAATCGTTTCACTAGATAAGACCCTTATGCCTCGTTTGGGATCGTTTAGAGTCCTTTGAAACTGTTGAAAAAACTGTTAAGTTTTGAGTTAAGTATTAAATGTTGGGCTCTATTAAAGTCCATTAAAATGAGAAAAATCCTGCAATGTTTTCCTCAAAAAAACATAATTTCTTCTCGACTGAACAAAGAAAGACATCAACATTTTGGATGACATGGTGGTGAGTAAATTATCTGAATTTTTCTTTTAAGAAAATTGAATATTCCTTTAACATTTGGCTATTGCAATGTTAAACTGCAGTTGTTTTTAAAATATTAAAAAATAAATTTGAGTTTCATTTAAAGACAAATTCTGGATACAAGATGTGTGCACCTTTTTTGAAAATGCATATTTTTTAATATTTGACCTATAACAAAAATTTACAAAACAACATAAATTATAACATATAATAATAATAATAATCAAAATAATAATATTAATTTTATAAATAGGTAAAGGTAAAAAATATAAAATAGGGGGTAAGAAAAATAGAAGTAAAAGTTTGGCCCGCATTATATTTACATTTTCAACATCTGGAAGAGTAGTTGAAGACCCCTGCTGTATGTTCTCCCTATGTCCCCTGTGTGACATGAACATATGTGGTTGTCACAGGCACAAGATTCGCTCTTACAGCAGAAGGGAGAGGAGAACAAACAGATAAAGCAGGACCTGCAGAGAACCCAGCACCTGTTCACCTCTGCTGAACGAGAGCTACGCTATGAGAGAGAAAAGAATCTAGACCTTAAGAGACACAATGCACTGCTGGAACAAGAGAAGCTCAAGGTACATTTCTCAGATTTGTCAATGGCTAAAATCAAACGCTGATGCTCCTAATCTCATAATTAGATCATAAAACTTTAACCTTGATTTCACAGACAGGTCACATATGTCATTGTTATTCTTATTGCTTTGTTGTGTTTAGCTGTGTGCGGAGCTGAAGCAGGTCCAGACCAAAGCAGCCCAGCTGGAGGGGAGCACAGCAGAGCAGGTGGCAGAGCTGGAGATCCTTCATCAGAGGGCCAGAGATCTGGAGCTGGAGGTGGCCAGAAGCTCTCAGAGCAAACAGACTAACAACAGCTTGATGGAGGAGCTAAATGCGGAGAGGGCACGCGTGATCGCTGCAGATAAGAAGGTGCATTTAGAGTAGCAAAATAGATCAAGTTTGTAAAAGTACGATTTAGAGGAACTCTCTATCTGTGAATTTCTTTGCAGGTTGTCGAACTGCAGCAGCAGTTGAAGAACACCTTGCACCAGCTGCGTCTGGAAGAAGCCAGATCTGGAGAGACCAGCAAACTGGAAAGAGAGACCAGAGATATGTCTGATAGTCTGTCTGCCCTCAGAGCTAAAATGCAAGAAGAGCAGCTGCAGAGGTCAGCACACATCACCGGCCAAAATGCTGAACGTTGTCCCTTAACATTGTCAACACTTTACAAATTGGTTTGTGTTTTCCAACAGGAAACTGCTTGAGCAGAAAGATGAGGAATTACAGCAGCAGGTGAGGTCGATGCGGATGAAGGAGGCGACTCTGATGCGCGCCAACTCGGAGCTGTCTCACCATACACAAGAGCTGGAGACGCGGCTGCAGGTGCTGGAAAGTGAACTCAACACCACCAGAGATGAGGTTTGTGGTGTAAATCTGTTCAAAATGACAAATAAATAAATAATGATTTTAATTCTAAAACATAGCATTTTAAATGCTTAATGCAGTGTTTTTCCAGATAAGATATCTAATCTAACGCAGCATTGCATGTAAGACAATCCCAGAATGCATTTGGAGCAGGGTTAGTATCATAGCTGATGTATGACCAGATCCTTATGTGTCCTGCAGCAGAGACTCAGTCAGAAGAGCTGCCACAGGCTTGAGGAGCAACTTCTCTCCTCCCAGCACGAGTGTGAAAGACTGCAAGAGCAACTTCAGCTGGTCGCTCAGCAGCTTGACACAAACATCAGGTAAACGTTGTGGTCTTACACATTGGTCTTAATACTAGAGCCCCCAGAACTGTACATTTTTTATGCCTGCTTTATCAAACTGTTTAGTTCTTGTAGTATCTATTAATGATCTGATGAGTGTATGAAATAAATCCAAATGTCTTGGACCATATGCTCATTAATAAATCTCATTTAAACCTCAGAAGGAATTGTTTTGTAGCATTTGCAAAGTCCTGATACAAAATGATCTGCACTTCTTCTAGGTTACTATGTCAGAGATTACTACATTCAAGAAGCACACATAAGATGCTATTTGATACATTATCAAATGTAAACTTGAAGATAACGGTATGTTCACTCTTCTGTAGGAGACACAATGAGAAACAATCCCAGCATAAAACCAAGTTGCGCAGAGCCAAACAGATCTTCATCAAGACAGTATCTCAACATGAACACAGGATCCAGCAGCTGGAGAATGATCTGGCCCTTGCAACAATCCTCTCTGAGAAAGTAATACATTATTATTTTATTTCCAAGAACATACAGGAACAGTCCACTTTTTTTTTTAAAATATGCTTATACCATGGCTGCAGCAGGTGCAATAGTCCTATTGAAAGTTACCAAGGGGACTATTTTCGCGCACTGCATAATATCATTGCGCCTGCTGCAGACATGGTCCGGCAGCAAATTCCTTCATTATTATGCCAGAATAAGAGTATAGTTCATAGCCATATCGGCCTAGAAAATCACAACTTTTAATTTTCCGTCGGTCTTAGTACACGATGTAACTACAGAAGAGTCAAGTTTTAAATAGGAAAAATATCAAAACTCTTGGGTCATTTTTAGCGCGAAGCTAATGGTCTAATCAGATTCAATGGATTATGCTATGCTATGCTAAAAGTGCTACTGCCAGACCCGGAGATCGGATGAATGGATTCCAAAATGATAAAAATCATGTGTAACTCTAGTAGAGCTGGAAAATAAGCCTGTTTTCAAAAAAGTGGAGTGTCCCTTTAAAGGGACAGTTCACACAAGAAAAATGTTTGTTTACGCACCCTACATCATTTCCCAAACCACTTTCCATTTGTAAACGTTGCATTTTTTGAATGCATTTGTCATGACTTTTTCCCATGCAATTACAGTAAATGCAGACATCCCACCTCTCTCTTCCCGCATATTAGTGGCTCCCTGATGCCTGCAAATGATGCAAAATATCCCAGAAATCAGTTAATCAAGAATGTGTGAGTTGGAGAGGTCAGGACGTTCAAATAATTTTTTTAAAGGTCTCATTCTGAAGAGTCTGACATAGCGAGCAACAAGACGAAGTGAGAAAGTGAGGTTGTTTCCTGTTTGGTCTCCCTTTCTGATAACTAGACCAATTAACCTCTTTCTCTCTCTAAATGACGATGTCAAAAGTTTTTTAGGTGTCATTAGTTTCAGTAGCATAGCTGGCTAGCTAGCTGGATTTAAAAAGGCTACTCTATTGTAGTCATAATGTAAAATAACTTAATATAATAATGTATACATTGTATTAAAGCAATACTCCAGCCAGATATCAAATTTACCCCATGTTTTACTCACCCTCAAGTAATCTGAGATACACATGTCCATCATCTTTCAGAAGAACACATTTGGAGTTATTTTATTAAATGTCCTTGCTTTTCCAAGCTTACAATGGGATAAAAACAGGGATCAGGGAACAACTTCTGACTTTGAAGCCCAAAAAGGCTCCAATGTGATAATAATGGTCTTTGCGGGAAATCGATGCGATATTTGTAAGAAAAATATCCATATTTTAAACTTTAATAACTAGCTTTCGGTAGCAACACCATCTTGGACATTAAAGAAACACTCCACTTTTTTTTAAATATGCTCATTTTTTGGCCTGGGCAAAAAAAATGGATTTTTCGATAATCGTTTTTTTTTTTAATGTGATCGATTCAGAATCGATTCTCAAAGAGCACAATCGATTTTTTTCTTTCATATTTATTTCTGCAAACATTAAACGAAAGATTAACGTAAATCGAATTACTAGTCTTCTTCACTAGATGTCACCCTATTTTTTGCTTTGCGCGAGGTTACCAAGGAGCGAGAGGCAAGCCTGTCATTCATTAATTCAGTGCTTAAAATGGCGGTTTCAGGTGCTTCATCGATTGTAATAATTAATTACCCACTTGAAACCTGCTGTTCACTGTCTTTTTATTAGTATAGTATTTGTATTTAATCTATATTTATTGAGTTGAATCGAGAATTGAGTATAAAACTGCCCCGAAAACCGAAATCGAAAATTGAATCGAGAATCGAAATCGAATCGATTTGACACCTTGTGAATCGAAATTGAATCGATCTGGAAAATCTGAATCGATACCCAGCCCTACTCATTTTCCAGAATGAGAGTATAGTTCCTAGCCATATCTCCCTAGAAAATCGAAAATTGTAATTTTCCGTCAGTCTTAGTACACGATGTAACTACAAAAGAGTCAAGTTTTAAATAGGAAAAATATCGAAACTCTTTGGTTATTATTGAGCGTGATGCTAATGGTCTAATCAGATTCAATAGATTGTGCTAAGCTATGCTAAAAGTGCTAGCGCCAGACTCGGAGATCGGCTGAATGGATTCCAAAATGGTAGAAATCTAATATTTAACTCTAGGGGAGCTGGAAAATGAGCATATTTACAAAAAAAGTGAAGTGTCCCTTTAAATACATATAATAGTGTCATTGTGTAAGCTATTTAGTTAATTGTAACATTTTACATAAAACGACATGTACACTATTTCACCCCTTGTTCGTTACACTATGAGCAGGAGAAGGACTGGATTAGGACCGTAACAGAAGAAAATGACCATCTTCTCCTCGAGAGACGAGAACTTCTGCAGCGAATAAGCGAGGCTGAGGAGATGGGAAACGATGGACTGAGAACAGCCACTTCCACCCAGCAGAGGTAAAAGTCTCATGCTTTCCTCAGTGCTCAAAGAACAAATACAAAAGTATTATAACCCTCTTTTTTCTCCCTTATCAAGGGTTAAATTCCTAGAGATGGAAAATAAGCAGCTGCAAGATAAAACTTTATCACTGGCCAATCACATAGGAATTTTAGACCGTGTATTGAGAAACCTTCAGTCTGTGTGTACTGCCGAGGTAATGATCTACATCTGTGTTTTTTTAATTATTTATTAATAATTTGTCTAAATAGTTTGACTTGCAGTCATCCCATCATGATGTGTGTGTCTGGTATAGGAGGTCAAGAAAATGTTTCCTTCGGGAGTTTATACTGATGGACTGTTGCGAACATCAACTCCAAGGTAATCTTAACATTTTAAGTCCACTTACTAGTGTGTCCCCAGTGCCTAAGTTTAGGTAAGTCAACACTTTGAAGTGTAAATTATTTAAAAATCCACATTGAGGCGTATAAATACATATATTTTGCCAAACTAATACATTTCATTATTTCATGTCCATAAACATCACATAAAAAGTGAAGTCAAATCAGCACCGTTGAGCACTGGCTCAGTACTGTGTCACAAAACAAACATTAACATCTTAATATCTTGCTATAGTGACTCGTGGGGAATATTGGATGCCATTCGCAAAGTGGGGGAGTCTGGAGTAAAGAGCTTGGAGATCTCCTCACCATTGCCTGTCTCACAGTCCACTGAGATGGGATACTTGAATGTGACCTCACCTGCGGCTCCTAACACCAGATTAGAGCTGGAAGAAAGTCTTAGTGCCACCAGCGATGAGGCCTAAGAGACTTTGTCAGCTATTCATCATCTTCATTTTTAATAGGAGAGGTTTGTTTGACCACCGTTCAGTTCTGTTGTACATTGATGGTAAATATGTAGCATGGTACTTTAGTGGTAAATCAAGGTACTTCTAAACATGTGGTACTTTATCAAGTCAAATTAGAATACTTAGGTTTTATATAATCTATATGATGACGTTTGCCAGTGGCCAGGAAAATGACATCTATAAGTTGCCATGTTTTTTGTACATTTACGGAGTATGATACTATAGCGAAGCACTTAAAGCACTATTAACCTGAAGTTCAGATGGATCCATCTGCAAGTGTTTACAATTGAAATGCACTATTGCCTTTGGATAAAAATTAGTATTTGTCTTATTGAGATCTTAAATGCCACCAAGTTACAGATGTCTAGAGCAATGAAGTTAAACATCTTGCATCAGTGAATACTGAGATTGCCATACAGTAACTAAGAACTGTGTGTAATACATGTTTGGTTTACTGTGTAAAGACAAAAATTACATTTTCTTTTTGCTCACTTTTTTATGTAACCTTTTTTGGGGATAGTTGCTAAATTTAATGTCACCTTAGTTTTTTTGTAGAGGTACTTTGGTGTGATGATTTAGAAAAGTTTTTCTTATACGTAGCATATGCCGGACGTATGATTGATTATAAAAACAGCCAGTCTGTGGTGGGTATTGTATTCAAAGAGAGATTTGGCTACTGACAGATATATAAAAAAAAAACTAATTTTGTGTTATCATATGGTAATACCACTGTAAACTGTGGCTTAAGGATCAAAATCCTGTAGTTGTGCCTGTACATTACTGTGTCCTGCTGCTATATAATAATAGGATGCAACTTTAATGAAATCTTCTTATAGGGCTAATGTGGAAAAACTGCGAAAGACATTAATGTACATGGTACACATTGAAAGAGCATGTATTTTCGTAATAAATCTTCAAAAAATTTCATGGTCTTTTTTTTAAAATAAAAGTTAGTTTGCAATATTTCATACATACATTCAAATTCTGTTATGCTACAGAGAAAACCCTCAAGTATTGTGTATACATTTTTGTATGCTTACTGTTTATTTATTACTAATGCATCATCTAAACACACAGCATTATTAAAAATGACACAGTCTCTGGTATAACAGTCTGAATTTAATAAACAAGATAGAGATACAAAGTGTTCTTGACATTGATATTTTCTTAGTTCGTCTATCAGTCTTGTCTGTGCATATATAACAAAAATCTTTATATGGAACCACAATGCAAGACAAAAAAGTAAAATGAATTATTTCAGGACATATATAACAATGTCATACATAATACATGTTAACAGTTAATAATAATAATTAATGATTACTGTGTTCCATGCGGAAAAAAGATTAGGAAAACCGAATACTGAAAAACACTGACATGGAGCAAAGAAAGAGAAACCAAATAAAGGTGTACATGTAAAAATGATGAGAATGCCTAGAAAACAAATGATCAGTACTTACAGAAAAACAAATATTAATAAGTTGAAATACTAAACAGGTACAAAAATGAACAATATACAGTATTTAAACCTTGCGCTTTTCACTGATAATGCATACAGGGTATATTTTATAGCAAATGTACACATTTTACTGTTTTGGGAAACATTTAAGGCTTATCAAGCCAGAATTATTCTGTAATGTAATAATCTATATCTGGCAATGAGCTGAATTTGACCAGTCCTCCTTATGAAAGCACCAAGAAGGAGATCCTCATTACACTGCTGCCATTTAAAACCGTGATATTGGTCACATTTCTGAATGCTTATGTAAAAAATTCTGTTTTACTAGGTAAACACGGTATAATAAATCACAAATATATATAAATATAATAAACCTATGTATCTGGAGGATTTTGAGAGCATTTGAACGCAACAACTTGGTCCTTTGCAAACAGACAAATGAAAATATGCACACAAAAAAAAAAGGTCTCAGGCAGTTTTCTAAAAATTAATGAATATAACAAAATAAGCTTAACAAATGACTGGTATACATGAATATAAAAGTAAATGAATGTTACAGCTGCAGTGTTGGTGTCACATAAAAAAAATGTAAGTATAGTACGATCATGTACACTGTAAAAAAAATCTGTGTTGAACTTACATTTTTAAGTTGAAACAACTTGAAATTACAGTTAATTTCAATTTTTTGACTAGTGAGGAGTTATATAAATGTATAAAAATTCAACTTAAATTTTATAATTTATACAAACTCCTTACTAGTCAAGAAAGTTTGAATGAATTGTAAATTCAAGCTGATTAAAATGTAAATGCAACAAGGATTTTTTTTACAGCGTATGATCCAATTTGGCAAGAATATTTAATGGAATGGTGCTTAAATTCAGTAAAAACATTTTGAACTACTTTACTACTACTTTTTTATAAAAGTAATCATCAATACATGTGCTGCTGTTTTTGCATGTCAGAGCAACTATAAGACAAAGACATCTGTTAAACATTAGTTTTGGATTAGCTTATCAAACAGAAAATGCTCTGAACTCAACTACATTCAATATTTTGATTGTGAATTTCCAAGAAACTTTATTCTTTAAATACACCATTATTGATGTTTAATTCAATGATTTCAGATTAAACAAATAAAGACTTTTCTGCCACAGATGAGGTGCTAGATTGGGCCATAATCTAAAAATGAATGATCGTGTTTCAAGGTGCTTCTGCATTTCTCAGGTTAGTGAAGGAATAGAGGTAATCTGCACTTAATGTTAAAGGGATAGTTCACCCAAAAATGAAAATAATGTCATTAATGACTCACCCTCATGTCGTTCCAAACTCACAAGACCTCCGTTCATCTTCAGAACACAGTTTAAGATGTTTTATATTAAGTCCGAGAGCTTGTTGACCTTTCATTGAAAATCTATGTACAGTATACTGTCAATGTCCGGAAAGGTAATAAAAACATCATTAAAGTAGTCCATGGGACATCAGTGGGTCAGTTAGAATGTGTTGAAGCACAAAAAAACCCCAGCTGGGGCGCACCAGATAACACGTCAGCCGTGTCACTGCATTCACGTGACTTCAGTTTCGCGCATGCGCTTCACAACAGAAGAAAATGTATTTTGATGCTACAACATACTCTCACTGACCCACTGATGTCACATGGACTACTTTGATGATGTTTTTATTGCCTTTCTGGACATGGACAGTATACCGTACGTAGATTTTCAACAAAGGGTCAACAAGCTCTCGGACTAAATCTAAAACATCTTAAACTGTGTTCCAAAGATGAACGGAGGTCTTACGAGTTTGGCACGACATGAGGGTGAGTCATTAATGACATTATTTTCATTTTTGGGTGAACTATCCCTTTAAGAGGTCACGTTACTTGTGTGGTTCATTTAATGTCACACCTCCACGGTTACATCATGACAAACCCCCATTTAATGGCGATGCAGTACATGAAGCAGTTATGCCATTCAATTAAAAAAAGGACACTTTTCCTTAAAAATGCTATGATTGGATGAGGACGAACAATCCAAAAGAGTCCCATGGCATTGCACAAAAAACCTTAACACATAAAATTGATACAAACAACATCTATGATGCTAAAAAATATGATTATTTTAGAGAGTGCCCTCACTTTGACACTCTTTTAACCTTCTCAGAAAATCCTCGAATTGGATTCTTTTGCCAATAAAAAAATAAAGGGGCAATGGTTACGCTCCTAAGATCCTAGCCTCAGATTCGGCCTTAAAATTGACCTTACCACAATCATTTGTGACCCTGCATGTGAAAACCCACCTAAAGTCATTTTTTTGAGATTAAATCATTTTACATAATGTGATAATATAACCTTGATATTTTTAATATTGACAAAAGTCATGACAAAGATTGAATTTAAACTTTGATGCTCCTAATGATCTCATAATTAGATCATAAGGCTTAAGGCTGGATATCACAGACAGGGTCACATTTATCAGATCCCATATTACAGCATACTTTGTATTATTCAATGACCTAATATCCTTTATAATAGGACAAAAGACGCTTACAGTGGAAGCACGTCCACAGTAAAATACAACACAATATCTAGTTAAAGAGAATGACCTAGTGACGTGGCAGTGAAGTAGAGACAAACGCCTGTCTTGCTTTCTAAAACTCCCATAGCTGCCCAAAGCGAGAAAGTTGCTCCCATTTCAAAAAACGCTCCCAATTCTGCTTTGAGCCCAAACCACAAGCTTAAAAAGTGCTTCAAGAGTATCTTTGGAAGTCTCCCTTACACACCTTAAAAAAACGAAACGATCAAAATTGGGAAGTTTAAAATTCAAATAATTCCTCCAAACAATTCGATCCAGACAGCAGCTGCTGTGACCAATAGGTTTATGTAGAGGGGCAAATAAAAGAAGACTCAATATCTTCCCTTGACGTTCTTCCTCTCGACGGAAGACCGGCGCATTAAACTGAATACTTAACTTTATGGAAGAAAAACAAGCGAGGAAGTGCAGGGAAGCTCAGATGAGTGAGATGCGGATGGGGATGTTGGGAGATTCTGTTCTCTGTGGGGAATGATGACTGACAAGATGCTCTACCACCGTGTGTTTAGACATGTGCTTCATAAGATACGTCTCCTAAAGACATCAGACAGCGTTATTGTAATACATGTCTCTAACATGATAAAAGCAGAGATGTTGGTTACTCACTGAGGTGTAGGCCCGGCCGCACATGCTGCAGCAGTAAGCTTTAGCATTTTTCACAGCGTGTGCTGACAGATGGATCTGTAAGGAGGCGGAGTCTGTGTAGGCCCGGTAGCAGTTGGGGCATTTGTATGGCTTGTCTTTGTTATGTTGCCTCTGGTGAGACTAAACAGAGAAAAGAACGAGGAGGAAAGCTTAAACACGCTGGCTTCGATACAATGAGGTATAAATGAGACAAAGTCCCTTCCACACATACAGTCTTTAGTGGTAATTTAATAGTAAATTGCAGTTAACAGGTCACGTGTGAACAGAACCTCATCAGTGCTGCCAATTTACCAGTAAGAGAGGTTGTAAGTTTACCAGTAATGTACCAGTAAGTGCTATGTGTGAACAAAAAATAGAGTTTTTATTATTATTATAAATATGTTTATAAAAGAAAGGTGAAGATAATAACGCAACAGTGAATACAAGCAGTATTTAATCGATACAAAATTATATAAAAACACCAAAAAGTGTGCATACATTTAGAATTTTATTAGCCTTTTTGTTACTAGATAAAGATAATAATTTAGTGTAAATTAAAACATCTTCTTGAAAGAGAGAACAAAAAATAGAGATTTTTTTTTTTTGTTTTACAAAAAATAGAGATTACCGGCGGCATTTCGAATGGACGACGTCACACCGCGTTTACAGCTTTGGGCCAATCAAAACGTTTTAATACAGATGACGCGTTACCCCGCAATGTTTACGGACGTTCCCCACACACACGCTGCCTAAAAGTCGAGCACACCTGAAGTTAGCATCTACATTTCTTCACCAAAGTTGTTTAAAACAGCTTACCCTCTTTTTGCCGACGTCCTCGGCACACCCTCAGTGAAGTCTAATGTCACGTGCGAAAGCAGGATCTGTTTGACGTCGCCTAACGCAATGTTGTTGGTCACGAGCAACCTCGCGACCGTCAGCGTTTGCCACAGATGTGAAAACAACTAAATACCGACCGTGGACATGAAGTCATAACCCGCCATTGTTTACAAATACGACACTGAGCTCACCGGCCGCGCGATACAGGTAACTTCCGCTTTCTCTCCGAGTTTAATGGTATTTTGATACTGATGTGTGAATAATGTCTTACTGGTCAAAAAGACGGAACGTCTCTGTGTGTGTGAACAGCACATTTTTGTACTTACTAGTAAATTAATTCTGGTAAATTCATGGAAATTTACCGAAATTACTGCGTGAAAGAGGCTAATATTAAATACAGTCAATATTTCTCACCTGCAGGTTTGAAAGTTGTGTGAATGCCTTTTCACATCCAGGTTGGGCACATTTATAAGGTCTGTCACCAGTATGAATCCTTAAAAAATAGATATATTTAATACAAATCTAAAATAGTTCTGTAAAATACACCTGTGTACTGTGTGTTTACCTGGTGTGCTGTTGAAGGTGTGATAACTGACGGAAGGAGTTCTCACAATAGGAGCAGTGGTAAGGCTTAATGCCCAAGTGAATGCGTAAGTGCTGTGCGAGGTACGAGGCGTTGGCGAAGGATTTGGAACAGTGAGGGCACTTGTGAGGTTTGGCCTCCGTGTGGGACTTGGAATGAATTTGCATCTCTGACTTGTTGAAGAAAGTGAGCGGACACACTTTACACCTAATTGACACATAAACATAAAAACACTAACTTCGTGCACAAACAATGATGACTACAGTTTTATTTTGTTTTATATTAAGTGTAATGGGTTCAAACCTGTACGTTTTTCCCTCTTTAGCGATTGTAACCGCTTGGTCAGGGCCTGAAGCCAGAAGTGGGTAGGGCAACACAAGTAGGGGACCTGTGTTCTCCGCTTTAATCTTCTTGCGACCTCGTGGCGCTTTAATCTGAGGTCCCAGCATCCCAATCAGACCTCCGCTTTTGACGTGCTCAATGCCGGGACCACTGGCCAGGCCTGAAATGGTGTTTAAGGACGGTGCTCCTCCCAAACGGTTTTGACTGCTGGATGTCGGGGTGGTGGGGGTTATGGCTTCAGAAGTGTTGTGGCTCTCGGTACGGGACGACAACGTGAGGCCTGTTTTAGTAAATTTGAGAAGTTTAATATTGTTTTTCTATTGTGCACACATTTGGGTTAGCATATGTTTGCCTTTTACCTGAGCGATGGTTTACGCGGGTGACTTGATCCACCACTGCTTGTCGCATATGCCAATCTTCCCATAATCCTTTTGCCTTTACTGTCGACTTGTCATCAATGTTCAACTCTACATGTATAAATCAGTGATGTCACTACAGTCAGTAATATGTGAAAACCCAGCTAAAGTCATTTTTTTGTGATTACTGATTTCAACAAATTATCCTACATAAAGAACATTCTGTGAAAATGTAACCTTGATATCTTTATTAATAATGACTGAGTAAGGTCACGTCAGAGATTATAATCAAACTTTTATGATCCTAATCTCATCATTAGATTAAAACTTTAGTCTGGAAATCACAGACAGGGTCACATTTGTATACTGTACACTATATGAGTACCTGAAATGGCGCTTGATGCTGGGCGGGCGTGCAGGGCGATATCAGGTTGGGAGGAGTTGTGGGCCTGAAGAGCAGACACCTGCTGGAGTTTGGGGATTGACATCACATGTTGCCCACCATCTGAAGATGATGTGGATACCAGCAGTGTCTGCTGTGAGGGGACAGTGGTGGGTGGCAAATGCGGAGGTCTTATTTTTTCTGCCATCAGTTGCTCTTTGATCTTGTCGATAAGAACCAGGTTATCCAGCTGTAAAAGTCATTCGTTGTGTCTTAATGGGGTCAAGACCATCGTTGACATACACAGTATGAGACAGTAAACCAAGCAGAAGATTGGGGGAAATTTTGAAAGTTTCGATTGTTCACTTTGGTAGACCACATTGGTTTGAGCAAACGTGCCTATGAACAAGCTTTCTATAATGCTTTTGTGATGAGGACAAGCATCTAAAAGATTTAATAAATCCAGGGTTCCCACACTTTAGTTAACTTTAAATTCAAGGACCTTTCAAGAACTTTCCAAGTCCAATACTCTCAAATTCAAGGACTTAATGGGGGACACATTTCAAGTGAGGGGCAAGGTTACATTGTGTTATCTTTTAAGATACATTGTTACAGTTCCCTTTCGCAGGAACAAGCGCTGAGTCACTGCGGTGACACTTTGGGGACGCCTCCAGGGGTAAGTGCGTCTTAATGTGTATATCATCAAATTTAATCAATGGTGAGGTTTAACGACAAAGACAGGGTGACGCTTGAGCCAGGAAGTATATCGCTATCTGAAATATTGCCAAAGATGGCGTTACAGGGACGCAGGAAGTATGGCAAGGGAGACGCAGCATCTCGGCACTTCTCGGGGAACAACAGTTACATACGTAACCCGAGACGTTTTCATGTGTCAAACACAACTATGCAAAAATGCATTTTGGTATGAATCAACGTTTGCATACAGAAGATATAAGCATTTAAGGTGAAAAGTTTAGCACGTGTGCTTAAAAAGTCTATAATTTTTATGATATTATCTTACACTACACAGGGAATAATATGGATTTTTTTCCAGAAAACTTCTTGCATAAAATAGATTGAAGCACTTTTAATGGCCTGTATCCATGTATGTGTATATATATATATATTTAAAAAACTTCCCAGGGAATTTTTTCCCCCAGATTCACAAACTTTCAAGGATTTCAACAAAACATGGGAGTACGAAATTCAATGTTTTATTATGCAATCACTAATATAAATTTACAACACAACATTTTTCATTTTGCAAGAAAAGCGACTTATAGTGTTCGTGCCACTAGGTAATCATTACAATTATGTATTTCCCCACTGAAAAAATATTATTGGAAAAAACTTTTTTAAACAGAATACTCACTTGACCAGGCATGGAGGGAGGGGGTGGCCAGAAATATGGATTATTAAATCGAGGCTCCGCCATCCTTCTAATAAAAACATAGAACACAAGAACAAACTAGTACTATAGTAAACTGTAGTAACATTCCAGGATCCTATAGCACTTTTAATCCTTAACATTGTAAATATTAAAGTAAACTGCTGTAGTTACTAGTTTATATGGATGCACCGATAGGATTTTTTTGGACCGATACCAATATTAAACACTTGTATACAATACTATACAGTTGGTCTATTAGCTAGTTTATTTCTGCATCAAATTATTTTTACTCAACATGGATTGGATCTAATTAACATTCAACTGACCAACATAATAAGAGAGGCACAAATTAAGCTAAAACAAATATAATAAGACAGCATGACAACCTTCAAAGGTGCTTATTCAGCATTTCTTTTATTAACAACATTAACTCATTTTTTTCCATATAATGGATTTTTTTATGCAGTAAATTAATAAACAATCGGTATCGGCCTTTCTCGTGCTATTGCCGATATGCCGATGGTTTCAAATTCATAAAAAAATCGGCCGATAAATATCGCCGGCCGATACATCGGTGCATCACTACTAGTTTATAAATTCACTATAATACTGTCAATACAGAATACTATAATATACAATAACAAAGTGTAGCAATTACCATAATACACAACAATATACTACAGTTTACTACGGTAAATACTAAAGTATGCTATGATATTTATTTATACCGTTTATCAATTCACTACAGTTTATACTACAATAAATTATAATGGACATTATCATGATTCATGAAGCTTTTCTATTCAATTTTACAAAAAGATACTATAATATAAACTAACAAAGTGTAGTGATTACTATAATATACTACAGTATCCTACTGAAAAAAAAAACAGCTAAAACCAGCTTATGGTAGCTGGTTTAAGCTGGTTCTCACAGCCTTGCAAAGGTGGCGGTATAGTTTTTCTTCCAGCCAGACCAGCTAAATCCAGCTTGACCAGCTTAAAAAGTGACCAAAACACAACTAGACCAGCTTGATACACCAGCTAAAACCAGGTTTGGAGACCATCTAAAACCAGCTCACAAGCTTATGCTGGTTTTAGCTGTTTATTTCAGTAGGTAAAGTATTTCTTCATGTGCGAAGGGTCAAGTAGCACAACATGTAGTATCTAGCAACTTTATATCTACAGTATACTTTACAATTTGTAAATGAATCTACTTAAAACTTTTAATGCCTGGACCTAAATGTTTGCTATACAGAGGTTTAGGTTTTGAATGAAATAAATGTTAATTAAAATGTTAATTATGTAAAAAAAATCATTTTAGTTTTGCATCTTCTAAATGGTAGTAATGCTAAATAGTGAGGATTGTAATACAATATCCATACATATTCATGTAATACAAATATAAAACTAAAATCACAAATATTACAATTTTTTGTCTAGATGACAAACAGTTTTTTAAATGTGTTTAATTGGGTTGCCAGGTTCATGCTGCTTAAATAAAAAAATTTTGACATCATCACAGATGTTGCCATGACAGTCTGAATTACAGTGCATATCGATTAAAAGTGAAAGTAAACCCATAAAAAAAGTTATTTGGGATTTTCTTTAAATAATGTTAAATGCTTTCTTTGTCATTTTTGACACTTTCTTTGGGAGTGATGTGTGGTGGTTGGCTAGTGCAAATGTAAAAATGTTGCACTTAATGGTTAACTTTATCTTACCATGGTAAACATAAGAATGATAATAAACGATCGACAGGTGATATAAATTAAAAATAATAAGTCAAACTCAAACTTACAAGTTGGGTTATATATCTAAATTTAGTAGTTATTGTGTTATTGCAATTTATACGATGTTATTGAGAGTTATACATTAAATGCACAGCACCAAACGAAGTGACACAATTTTGGCATTTTTAAAAACTTAAACATCTCTGTTGTATCAGTTAATACTAAAGTAAAATACTGAAAACAGCAGTGACAACGAAACTATATATCCTTTCTCTGTCTTGTATCTGCTCAGAGGGACACCAATAACGATTCCTGCAGTTTTACAAAAAATCATTTCAGACAAAAGAAAAAAACAAAAATGGCAGCCTGTTATATTTTCATAAGGAAGGGCGCCATATTCTGCAGACCCCCAAAATTCACACTCGGTCCGGTTTTATATCAGATAGTAACCGATCGATAAACGACACGTTTGTGGTTGTCTGTGTACGTGTTTGTTTATGAAGAATAGCGCCTTTGAATTGCCCGGCCCCCCTTAAAAAAACACGACACTTCCTTCAGTCATGCCGTGCAAAATGTCACACATTTGGTGGTGTGCGCGACTGTTTCATTTTACAACACCTAATAATACTGACTCCGTTATAACAGCGCTATGACAAATGTACACGTAAACTCTTAAGAGATGCACGTACAGTACAATAGCAGTACTCATAAAGGTTATTTTCGCTTTCTGCAACCTGTGGTAGATCAAAGGCGATAAATCGCCGCCCCTTAGACAGTTATCTGTTGTACGGTGCAAGAAATGTACACGATGACTGAGTCCGGGCAAAATGAAAAACATGTCATAAAGTCACAAACCTTCAATAACGATTGCAGTGTGTTTTTCGTTGCAGGAGATGCTTTAATAGAGCAGAAATGAATCTGATGTTCTCTATGCGCCTCCACACGGCACAGCTTCCGGGTCAGACTGTTCACTTCTGGGTACTCTACGCCAAAATCTCGCTATTTTGGCAAAGAGATCTGAGGCGTGCAGTTTTGTAGCCCTTTTGTGTTAGGAAGATACGGGATGCAGTGCTTTTAGATTGTCTTAACTGGTCGGTTATCTGCATTTTTGCATAAATATGCATAAACTTTCTAAAGTTTTACATTGCATTACAATCACAGAAATTCACATGCAGTTAATTTGTGGCTTTTCTTCAAGCAGTCTTTAAACATTCTCTTGTAATAATAATATGTTATAAAGACATTTTAAATGCCATTGCAAAGAATTAAGGTGTATTTTACTATGTAGCCTACTTAATGTAGCCATTGTGTACATGCAAGTTGTTACACTATTTCCATTAAAAGAATCAGCATGTAACTACACTTTTGACCCTGTCCCTAAACCCACCCCAAAACTTAAATTCACATGTATAAAATGCTTTTTTTAAAGGGGACATATCCTTTTTCCATGTTTAAATGTTGTAATTGGTACTTGTATCAACATAGAAACTGTGAAAGAACAAGCCAGTAACTTAGTTTTGGTAAACCATTCTCTGCAAGCATTTGAAAAAATAGTTAATTGAAATTTGGCTCCCCTTGTGATGTCAGATGGGGATAATACCGCCTCTTAATCTGCACTATCCAACCATGGCACTGCCATTCAGTGCAGAGATCAGCTCATTTGCATTTTAAAGACACACCCCAAAATGGCACATTTTGCTCACACCTACAAAGTGGCAAATTTAACATGATATAATAAATAATCAATATGGTATTTTGATCTAAAACATCACATACGTAGGCTACTCTGGGGACACCAAAGATTTATTTGTCTTATGAAATGTACTTAATAGTTAATGAGTGTAGTGCAAGATTTTGTTATCTATCATTTAAATTAATTTCTTACAGTGGTGAAAAATAGCAAGGGCTTATACTAAAAATGACTGTAGTAACTATGGTAGACCCATGTTTAGTGTTGATAGAAACCAGGGTTACAGTGTTATTGATTTAGGAACTGTACATATTGGAGTCTCATGCCATTATTGTGCCATTGCCTTATAAAAATGATTTCTGTAACTTAAATGTTAGGGTTGCTCTGGATAAATTTAGAATTAATAATATCTATACAGTACATATATATCTAGCAGACTAAAATCACACCACTGACAGACAGTTATAGCTGACAAGCAACTCTGTATGGTCTTGTGGCCAATAGGAATCCATAGGTTTTGCTTTGCTACAGCAGAAATATATCATTCCAGTGGAGATTTTGGCAATGTTCATTCGAAACAATATATCTGTGTTCCTCAACCAGGAATCCAGGGTCCACTAAGGGGATCAATATTATTTAAAAATTACACAAAACAAGCATTCAAATACTGTAAGCTAAAGAAAACTAGAAGGAGAATCTAGATTTAGTTTGGTCATTTTTTATTACAAATATCTTTCTAGTTAGACAGAATATTTTATTAAAATAAAAGTTAGTGAGGGTCTTCAAATATTGTAGACAATGGTGGACCTTGAACTCAAGGAGGTTGAGATCCACTGTAATATTAAATAAGGGAAAAAAATGTTTGTTCTCCACTGGATGTCACTGTTTCAATATTTGTGGTGTTTCAAGTGTCCTTTTTAGTCATTATGTTGTCATACTGTTACTATACTGTATGTATTCAAAGGTAGTCAAAGAATTACAGCTAAATAAAACAGTAACATATACACACTTTATTTTATTAACTATATGACAGACTGTATAAATTAAATCTGTACGCAGCCATGTTGAGGTTGGTGTGACGTGTTTTCCTGTTTCTCACATTTCCTTTTATCTTTCACTTAAAGCTTTATAGTTTGGTTGCTTGGCTTCCTGTCTAAACAGATGCTGTGTGAGAGTAAGATGAGTCCCACAGATGTTGACATGTAGCATGTAGTTGATATATTTCATTTCTTTGATCAGAGTCTATAATTTCAAATGCTCTTATTTTATCATTATCACTATTAATTCTTAAGCTGAAACTGAAGCACTATTTGACCATGACTGTGTCCACCTTGTGTTTTCATTTGGTGAGTACCCTACTTTTTTAACAGCTTTGTTGATGTTACCACTGCTGATATTGTGCTATAATAATTCCTGTTTTTCAGGTTTTGGTTAATATATTTATTTATTTACTATCTTTTATACTTTGTAAGTCATGAATGTATGCGAATGCATAGAAAGACCATAGCTGAACAACACACATTTGAAATCTAAGGCACAAATTGACACAAAAGTTGCCTTAACACATTAGATTAATTCTTATACCTATGTCATAATGCGTGATCTTCTGTTTCTTTGAACAATAAAGCATATATTATAGTAACCTAATATATTACAGATACAATGAATGTTTTTGTTATATTATTCAGTTTGTGTGAAATCATCATCAGTTGAAATTGAATTAATGCGTTCACATCAAACTCCACTATTAAACATTTTAAGAAGGACACATATTTGGTAATGTTATTGGATTGTATCCATCGATCGGGGTATTTTATAGATTAACACGAAGATTGCCATCAGATTAAACGCAGGCTTAAATTCAAAATAGCATAGATCAATTCTAAAGCATAAATACATTATTGGAACTCAGATCTGGGCTCAAAACATTTTTAAGAAAATTGTTTTTTAATTTGAATAAAATCTACACTTATCTGTCACCAAGAAATTATCTTGTTTATTTGTTTTGGACTATGTTATCCTAGTAGTTGGAAATATTTTTCTGGATTGTGTTATGGGTATTTTAATCTTGCTGTTGTTTTATATTTGGATGATATATTTTTTGTACAGCAGTTTTCATACTATTTTATGAAAACACTGTTTGTATAAATGATCCTTTACAAATGACATAGTTAATGTGTTCTATGCCTTGTTTGGTTGTACTGTAGTTGATTGTTTGAAGACTTAATGCTTGATTTTTGCAAGTTTTTCCTTGTCTTTGTTTACCTGCATCTTGTAATTTCAGTAAAATTGTTTGATGTCTTGTTAGAATTGCTAGGTGAGTTCACATATCCGTTTGAAGAGCTTCTAAAAACTGATTCACATTAATCCAACAAACACCAATACTAACAAACTTGTTGATTCTGAATTAAAATGATGGTCCGATCATTGTGTGAATTATACTTTACACAATCAAAACAAAAAGGTTTAGATTGAAATAATCTTAAGGCAGTGTATTAAAATATTATTTTTGACAACAGAACAGTTTTAATTTTTAAATTAAAGTCAGATTTTACTAACATCAATTAAAAAACTGATAGAAAAGCTTACATTTAAAAAGAAACATAATCAGTTTGTAATGTAGGTTTGTAAAGGGATAGTTTATAACATTTCTGTCATCATTTACTCACCCTTAAGCTGTTACAGACAAAAAATACATTTCTTTGTTCTGCTGAACACAAACTTCACTTCCATAGTATTAGTTTTTTCTACTACGAAAGTCAATGGTGATCCTGTTTTCTTTTTAATTATAAATATTTAGGAGAGCAAAGAAATATATTCAGGTCTGTAACAACTTTGAATTTTTTTGGGTGAACTATCCCTTTAAATGCTTGAATGAAAAATATGTGTCATTGTCGCGTGTTATAAACACAATGAAGTGAAAGCCATAGGTCTAAGGGCATTTTGTTTCAATTATGAAACAGTGCCTCTAAAACTGCATGTTTTGGGGTCATGTTTTTGTTGTTTAATTTGATTGCCACTAAGCTTGTTATGTTTGTATTGCAGATATTTATTTTATTTGTCTCCCAATGCCAAAGTGAAACGTGTTCACCAGGTCAGTTTTCAAGAGCTCAAATATAATAGTAATGAAGCTACTGTAAAACACACATAAAAGATGGATCTCCACTTAAGTGGCACACATTATACATCTGTTAAGACATAATTGACATAACTTGTAATGTTTTATTTGCAAAATTTAAAAAAACTGCTTGTTAAAAACATTTTCTACAGGATTTTACCCAAAAGGACAGAACTGTTTGCCATGTAAGGATGGTACTTATCTGGCCTATAATAATGCCCGTAGTCATTGCCTGGATTGCAAATACTGTGATATTGCCGGTAGGTTAAACATATACTGTAACACCCAGTCAATGCCTGAGAAATGTTTGATTTTAAATGTTTAAATGGGTGTGCTGATTTTACAGCTGGTGAAGTAGAGGTCAAACCTTGTACAACAACACAGAACAGAGAGTGCGGATGTAAACCTGAGTTTTACAGATCTGATGTGTTTTGCAAACCCTGTAAAATCTGCAATAACTGTGCAGAATGTAAGTATTTTTAAACATTTTCATTGTGTCAGTAGCACTTATGAGAAGTCACTGGTTCAAGCCCTGGATGGGTCAGGAGGAGTCCTTTCTGTCTAGAGTTATTATGTTCTCACTGTGTTAGCATGGGTTTACTCCGGGTACTCTTTAATTGACAAGTTTATAAGTGGTGTCACTGATTTGGGAAAAAACACAAAATGACCAATTTTCAATATAAAAATTTCTTGTGGACTGGATTTTTTTACAGTCTTGGGCATGTCAAAGATTAGTAAAAACATTGGCTTGATGCATTTTTTGTTCTCTCTCTCTCTCTCTCTCTCTCTCTCTCTCTCTCTCTCTCTCTCTCTCTCTCTCTCTCTCTCTCTCTCTCTCTCTAATATGCTGTTATGCTCCATATAACTCAATATGCAAATCAGAAATTAAGTTCTGTTTTTCGCACAGGCCTACTAAAAGGTTAATGGTGCCACATGGTGATCAACAGTAAAAATGACAAATTTTACCTCTTTGCAAAAAGAAAGACCATCATCAATCAAGAATTCATGATAATGAGGTGTCATGACTCTGCAAGCAATTTTTTTTTATAATGGAAGTCAATGTGGTAAGGGAGAAACAATGAAATTTGATGCTGCAAAAAAAACAAAAATTGCATCAAAGCCAATTTTTTTGCTAATCTTTGACATGCCCAAAAAAAGTGAAAAAATCCAGTCCACAGTCACTTTTTATATTGAAAATCATTAAATGTGTTTTTCCTACCAAATCAGTGACATCACTTCTGAACTTGGCAATAAAAGTGTTAAAATCATGGAATTTTTGTAAACATCTGGTAGTTTTGAAAAAAAAAAGAAAAAGATATTAATCTGTTACATTTTTAAAGCCGTTTAATTTAGTGGCCTTTTTTGGCCACTAACAACACAAAAGGGTAGTGAATTTGAACAATACAAAAGGGTTAATGTGCTGAGCAGAACTGTTTGTGGAGATGAAGTTGTGACTGCATCTTTTTCTTTCATCATTCAGGTACAAACTGTGAAAAGAAATGCAACCCACAAAACAGATTTACAACCACAATGCCAATTTGTGCAGAAGGCGAATTTCTGGATGTAAATGTCAGAAAATGTCGAAAATGTTCAAAGTATGTGCTTCCACAATTCAAACATTTCTGAACGCTACTGATATATACATGAGATAAACATAAAATGTGTTTATTGGTAAATAATGCAATTTGAACGATTTTGATTATTCAAGCCGTTGAGCATGTAGGTCATCGGGTTGTGGTTTTCCTGTGCATAAGCATCAGAATTTCCTGCATTTCTGTTAAACATAACATTAACACAAGGTATTAGCTATAGATTAAATGCTGTGTCCCCAGCACATCTACACTGTAAAAATTTGGTTGCCTTCATTCAATGAATCCTTTCATTCAACTTATAAATAGTAACATAATAACTTTTTTTGGAGTCAACTAATATTCTAAATTTAAATGAATTTTAAGGCAACCAAGTAACTTACTTTTTTTAAGTAAAACCAACAAATGTCTTTTTACAGTGTAGGGGCGGTTCACATTTCAGGTCTAAAACCGAGTGGAAAACGGGACCGTGCCGCTTTCCTCTTTCTTTTCAATGCATTTTCAACGTTGCTTTCTGAACAGTTGACATATTTTAACTATTTGAGCAAGCTTGTGGCATGACTACATTCAAAATAACGTTTTTGTGCTTGCAAAGACGCAAAATGTGAACCGCCCCCAAGCACGGCATTTGCTGTTTTATAGTAAAGCTTGTTAAAATTTCTAGATGGTAAAACACGAGTTGTTATTTCATTTAGTAAAACTGTGCAGATGTTTCTTCACCGAAATAATCAATCAATCGATCAAAACGTCATTATATACATTTTCCATGGCTTGATGTTTCAGATCTGACTGCAACATGGAGGCATGTAAATCCTTTTGTGACAAACAAGGTAACACAATTATAACATTATAAATGATTCTGGCACACACATATGCTTAAACAGAAATTTTATTTAAATACACTAATCACATGATTAAAATATCTACTTGAGTGTTTTTTGACATTGTGTTTTTCTACAGATTTGAAACCTCATTATGAGTCACTCTTGTTGTTGTCTTTGACAATCATGATTATATTGGGAGGTCTTTTGTGTCTTCTTCTCATATGGTTCTACAAAAAGAGAAGGCATTGCTTGCGAGCAAAAAACTGGCTGCAACATCCAAACATTCAGATTAAACCAGGTACAACACACGTGCCTATTTTAATGAAATAAAGCATGTGTTTTGTTTGTAATAGGGGATTGATTCATCAAAAATATCAGTGCTTTAGTAGTGTTTGTTGTTGGGGGTGATTCTCTGGTGTTATGAGATTTCCTAAACTGATATAATCTGGAAATTTTGTATGAGGTCATTTTTGTTATTAGCTATGCAGTGAATTTTTTTTGCCCTCTTTGTTTCAGATCAACCTAATGATTTGTTCATCGTTCCTTCAACAACGGTTTGTAATATTTTTCTTAATAAAACTTTATGTTAGACCTATACATTTTGAAGCAGTGTTTAAAAATCACTTGTTTGTACTTGAAGGTGAGAAATAACTTGGCTTGCAATGAAACCACCATCAAACCTCGCTCGGGTGCTCCAGTCACCGGCTGTCCACGCAACATCATTAGTGGAGATTGGCAGAGCATCATGACCCCCTTGATTCCCAAAGGCGACCCAAAATGTAAAATTTTTGTCACCTCTGAGTCTTATCCATTTGTCACATACAGTAAGCGGATGTGAAAACGTGTGCTAAGCCAAAATTCTACGTGATCAAAGTCAAAAGACTTCTGAGAATTGTTAAATCAGATAAACAGTGGGCTTTATCTTCTGATCATTTTCACACTTGGTTTACGCCCTGATGATATAAGCTCACAGCTTTACGTTTAAAGGTCAGCCTTTAAGAAACAAATAACACTGATAATTTTCAGAATACTGAAAATAAATTTTTTTGATTTTGGTATAGGCTCTCATGAAATACCATTTGAACTGTTCATTTGCTCCTAAGGAGTCATCGTTATATTTCCAGTGTGATGTTTTCATATTAGTAATGTAGCGGGTTATCACATTGTATTAGCACTTTTTTCGTGTGATAAATAAGTGGGAGGGAATTGACATTAGCCCTGACAGTGTGGGGTAGTTGTTGAAATGTTTCATAACCTTTCAGACACTATTCTATAGTCGTTACACCATATATCCTTATCTAAAGATCAGATCTGTATGTTTTTCCCCAGTGATTCAGATTCTACAGAAAGAGTTGTGGCCAGCACCGGTGCTCTACACTATCATAAGAGAGATTCCCGTGCAACGTTGGAAGGAGTTTTTACGACTGCTCTCCATGACAGATGATCAGATGGAACGAATTGAACTGGAGGCAGGCCCATCCTATCTAGAAAAGCAATACATGATGCTTCGTCTGTGGAGCCAAAGCGGCGAGGCAAAGCTGGAGAACATCTACTCAACGTTACACTACATGAACCTGTCAGGCTGTGCCCAGGAACTGCAAGAAAAGCTAGAGCAACTCCAAAACGTGAACGCTCCCTCATCATGACAGCATCTTCGCATGTGTGAGAGTTGCAATCGAATTTTGCAACAGTGGACAGTGTGTTGCAGACTTTTGTATTATTGACAGGTTAATGTCATTATAATAATTGAACAAATCTAAATTATTTAGCGCTGTTGTTATGGTATTATTCTTCAGTTGTTTGTATTATTTGTATTTTAAGTTCTTTGTGTGCCACAGTAAGTAATCACAGTACTGTAAAAATTTGAATAGTTTTAAGGGGACACATCATGAATTTAAGTGCTATAATTGGGTCCCCAGTGCTTCTATCAAACTAGAACATGTGACAAAGATCATTTGGGTCATTGAAATTTGCCCCCCTTGTGATGTCAGAAGGGGATAACACTGCCCCTTACTCTGCACTATCCAACCACGGCACTGCCATTTAGTGCAGAGATCAACTCATTTGCATTTAAAAGGGCACACCCAAAAATGGCACATTTTAGCTCACACATACGCACAACCGGCGCAGCGTCATAGAATGTCTCTGAACAGGTTCACACCTAGTTTTTGTGGAAAACAAACTAGACTTCCCATTGACTTCCATACAAAATAGCAGAACAAAGCAACGTTCGTACACACCCGGCATGCGTAAATAAGTTAAGAAATCACACTGTTCCGCTATTTTGTATGGAAGTCTATGGGAAGTCTAGTTTGTTTTCCCCCAAAAAGGGGTGGTGACGAAATTTACAGTCAAATTCTTCGATGTGGCGGTAGTCTGTATACAATGGGGCAATTTTAACATGTTATAATAAATTATCTATATGGCATTTTGAGCTAAAACTTCACATACGTACTCCGGGGACACCAAAGATTTGTTTGACATCTTAAAATCTACCTTTTAAAGGTAATGAACAGTTTAGAGTTTAAGACTTTAAACAAAAGTGTAAACATAATTTTATGTATCGACTACTATAGACTGGTTTTTCAGGATAAACACTGGTGCTTATATTTCATGCTAGAAGTTCTCAGTTATATGGAATATGGCCATAAATATGAATAAGTTTATGTATTATTACAGTGTATATTTAGTTATTTTTTTTAATAAATCTCAGATACTTGATGTGGAATAATGGCTCTGAACACATGAAAAGTGTGACAGGAAAACTGTTCGCCCGCGAAAAGTACTGACATTAAGTTTGCTGAATGTCAGCACTCAGTTACTGTTGCTTCTGATCTATACTGAAGGAAATTCCCCCTCCGCTGGAAGTTAATTTCACTTCTGTTTCAACCACAATGTACATCAAAAGCGTTTAAGGTCTTTGATTTGTTTGGATTTTTTGTAGGTTTTGTCATTTCTAAATGGTCGATGTTTCCAACCTTGTATACAATCATAACAATATGGGTAAAAATCCTCTGCGACTGGTCAGGTTCCTAGAAACGTACGTTCAGTCGGAAATGTTAAGAGTCATTTCATATTTCCACATAATTGATGTCAAATTTATTAAGTACCGCAGAAAAGGGAAGCGGGTTAGTTGGTTTTAGCGAAAGCTTTCTAGTTTTAAGTCTCCATGGCAACCGGTGAACACACGCTGGATCGCGTGCTTCCCTGTAGTCAAGGCTTTTGGATGTAAGGCTAGAAAGTAACAAAACAGGTGACTAAATAAACAGCGTAGCTCTATATGAAGTTTTAAATGGATTGCTCATTGCAAATATTTTTTTTGTGTAGCTGTAAGTAACGGGTTCTTTTAATAGCATCTTTTAAAAACTTTTAATTAACGTTACTTTGTTCGTCGAGTACCTACCTAGTTGTTACAGCTAGAAGTTCATAAAGGACAAAAATCCTACACTTGTATTGTAGTTTAGGGTAAACTGTGTTTTATGAAGACGTGTTTTTTGTTTTGTCTTATCGTCTTTCACTCATGGAGTTGGCATATTGAGTTTCAGCATCTCTTTTTTCGGCACCTGGTCAGAACTAAAGCTTTTCTTTAACCAAAGGTTTAAAATAAAGCCATAGTTTAGTAGTGTTTAGATGGTGTGCTACACCCTTGACCCACAGAAAATCCTTTAGGAGTTTAAGTCAAACCAAATGCTTGGACTTTACTCTCTCACGGGCGCATATGGTGAGTAAAATAGCCTACGTTATCATGAGGTTTATACAATCCTGTGGCCGGTTGCATAAACATAGCCTTGATGCTAAGACTGCGTTTTAAGAATGTGTCTGACTAACTAGCAATTAGTTAGGGCTTATCAGTCTTTTTATTTGGATTTAAATTAGACCGATCTATCTTTCTATGTAGCATACTTAAAACAATTAAGAAAGTTTTAAAGAAAAAATTTCATGACTAACTTCTTAGACTAGTCTTAAAGGGTTTATGCAACTGACCACAGGTCAATGTTATTGCTCCATTCAAGAGGACCCATTTAAGAAATTTACATGCAATTTTGTGGTGTTGTTTTTCTTACCGAAAACTAACAAATAATTAATATTGACGCATTTTTTGCAGTGTAAAAGTTCATGGGTTCGAACCCCAGGCAACACATACTGATTAAAAAAGTCGCTTTGGATAAGCTTTTAAATGAAAATTATTTTAATGTACTTTCAAGGTACGTCTGCGGAGGAAATGTGAACAGGATTACAGAAAATAGAGATGAATGGCATCCATAAAGAAGCTGCCAAACTGTGCAGAGAAGCAGATGAAATATTGTTTTCCGGGAATCCCGAAAAAGCTGGAGCCCTGTACACCCATGCTTTTCAAAACCATGCCGGATCTGCTGTGGCACACATGCGGGGTCTGGACAAATGCCGTTTGGAGGAGGTGATCTGGACCCTGGAAGCCTGGCTTGATGGAGTTTCGCATAACCCACTTAAAGGCCTTAGCAAGGGTCTTGTGGCTGTATTCCTCTCTACATTATGTCCCAATAATGTTTCGGCCTCTGTGTTTAAGATGGAGACGGTCCTGCAAGGAGCAAGTCATGGATCAGATGAGATCTTTGCCCGGTGCTCCAATCTTTTGGAGGGTAAACAAATGCCCCAGCCGAGGGCTCACACACGGTTAGTTGTGGAGCTGACAAGAGCATTGGCTTGCTTGCTGTCAGATCAGCGAAATCCAAAAGGTCCCCAATTGTATCTGCAGGCGTTTCAGGGAAATAAATCTGAAACCGTTAGACTTGTCAAAGAAAGGCAAACACAGCATGTACCATTATTAATTGAGGCATTTTACCAGCAAATGTCTCCGAGATTTTCTTTTTTCCATATTGAGCACAAGCCGGAAAGAAGTAGACTTGAGAGTAAACACATTGATGCTTCTGAAGCGGTCGAGTTTTTACTTGCCATTTCTCCAGATCACATCCAAGTCCGAGAGCTTCAAGCTGCAGTTTTGTTTTCATCTGGAAAGTTTGTGGAAAGTGCAGAAGCTTTAACCCTTGCTCTTCAGATGAGTACATCTCAAACCAAGATGAACCTATGTAATGGCCATGTGGAGCATCACATGTCACCAGAAAGGAGAGCTTGCTTATTGGTGGGCAGAGCAGCTGCCCTTTTTTCAGCAGGGGGGAGAGCAGGCGAAGTCTGCAAAGACCTAGGTGATGCTTTTGCACTTCATCCAGCGACAGCAAGACAGCAGTTCCAAGTCCTGTTCACCGACAATGATATAGCGGTGGCAGCTTGCATCCAACTACGTCAGCAGGCGGAAAAAGGTGTGTCTGAGTTCAGAGAAACTGTTCTTAGGAGGCCTGACCTGCGCTCATCGAAAGGGGTGGAGTTATTGGATCCTGTTATCGATCAGCTCCAAACTCTCTGCCATTTAGAGTCGGGCGGAGGAGGTAGGGAACTGCGTGTACGTTTGGCAGACTGCCTCCTTATGCGTGGGGAACATAGAGAAGCTCTTTCCATAAGTAGCCAGCTAGCTGCTGCAGCTCCACCCCAACACAGTTACCAGAACACAGTGCAAGTTCTCCAAGGGTTTTCCCATCTTTTCACAGAAGACCATAAAAGCGCTTTGGAGGATTTCCAGGCCGTGATTGAGCACAATGCTCCTCATCCGCCCAGCTGCGTGCGTGCACTATGTGGTAGGGGTATCCTGCGCATGATGGCTGGTTCACACTACCTGACCGCTCTGGATTATGTTACGGCAAGTCGATTGCAGTTGCAGGAGACTGCTTTAACTGTGAGATGTCTGGTGCCTTGGAACTACCGTGGGTTGCTTTGCACCGTGTTGCTGGAACAGGGCAGAGCTATGCTTGAGGGAACCGATGAGCAAAAAGGAGATTCCAGTTCCAAAGCAAAACACGAGTCTGAGCAGAGTCACGTCAGTGACAATCAAAGGTACATGTGCATTCTGGTTCTCAGCATCTTGCTATCTGTAATGTCTTATCTCTTTTTTTGGTTTCCTGTGTTTGCTTCAGGACTGCGGTTGGCGTGCACGCACTTGCGCTTCTCCTAATGGAGCTGCAACCTGGTGCAGATGGACCTCAGATTCTCACAGCGGATGCTCTGTACCAGCTGGGTCGTGTTGAGGAGGCCTACCGGCTTCTTCTCAACATTGAGCGCAGAGCTCCACGGCCACCCATTCTCGCCCGCCTCGCAATTTTGCAGCTGCATCGTGGCTTTCTTTATGATGCTTATCAGGTATTTCCTCAGCAGCACTTGCATTTAAACTAATGAAATGTTTCTATGATAATAATATAGTGGTTTATTGATAATGAGTAACCTTTCAAACATCCTACAGCTATTGAAGAAACTGATTCTTTCTGGAGACACCAGCTGTCTGCGCCCACTACTCTCTGTAACATCTGTACAAGATCGAACCCTTTTGGAAAACCATTGTAACAATGCCTCAAAACGTATTTTGTGTGGCCAGCAGTCAGAAACTGCCATAAGGGAAGCTGTGGCCTATTTGTCCATCGCCATTATGGCTTCAGGTAACAAGTCAAAATGTTATTTAAGGAAAAAAGAGTCTTATGATTTTCCAGGGGGATGGGGGGTAACTCCCCAAAATTTTAACTAGCATTTTCAATGCCTCTCGATATTTATACAAGGAGTAATGATTAGATAATGACAGATGACACTTCAACGCCCCCACTGTTCAAACTAAATCTACTCCCTTAACTCAGTGTACAAAATGTGATTCTTCGGAAAAACTGCAGTTGTATGCTTACGGGAACCCACACCACTGATTTTATCTAAATGACGTAGTTTTATTTTTTTCTACAGAAAGTAGTTATGTAACAAAACCAGAAGAATTCTGTTGTGGGACATTTTGTAGTGCAGTGGTTTTCAAACTGGGAGCTGCAATATGGTGCAAGGGGGGCCCCAGTTTTATGACTTTTTATAAAATACATTAATTTATCATAAATAGGCTTTATGCCCAGCTGCACTACTTCCTGAACTTCAGCCAGCTCCTTGTTTCCTGTCTGCCATTATTGGACAAACTGATTAATCCAGGTGTGCCTGACCTCAGTAGTCACAAACAAACTGATTAATCCAGGTGTGCCTGACCTCAGTAGTCACAACAACAATAATCAGACACACCTGGATTAATCAGTTTGTCCAATAATGGAAGACAGGAAACAAGGAGCTGGCTGAAGTTTAGGAAGTAGTGCAGCTGGGCATAAAGCCTATTCTATGTAATTAAACCTCTGAAAAATAAGGCTACTAACCAACAGCAATACGTTGCATAATTTAATGTGTTTTGTTTAATTAAAATGATTTTAATATAAAGTTTTAGAATGTTTGATGTCATACATTTTCTATTGGGGGGCCGTGAAGGGATGCATCGTACCCAATTTGTAAATAAGTAAATGCATTAGCTGACATGAGCCAACTATGTGTATCGGCATTTATTAATCTTTGTTCATGTTAGATAATATCAGTACAGTTGTTCATGTCAATTCATTTGCATGTTATTTCTATTTCTCAATTCGAAGGCTGCAGCCTCCGGAGGTCGCATTTGTAGGCTGCATACGTCATCAAGAGTGTCTTATTTCAGAATATTAACAATTATAAACTCGACTATTATTCTTAGTTAATCATAAATTTTTGTAATATGCTTATATTGCGAATGTAATGCTTAGTTAAACCAGGCTTGATGATGTATGCAGCCTGCATATGTGACCTCCGCAGGCTGCTGCCTTCGGATTGAGAAACAGCATCAGACGATGACATGTTTTCCTGTGGCAGCTACCGCAGCTTTTCGTTGTGTTTCGAAATTGAGGTTGGTTGCAATTCACATGCCGCTAAACACCCACATTACAGAGTTTAAAAAAAGTATTAGTAAATGCAGAAAATAAGTAATGCATTAACTAATGTCAACAAATACAATCTTATGGACAGGTGTTAGCGTGTCATTTATAAGTTAAAGGCATAGTTCACCCAAAATAGGGGAGAGCAGGGGTGAAAGTACCATTTTTCAGAAAAACTTGATTTTGAAAGATAATCTTATAGATAGAGATATATTTTTGCTGTGGTCAGTAACTCAGAAGTGGGGTTTATCAATACCAGGTGGAATTTTGAACAAATGTAAAACGACTTCAGTATAATTTCACTTTGAACATAAGTAGCACATTGTTACTTTTGACCCTGTCAGCTGGGATGAAAGTAACACGTATGTGGATCAAAAGTAACACAACAAAACAAGAAATATTTTTGTGTTACACTTGTTTGTATTAAATATACATGACTATGACTTGTTAATATGTAACTGCAAACTTATTTTGTCATTTATCTTTGTAAAAAATAATGAAATTACATTTTCATTTTAAATTTCAGTTTTATCAAATGTTTCAAAAGCAACCAACAGTACAAACTTAAATAGTTAATTTTTTTTTATTCTTTCAACAGTTTGAACACTATGAAAATGAAATTAAATCAAATTAAAATAATATAAATGTTCAACATATACAACAGTATTAGCAGTGGGACAAAAGTAACAAGTGTTACTTTGGACCCGACAGGAACTCCACATTTAAACCCGATTTACTTTTATTTTGAAAAACTCTGATCAGGATGTGTTAGATCACTAAATAACCTGTAGATTGATCAGTACTACATGAAACCAGAAACACAATGCGTTATAAGAAAAAAATGACTGCTTTTGGAATTTACTTTGGTTGAAAGCACCTTTCTGGATACACGCAGAAAATGGTGAGTTAATAACGCGATATTTGTCAGCTCTATCAAGGGTTTGTGTGGTAAAGATGCTGTCATAGTTTGGAATGCAAATGTTATCAGGGGTCAGGGAAAAATCGCTTTGTTAATTTCGTCCCACGTTACTTTTGCGCCGGTTCTCCCCTACACGAATTATTTTTCATGTCTTAATTTCAAATTAAATCAACTTTATTCCTTAGGTGGTGGAGCAATAGATTCGCTGTTGGAGAGAGCAAGATGTTATGCTTTATTGGGCCAATGGAAGACGGCCATCTTTGATTTTACTGCCATCCTTAAGGTGAACCCAATTCATGTGCAGGCTTTGTGTGGAAGAGGATTCACTTATCTTATGCTGAACCAGCAAAAGGTGTAGTAGTTATTACAGAGACTTTCCTCTATACTCATTTATAAGAACCAATCATGTGAAATCCAGGCTGAAGTTAGGAGCAACACATTTTTATTTTCACTCAATCTTTCAATCTTTGACGGTTTTAAATATATTAAGGTTATATTGTACTTTACATTATATAGGATGATTTTATCTAGAAAACAATTTAAGCTTGTTTAAATGTAACATTTTCTAAAGTTGGTTTCATATTGAAATAATATCTATTCTAGGAATGCATACAAGACATACTGGTTGCTCTTCAGCGTGATGCTAAAGAGGTCACTCGCAGCATGTCGTCCCTTAAAGACAAAGCACGAAGACTGATTAGTGAATGGTTGGATCAGCACTGTCGTAGCAGCCTTTTAGGGATTATATTGGCCAACCCGGTACCCTGCGGGGAGGAGCATCTTCGAGAGGCCTTTTTGATTTGTGGAGCGCTAATGAACATAGACTGCAGGGAACCCAGGTGGCACCTCCTATACATAGATACACTACTTGCCAAAGGTGAGCAGTACAGAACATTTAAAGTCACAAACAAAGCATGTAACCCTATGTAAAATGTATTGTTTGATCTGTTCGTCAAGGGGAGTTGAATGCTGCAGGTGCACACCTGAAACAAGTGTTTGGTCTGGAGCCAAGGGATGCCACAGCTAAGGCCAGGTGGGGTGTTGTTAAAACCTGGCACCAGAACTACAAACTGGCAGCCAACTATCTGAGTGAGGTGGCCGAGAAAGAACCAGCAACTCTCGACTTTCTCGTCGCTCTTCTGCAGTCCTCTCAGAGAAAACGAGTGGCACAGGTGTAGTAGTCATATATGTTTTCTGTATTGTTATTGCAATGGTACTCTGCAGTGTTATAAAAGTTATTTGTGGTCTTCCAGGTAGCATCTCAGCTCGCCAGCAGTGTTTCTCAAAGCGGCCAGTGGGAACACGCTTTAGCCCTGCTGACGTTAGCAGTACGAGCGGTCAGTGATAAAAAGCTAAAGTATCTCAGGCAGCGTGCTGCCTGCTTGGCTCATCTGGGCCTTCACGAAAGGGCTGTGACCGACCTGGACAAGGTCATCGAAGGCCACAACGGTGAGGAGCAAAGGGTCTGCGCAGAGGACCTTTGCCGCAGAGGCCGCAGTCTGCTGCTGTGTTCCCGCGAAGAGTCCGGCTTACAGGATTTTTCTCAAGCCCTGGACCTGCACGAGGAACAGGCTTTGCTGTGCCTGGAGGCTGGACCAGAAAGACAAAAGCTTGCTGATCTGTTTCTGCGCTTTGCCCTGCAGAACTTTGGAGAGCAGCAGCTGAACAAGGCTTGGCTTCTGACAGAGACCGGACTTAAAGTAGAAAGCGATCACGCAGAACTGCGTAGGCTGAGGGCTAGAATAAAACGAGAGGTCTCGGGTCCATGTACAGTCCATTGAAGAATACACATAATGTACGGTCCATTGAAGATTACACATATTGTACTGAAATTATTCATTATGATTGATGAAGGAAATTTCCTTGATGGTGACAGTCACAGCTGTGGGTTATGGTGACTCATATACAGACACGGAAAGAATTAAGAGACCATTGCAGTTTTCCCTTTAATCATCATTTCTAAATTTATTACGACAATTTCTGTCCGGTGTCTGATGAATTCCAACAAAAGCAGAACTCATAAGTGACATAAAGTCACAAAGTAGCAATGTAAAATAAAAGGCTGAGTGGATACAAAGACACATTAAAGATGTGATTAAGAATCAGGGTTATTCCATAAAAGTTAAATAATTACATTTAAAGGAACAGTATGTAAGAAATTTATATCGATTAATCATAAAATGGTCCTGATATGTCACTAGACATTAAGAAATCATTTTCATTTCAAATACGTATATCACTGACAACAGTGGTCTGGCCAGGATATTGTCATTTAAAAAGTGGAGTTGCAGCCCTCAACTGATGTTTATGTTGTCATTTTGTGTATTGGCCACCAGTTGTGTGATTGCAGTACCAGTTTTAGCCACAAGTTTTGTGATTGCAATACCAGTTTTGGCCACAATCCTACGTAAAGAGTTTTTTTTTACCTTAAAATAAAAAAAACAGGGTGAACGGCACTTTCACATTCGCTTTGTATCCCTCTATCGGCCAAAACCGCACTAAAGAAGTTTCCAACCATCGGGTCGTGGTCCTGTAGTTCGAGTGAAAACTACAAAAACCTGCTTTACGGAGACCTACAATCCAATCAAAGCCAGCTATGCTGCAGTATTTACGACAGTGGTAATGGACAATTACGCTTCTAACCTGTAGGGGGAGCAAAGAGCAAAAACTCTTTAGTGTTGCTTTAAGACATTTTTTCTAAAATACATGTAAAAAAGTAGCATTTTTTATTGAGAAATAAATTTAAACCTCTTATCTCTGCAGTATATAAGATCATAAACTGTATCTTTTTGTTATTTAGACCATGTTTTCCCCATTTAAATTTTCTGTAAATAAATGCAAAAAAAATTATTAGGAACTTATCAGAAATATTCGGTATATTATTTCACAAATACCTATAAATACTAAATTTAGAAAAACTGAAAGTAATATTGAAGTGATCTCTTAATTTTTTCTGCGGCTGAATATCTTTATGATCATAATATATGAATATTACTGTAGGTTCTGTACTAGTTACTTAAACTTTGTTTAAAGTGTATTACAATTATTTGTTTACAATTCATTTTTTATTTCTTTTATTTTTTTACTTGATTAAGATTAAATTTTGTATATCTGATATGTTAATGATTTGTGTTTTGATTATAAGGGATTTCTTGACGCATATGATGCAACTTGATGTTTGTACAAAATGTTCTTTGCATTATTTAGATTTTAAATAACAAAAAATGCTTACAATACAATGCAATAGATTTGTGATTGACAATACAGAAGCAGCATAGTGCAAATATACAACACAAGAAGAAAAGAGAACTTAAGTATTTTTTCAAATGCTCCCATGCCCTTTCCCTGTCAAAGGTTGAGAGATCCAGATGAAGACAGTGCAGTGGTCTTATTCAGTAGGCTGTTAGCTTTTCTTATGGTCTGGTATTGATGTCTGAGGTGACAAGAAGACTGAAGACTAGGTAGACTACCATAGTTAGTCATCAAATTCAGTATGGGTTCACTTTTGCTGAGATTAAAAGATAAATTTCACACCTCAGTGTTTTCCCTCATCTCTGTGTGCAGTTTCATAATGGTAAGTGATAGACCATAGACCTAACTGTTGTGTAATCAGAAATCTTTATAACGTGGCCAGGTGACATTTACGTGTACAGTAGACATATGAAGTAAAATAAAACGTTTTGATGCATTGTTAAACATGTATTTTGAAATGCACTGCAAATGTAAAACCGGATGAGACAAATTAGGCAATGTATTTATATATCTCTGTATGAATGACCGTTAGGGAATGACAGCTATTGAATTACATGTCAGTTTAATTTTCTGACAAAGTCAACATCTTTCGTAGGCATTTTAAAATGAATTCGTTTAATAAAATTAATTTCCTGTCTTGCCGCCCTGGTTGAAAAGTTTGGTTCCCATCACGCGTGTCCACAAGGGGGTATCACTTGACCTTGTAGATGCAAATCCTCAAGTGCTTCACACGTCGTCTAAAGATAAAAATACATAGAATAATTTAAAAATCCGAAATGTAGGTATTATTAATTATATAACTGATTTTTATTCAAAATTATTAAAAGGAATGGAAAGTTAAAAGTATCGGGATACGACTTCATTCGTACCAGACCAGCGCTACTGGTCGAATCCATACGTTTGCTACTGCGTCATCGTAGCGTCATCGCGCAAACGTAAACAAGGAAGTAACTGATTAAATGTGAATGAGTGAGACAAGCGCTCCGTTTTTTTTAATCAAACCTTGCTGGTTTTTACCGTTTTTTTATGCTTTACATATATATTCATGTTCACATTAATTCCTGATTAGTTATTATTCGTTTTATTCCTCGATTTTAACCAGATTCAGGAACAAGACGCCCGGTTTATGTGTTATTTATGACATGTTACACTGGAGGCTTGGTTATAAGGTAAACTCGTGACAAACTTCCCTTATCTCTGTAGACAGTAGATATGTTAGATCTATTTAACAAAGACAGGTTGGCCTTAGTTTATCGTGCCTATATTTTAGCCGTTTTTCAGTCTGTTAGTTTTTGCTTAGATTTGATTTAAACGTGATTTATCATGAATATCACGAAGAGCTGCCACGTTTCACTTAATGATTTATTAAAGGTAACCAGTGTGTTCACACTATCATGACACGAGTCACATTAACCGTTATATCCCTATCAAGTTAGTTACTGAAAAGCCAAAACCTATAAAGCAAAGTCCCACTCCCAACCTGCCTTTATGCTTTAGAAACCAAGTAGGGATTTTTGTATTGCGCTTTGATACGGTATACTACATTAAATAATCTAGGTATATTGATGCTATTTATAATTTGGCTAATGAAAATTTAAAATACTATGTTTATGTGTAGTAAATCTGCAAAGATGCCATCACCTGTGGATGTTATAGTGGTTGGAGCTGGCAACAGAGGAGAAAACTATTCAGACTATGCTTTGATTTATCCTGACCGTATGCGGGTAAGGCTTTTAAGGTTTTGATCTCACACATCACATTATTAGAAAGGAGTTGGCTTCAGTGTCATTTCACCTGATTAAAACCATCTTTGCAATTACTGCATTTTTTCAGGTAGTTGGAATTGCTGACCCAAGGGATTTTGCTAGAAAGAAAATTCAGGAGCATCACAAAGTTGCCGATGAAAACACGTATGATGGTATGTCCAAGCCTTGTTACCCAAAGTTTTGTTTTTACAGAAATTTTTTCTTATTAAGGTTCCATGATTTGTTGTTTTTCACACAGATTGGCGTTGTATAGTGAAGAGAGAAAAGTTTGCAGATGCTGTTTTGATCTGCACTCCTGATCGACTTCACAAGGTGTGTGTCCAGACTTCAGAGGAAAAACTGTATTGTTTCTTGCTTACGTTTTAAGTTTTATATGCTTAGCTGTTTCCTTAACTTGGTAACGTAATAGCATGCACTTTAATATATTGTCTGTTTTAAATAGACTCACTGTCAAACTATCTTATTGTTCTTCAGGACCCTGCTGTGGCTTTAGCTAAGAAAGGCTACAATATACTACTGGAGAAACCAATGGCTGTAAGTGTGCGTGAGCATCTACAGTACATGAAGTGACATCTCACTATTAACAAATAGTTTATGATGTATGTATTATCACATCATTCTAAGGTTAATGAAGACGACTGCTCAGAGATTGTGGAGGCTTGCATTCAAAGTAAAGTCATGCTCACAGTGTGCCATGTGCTCCGATACGACCCTGTGATTCACAAAATAAAAGTAATTACATTTTTTTCTAATAGTTTCTTAATAAACAACCCTAATTTTTATAGAAAAGATTGACTCAAGTCATACTGATTTTTGTTTTCCAAAAATGTCAGGTGTTGATTGACAGTGGAGTGGTTGGAGATGTCATCCACATTCAACATCTGGAACCGGTAGGATGTGTTTAAATGCGCTTGTTGTGTGTCTTTGTGCTTCTTGCAGTGTAGATTTGTGTTATATCAAGTACGTTTTGTCTGACAGGTGGGATTTTATCATTTTGCTCACTCCTTTGTCAGAGGGAACTGGAGGAATGAGGCCGAAAGCTCTTTTGCTCTGTTAGCCAAATCCTGCCATGATGTGGATCTTATTCATCACTGGGCTGGTGGGCGAAGGTGGGAGCACTGCAGATGAAAATGAGGTTTTGATGCAAATAATAAATCGTTTTATCCCTTTTTATCAGTGTCTGTTAGTAAATTCAGGCTTATTGCATGTGCTGATATCACATAACCTCCATGACCTCGTGCACCATGCATTGTATTGCTTGCTTGATTTTTTTATCCTACCTGGATGGGAATACAGGAGTGTGCATTGGAATATGCTGCTCTTTGTTATTCCATAAGCAATAATGAATTAACAGTTTTCAAATATTGACATGTTTTATTTTGTTGTTTTACAGGTGCATCAAGGTTTCATCATTTGGGTCCCTTAGCCACTTTAGAAAAGAGAGCAAGGTTTGTGTTAATGTCACAGAGTATTTTTTATAAATGCTTTTATATATATATATATATATATATATATATATATATATGCTTGTTAATGTGAGACCTTTAACATAAATTCTGCCATTTTAGCCAGCAGGGGCTGCAAATAGGTGTTTAGACTGTCCTGTAGAGGGTGATTGTGCATATTCTGCAAAGAAAATCTATTTGGATCGAGTGAAAAAAGTAATGTAGCATTTATTAACACTATCATTATACGAAATGTTGTAATAATATAACAGAAAAAGAATGTACTGGTTTTATGGAGAAGTTCATTGTAAATGTATTCATAAATTAGGGGATTGTTGGCTGGCCAGTATCAGTGATTTGTTCCAACTCGGTTCCTGATATTGAATCGGTGACTGAGGCCCTCAGAACCGGACCGTATGGCCGCTGTGTATACGAATGTGATAATGATGTTTGCTCAAATCAGGTTGGTGGGATCTCTCGCTTTCTACTTGAGAGGATTACTTGTTGAATGCTGACGCAATGTCCCAGACTAAGAATATAAGGGGCAAAGTAACTCGTAATGGCTGCCGTGTACCACCTTTTGTTTATTGCAGGTAGTAAACATGGAATTTGAAGGAGGCCTGACTGCGGCTTTAACCATGGTGGCATTTACAGAGGAGATATGTAAACGCAGAACAAGCATTTATGGTAGCAAGGTGAGGCATCATGTTTATGTTAAAAAACAACACTTCAGCGCTTTGAAGAATTATAATGGTTACTATCTAAACCTTTCACAAGGGGGAACTGACCTATGATGGACATGAGATCAAAGTGTTTGACTTCCTCACTTCTAAGACCACGAAGCACACCGCAGACATGACCGTTCCAGGTAACTTTGGCACAGGGGGTCACGGGTCTGCAGATTATCACCTGATCAATTCCTTCATTTCAGCTCTGATGGTAAGATTTCCACTTTCATTTCACACTTTCAAAGCAGTGTCTACTAATTGTTATATGTTATTTAATTGTATAAATTGTAATTGTTCAGAGCATAAGAACATAGCATGTTGTATATTATTTTATTAGTTTACAATTAGCATTTTCTCTGCTTTAGAATTTTAATAATTTGATTATTCCTAAAATGTATGTTTTCTTCATCAATATAGCACAAGGACCCCACTATGATTAGATCAGGACCTAAAGAGACATTAGCAAGTCATAAACTGGTGTTTGCAGCCGAACGTTCCCGTCTGGAGAGCAGAGTTGTGTTCTGTGATGACCAGAGGAGCTGATTGAGGACACTAAATCTGCACTGTCAAGATCATTTTAGATTATTTTTAATCACATTCTTTTTGTTGCTAACATTATTTTTTTACATCAGATTTTTAGTGATTTTAGAAATGGACCAAAAGAAGTACAATAACAGTAAGTCTTAATTATATTATGTATGTTTAGTGTAACCTAAAAAAACTTGAATGTATTAAGTTGTAAATAATTAGTATTTTATTAAACCACTGATATCACTACTGTAGCCTATAAGGGAAAAAACTAAATAATATTTTATAGTCAATAGAGTCCTGCAAGAATGACGTATATTACCTTGTTGGACAAATTGTGTAACTGTCATAAACTTGTGTTAAACACAGAGCTTATTTTTTGCGATAATCCAAAAGTCTATGGGGAAAATAAATAGGCTTTTTTGCAAGAGAACTAGTGTCCCATTAACCTTCAGATTGGCCTACAAAATACGTAATCCGTGTGGCACTCTATTTAGTTTTATCATGACTTATAATCAGAGCTCTTTTAATATAATTAATATTATTTTATTATATACTTATTAGATAATCATAACACTTTTTATTGTTTATTTAACAATAATATTTTATTTGGTGGCCGTCCAAATTTAAAAAATGTGATTTACAAATAAAATGTACAATTTAATCTTTACATTTTGTTACTCTTTGATTGTTGTCTTTAAATGGTAAATAATAAAGCATATTCAGATCATGCAATAGACTGTGAAATGACATTGATGTAGGTTGTCTGGGCAATTCATGCTAATGTCAACCTTGTTATGAAAAGTAAAGTTTTTACCCAAAGTTTTGAACCATACTGATATCTCAGATGTCTTTGATCAAGTTTTAAAAGCATTTTTTTCCATAGTTAAATGAGTGCAAATTACAGAATAAATCAAATTACAGAATGTGTACACAAATGTGTACAATAATTAAAATAAAATAAATATTAAATGTTAAAGAGCCGTCCCTTCTCCATGTGTTGGGTATTATTGCTTCTAGTTTGTGCCTTTGAATTTACAGAATTCTTACAAAGTATGGTGTGTGCCAAAAACTCCTTTTCCTTTTTTGTCATATCCATATTGCATGCATGTTTCCCTCATCTAAACTAGAAAAGTTGTAAATTGACTAATATTTTTCTGTTGTCTAGTAAAATATAAAGCGATGGTTCAATATATGCGTTTTCTAAGTATTTTTCTAAGTTTTGACTGCAAATGTCACATCTTTAATGCTGGAATTACTCATCTGCATTAATTTAGTAATCTACTGCTAAAAAGTAACTATTTCACATTTTTTTGTTTTGTACAGAAATGAGAATTTCCAGAGAGGATTATTTTAAAGGGAACATATGCTGAAATTGTGAATTTTGCACAAACCTGTTAGCATTACATGCAGTATGTTATTTTATTCAGGCCGAAAATCTCTTGAGGATTGTAATCCTTGTCAATTCCTATAGGTGGCAGAAAAAGCACCAAATACAATGCAACCTCTGTTAGTCTGTAAATAATTGAAAGCAGGTTAAACAGTTTCTAAAAGATTAAGTAGATTAAATGTCTCTAAGTTGAGGTATGAAAGAAGTAAATAGCCAATAAAGTTGGTACCTTTGTACATAAAAGGGTGCGTATTAATTCCTCAAAGGTACACATTGATACATCATAGGTGCACATGCATATCTGTACATAAAGGTTTATATACCTTAATACAGTGACAGCTTTTGTATCTTATTTTCTAACAGTGTAAGGAGTCGGAGCCTTGCAATCTGTCCATGCAGTTCTGTTTACTGACTTTGTGGGCTGGTTATCTCAGTGGAATAGATAAAAAAAATATTACTGTAGACATTCATGTGGATAAATACCATCCACCATATAAAAAAAATTTCTTTCTTAGACATCAAATAATGACACTTACAAATTATACTTTTGTTAAGACAAATTTTGTAGCTTTTGTAATATACCTCTTTTTTAATGTTAAACTTTGTGGTTAACGCCCACTGTTACAGTCATTATTACTGTATACTACCATTCTTTCACTCTTGTATAGAGAGCCAAAGTTCGCCTCTGCAAGCATTTTGGTATGTTTGCCTCAAATTATTGACTCACATGTCAAATAAATGCTCTCATCTTGCTATAAAGTTTATAATACAAGATTTGCCACATTGCGTCACTCTGGCCGCTTTTCAAAAAGCATAGTTTTGTTATGACTGTGAAGGTGGGTAAACGCATGAACTCACTGACTGAGTAATGAATAAAATGACGGCTTAAAGCTCCCACCTTTATAATGAGCCTTACAAACAAGCATTTGACTATTTGCATAACTGCCACAGAAAATGTTTAAATAATCAGAAAAGCCAAGGCCAAATCATTTCCACTTGAAACCAGGATGCATCATCGTGAGCTCGGCTGTGAGAACATTGTGATTCATCAGATACAGCTGTTGACTCAGACAAAAGCAGGATTTTTCAACTTTTGGAAGTACAACTGGATATGCTTAGTTAGTTCCGGTTCAGTGATGCCACAGCTGGGTGTTTTGCATGACACATTGCACATTCAAGGCATACTTTTTATGTATTTTTATAATTTATAAACTGCAGTAAGTTTCACAAACGTCAATATTTGAAGATATTCACCGCCAACCTGTTTTTTCCTAACATGCAGATCTTGATGGATAGACCATTACTCACAGTGGCTCAGTGGGTGGCACTGAAGGTCCCTGCACTGTAAAAAATGATGTGTTAATTTTTTACACATTGTGTGTGTCATGCCATTTAACTTGTTATTTCATGTTAAAATAAATGAAAGGGACAACACAAGTTGTGTTAAAAAACAATGATTGGAGTAACGGGTTACAAAGTAATTTCGTTACTGTAATTCCACTACTTTTAGCGGTAATGAGCATGTAACAAAGTTTTTTTTTTAAATCAAGTAACGCAGTTACAATTACTGAAATTTAAGTGAGTTTGTTACTCACATTACTCTATTTTGTGATAAATGAACACTTGCAGACAAAACATTTCTGATCTAATGTCGCAGGACCATGGTGGGTGGAACAATGATTAATAACACAGAAAGTATGTCAGTATAGGGACAACACATTAAATGTCTGCAAGTGTTCTTATCACAAAATAGAGTAACGCGAGTAACAAACTCATTTAAAGGTGACATAAAATGATTGAATCAGGTATTTATCCTTGTTATGTGATGTGACATGTAGACATTTTTTTTTTTTTTGGGTCTGTAATGCCTTAGAAGCTTCCTAAAAACCTCTCTCAGATAGCTCTATTAGGGTGGGGGATTTTAAACAAGTGGTTTTGCACCTATTTGGTTCCCCCTACTGGCTTAACTTGCAATCTCATTACTGATTGGCTGACTTTGCTGCCACTCAAAAAATGTAGCCAATTATTTTAAAGTGGAGGGGCAGTTAGATGCCTGTGATGTCATAAGCATCAGTTTTTCAGATTGGGCCGTTTTCTGGCTGACATTTCTAAAAGAGGAATTTCTATGAGACTTAGATGTTTAGCATGTTTAGCACTTTTTGTATGTTCGTGAATGCGGGTAGACTACCATTATTCAACAAAGACAAGGTAAAAATGGTTTTTCATTCTCTATCCCCTTTAAATTTCAGTAATTGTAACTGTGTTACTTGATTTAAAAAAAATACTTAGTTACATGCTCATTACCGCTAAAAGTAGTGGAATTACAGTAACGGAATTTGTAACGCGTTACTCCCATCACTGTTTTTAACACAACTTGTGTTGGACCTTTCATTTATTTTAACATGAAATAACGCCTTAAATGGCATGACACACAATGTGTAAAAAATTAACACATAATTTTTTACAGTTTGTTTTGAGCCTTGGGCTGGGAGGTCTTCCTGTGTGGAGTTTGCATCTTCTCCCTGTGTCAGTGTGGGTTAACTCCAGGTTCTCTGGTTTCCTCCCACAGTCCAAAAACATGCAGGTTACACTTTAAAAAGTAAAAGGATCAACCTAAAATATTACTTTAACTTGTAATGCCTTAATATTTGAAGTTTTTTCAACTTAAATTTTCTCAGTTTAAGTGAAAATTTTAAGTTGAAAATATAGTGATATAACGCAGTGCCCGAAAATAGTCCCCTTAGTAACTTTCAATAGCAGGGGACTATTTTTGGGCAATACATAATATTATTACGCCTGCTGCAGCCATTACAGCAGCAAAGTCCTTGATTATTACGCCAGAATGAGAGTATAGTTCCTAGCCTTATCTGCCTAGAAAATCGCAAATTTTTATTTTCCGTCTGTCTTAGTACACGATGTAACTACAGAAGAGTTAAGTTTTAAATAGGAAAAATATCCAAACTCTTTGGTTATTTTTTTTAGGCGCGATGCTAATGGTCTAATCAGATACAATAGATTATGCTAAGCTATGCTAAAAGTGGTAACCCAGACCTGGAGATCAGCTGAATGGATTCCAAAATGGTAAAAATCAAATCTTTAACTCTACGGGAGCTGGAAAATGCATATATTTTCAAAAAAGTGGAGTGCTCCTTTAATACACATAACACACATTTAAAAGTAATTATTAAATGAATATATCTTTCAAAAACTGAAAATCAGGCCTTAAATAGTAGCCAATCCTACAAAGTTCATAATAGTACTGGACCACATGTCTGTCGTTGCTGCAAAAAAAAATAATTCCTTAAAGATCCTTAAGAATAGCATCTTTCACTTCCCTAAATTAGGAATTGCTGTTTTGGAAATGTATGTTTTACCTTACAATTCATACTACTAATCAAAATTTTGCAGCATTTCTTTAAATGGTGTTTATTCAACTGTATTAAATGGCTTTGCATAATGTATTGCGTTACAATGTCAGTTAAGGAGCGCCATCTGATACTGTCTCGTTTATACAGGCGCTGCAGCTCCCCCTTGTGTTTTTTAAAGAAATGTGCAATCATTGTGGTGATCTAAAATCATCGCAATGAGGTCAGACAATAAAATAATCTCAATTAGACGATTATTTAATAATTGTGACAGCCCTACTTGGTGGAATAGCACCTAGAAATAAACAAACAAACAGAACATCACTTTTTTTCTGACACAAAATAAAAATTTAATATCCAAATTTATAAAACCCACACCGTTTAGATAACATTTTCATGAATTAAAAATAAAGATTGTCTACTGAAATGAATGTAACAGATCTTATCATGTTTTGACACAAAAGCAAGCAAACTTTTGATGCAATTTTACTGAGAACAGAGGGACAGCAATATTTGTTTTCTGAAAAACTGACGAGTAGGAGTTGAAGAGTCTAAAGTACAAAGAATCACAACAACTTGTTTTTTCCTGTTTTCAAGTTGATTCCAAAAAATACTTTTTCCTCCATATCTGATTTACATCTGTAAGGTTTGTGAATGACATTGAACGTCTGTGTTGAATCCATTGTTTTAAATGATGGAAGTGGGTCAAGATGATGGAATCAGCAAAACCCAGGCCAGGAGTTAAACTGGTTTACTGTTAAACATGACTCTGATATGATGCATGAGTCACAGGATGTAGCTTGCGAGGTGAGTGGAGGCAGTCGGCTCCCTAGATTCCAAAACAAGTAACTGGCCGAGACCTCAGAGGAAACTTGTAGGACTAAATAGACAGACTGCTTCCGTATTTACAGTCGGATACTCCACACATGACTATTCACTCCCTTACATTTTTTTCTACCTGGCCTTTAATGATAAGAGCATACATAGACTTAAAAAATACTTTTTACTATGAGCAGCTTAATTTGTTAAGTTAAAGTAACATAAAAATATATGTTGATTTGATATAATTTTTAATCTAGAATCATTAACAGCCATGTTGTAGATTAACCTTCTGTTGCTCAACATTGGTGGTGAAGTGAGTGACAATCATCATTAGGATGCAAGAATGGGTATGTCTTCCAAAGCATTATTGATCTCAATTCAAAATATCATTGGATGGTTTTCTATACAAATAAAGTAAAACACACAAAAAACAATTCACAATAGGCCATTATATTATTTGAAAATAATGCACACCCAAGGTGGTAATATGGCACGACATGAAGCAGAGCATGCATTATTTTCAAAAAAATAAAAAACAAAACGGTTCTTATAACACGGTAATCACAGATATTGCTCTGGTGGTTATTTTAAGACATTTGACAGGTCAGGTGTGCATTTATCAAAAAATAATACATGCCCATGGAACATTTCTCAACCAATCAGAATAAAGCATCCAACAGCCCCATGTATGTACTATAAAATGGGTGCTTGTCCGCAATCACAAAACATTCTCCAAGTAAAACTAATTCCTTAAAATGATCCAAGGAATGTTCTTTTGACTCTCTATTCCTCTCTATCAGCCTCTTTTATATCAGCCTCTCTGAGTCTCTGGAGCTCAGCCTAAAGAAAAAAAGACACTTTTTGAGGAGATTAATGTGCTGGCCTTTTCCTTACAATGCACTGCGGAAGGCACCCCTCTGGGTGAGCAAACCTCATGCCCTCTCTGTTGCCTAGAACCAAGAGTAATTGAGAGACCCGTCTTTCTATTGCCGTATCCCAGGCAAACAGTAGTAATTACCTCTTTCTTCTCTAAGATCCAGCCTCAAATGCTCATTCATAGTTTCTGTTACCATGAAATCATTTGTTTTTTGTCCTCAAATCATTTGCTACTTCCTAGCACACTTATTCAATTAAATGACTCTCTTTGTCTCACTTCCCTCAGCATCCTGGGAAAGCGTGCATGACTTGAGAATGGATGTCTCTGTATTTGTGTGACTGGAGCTCAGTGTTTGTGTATGTTTATGTGTGTGTGTTTGTTTCGAACTCCTCTTGAGCATTGCTTTTTGTTCCATTGTGATTTTGTAACTTAAAGGGATAGTTCATCCAAAAATGATGTTATTAGCCGATTTAAAGGGATAGTTCACACACAAAATGTTCTCATTCTGAACCTGTATGAATTTCTTTGTTTTGATTAATTATGGTAAGCACACAATTGATGGTACCCATTAAAGTAGTTTTCCTACTACTATGGAAGTCAGTGGGTACTGACAACTGTGTGTTGGGGTGAGTAAATGATGACAGAAATTTCAATTTTGTATGAACTTTCCCTTTAAATATAGGTCAAAGATCTGGGCTGTGTTCAGCCCCGACAAAACGTTGCACAACGTTTATTAAACAGAAACGGTGATGCATTGAACACCCTGTTGTGATGATGCAAGAGTTGCAACTACGGTAGCTGAGAGGCCATTCTTTGTGTTTTTTTTAAATGTTTATGAAGCCTGATGAAATCGTTATAAATGTGTGTTTAATACTCTCGATGTTACAGTCACTGACCTTGCCGTCCAGAGTGGAAAACAACATTCCAACTTGAACCCATTGAGCGAGCTGTCTCTTTAATACTGCGTAGTTTTATACATCTTGCCGCTGATTGGGCCAACATTTCTGACACACCCACCAACCAAGAGAAAACGCTTCTAAAACCTGATGCACGCTGTTGCACACCGTTTCCAGGAAACATGTCGTTCAACCCTGAAACCATAGCAAAACGTTGCGCACCGGTGTGAGATTGAACGTGCCCCTGTTGTATAGGACTTGATGTTGATATCCCTTAAAGCGGAAGTCCATACTAAAACAACATTATGCTCCAACACTATATTTCATCACATATATGTAGTTGATTGTGCTGCATATAAAAAAATAAACCTTTTAACTGCTACAGTAACGGTGATTTTACGGGCACAGGATGAGCTAACGTTAGCTTGCTTTGCTCGTGTTCAAAATAACAACAACATGATAATAACTTTCTACGTAGTATGTTTACCGTAGTTACACAAAACAAGCAACAACTAAGCCAAATTATGTTTTAGACATTTTTACCATTTTACATTACCTTAGTCCGCGGAAAAACGGGGCTGAAAACAGTACTCGAAATCTTGACGAAAGTGCTGGCTGCATATTCAAATTTTCGAGTAATCTGTTCGAGTGCTGTGTCAGCTGAGGGTCGCGTTGGTGTAAACAATAAAGACTCCCGGTGGCCTGAAATTGTTGTCCTTACATCCACATACGGCACAGGTTCTAGTCATCTTTTATTGAGGGTTTTGGTGATTTTACCCTTCAGAGACGGTAAAAGCGGAGTTACTCTTTGGTTGGGTTCATCTGCCGGATAACATCAAGTTGACTTGAGTTGATTTGAGAACAACTTTATGCGGTGCCTCAAGAATCGACAGCCGGATGACGTCAAAGTACCGCGAGAGCGATTCGCGAAATCATACGGAGGAGTTTGCTTTTAAATCGCTCTCGCAGAACCTTGATGTCATCTGGCTGTTGGTTCTTGCAAAGCTGCATGAAGTTGAACAAACCTTAAGGCTGCATCGGTCAGTGGGTGGAGCTAAGTTTCGCACAGTGCATTCTGGTTAATTGAGTCCATCAAAGACCATTACGAAAATTCTACTTCAACACACTATCAATATAATCGAAATCGTGCAAATGTATAAAATTTTTCTCATGTAAAATGCAAAATGGGCATAAATCACCTGTGATAACAGGCTTAAATGTCTAGGGTTCAATTCCACTTTAATGCATACTTGAGGCACCGGATGTTGAGGTGGCTACAAACTCTCTGCAACCTACTTCCACTGGGCATACCTTCACATTCCAGCCTTGTTGTTGCGCATTGGTTGCAAGTTTAGCGTATCTCAGTTTTTTCAGTTCATAGGCCTCCTCCACTGCACCCTCCCAAGGCACGGTGAGCTTGATGTTGTAGACAAGCCTGAGCGAGGCTGACCACAGATCAAGGTCTGGTTGCAGGTTGGTGGCTGCAATTTCAGCTGGGAAGCAGAGTCTCTTGTTCAAGTCGGCCAACAGCTTCCAGTCCCGTGCTCTGCCTAGTTGACCTGAGTCTGATCTTATGGTGGTGAGGGTGGCTTGACCCTCACCATCCCGAACAAATGGTGTTGGCTGCCACTGCGATGATGGGGGATGAAGGGCATTCACACTTGTCCGTCGAGTTTCCAACACTGCAGTAAGACACTTCAGCACCTGGTTGTTGCAGCCTTGGGTGAGGCTGATCTTGCATCCCACTAAGATGTGCTTCAGTGTTGCTAGACTTTGGCATAGAGGGCACGCGGGGTCTTTGGCATACCATTGGCTTAGGTTTGTGGGAGAAGGCAGGACATCGTAGGCAGCCCTGACAGTAAAGCTTGCCCTAAATGCCTCCATCTCCCATAGCTCTTTCCAGGAGATGTTCCTCTTCTCCACTCCTTCCCATGCCATCCACTGCCCTTGCTTTGCCTGTGCCACAGCTTGGGGGCACCTTCTTGCTTCCTCCTCCCGACGTACCTCCACGACCACCATCTTGCGTCTCTGAGATGGAGAGGCCTTGCTCCACACTGGTGTACTGGCCCTAAGTCCAAGACCATTCCTCCCCTCCTGAACTCAGCCCACGATGTCCTTGTGTCTGAGTGCTGCCTTTGCTGCTCAGTTGCAGCCAACGGGGTCCACTTCCTTCCGGTGGACAAGATGGGGGCAGCTTGGGCTACAAATAGATTGCTCGAATCCAGTAGCATCATCTCCAGTCTGACTTTGGCACACTTGTACTCCTCAACCAGACTGGTCATGGGCAGGTGTAGCAGGTGTACCCTTTGCCATAAAGTCCAATACTGCTGAGGGACAGGGATAGACCAAGCCACTTCCTTACATTTGAGCTGACCAATCTCTCCAGCTTTTCCACCTTTGAGAGTGGGACTTCATATAGGGTTTGTGGCCACAGGAAACGTGGAAGTGGAAAGGTAAAAACAGATAAACATTTTGCAAACATTTTTGTTTTCTAAGTAATACCACAGATTTTTTTAAAATTGGCAGCTCCTTTGGAATAAAAATAAACATTTGGGCTTACGTTTGCTCTGTGGTTCACCTTCGTGGTTAATATTGTAGCATTTACTCACTGCAGCTGCCTCCCTACTCAAGGTCACATTAGAGATGTCGGAAATGAATGCTCCCTAATAAAAGTGCCTATTCAGTAAAATAACTTCCTGCAGCCCACTATGTCAAAATAATCAAATAAAAGGTTTTGACGTCATTGTGCAGGTTCTTTTTTAAGTTTAGAGAGGTTTTAACCATGTTTGGTATGCGATCAAGTATTAGTTGGCACAAACAAGGCCTCTTTATAACTTTATTCACAGAAGATGTGGAAATGCAACTAGGACTTTGACTTTTTTAGCTTGTTATTGTTTATCTTACAACATATCCTGCGAGGGGAGCTGTTTTGCTTTAGAGAAAGTACACGAGGGCACTCTAATTTGACCTGTCCTGACATTATTTTAAGCACGTGATCCAAGGAATGTTTCTGGGATTTAAATAGGACATTTGGATTGATCTCCTCTATACAGTTGGGATAGTTAAGTATTTGGCCGTTTAACATTTTATGCCAAAGATTATTCAACTACTTAAAAAATATATTTTTATTAATAATAATACTATTTGTCATGCAATGATAATATAAAGGGCTCTGAAATCTAGTAACAATGGATATTTATTATTATTCGCTGAATAGGAAGTTTTAATTACCATCTAGATCCACTTTATGACATGTTTGAATTTCTCACCTATTATATGCTGTTTACATTGTGTGAGTGTGTCCATAAACAGACATTCAGTAGTACTGGTGCCATGGAGTGACAGGGGCAACAAGTGTCTTTGCGTGACTCTGCTTTCCTCAAGCTAACTAGTGTGCTTGGTTACAAAGAGACTTACTCATAAGAAAAAATGCAGTGGGTGATCTGAGTCGCTGTGGCCTATAGAACAACAAGAGAGAAAGCTACTCAACAGGACTGTCAGGTTCATCCACCTAAATTAACTCAGGTCTATCAAGTAAAAAAGGAAAAAGATGCTTTCTTTCTTGACAGAGATGGTGTCATCTTGACTGGCAACCTACCAAACAATTTCTTTTACGATCTACTAAACCACTAAACATTAAAACAATAAAAATAAATTTTGCAAATCTGGTTGGAGAGCGGATGTGGATGAATTTAAAATACCTGAAGTTTACGATTAATTCATGCATGCTGCACTCCCACAAAAAATGCTAGGGTTTAAGCTATGGTTGGGTATAATATGAATAAACACAACCTTACCTTGAACATAACCATATTTGACCCAGCTATAAGTTGAGGTTCATTTTGATCTAATGGTTGGGTTTGTCCATACTTTACCCATCAATTCCAGAGTGTGATTATTTTTAAGTACAGCAAATTTAAGAGGAAACAGAATTACAGAATTGAATATGTAAAAGTTTTCGACCAGACATCTCCTATTCCATAATGTACTTTCCATTCAGCTGTTTTCTTTTGCTCCAGAGATGTATGTGTAATCGCTTTTGGTCACCTGGATGTTCCCTTCCCTTTTGCCCTCTAGAGAACATGCAAAATATTCACAAGCTGCCATCAGTCATGTGTTAGAGAACTCAACCGGAACATCTGGAACACAGGCTGAAAAGCTGTATCTTTACGTCGAGGGAAATTGACAAAACATGCACGAGAGCAGTCAGCGTTGTAAAACATTCGGCTTGCAGTTTATTGCCTGTAATTCCTCCATTGCCCCTAGAAGACTTGTAAGTTTCATTCGTGATGAAATGTCTGCACACTGCCTCAGGCATGCATGGCCAGAATAAGTTGCATAGGTTCATGTAATATTTGGATTCGTTTTAAATCGGAAGACTTTTTGATTTTAATATTGAGTTCCTGCAGAAATCATTTGTGGCTTTAGATATAGTCCTCCACTGCTCGCCCTTCAATTTGACCACACACCCACAGCTTATTCCCAGAAAGGACTAGATAGATTTCAGATATGGTGTTACTGAAGGCTGATTTTAAGGTTGTTATGAGGCCCACGGGGTGCCTATTGTTCATGGCTTTCACAGGAAGTTGGTTAAACCACAAAGGCTGTGATGTTCATATGGGATACTGTTGTTCACAATTGCTAGTTATACTATATAAAACCGCATGTTACATTATATGAACTATTAAACTTTACATTATGCCCTACCACAATGGCTTAGGTTATTGTATGCTCAAAGCATGAGTCAACCCACTTATATAGATATTGATTGTAGGTTTTGTTTTCTTCCTTATGAATGAAACAAATTCATTTCCTGATTTAGGAACGGCGTCATTTTTACGATCACATTCGTCACATTGACCTCAATGATTTGTTTAGAGTTTATCAAGACAGGAAACTTTTCAAGCACATTTTCATATTCAAACAGAAACAAATCAGATGATTCACTTTAAAGAAAAATCGACATTTGTTTTACTTAATGTTATTGCATATTAATATTTCTTGCATTGCACAGAAAGCAATTGTTGTTTCAATTATTTTTATGTTAATTTTATTTTTGAATTGAATTGTTTTCATTTCATCTGAAATAAAGTGTAAACATATATTAAGGCCTATTTTAATATTTCTTAGAATTTGCTTATGAACAATATAACAAAGAAATAAAGTCAATGCTTTTTGATTCTACTTTAAACATACTTTTATGTCTTTCTGTATTTGCTAAATTTATTTTAACGACAAAAAATTGCCTTATCAATGCAAACATTGTCAGTCAAGGGATGTTAGGCAAACAAAAAGTCGCTTAATATCATTTTCTCGCTGAAGCTGATATAGATCTGCTTTGATATATATATCTGTGGAAGCTGTTCACATGGATGCATGGTACCAGCAGCTGTGTGGGACCAGGGACAGGAAATGAATTGACCCTCTCTTTGGGAGTTCAGTCCCTCTGTGCCTTCCAACTGCTCTCAACAATCATCACAGGGACACAAGCAGTACAGCACATGAAGTTTCTGCTGGGGGGGGCTGTTTTTCCACAATGATTTATGCTTCAGACATTCTTCTGTTAAGTGAGATTGCAGTATGTGTGATGTTTTCCATACAGTGTTTATATTGTATGTTCCTATAGGCTAGTTCAGAGCATTGCGTTTTGGGTTTGAGTCCAAGAGAAAGATTACACGCACTGTACGTTGCTTAATAAAACTGCCTGCCAAATGCATAGAAAAGTGCATGTAAAATTTGTCAGACTTTGTTTAAATGCACACTGGACTTGTAAGATTCTTATGAGGACAAATATTTATGTCTGAGTCTGTGTTCCTGTAGCTCAGTTTGTAGAGCATTGCGTTAGCAACGCAAAGGTCACGTGTTCAATTCCAGGGAATGCTAAACAAGTCGCTTTGGATAAAAGTGTCTGCCAAATGCGTACATGTAATATCACGCAGGGTTATATGTATGTATGTATATAAAAAAATCAAATACTAACCGTTTCTGATTACTGGGGGGACATGTCCCTGTCAATGTTTATTGTAGCCTAGTTACTGACGTAAAGCCTTTTAACGACCTCGTATGTTCTTGATCAATGATTCAAAACCACACTGCATATGAAAGAAAGGTCCAGCGGAAACGCGCAACTTCTACGGAAACACCCTCACACGCCCACTCACTACACCCACGCGCTCTGACCACGACAGACCTACGTATCTACCCGATCAACTTGTGAAAGGAAATGTTTAAAGAAACCTCTATTTGGTTCGGCTAAGTAATATGTGAATATGGGATCATATTTTTTATTTTAAATGTTTTTTAATAATTACTATAGTATACTTCAGTATTTATTAGTAAATGTATACTGTAGTAATTACTACAATTTGTTTTGTAGCATTAACTAAGTGATAAAATGTTATAGTGGACATTAATATTTACTATGATAAGGTTAAGAAACACTTATATTTTGGAAATGTTACTTTTGCTTACTGTAGTAAATACTAAAGTATAGTACATTACTTTTTCCATGTGGGAATTATTGTGGTTCAAACTGTGGTACATATAAACATTAACAAGTGTAGTAATTACTATAATTTACTACAGTACATTAAAAATTACTACACTTTGTTAATTTACACTATAGTAATCTGTAGTAATATCTGGAAACCGTTTACTCTAGTAAATTCCAAAGTATTTTATAATATTAGTTTTTAGCTGATTTTCCATAAGAAACGATGCCATATATGTATCAGTAAACTGTCTCTTTAAGGAAGAGGGCGGGGCTTTCAAGCTGACGTAGAAAACCATATAAATAGTCTCCAGCTCGCGCAGCTTTCCATGATGAAAGCGGCAAGTTGCGCGGCAGAGTCTTCCTCACTCACACGTGTGTTGTATTTGATTTATTTTGCTGAATGATACGCTGGGATCTCTCGTCTCGGAAACATTGGATATAAGACAGATTTAACAAAGAAAAACAATTAAGAAATATATCACCGGTAAGTTATATTAAATATTGTTTATGAGTTATGTTTTAACACGTTTCAGAGAGTTACGTTATAATATTAAGTTGTCTTTTGGTCAAAGAGCCCCTATAAAGGTTTGTTCTTTGGACTGTAATATACATGTAGTTGAGGTGAGTCGCACCTGAGTCAGACGGAGAAAGGGTTTGTCAGTGGGTGTGTTGGTAGATGTTGACAACCTGTCCACATATCACCGTATCTTTATATTCACTGGCACTGCAATTTCGTACTTTACAAATGGTCCCACGTCACTCAAGGGCTCTGTTTACAGGACCACTGAAAGCGTGAATAAGTACGACCTGTTCTAAGTAGTAACCTAGTTTATCATTTACCACCAGATGTCTGACTACATGCACGTCTTTTATAGTAACTTAGATTGGCTTGTGTTGCTGCTGAATACACATGACTCACAACTGATATGCTTTTCTTCATAGTTTCTTTTTTGTGTAGCAACAGGTGTCTTTGAAATCTGAATTACTTTGCAATTAACTTCTTAAACATGATGCGAAATACTTTAGTATTTACTGTAGTAAATACTAGATACTGTAATGTTTTTGAAAGTTACCAAATAAAGTATACTACAGTTTATCAATTAACTATAATTACTGCTACAGAATACTGTAGTATTATACAATGTTTAAAAAAGTGCCCTTATTACTATATTACACTACACTTAATACTTTAGTTTGCTGTATACTACAGTATTTTTCAATGTAGGATAACATGAATATATCTGTAATTGGCTTGCAATTAATATTGCATAACAAAATTTGTATTTAGTAGTAACAATGTGGTTACTGTGGTGTGGTCTTAATACAAATACAATAGTACTGTGGTCTTACTAGAAATAACATAATACTATGGTAATTTTGAAGTAAGACCACAGTAGCCACACTTTTACTTTTCTCTCATTATAGTAACAACAGTATAGCCATGATATTATTGTGGTAAATCTAACCAATGTAAATGAATTAAACAAAAACTAACTACGGTTACCACTCTTTAACTATAAAATAACCATGGGTAATTTTTCCAAAGAAAAGATATTTCTAGTGAAACACTGATTGGGGAATTAGGTTTGAGTTAAAACGGGTTACCATATGACCTCTGTCACTTTATGCACTCTTATTTGTTTATGTGTGTGTTTATTTGTATGTTCGTGTGTTTATGTACTGTTTCGGATTGTATTTTTTTACTATGGTGGGAGTGTCTGAATGTGGTCATTATGGATGCTCGTGCTCTGGATGCACATGAATTACAGCATTACATATTTAATAATGAAAAAGGAATAAAATAAATTAAAGGGACAGTAAGTAGGATTTTCCCCATCTAGTGGTGAAATTGTATTTTGCATTCAAACAAATAGTGCTCTCTAGCGCCTCGCTTTTCAAAATGCGTGTTGCAACTACTGTAGCCGTTATGTACTCCCTGATCTCCTCCCTGAGATGCGTTGAGGTAGGCTAGTGCTTTTTGTCCCTCTCTGCTGTTATAGTTTTTCAATATGGCAGAACGACATAGAAGCCTTTTTGGACTTACCCGTTCAATGTAAATAAAGAGAAGAAATTCTAAGCTTACAAAGAAAAGTCAGATGATTGGCAGAGGTCATTTGACACCAATGAGGACATATTTATGAATAAAGATGTTGATTTTGACAAATTAAAAAGCTTTAAGTATTTAAAGGGGCTTTTTGGCACCTCTTAGGTCCAGCCACTGAGGTTCTACCTCATACCTCCTTTATGGCAGAACTTAAACCTCATGGATAAGAGCAGCCTGTTGCTGAATGCGCACAGGCACCGTCCCGACACAAAAACACAAAGGCCTGTTTATGCTTTAATGTAGCATCTGCATGGAGGTCCTTACAAGGAGAATTAGCGATTGTTACTTTCTGCCTTTCACGGCTATGACTGAGGCACAACATGTGATGCGTTGCATAATGCAGGATGCATGGGTATTTCATTGATTACATTCTGACTTGTGCCCAAGCATTCCCGAACATTACTCACTGAAGGGTTTTGTTTTCTAAGACAGATGCTTCGTTGTATTTGGGTGTAATGTTTTAAGGAATTGACGTTGCATCATCCAAGCTTCGTAGCTCAGTTGTTTGTTATTTCAGCTTGCCCAATTGTAACAATAAATAAAACTGCACATTTTATTATGTTTGCAAAACAATGCATTTTGTTCCAGAATATTATTGTGATTTTGGTTCTTTTTCAATTTAATATTTTAAATTGATTTACCCAAAAAATGTAAATTCTGTCATTTACTCCACCTCAAGTTCCAAAAGTTTTATAAATTTCATAAATGTCTTTGCTCTGCTTAACACAAAGGAAGATATTTGCAATCAAGCAGAAAAAATACTAGGAAGAAAAAAAAATGTATGGAAGTCAACGGTGCTCCAAAACTGTTTGGTCACAAACATTGCTCAAAATTTCTGCCTGTGTTAAAAAACAAAAAACAAAATTTATACATAAGTGTTTCAAGCTGAGGTTGTGTCACTTAAATAAGTGCTATTATCTGAAATGAACCTGACTTGTCACTACAATAACTTACTTTTTTCTTCTCACAGGTTTTTAGCTGCTGTAATAGTGGAGTGTAAAATCTGTTTTGGTTGCTGATGGCAAGAGTATGAATTCAGGTTTGAGAACTAAATGTCACTCTTTAAAACAGTATGGCCTCTGCTCAACCATACTGGGATCAACACCATGACACCATGGACAGGCAAGTGAAAATTATGAAATGAAATTATTAATTTGATTTGGCATTATGCATTGCATAATGAAAATCTTTCTGGTCATTAACAACCATCCATGTTTTTTTGCAGGCTGTGTTTTGCTTCTGAGTCCATGGATCACAGCTTGAGAATGTTTCAGCGAGACACTGGAGCCATGAGCATTGAAAGTGAGTGAATACTTCATATTAAAATCACACAGGACTTCAGTATTTCATATTAAAATCTAGTCATCCACTGTTTTCTGTACATGTTGCGGATGTTTCTCAGGAAGCGGAGAAGGTTATAGGAAGTTGCAAGATTGTAATTTGCTTTGCTGATAAACAAATCGTTTGATAAACTCCCACTGTTATGGCTGGCAATATCTTGGGAGATAAAGCTATTGCAAAATTACTTTCAGACCTACATTGCAAGTTTTATCCTGTGTATAAGTGCGTGCAAGACATTTTCATTCGGGTACTGCTGGTGTGATGTTTATAGCACATGTGAGGTGCATAGGAATTACATACAGAATCTTATATTTGCTGCTGGGAAATTGTGCTAGTAGTGCCATTGATTTATTCCCAGAAAATGCACATGCTCAAACAAATTCACTTTGGATAATAATGCGTAGTTTGTTTCTGTCTTTTTATTCTGGATAGGAAGAATATCTGGCTCATGTTCTCCTCCGTGTCTGTCTCCCAAGACTTCAAATCCTACACAGCTCCACTTTTCCTCCGAGTTCCACCCACCTGCGGGAGACCAGGTTGTACCGTCCTTGCAGAAACTGTCTGTTTATGAGCACATACCTCCTTGTTCACCCAGGAGAAGCACCAAGCCCCTCCCTCCTCTCCCGGACATGGGCGACCTGTCCTCTGATGAAGCAGAGGACAATGAAGTGGAGTTCTTCTCCAGCACCCCTGAAAATCAGTGTCTTTTGCCCGTGCGCTGCTCTAAACCCTCATCCTTCCAGTACGGCTTTCCAGGCAGGCGCAGTTTCCGAGGAAACGGTCAGATAAACTTTGCTTACTATGAAGGTATACAAGTACACGAGAAGGTGAAGCCTCAGTGGGAGCAGACGGTAACCGAAGACCAAGACAGACCGCAGGAAAGACCCAGGTGCAGACTACACCGCTCCCTTTCTGGACCTGCTGGATCCTTCAAAACTGCCAACTTCAGGCAGGTTGGTCTTCACCACACCCCCCACAACCACCTACAGGAGAAACCCGAAGTCCCGCCTCGCATTCCAATCCGTCCTGGCCCCGGTGAGCGCACTGGTGGCAGACAACCATCAGCTGATGATGATGATGATGATTATATAGACAAACCCCCTAAAGTGCCGCCCAGAGAGCCCATCCCTCAGCACATACCACGTGCCGTCAGTCCAAAAAGTCTCCCTATTTATGTCAACGGTGTCATGCCTCCAACTCAGAGCTTTGCGCCGTATCCCGAGTACGTCAGCAAAGCCCAACAACAGCCGAGCTGCGAGGGATTGCCAGCTCCTCGTACCCCTTGTATTTTGCCCATCATTGAAGATGGGAAGAAAGTCAGCAGCACCCATTACTTCCTCCTCCCCCATCGGCCCGGATACTTGGACAAGTTTGAAAGGTTTTTCAAAGAGGCGGACTCTGCTCCTAGTGGTTATAAACCTAAGTGGAACAGTTAGAATTCAGAGGATAGACATTAAGGCTAGACAAAAATGCATATATTGGATTTTGGAAGGAATTCTTGCAGTGTTCCACATTACCTGCCTTTAGCGATTGGACAGTATGTTCTTGGACTTGCTCGCAAAAAAGACTAAAGATTGATAGTTTACCACTGCTGGAAACTGCAGGGCAGCTCTGCTGGAAGTGTAATTTATGAATGATGTGTCAAAGTGTGTGTGTGTTTTGTATTAGATTTAAGCGTGCAGTATCCATTTATGAAGGAATGAGATAATCTGTTACACTTTAACACTGTAGGGTACCCTACATATAAGCTGGTCTTATTGTGAATTTAAATGAAAATTGTCCCTGTTAAGACCATGCATAAAAATTACATTTTATTACGGAAACGTTTAAAGGGATAGTTCACCCAAAAATGAAAATCCTGACATTTACTCACCCTCATTTTGTTTTAAGCCTGCATTAGTTTCTTTATTCTGTTGAGAAACAAAAGATATTTTGATAAATAATGGTTACAACACAGTTGACGGTACCAATTGACTTAAATGTGTTGTTCCTTACTAGACACATCTGTGTTATTCTAGAAACAACACATTTTGTGCTCTCCCTTATATTTATTTGAACACAAAATCAACACAAAATGACAAATAATGTATTAAATAGAGTAACACAAAAAAGTGTAAAAAATGTATAAATGCTTTCTTTGAGTGTATAGTCTGTTTTTTCTACTATGGATGTCAATGGGTACCGTCAACTGTTTGATGATTATCATCATTTATCAAAGAATTGTGTGTTTGTGTTTAAAACAACATGAGCGAGAGTAATGACAGAATTTTTATTTTTGGGTATATCATCCGTTTAAGCCTTGTAGTGAGTGATAGCATTCATCTGAAATATTAAACCGAGATACTAAATAATTTGAATAGTTTTAGATTTTTAGAAATGTTCAATGAGATGTGTTGCAATCGCACTTTGTCACTTAATAATATAGTGACAAATGAAAAGGACTCTGCACAGGGGTAAGTATTCAGGTCTTTATGTGAAGATCAATTGATGCCTTATTGTGCACTGTCGCTTTGCTTTTTTTGACCATTCAGATGTGACACCAATGAATTGATCATTTGATTTGATTTAAGTTTGCTTAAAAAACCCTTTTCTTCAGTCATGTATGTTACACGAGCTGTAAAGCCACTGCCTCATCTGGAGTCTAAAGCGAGGATGCTGGATGTAAATGAGTTGACAAATGGTATTTTCCTGTGTATTCCTACCTGTTTACCATGAAGTTGTTTTACTGCATTTGTTTCATGTGTTTCTAACCAAGTTATTGTTCTTTCTGTCTATTTGACTTTTTTTTAGAATCTTACAATTATCAAACCAATAACTGTTTACAGATTATTATTATTATTATTGTTGTTGTAGCTATTGTCCGACAGAATTTACCTTTCTGTTTAATGGTAATGTTAACTGACCTTTGTCTCAACCACAGAGGATGTATTTCTGTGTACAGTATTGGTGTAGTTTTTCACACCATAAATCTATTTAAGTAAATAAAATAACTTATTTATAGACACATGTTTTCATTATTTCAGTAACTGTGAAAATTTTACATGCCCATCTATTTTATTAAGTCCCAGGAAATGTTTTTATATTAAGGGACTATTATAACACCAGTTATACAGCTTATCTTCTGGGTATTTAAATAAAGCATGACTATTACATTCCCTAATCAGAACGGAGGATGTGTTGTAAGGCGATATAAGCTTTATTATGAATGCTGTGTGTCTTATCTACGTGCTGTTTGCTCAAAGCTGTGATTAGCAAACCAGTAAAATCTTGAAACTTCAGTCTGACTCACTTCCTTTACAGTACCAACGCATCAATCTACTAAACGTTTCAGAGGAGTGTAATATTTCTACTCAGATTTGCCCACATTGAGTCACTGCTGTCGTGTAGGTTTTTGTGGACTTTCTGTGAAGTTTTTCCATGCATGTGGAGATATCTGTGACCATTTAACTATAATGAGATGCACATTTTTTGCATGGATATATATTGTAAAATAGACATGACTTTTACTGTTAACCACTCTTGATGCAAGTAATCTAACAATGAGTTAACATTCATGGCAAGCTACACTAGTCAGCATTTGAAGTGGATCAAAAAAGTTAATCAAAGTTGTCCTAAGACAAGAATTGGTATTGGTATTAGGACCACTTTTACTTTTGATCCACTTAAAATGTTGACTAGTATATTTAATCTCTCTTAACTGTAAGCAACATTCAGAAGAGCTTTGAACTCTAGTCAGAGTTAAACAACAGCGCCACCTCCTGTCTAATCGTTCTCCTTAAAATGACAGTTTGGTCACAATTTACAATACAAACATATAACGAAAGCAAGTAAAAAAAAATAGAAGCGAAATTTAACACGGTGTTTTTCTGTACTAAGTTGTAAAATTGCATTGTAAGGTTAATTTTGATTCATACAAACATACATTTATCAATGCCAAAAAGTGGCGTTGCGCAAACCGATCAGCCTGTGACATCAAAGTACCGCGAGAGGGATTCGAAAGCTGTACTCTCGCGGTACTCTAATATCATGCGCCGCGTAAATTCGAACACACCTGAGGCATGTTTAATGCAACCACGCGACAAATAACTCTTGTAAGTTCAAACTCAACATTATGACCGAAATCGGTTTCATACATTATGATCTGTCATGTTACATGCTGCTTTGGCAACTCGGATTCAGTGGAGTGAAAAAAATTTAATCAAGTAAAAGCAAGTAACATTTGACTTAAAGCCACTCATCTCCGGTTCAAAAATTACTGCGTTTTGTCTTTGCAGAGAAGTATAACGTTAGCGAAGTAAGATTACACTGCCTCAGAGTCAGCAGACAGACGTCTTTCTTGCCCTACAACTAAACATACACGAGGAACAAAACCTGGGAGACAGAGTCACCTATCTGTCATCACTGGTAACGTTATCTATCATCGAGAAACACTTAAAAAATGTAAAAACTCGAGATGTTCAGGAAAGAGTGCCCAGAATATTTACTGGTAAGTTAACGTTAGGTGTTTCTTTATTTTTACAGCAGCACTACTGCTTACAATGCATTCATAGTTTATAGGCTTGTTTAAGAATTTGTCGCCCTAGTGGCTTCAGTAAGCACTTAAAAAGTCTCAAGCTGTTTTTGTAGTATATGATGCCAAATAGTATGCAATTTTATTTTCCCTAAAGGCATATTTTGAAAGCTTGTAGTTTTTTGTTAAATGATTTTATGATTGTTATTGATAAGCAATGCAGGCTACACTGTTTATGAATATTTGTAAAAATACCCTGCAATATTTTGCAGGCAACTTACTGTAATAAGCCTGAATGGACCTGATGGACAGCTGTTAGAGGAGACTGATTTTAATGTAAAAAGTAACTTACAATACATTTAGGATCTTTTTGTGCATGAAGATTGATCGAGTCATTGAATAAAAATAGTTTTGAGATTAATTAAACGGCAACTAAAATAATCTTACTAGCTTGATCTGATATACTGCCGGCTTCACATGTATAGAGCACAAAATGAACCCAATAAACTCGTTGTGTAAATCAGAATTTGTCTAAAATCAAAAGACTCTTGTTTTTTAAAATGGTTGGGGATTAATATTTTAGAGGATTTTCAATTTAGTTGTGATACCACGATTTTGTCAAAAGGTCTACACCTCAATAAATGTAAGCTGTGTTGTGTTTTTAACACCTGACACACATATTTTAATTTAGACGATCTAAACAGCCTGATTTAAATTTGTATCGGACAGGCAGTTTGTTTTTTGCAGGTCCATGGATATGTGAATGCAACTGGTTAAAAATATATAAATGTAAAACTTGGGACATATATATATATATATATATATATATATATATATATATATATATATATATATATATATATATATATATATATATATATATATATATATATTTTTTTTTTTTTTTTTTTTTTGAAAATATCAAAATTTACAAACAAACATGGCTGCATGAGATTCGTTTCTTCAAAATTTGTATACAGAAAAGATATAGCCTGAGGGAGCAGCTCTTAATACAAATAGGAATTACACATGTATATGAATACAAAACAAATAATTATAACAAAATTATTAGAATAAAAAAAAAGACAACAAAAAATAAATAAATAAGGGGATAATTCAGACATTGATCATCTATTTACATCTGTTGGGAAGTGTTTTAGGGACTCATATATTTTTTGTGCTTTAGGACTTTTCAACAGTCACTTATATATTTTAGGATATGTCAGTGCAAGCTTTTTTCAGTAAGACACCTCAAACAGGCATTTTTAGTATTGGACAGTCACTAGAGGAGACTGTGTGGAAAAACGCTGCTTAATCCTTCCAGCAGATGGCGGTAGAATACTGTACAATTTTTACTGTCCCGTTTTTTACGGGTTAAGAGTTAATTTTTTACAGTCTATGGATCTGAATTAAATGTACAAAAGCCCTCGAGGGAAGTACGGTTCTTTTTATAAAGTACACATTTGTACCCAAAAGGCTGCATATTAGTACCTCAGGCAAGGGCGTAGCACAAGGTCCCGGGCCCTATGCAAAGACAGTCCTGGTGTGCCCACCCATTTTTACATTATAGTTTTCTAATCACTACATGAACTGTATGATAACCAAACAAGACTTGATTCAGTCATATTTTATTTTGCTGAAAGAACAAGACATTACGTAGAACATTTATTTTAATTATGCTTTATTACTTTAAGGCATAAATTAAATTTAAAATATGCCATTTTAGTTTTGTAAATTAACAAAATGCTCCGTTCATAATAAAGACAAACAAAGCTTGTGTCACTTGTCATTTTTATTTGAAAAAAAAGGCAAAACGAAACAAATGCTATTGCTTACATGCTATAGCTTCCTAAATAGCTTATACTGAAGTTTATTCCCCAGTAAATGCCCACTGGCGTTTATAATATAATGTTGACATGATATGTACCAATCTACCTGACACTGATTAGCCTATTATTGCTAATTTTAGATATTATAGCCTATTCATTTTAAAATAAACATGTTTCATATTAGGCTATTATAACGGTGTTTTGTATGCAAACAGGATTGTTAGTATACAGTTTATTTATTTAGCATTTCACCTAAAATTGCATGTAGTCTATAACCAAATTATCATCTGAAAGTGTATGTTCTGCTTTTTCAATGGGCTGTCTCAGTTAATTTTTAGCATTAATAATCGCGGGGATATTCATACAGTTTAGCACTATAGATTTTGTGTTCTAGTTTGTGCTCACCTTTCTTTGAAAAGAATTCAGTCACAAATCTTTCCTTTCTTTTTTGGTGGCCTGATTCAGCTTTCTTTAAGAAAGACAATTCAGCCGCACCGCAGAAATTAGCCTTTCACCAGACGATCAAAAACGTAAACAAAATGCGCGTGCAGATGGACTAAACCATTTGGCGCATTAGCAAGGGGTGGGACCGTGAGACTAGTTTTTACTTATACAAAATGAAGTCAGTCAAACAGTTATTCAGCCAATACACTAACTTTACATTTCATCTGACATTCATTATGAAATTTATTTAGGAACTGAAAATATCCAGGTAAAATAAAATATATTCCAGACTTTTTAAGGGCCCTCTCTCCCCTTGGGGCCCTGATAATCAGTACTGGTTTTACCCCCAGTGCGACGCCCCTGACCTCAGGTACCTAAATGTTACATATGAGGACCTGTTAAAGCGGTGGTGCCAAAACTTTTCCTACCAAGGGCAAAAAATCGAACCTGACTGAGGGCCGTGGGCCGGAAGTAAATGTTGCTGTTGCTTTATATGAAAATTAAAGTTGCCCTGACTTTCCTAATTTACAATTTTCTAATACTTAAAAAATAAATAAGCAAACATTTCTCTGTTTATGCATAACTAATGTTTTATTCTTTATAACAGTTTTATTTTCAAAGGTATGTTATTTTGCCAAATCGTTTTTTTCTGTATGCCACTGCCTCGACCTCTCCATTATTAGCCTATAGTACCACCAGAGTTCGTTGAGTTTCGTGATGCATGCTTTTCACCTTCACATATGCATGTACATTAAAAACTTTAAAATTTATTCACTTTAATTCCTTGCATTTAATTTCATTTTTGTAATATACAAATAAAACAAAAAAATGTTAGACAAATTTAGAAAATGTTTAATTAGAAATATGAACATCTGCATCAATGATGTTTATCCTTTTACTTATCTCACATGGCATGACAGGCCAAATTAAAGGTCATTGCGGACCAAATTTGGCCTGCGGGTCCTAGTTTGGGCACCTCTGTGTTAAAGGGTACAGTGACAGCTTTTGTATCTATACCTTTTCTGACATAGAGACACTTACTTTTAAATATTTACTACTTATAAGCTATTTGAAATTCTGCTTTAAATGTGGCTACTGGAAAATAAAAGTCTTTGTGTAATTAATTTGTTTGGGTTATGCGATTGTTTTTTATTAAAATAAGAATAATTTTACAATTAATAATGTATTTTACAATTAATATTTTGATAAGCCTGCAGTATCGTCGTTGTATCCACATAAAAATTCCTTACAATGAATACAAACTCTACAAAAGTATCATGTTTAAATACAAAATACATGGATATTTGTTTTTAATTGAACTAAAAGCACAAATAATGTGAAGTAGTAAAGTAATTGGCACAGTTATTTGTATAAAAAAGTAAATGTAACCCATGGTAAAGTAATCAATTTTGGAAATGAATTAATATGAGCTTCATGGCCTTTGTATGAATACTGATATTTTCCAAAAGGTTGTAGAGTCAGAAATGTTTAATGAACTCTTTTGCACTTATTTAGTGGTAAATGGCCTTTTAAACAAATAAGCAACAAAGAAAGAATCAATCCATAAATGGAGAAACACCAGAAGCGATCATGCTGCATTAATCACCGATTGTGCCAAATAAAGACTAGAAACGTTATTCAACCATACAACGTCATTATCATGCGTTCTGTTTTTGTGTGAAAAATCTGCAAATGAATAGAGACTTCAGATAATTATTTAGCAAACAAAATGCATCTTGCATGGTGGATCTGCAGTCCTTGATCAACAAAATGCAGACATTGATCTCGGAGGTGGCTAATCCCCGCATGAAGGTCTCATGCTCTTCTGGATTCCAAAGCTGTCTGTTCCAGTCATAATCATCTATGAAAAAACAAGTTAGAGATGCTGGGATGACCTGATAACACTCCATCAAGTGCAAAAAATACCCCACCATACTAAATTAGCTATGTTTACAACGCCTTTGCAAACACAAGGCTGTGTGTTTTGCAGGCTATATAGCAAAAGTTTTATTACGCATTAGGCCTATCTGATCGCTATATGCGCACTGCGTCTGTATATAAACGTGAAGAAAACAAAGTTAAACTCATTAAAATTAATCACGGTGATCCAAAAGAGTATACTTGTAATATTTTCATCAGAAAGTGAATTTTGCGTTTTTGAAAGGTAAAAATAGAGATTTTACTTTTTTGAATTATGTCTGGGCCCTAAAATAATTTTTTACATATTTTCCTTGTTTCAAATTTTGTAGGATTAACCACCGTCTTTGATCTTATATCTGTCCAGATCAGGGGTCTCCAAACTTTTTGTGAGCAAGGGCTACCACAATGGATAAAACAATGTGGAGGGCTACTTTTTGTTACTTATTTTATTTTACTTGTTGATATGTTTTATTATTGTTTAAAATGTTAACATAAATAAAAGAAGTCAAGCTTATATAAAAATATGTAATAAATACTACAATTGAGACTATTAAGAGAATGTGCTTTAGCGGGCACCTCACAGACTCTGTGTGGGCAACCTGGTGCCCACGGGCACCATGTTGGAGACCATTGGTCTAGATCCTGTATTTCAAGATTGTCCAAAATTATGATGGACAATAAAATAAGAATAAAACCTTCTCTAATTCTCATCTCGAAGGCCTTCTTTAAGTTGTATGGCATAACATTTTCTCTATTTCAATTAGATTATCATTTAAACCAACATTTATGTTTCAGTGTTTGCTGAAACCTCCACGCTACGAAAACGAATGTCACCAAATTGAGACAAAATTGCAGAGTAATTTGATTTGATTCAATGTTGATGCCCTGTTTAATGCTTGCCAGCACTCTCAGACTAATTGGGGTAAAAATAGGGATTAAATCAATGTTTAGGTTTTATAGACAGCTTCCAATTGATACCTTGTGTAACATGGCTGATTTTTACTGAACTTGAAATTTCATTTCAATTAAATCGGCAAATAAAACATCATGCTTGTTTGATCAATTCTGCAATATTAAACAGGATCATATGCTTTTCACGTGGCAATATGAAGTACTAGTTTTTTAAAAGTCGACAAACAAGGGGCAAAAGTCAGAGTTAAGGAGAGCCACAAGGAGCATCAAATGATTCTCTTCATGTGCTAGTCTTTCACATTGATTTAGTGAAACCAATTGGGGACAGCGTGTAAAATCTGTGATGTTACTTTCATCTACATGAAACAGATCTCTTTCTTCACTGACATTTTATAGAAAGGTCCAGACAAACTGATTATGGCCCAAACAGGCAGTGTATCACATGCTGATAAACCTTGAGAAATGTCATGTTAGGGGAGGTAACCTTCACGAGCCATCTAGTCAGGCCTGGATCACCCTCACCATGAAACATTCAATAGATTTACTTTAAAATGAAAATTCTGTCATCATTTACTCATCCTCATGTTGATCTAAATCTGTATGAATTTCTTTTTTCTGATGAACACAAAAGAAGATATTTTGATAAATGATGGTAAACACACAGCAGTAAGTGACCATTGACTTCCATAGTAGGAATAAAAAAATATGATGGAATTTAATGGGTACCATCAACTGTGTGCGTATCATCATTTATCAAAATATTTTCTTAGTCATTTATCACAATACTTCCAAAATATTTTTTTCCTACTATGGAAGTCAATCAGAAAAAAATGTATACAGGTTTAGAACATCATGAGGATGAGTAAATGATGACAAAATTTTCATTATAAAACGGGCAGTTCTGGTTCTTCATTCTGATTGGTTGAAACGCGTTCTAAGCCGTGATAAAATACACCGGTAACCTCACGGTTCAGACCACATTACATAAGTATCACTGCGCCACTGTTACTGCGTATTGATTTATGAAAATAAACACCACAGTCTTAAATCATATTTTCATTGTGTCTTTGCTGTGTCTGTGTTGGTTGGGAACTGCGCTCTGTTTCAGTCACACTTGATTCTGAGGAACTACTTTGTTTGGCGGAAGAGTAATATTTGTACTAATATAATTACAACTTTTTTGGGTTTTATTATATAAAATCCCGCTAACGTTATGCATATGAAGTAACCGTTTTATAAACGCAATAAACCCCTCGAAGCGTTGGGTTACCAGTGCATTTTATAACAGCTAAGGGGGTTTAGGCACTCCGCTTCGCGTCGTGCCTAACAACGCCCCTTAGCTGTTATAAAATGCACTGGTAACCCACTGCTTCTCGGGGTTTATTGCTTTATTTTAAAGTGAACTATCCCTTTTCAAATTGGCAGCTCATAAAGAAATATTTCAAAATATATGTGAACTTTATGATCATATGTGACCCCGTCTGTGAACTGTGCTATTGTGAAAACCTAACCCAAGCCAGTTTTTGGTGATTTACAAAATCCTAAATAATGTAAAGAACATTCTATGAAAATATAACCTTGATGTCTGTAATATTGAGTGTCAAAGATTGAAATCAAACTCTGCTCCTATTTAGATTACATACATAACTGATGCTACCATGCAGTATCTGAAATGTATCCGAAAGAGTGTCTGGTTTGGGTTAAACACTTTTTTAAAAGCACGGTTTAAGTTTAAGCATGTTTTGTAGCAACCTGTGTCTTGTCTTTATTGTTTATTAAATTTTTTGATGTTTTATTCATTTCCTCACAAAACTCCAATATAGGACCAGTGCAGTAAATTATCCATTACATTCTGAGTGACCTGAATCAGCTCACTTACCTTAATATCTGAACATGACCTTGTTCTGTATGTGCTGAGGAGTTAACAGCCCCTGTGTATTGAGGGTTAAGTGAGAAAGCTTAGGACAGACAGGAACACCCCACGCAGCATAATGATGACCTTCCCGGTCATGACCTATTCACGCTAGCACATGTCCCCCATCAGACTTCACAGCACACACCAACACATGAAAGAACTGAACAAAAGAGGAGGTATCATGTAGGAGAAACAGACAAAATCACATGCTTGGCATATGGATGCATCCCGAGAGCTTTCTTGGTGCATTTTATGTCTTAACAAAAGATATGAGAAAAGAGAATAACATCTGTCATTGTACTTCATTTGAAACTCTGTTTATTTTATTGTAAACATTTTTCTTTGCACTCAGAGAATGTTATTAATAGAAGAATGACAGTGTTCGATGTATTTTATTTTATTTACAGAATTTTTAATTTCTACATTTCAGTAAATTGACCATGTGTTTTAGTTTGCATATGTGATTCATAACAATCAATTAATATTAAATTTGAGCATAAGCTTTTCATTTACTGTATGTATGGTTTGTTAGGACAGGACAAAATTGACTTTTAGTTCAAATGAAGTCCTTAGCAACACACATTACTAATGATAAATAAATTTTTGATATATTACGTTAGGAAATTTACAAAAAATCTTTATGGAACATTAACTTTACTTAATATCCTAAAGACTTTTGGCACAAAAAATTGACCCATGCAATATATTGTTGGCTATTGCTACAAATATGCCTGTGACTTATGTTTTGTGGTCCAGGGTTACATATTTGCATATTTCTGCTGTTTTATTGGATACAAATTTTGAAGAAATTCTGAAATATTTCCTTTAGACATGAAATACTTTTGGTTGCTCTGCACTGTCCAGTAGTTTTAGGGCTTTAACTCTAAACATCAGAAGGGTTTATTCATTTTTTTGATTTGAAATGGATTGGTTTAATAATAGATCGATGCCTCTTAAGCCTGGATTTGTTCACCCTGATCTCACAGAAATGTGTTACTGTTTTAAGACATGGCTAATTATTATGAATTCATACAATGTAAATCAAAATATAATATGTTTATTAGAAAGCGGTAACACTTTACAATGAAGTTGTATTAGTAAACATTAGAAAATGCATTCACTAACATGAACAAAATAATGAACAATATAGCGTTTTTTTTTTTTTTTAATGTTTTTATCTTTGTAAGGTTAGTTAACATCAATACAGTTACTAATGTTAGTTTATGTGCATTAAGTAATGTGACCAGTTTCATTGTTTGATTTAAAAAATGTATTATTAAGTGCTGCATGAACGAAGATTAATACATGCAAGCATTGATCAACAAATAGAACCTTTGTAAAGTATTACAGAGAAAGCAATAATGAAGCCCTACCCTTAAAACCAACATCACTGGGATAAAGGCAGATTATTAATTAAATCAATTGTATTGATTCATATGAATTAGCCTGGTAAAATACAAATTGCCATTACATTGTGTTAATTTATGTAACTTGTATAAATCAAATTTGAAGCGCTTGAACTGCCGAATTGACCAAAATTACCGTTTTGTCTTCTCCTGGTGCATATAGCACATTGACATCTTAACATGTTAACAAGTGAAACAATCAGTATTTTATTTTTAAGTATTTTTAGAAAAGTCTTTGAATTTTCCTAAGCTACTGTACTATGGAAATGCCTATAAGAAAGACAAGTCTACCTCACAGACATTCCTTTCCTTGCCCTCAGTGATGTATGGGGACAAAATGTCATTACCAAGCCAGTGATTTAACACCCTTAAACACTTCCATATGGAATGATAGTCTGCATCAGTGCTAAAAGTGTCAGATGGAAGTCAAACTCAGTCTGTTTGGTTTTGTGTGATCTGGTGCACCTGCTCCCTTTCTTCCTTTGCTCTTCCTCTTCCTTAGCCGTATGCCAGAACTTTCAATATTGCAATGATTTGAATGAACCTGTATTTTAAAATATGATGATATTAGAACCAGCAACTGTGGTTTTGCACAAATCCAACCAAGCTATATAATGATGGCACCTATAGCCAGGTAATCGTTATTCGTTTTTGAGACATTTGATAAAATTTTTATGGTTGACTTTGTATTAAGAGTGATTTGAGCCGGGAGTAAAATGACTTAACATCACATACAGTATAAATGAACATGTCTGAAGTGCATTTAATGTTATTAACCCATGCTCTCTTGATCTTGTCAGTCCATGTGATATATATGTGATTTGATAAAAACAAGCTGAGAGCTGGGATTAGTAGTTATCCTTAAACATTGGTGATGCACTCTTAACCCATCAGTATAACAACAGTTGAAGAATTCAATAGATCTGTGAATGAAGGATCCCAATATACACAAAGTGTTTTCTTGGATTTGTTTCACCAAGCCCTCATAGTTTTAAATGCATTTAGATCTTGATGATGATTTGCAGTACAAGTGAATTTATAGGAACTGAAAGGTTTTGATGTAATTTTCTTAAATTTGGTCTATTACTTAAGATAAACAGTAATAACATGTAAATTAAACAGTTTAACATAAATTTTGAATTTTATAATGAAACATTTCCAACCAGCGATTAAAAAGAAAACCTTTAGGAAACCCTTACATTTAAGGTTTTTTATTGCCATCTAGTGGTAAATTCTCTGTTTTGTGGTCGTCATTCATAACCTTCCATGTCGTTGTCATGTTGCCCACATATTAAAAGTGTTTTGCACTGGTTCAGGTACAGTTATATGTAGTTCGTATCGATTCATCAGGAGTATGCGTTTCTATATGCTACAAGCACGTGCACAATACATTTTCAAAAAAATCCAATTACAGATATGTTTTAAAATACAACTGCAGTTAAAATATGATTTTATAAATTTGAATCAGTAAATAAGTTTGTAAATATGAAACGGTAGGTTTAATGTTGACTAATGTTGAATAGCACGTATATGATCAGCAATGTAATAATGAAAATTCCTAGGCATTGGCAAAGCACATTTTTTTTAAAAATGGTGCAATATTTCCTGTCCAAGTGTAAAGGAATAGGAAATAAGATATATTACATGAATTCCTCAGTTGTTTTAACCCATTATTTGATAAAATAAGGATAAATCCAACTGTTGGGTTAAAATTATTAGTTGGGTTGGGTTGGTTAAATATTTTCCAGTCTAATTTAAACCAACGGTTGAGTTTGTTCATATTTTACCCAATGGTTGAAACAACCCAGCAATTTCAAGTGCAAGTTTGGCACAAGTTTCATGCAGCAATACAGTAAACAACAATCCGGTTTAATCAATCTCTTGATTTTTAGGAAAACAAAATCTCTGCCCAACTTGTGACCACAACAGTTTGTTTAAAATCTGCCTTGCTTTATACCTAGCTGTCTATTTAGGAGGTGACCTCAAAGCGATTGTGGTCCCTTAGGATGTGACATGCGTGGTGGAAGTATATTAACCAACAATGCACACAAATTAACGATGGCATTTGTTCACAACAAAGCGCAGCTTTCAAGTCATTACTGTCTGTATTTTCTTAAAGTTAAATGGATTGATGTTTTTAAACATTTTTTTGGACACAAATGCACACCTAAGGAATGTCTATCTTTGTAAAATAGGTTAATTAATTAAGTGGGCATAGTTCAGTTGGTATACATAAAATATAGAAAGGTAGTTTTAAACTTGGGTATGTGGGTATGTCAAGGCACGTTCATGCGCAGTAATGAATTTTGCGTATAAAAACCTCATGCAAGGTCTATAGGACAAATTTAGGTTATAGGCTCCATTATATAACACATTATGATAACATTATATTAACAAAATTAATAACATTGTATTATGCTAACGAATGTTGTTTCGTGTGTATTCATTATATATTAAAATAAACATTAATTGTGTGTCTGTTAAATATTATAAAATGTTTAAGTTATTACAGTTTTTACATGCAAATACACCTTTAATATAGAATATGCAGTTAGATTTTTAGTCCAGCAACACGAGTATTCTGTCTTATTTGTTCTGCTGTTAAGTTTTCATAAAAGTCTCTTCAATGTCATATTCAGACATGGGCTGTTTTTAGGTTTTTCTATTACAATTGAACCTGAAATTGTTGTGATTTTGAACGATATAGTGAGCCTATAAACGAATCTTATTGGCTAATGGCGTTTAAATTAATTTTAATGTGTAAAACGAATCTTGGCAAATACTTACAAAATCATGTCTGTACTAAAACAATTCGCTCTTTCAAATTAAGCCCTAACCGTGTAATTATTGTCTTACCTGTATATTGTATAATTTTTGTATTTTGAATAGCAGAATAATTCCATTTATATTGTACATAAGCTGATTGTTTTAAAAATAGGCGGACTGTAAACTTACCTTTGTGCTATCACTTATGTACTTTAGACAAAAATATACTCATATACTTAGTAAGAAACTAAGAATTAAAGTGCATTTGTACAAACTTTTTTACTTTTGGACTTTGTCAATAATGGTAGTCGATCAATCAACATGTCGATTGTTTTCTGCTGAGAAGCTCATAGGGTGAATGAAAAGCTGGGCATTTGAGTGTGCGTGTGTGTTTGTCTTACTCTCTGCTTTTTGTGATTGGTCGAAAAAAAACTTGCTTGTTCCCCTCCATGCCCACATGAATAAAAGAAGACTGCAAGAGCCTATCGGCGCGCGCGACACCCCTCCTACACTGCGCGCTAAAGTTGTCCACTTCAGCTACTCCCAACCCCTAAGCAGACTTTGTCATCTAAAACTATCAGACCTTTTAAGAAAACACTGCAAAGAATTAAGTAACCTTTGTTCAGTGGAGAGCGTTTGGAGTACCCCCTCCCTGGCGCGCGCTGCATCTTGTTCCAGCAGTAGTTATTTTGCTCGTGCCCCCCTCCGCACGAGACTACAGAAGTGTTTATCTTTGTTTGATTTTTTTAGAGGTTTTATATCTCCGCCATAGTCTTATTGGATATTTTTTGCATTTTTGAAAAAAAGAGGACTTAACGCATTTTTAGTCATCAGGGACACATCAACAAGTCTGGACTTTCTCTGTTTAAACATCAGCCTTTTTGTATAAAAAGCCGAATGTCATCTATACCAGGAACAGTACCGAGAATGATGCGACCGGCTCCTGGACAGAATTATCCCCGCACTGGATTCCCACTAGAAGGTTTGTTGGACAGGTGTAGGGTCTTAAGTTGTAATGAATATTGCAAGTCAGGTAGGCCTACACTTTACTGATTTATAATTGACAAAACGGATGAAATATGTTGCACGCACTTTCGCAAGAGCGTGGTTGTATGCGGACTGTGGTGTTTGTAATAGCAACACTGAGTTTTCGTTTCTGACAGCTTGGAATATAATACCAGAACGATTTATTTCGTGACTTATTAACCATCACAGTACTTTTACCTATTAAGTCCATGAAAATGTAAATATTTATTTTTCAAGGCCATTTTTACATGGGCAGGCAAGGTTCGTATTTAAGTTGCTCAGATAAAACTTTCAAACTCTAAGCCCGCCATCACTCCAGGATTTATTGAAGTGGTCTACTGGCGCAAATGAAACCAGAATGCATATCAAGGGATTATACAAATATCTGAACAACATGAGTGCTAAAAATGAAAAAGGACGCGTCCATGGCTTCCGAGGGCCAAGCGTGGCACTTAAGATAAATATGTTAAATAACATTAACCATAAAAACTTTATTTTGCCCATGAAACTGTTTTTAAATGTATCTCAAAGCGCTCGAGAAAGGGGGATATCGAACAACTTGTTAAGAAAATAATTTTAAGTACTGCTTTTAAAACGTCTTTAAATTACAAGATACAGAATATCTTATAATATTAAAGAAAAAAATATTTTTTTGTAATAGTATTTTAATACCACAAATAGTTTAGACTACAAGTAAAAAAAAAATGTTTACAGATAGGCGTTTGATTAAATATGATTTTAAAAATATATATGCATAATTATTCATTTATGGATCTAAATTCGTTTCAAGAAAATGTATACGCATTTTTAAAAAGTAAAAATGAACGAAATCTGAAGGTTGAGTATAGGCTAGCAAAGTTAGATTAAATTCCTATTTCTTTACCGCACAGTTTCAACTCCTCTGGGTCAAGGTCGGGTGAATCAGCTTGGTGGAGTATTCATCAATGGTAGGCCTTTGCCAAATCATATTCGACACAAAATAGTTGAGATGGCTCACCACGGCATCCGTCCCTGTGTGATCTCCCGACAACTTCGCGTTTCCCACGGTTGTGTGTCCAAAATCCTCTGCCGGTATCAAGAAACTGGCTCGATCCGTCCAGGAGCAATAGGAGGAAGTAAACCCAGAGTGAGTATATTATTATTATTATTATTATTTTATTTACATAGACAACCAGACATAGTATTTTAAAAAAAATTATAAAGGATATAGTACACTGAGTACCTTAATGTACAGTATTTAATAAAATGTATTTCGCTCTTTTTATACCCATTGCTTATATTCTTTGTTTTTACTTTTTCTTCGAATCTATGTGTTTGCTCACCACATTAACATCAAAAGCAAGTGGCAACACCTGACGTGGAAAAGCGAATCGAAGAATATAAACGCGAAAATCCCGGAATGTTCAGCTGGGAGATTCGGGACAAACTTTTGAAGGACGGTGTGTGTGACAGAAGTACAGTTCCCTCAGGTGAGGCCTCATCTGGTAAGCAGACCCTTTTTATCATGTCAACATCACATTCATCTCATATCTTAAACGCCATTATATTTTCTTTTATTTTGACATTTATGAATAGAATAAAAAGTATTGTTATTGAATAGCCCAAAATTATATTTACTAGATTATAAATATATTGTAATTGCGATGTTTTCGATAAAACTATTATTTTTATGTGTTCACCATATCTGTTCATTGTTTCTGTTCTTTCCTCAGTAAGTTCTATTAGCCGGGTTCTGCGGGCGCGTTTCTGCAAGAAAGATGACGAGGACGACTGCGACAAAAAAGATGAAAGTGGGGAGAAAAAAACTAAGCACAGCATTGACGGTATACTCGGAGATAAAGGTAAAAAAATATTTTTCTAACTGTATGATGCAAAAAAGGCTTAAATGTATTACTAAATGGTGTGTATAAATTATTTTGGAGATTTCTGTTTATACATTGAATCGGCTTTTGTGTCAGCGTCACTATAATGTTATGATTTTTTCTGCCGGTTAAGCTACCATTTAGTCATTTGATTAGTGTGTATTTATACTGGTCCTGACGGAAGACATTTAGGCCTTGATCTATTTGTACAACAGACTAATTTTACGCCGGGTAAACGGTCCCTTGAAAATGGTAACTGACAGATGACCGATGTGGCAATCAATTTCAATTACAGCCCATAAGTTCACCATTGACCCTCAGACAATTGAGCATTTATATTTGCACATTATGATTTTTTTAACCTGTAACTGTTTTCCAATAACATTTTTTCCAATATAATTTTAATGCGATTTTTCTGCACTATTAAATTGTGAATTTGAGCTTATGTCGAAATCGCTATTTTCTTAAAAACAATAATCCAAAATTCAGCGACCATACTTAGTACAAACCGTTCTCGTTTTGTGACAGTTTTTCTTAAACTTGAAAATGACCTTCAGTCCAAAGATCTCTGCATCACTGAAGCTCTTTTGAGAGGAAAAGGAATCTGTGCTACAAAGCAAAGCCTAAAAGCAGGCTTCGAATAGAGGAATGAACCCGTCCTTTCACATTCAAAACTCCGTAAAGGGCGAAAAAGTTTTAACAAAAGGCCAAATGGGGAACTATAGAGAGATGAATTATTCAATATACCCCGCTGGTAGATAGTAGATAGTTTTGTAATATTATGGAATCGTCTGTTAGAAAAGAATGAGATTTGGAGGGTGCAAAATGTTTTATTCTTGTTTGGAAATGCCCACTGCTCTTTTTTGGAAATCACTATTGTGTTTTTTAGCTGACGTTTGGGTAGGTGGTTAAGAGGTAGGGGTGCTCAGTCCGTCGTTGTGCTTATGTTGTTTCAACATCAATTCGTAAGAAATAGGTCAGTTTTAATGAGATCTCGTGTCATCGCCCTCAGTAAAAAACGACAGATAAAATGTTTTTCATTTTGATGTGTTGCAACGACTGCAGCTTCGTGTTGCAATATGGCTTATCTATACTAAAGTATTTCTGTATCTCTCTGTAATTTTGGTGCATTATTAGCATGTATTTTAACTTTTCACAGCTTTATCTAAAATTGGCATTGTTTTGGTATCTTTCTGTTTTTTATGTTTATTCGTGCGCGCTTTCATACACCTCAATGGCCAAGCGTTGGGCGTGAAGTCACAGCTGGATTACAGATATACGAAGTTACAATCAATGACCATCATCTGCCCTTTATTAATTTGATATGAACAATATACAACTAACTGCAGTTTCTGCCAATAATCATGATATACCTCTTGCGTAAATATCAGTAATGTTTACTTACAGTGCATTCTGAATTTCCAAATTCACTTCACATTTGTCTTACAATTTGTCATATGTCTTTCCACACTGCCAACGCGATTGAGCCAAAATACAATATTTTTAAAGACATTTCTTGAGGCTTGTTTCACTTAATCATCCGACTGGCATTTAATAATGTTAAGACTTATTAGAGTTTGTAATGAAAACGTGTCTTTTGAACAAGCTGCTGTGTTGGAGACGGGTGTAATAGCTCACAGGCATAGTAAGAAACTTATTTATCCCCAATCAGCTCAGACTCTCTGAGTTCCGAGCACAGCGTTATTTTCAAGGGTTTTAAAGCAGATTAAATTGAGGCTTTTCTTTCTCTTCGCTTTCATCTTTAAACGGCCCTCGCTGGTTAGCCTTCGGCGCAAATTCATGAGATTTTACGTTTTTCACACACTGGTGAAGAATTCGTATATTTATTTGCTAATATTGTTTTATTGTATTTGTGGATTATTTGAGTTGATTTGACGCGGAAACAGTAATGGATAATGAATAAGACTCCAAGCGCATTATTTGTGGACACATTGAGCATTTTGTATTACTCAGGGGATACAATTATTCATAACCAAGCATAAATACGGTTTGTTCATAATCAGGCAGATTTAAAGCATACAAACCGTCTGTGGTCTTTTTTAAATGTGCTAAAATTTTGGATTTGCCCCCAAAGCAGACCTGTCATGATGAATTTGAACAACTTCTGCCCCTCTCTGTGCTGCTGTTGTGCTTTGGTTATTTGCCACATAGACTGAGAGGCGCGTGGTCAATGAACGTTTCATTTGACGTTGGTCAGTTAATGGAGATTTACGTTGATTCTTCATTTGACATCGGATCATTGAACAAATGGGCGTTCATAAACTAATCCAATAAAAGAAACAAACATCTAAGACAAATCACCTGAATTTCGTTTCTGATGGGTGATTTTTCGATCCTATGTGGCATTAATATTCCATTAACTTGTAAGTGTCTACATTGAAAGTATGTCTAAAAATTAAGAATTTATTCCTACAGCCACGAATACATCGAATTAAATTGATCGAGCTGAAAAATAATTATTTTGCTGTGTGCCATTGGCTTAAAATATGCCTATTTAGCATACTACTTTGCAGCATGATCAATTCAATTGACAGAATTAAAAGTGTCTATACTTCCATATTTTCTGAATAGAGAAACTTTACTACATTTTTTTTAATAAAATGACCATATATGAGTCGAGAGACCACTTCAAACAAATCCATCTGGGATGGAGAGAAAGAGATTTAGTGAAAGTATGAGGAAGTTATTTAGCTATTAATATTTTTCCTCAGGCATCGAGAGTAACTGCATCTGCACTTTCTCGCAGCTATTTGGCTGGGCTGAAATTGAGGGAGACCCAAATGTTGGAAAGAGATAACACAATCATCACAGCCGCGGTCCTGCGCTCTGCATCAATGTATTAAACTCGGATTAACCTCCCCTTTCCCTTGCTCTGCCACCCAACACATTTCGGTGATGTTTGGTGGAGAGAGACCATTTCTGTAAAAAGTGTAAACGAATTATTATTATTATTATTATTACCAACAACGGCAACATTATTATTATTATTGCTATTATAATTATTTGCCCAAAATACCTATTAATCAAAATACAGGATGGACAGTATAATGCTGTAAATTAAAATAAAATGTCTGACATTGTTTGATGTTTCTAAACCTAATCTTGTTGCAAGGTCATCATCTAATCACTAATGTTTATAGTGAAATATGCTAATACAGAGATCATGACACCAAGTCATTACAAGAAGTTTAATGCTCTCTGAAACATTTTCACTGCAACTGAATTATATTAATTATATCCGTCTAAATTGTTTTCAAAACGTTAACTTATGACAAATATCATACAAAACTAGACCTTAACTTCTGGAACGAATCATGTCCACTTACTTTTCCTTACTTTGACAGCTCTTATACGCTATTGTACTTTACTCTCATGGTTCCGCTTTGTTTGCGGGTCTAAGTTTTCCATTCTGAAACATATTGTAAGTGCTTTCTAAATTTAGCATGATTATTGCACAATGAAATATCCCGTCATTTAAACAGGATTTAATCAGAAACAGAAGTTATTTAAAAACAATAGCAGAAATAAAAGAGTTTAATAATAATAATAATAATAATACATAAATTAATAAATAATAATCTAAACGAATATAACTCATGGTGTCCGAAAAGGGTATTATTATAGTTTATCATGAGATATTAAACTTATAAGTGACATTAGACGGTAAATGCAGAAATATTGCATGTCCTCATGCACAGACTATTAATATGCAGTTATTTTCCGCAACTTAAGGGGGGGTCCTATAGATGCCATAAAGAGGATTGTCTTGTGTGTTTCAGATGTTTAAGTTAGAGAGGAAGGAGAAAAGAAAATAGGTGGTGGACAGTAGAGGCGTCTGGAGGAAATTGAGAGGCTTAAATTCTTTGATCTTTGGGTGCTTTTTCTTATCAGAAACATTTGTGGTGACACCACGACAATGAGAGTTCATCATATTACAGAGAGGCAGTGCTGCTTTCAAACGTGTATATTAATTAAAGGGATTTTTTTGGCATGTGGGAAAACGCATCTCCGTGCATGCTTTTGTGTGAATAGCTTTTTGAATGCTTTTTTTCGCCTATAGACAAATCCGCATGTCTACGATAGGCATTCACATTAGTCTCGAAGAATACAACCAACCACACATTTTTTAGCCCTACCAAATTTATTATATTTTGTGTAAATTGAACAATTAGGTGGTCAAAAATGAATGTCATGAGCACTATGTTGTGGAGTGGGGGGCATCATGTTGGACCAGAAGAACAAAACGAACAAACGACCAGGGAAACTCCTGCTGACACTAATAAAAGTATTGGCCTCGGGGCTTCCTATAATGTCACAAAAGTGTTTTTGATGCCCTGGACTTGCCATCTCTTTATTGCTGAACGCTACAAAATTGGATGTCCACGGAACTTTTGGTGACCCCAGACTTAGATATTTGTTTCAGAAATGTCTCCAAAGTTCATATAATTATCAAGTTGGAAATTTTAAACAACAACAAACTTAAATGATGTTTATATGACATAATAATTATTAGAATAAATAATCAGCATTGTCTTTATACATTCGCTTAGAAGCTAGCAACAAACGATTAAATGATTTTCTTAACAGATATGTTTATTGTAAGAAATTAATAAAAATGTCCTATACGGAATAAAGGATATAAAATAACTAAATATAAAATATAGCCTTTACATAAAACTATATTTAATAACAGAACGTGTTATAGCCTATATGTGTGTGTGAAAATATTAACGAGTGCGCAATTTACGGAAACAAGTAAACATTCAACATATTACTTGACTTGTTGATTTTTATCGTATTGTTCGTATCGCTTTCAAACCAGCTTTAATGGCCTCTTTGGGAATACAAATATAAGAAAAGAGGAGTTACCAAAGTGGAGGGGGGAGGGTTGATTTTAGGGAATTGCTGCCCACTCCTTTACCATGGAGTGTTCAGTAGCCATTCCTTAATCCTGCTTTCATTTTTGCCGACAAATGCCAAGAATCCCGTCTGGAGACCCAATGGGAGACTGATCAGCTAACAAAAGGGAATCCTTCCACAAAGCAGCAATGCCAATCGTGGTTCAGGGAACTCATAAACAGACCAAAGGGAAAGAAACCTTTTGCTGCTATAGATCTTCTAATGTTTTGAACATCAATGTTGAAACATAGGCACACATGTTTGTGCAATTGAGATCCTGCCTCGACAGTGTTATACACTGCAGGTGTTCTTGTATAAAGATAAAACACTCCAACAATGTTGGGTCATTAGGAAAAAAATAAATACATAGATCAATAAAAAATGGATGAGGCTTTAACGTTTTTAAGTGATTTTAGATTTTTTTTTGTAGTTTTAATATGCATTTAATTAAATGTTGTGTGAAACATACTATTTAAAAATATATAAAAAATTATATAATAGTAATTCAGTGTTATAATCGAATTTTAATAGATGTTATAAAATATTTTATTTAGTTTTTAATGAAATGTATTTTTCTTAACAGACCATAAAAGTCCATTGCTTATGCAGGATTATATAGTAAACATTTCTTTCCTTAAGCTATACAGCCTTCTGAAGTTTGTTGCCCGCTTAATTTCGAGTGGCTTTGACTTAAATCCCATGCACATTTGCCTAATGAAGGTCATTAATTATCATTTAGCTCATTAATTATTGTAGGAACAAATCCACCATGTGGTGTTGGGGAGGTTTGAGAGAGTCTAAAATGTGTTTCAGGTGCACCTTTATCAGTTTTCTTTAAAAAGTCAAGTCCTCCATTCTTGCGTGAATTAACTTTTGTTCCTTCAGAGGTTTCCTTTTTTGTTTGACCAAAAATTATTCTGGTGTCTGACAGCCCTCTTTCCTGATTTAAAGACGGTCACTTCTAAAGAGAGAAAGAAAAGGGGACCGTCTGTTATTTTGTGTCTTTGGCCTCTCCGCATTGGCTATTCAGGCAAGTTGATGAACTCCTCCAAAAGTTTATTAAGAGGAGCAAAACAATGGAGTCTAAAGGCTTTAAGCAGCCAAAAGAGACAGTTTATAAACTAGCTGCTATTGTCCCTCAAAGGCAGATGCATGAATACCTTTGAATGGGCTCCCTCAAACTGACACGATCAAGCTAGACAACAGCATGTTAAAAGGAACGGCCTTTCTTTCTGCTGCACAGATTTGTATTTTTCTGCATTAATGTACATCTGCGGTAGGAGGGGTCCAAGCTGGACGGGCTCAGTCCCAGTCAATACCCGAACCCGCAGCCTTTAGGTTGTTTGAAGTAAAGTCCTATGTTCTGCACGCCCTCGGTGGGTTGCAGGTGTCACAGGGCTGAGAGAAATATGGTAATCTAAGTGCAAAAGAAAAGAGTCAACCTCCTTTTGACATTTTAAACGGAGCATTTTCCGAGTGAATGACTTGAAATTGGCTGTTTGTAGGGTTTGGATTTTGTCTTACTGAAGGCAATGGGAATTACAGGGTTTCTGTGTAAAGGTTTAATGTTTTAGAAAGCTGGACAAGCAGCGATTTTTCATTTGTTCTATTTAGTTAATGGTTGGGTTGGATAAAATATGAATTTAAAATAATATTTATATTCAAATAAATTTGTATACATGCATACCAAATACAGTATCATAAGATATTAAAATAAAGTATTTACTTTTTGTAAGTAAGCATTTACTTACTAGTTTAGAAAAATCTTAGCGTTTTCTGCTTTTTAATGATGTCCATTTTATTCCATATTGTCATTTTAGTGTAGATAAAAGTAGATATGTTTCAAGATATCTAACCAGGAGCACACTGAGCTACTTCAGCATGATGGTGTTCAAACTGGGATCAAATCCTTGACCTTCTGTGGTGCTAATGCAATGCTCTACCAACTGAGCCACAAGGTTTACCAAAGCAGATCTAGGTAGCAGAGATAATAACTCTGTTAACAAACATGCAACAATTAAAGGGATAGTTCGGCCAAAAATTATATTAAACCCATGATTTACTCACCCCCAAGCTGTCCGAGTTGCAAATGTCCATCGTTTTTCAGACAAACACATTTTCGGATATTTTAGAAAATGTTTTAGATCTTTCAGTTGATTAAATGTAATGTTACGGGGTCCACGACCTTCAAGTCCAAAAAAGTGCGTCCATCCTTCACAAAATAAATCCAAACGGCTCCAGGATGATAAACAAAGTTCTTCTGAGGGTAATCCGCGCGGTGTTGTTGTAGAAATATCCATATTTAAAACTTTATTAACGTAAATAACTACCTTCCGGTAGCGCCGCCATCTTAGTCGCGTCCGCATTCAGGATGAGAGCTTACGCAGCCTATGGAGGCTACTCTGCTGCTGCTCTGTGCCCCCGCCCTCCGAATTTGTCATACGTCACTAAGAAAAGTGCGTACACTGCGCTAATACTCTCTCCTGAATACAGAGGAGTCTAAGATGGCGGCGCTACCGGAAGGTAGTTATTTACGTTAATAAAGTTTTAAATATGGATATTTCTACAACAACACCGTGCGGATTACCCTCAGAAGACCTTTGTTTATCATCCTGGAGCCGTTTGGATTTATTTTGTGAAGGATGGACGCACTTTTTTTGGACTTGAAGGTCATGGACCTCGTAACTTCACATTTAATCAACTGAAAGATCTAAAACATTTTCTAAAATATCCAAATATGTGTTTGTCTGAAAAACGATGGACATATGCAACTCGGACAGCTTGGGGGTGAGTAAGTCATGGGTTTAATATCATTTTTTGGCCGAACTATACCTTTAAATGGTTAAATGTAAAATAAGCTCATGTAATGTTATGGATGATATACAAGTGCATGGAGGAGGGGATGCCAAGTTGGCATGAGATAAAAAATCAGTACAAAATAGTGATATAGGTCTTTAGTTGTTACATAATCTCTTATGATTTGACCCTCACTGCTTACTTATTAAGTATTTCTATAATATGTCATGAAAAAACAGAAATACACTAAGAATTGGTGGTTATTATTTACAATTAGGTCAAAAAGAAATAAACCCAACCAGTTGAGGTCAAATATAAATATTTTCTTGAAAAATTTAACCAAACAGCTGAGTTTGTCCCTTTTTGACCCAACCCAGGTATGCTAAAAAAAAATGCTGGGTTATTTTCACCCATAACCCAGAATTTTTTTGAGTTTTGAGTGTACCTTCAAACAAATGTAGGCCAATTTAGATGACAATAGTAGCATGGCCCATGTAATAGGTAACAGTAATTAGAGGGGAGGGCAATTGTAGTGCATCGGTCCTATGATTAGTGCTAAACAACATGGTCCAATAGCTTAAAAATCCCCATCAGCCCACGGTACTTATGGCCATAAAATTTCCCATTTTATGCTCTTCAGCGGCCTCACCCCGAGATTCTTCATTAGCTTTATTTATATGTGTGTTTTGCACTGGCACAAAGACAATAAACACGTTCCTAGAGTGTTGCAAATCAGAAATTTGCTCAGATTTTTTCCACCAACTTAAGTGGTGAATGTGTCGGGCAGTGTGAGAGCTGAAGAGGGGCCAGGCAGCTGCGAGGGAGCCCGCATCCCTCTCCCCAAACAGGGCACTTGTCGTACATTTTTTAACTAATGGGCTTATTTATGCGCCCTTTGTCGCTTTCTCTTCAGGCTACACTTTCCACACTGACTTTTTTACCTAGATTTTGCATCTGTTCATAGATTTGTCATTAAAAATAACTGAACTGGATTTGTATTCTCGGTTATCATGGTGTCCATTAAACTGTGCTTGGCTTGCGAAGACATTACTCATTTATGTTAAGGAGTTGCTATTATACTTGGCCACATTTTGACAGACTTCTGAAGAAAGGCTTACCGATTATTTAAGAAGCACTATATGGATGCATTTCAAATCACTTTTTCTTCATCTTTGATTATTTATCTGCACTACTTCTTCATCTTTCGAAATAATAAGATTATGCCATTTGCTATTTATTTTCACTTTCAGCATTCGTATTTAAGCCTTAGGCTGTCCACTTATTTCTCATAAGCTAAATCAGTGTTAAAGTTGACACTCAGCATTTTTTTGTTTACGCAACTGCTTTATCTCAAGAGGAGACACACGCCACCACTGCGCCAAGAGCGGATAAAGGCTTTGCATTTAATAAATGGTAGTTTGCTAAGACACAAAGCCATGATAACGCAAACATCTTTGCATGGATGGAATTTAGTTCGGCTGCAGTTTTACTTTTAGTATTTGGCGTAAAATTTATGATGACTTTTGGCGTAAAATGACTTTAATTTCATGCACGGTAACTTTATTTATTTGGTCTTATTCAATGCACGTTAATTTATGTCTGTTTACAACAGAATGACGAGACAATGCATATAATCCAAAGTCTAGCAGGCATTATCTAACAGTAAAGAAATTTTCTAAAAGATCAAGAATGTTCACTCTTAAAAATAAAGGTGCTACTAAAGGCTCCTCACATGCAAGAACCATTTTGATTACCCAAAGAACCATTCAGTTAAAATAATTTTAACCTTTTTATAGTCTTAAGAACGTATTGGTGAAATACAAAGCTTCTTCAGATGTTAAAGGTTAAAAAATGGCTTCGTGTAGCACCTTCATGCCTCTTGGTCTTCTCTGACACACATTAAAGTTTAATAAGCTATAGTCATGCAGTTTAAATGGATGATTTTGCCACTTTTCTCACCCTTTAGATGTTTGATTAAGTTCCACGGTTCTGATTGCTTTTCACCTCAATTAAAAAGAACTCAACTCCAGGAAATGAAAACTCAATGTTATAAAGGAAGAATGTAACTAGATGTAAATGGACACCTCATTGGGTTTCTCACAAAATTAAAACTCCATCCAGCGCCTGTTGACCAAGTTAAATTAGCACTTTTTTTAATCGATTGCTCTGCGCTCATCGCTAAAATAATTTTTCTCCTTAATTGCCTAAAAACTATTTCTCATTCGTTCTGAAATAGCAATGCAATAAAATTCAATGAATACTTGAGAATGGATATAACATTCACATTCACGCTTCGAACCTGATAACTTCAGCAGCTTGATTTCTTTAAATACGTTTATAATCTAAATTCGTAATTTCTCAATTTTTCCAGCCTATAACCTTTTCGTAGCTATAGTTTCATTGTCGAAACCCCTTTTAAGGTGCCACATTCCTAAACATTGAAAACCCAAGAGACACAAGCCATCCTTAGCTTTCTGTCTCTCTCTCTCTCAGCAAAGCTTCCCCTCTGCCTTAAATGGATTCATATTCAAGCAGCATTTTCCAGTGGCTCTTGGGCACAGAGAGTCAATATGTCAGCATTTATTGATGCCCCACAGAGCTGCACAGGGTTGTCAGCCCTCTTTTCAGCCTTAAATGGCCCCCTAAGGTGCGTCTTCTATGGGGCCTGAAAGGCCGCGGAGGCCCCTGAGTCTCTCTGTTGTTTAAGGTGAGCACACTCTCACACAGACACGGCGGACAAAAAGCCCACTGAGCCTTCATGCACATGACGAGATGTACAAAAGAGCATCACCCATCACTTCTCCCTCACATCTTCTCGCTCTTTCTCTCGAACGTTTTTCAATGCCGCAAAAAGAAAGGAGGGCTAATTGTTTGTTGTGGGAGCCAAAATTATGAAATGTTCCCTCCGTTTTACTCAGTCTCTCTCTGTTTGCAAATGTTGCCGCTTTTTTGGAAGACTCTTTTTATGCCAGTACTGAAGGTTGAGTGGAAAGTGAATGTGAAAGAAACCGTGTTTTAACAGGTCGGTTGCTTTTTGGATTTTATGAGAATTCTTTGCATTAATACAAGTTAAAAAACAAACATTTGTTGGCTTAGGTATATTGTTATTAACAGTATATCTATGATAATTTACAAATAGAAGACATAAAAGAAATGTAGCTGCTTTGCCTAACAAAATGTGATTAATTTATTCATGTCCATGGCACAAATTCAGCTTTTTTTGTGCCTTGAGCACTAATGTCTTTTCCGTGTCACTCGCACACATTTCTATAAAAAGTTTTCCGTGTCTGTTGCACAATTTTCTTTTTCGTTTCATTTTATGTATTGTTTTCTCATTGTTTTTTCATATTTTCTTACCCATGTCACTTGGGGTTAGGGTTAGAATCACTTTCTGTTAGATTTTTAGACATCCTAACCCAAACCCGAACTCTAACCCCAACTCCAGGCGAGAATAGTTTTAAAAGCTGAAGAAAAACATGTAGAAACCAATACATAAAAGTACATCCTAACCCCAAGCGACAATGATTTAAACATAGGGGAAAAAATTTGAAAACTACATAAATTGACACGAAAAAGAAAGTAGTACCATGGACACACAAAAAACTATTTATAGAAATTTGTGTGATTGACAGGAGAAAAAGACATTTATGCTCAAGGCACACAAAAAAGCTGAATTTCATTCCATGGACACAAATAAATGTATCAAATTTTTTCGTAACTGTAACACGACTTTCCGTGAGATCATGTTGCAAAAGACATGATGGCAGGAGTGACACCCAAAAAACCATAGATGTACTCTAAAGCCCTGTGTATAGTCTATGGTTTAGGCATACGTCAGTGTACGTGCCCAGCATTGAAAAGATAAGTTCATTTGACTCATACATGTGCGTCAGCGTTCAACGCATCCGCATTGAGTTTTTTGCAATACCTCTAGTGGCCTACATCCTGCATACTCCTGCATTCATATGCGCGACCTACGCATACAATGTACACAAGGTTTTATAAATCTGGCGTGACAAAATTGACCATACATCGCCGGAATATAGTTTTTATTTACGTGTATGCGAACATACGCGCACGATCGAAGTATAATTTATTTGACTCGTACATGTACACAGATGTTCAACGCATGCGCATTGCGACAAAATGCAATGCATCTACACATAATAAACTACATTCTCCTGTAGGCACATGTGCAACCTACTCGTACAATGTAAGTGGGGTTTTAAAAATTCAGCGGTGCACGTACAGTACCCTCGCCCTCTTCTGATGATGAAAATTTCGTCATGCACACTGCATGCGGACCCTCTCGTATGCTTAAAAACAGGATTATACTTTGGCCTTTGTAAAATGAAAGAACTTTTAACATCCAAAGATCCTTTAGTTTAATAGTGCTTCTAATAAAATGTATGATTGTTTTCTTACCTGTCAAAAGTATTATTTTCTACAACGGAGTTAAATTGATTACCAGTTTTGCGTCGACTTCATATGAGTCAAAGCATCGGAAATAAAGCAGCCAATTGTGTGCCTCCCTTAATACTCCGCTGGAGTATAATGTTGTTTTGAGAGCCAGTTCTGATGAAGACAAATGTGTAGATGTTTTCTACAATGCTAAGCTTAGAGGAATGTGCAGCTGTGGAGGGCCACTTCGCTCTTGGAGGGCCCGTTCTCTCTTCATACAGATTGTGACAGGAAAGGTTAGCTAGAAAGCGAGAAAAAGAGTACGAAAAAGAGGGGGATGAGTGTGGTCGTGATGATGAATATCCCATCTGCTCACTGGATCATCAGTGATAGAAGTGGTCTCAGAGAAGATCTCATATAGGGTGGTCATGACTCCTCTATGGCCTTAGTCACTTTTCTCACCCATAGTGTTTAATCACTGTCCCGCACATAGCCCAGCTGTCAACAAAAGCTCAGGTTGGCTTGTGAATCAGTTCAAAACTGCAATGTTAAAGTGTTGGTTACTCTTAGTTTCGAGCTTTCAATCATATATTTTAGATACATTAGGGCAATATGATTAACAGCCTTTGATGTGTAAGTGCTACGAAATCAGGTTGATCCCATAGGGCACAGTCACTCTGTGTTAATAACTGATGGGATGTAGAGAGACAATTTGAAGTTGGGATAATAATAGGATTTGGGTATGCAATACTTGTCGGAGCTCGTCGGAAAACATTGCTCATTCACTGTCAGATTATGTAGATCAATTATAAAATTATGTCTGCATGTTTTGTATCCTGTTTCTCTTGCTGGAAATCAAATGTAACAATCGCACGAACCCTGGAGAAATACAGTAATAGAGGAATAATGTATTCACAGGAAATCTTAATTAAGCTGACATTTTTTGATAAATGCTTGAATGTTTTATCATCATCCCTTGAACTTCCTAATAGATTTTAGAGTGTCGTTTTATTGTAAATGTAATGTTCCTGTTATTTCATGATTACTGGTATGGCAACGTGCTCTTGTTTTTTTAAACACAGATGTTTTGATCTGTATGCTCCAAGACAAAAATATGTCTTACTCGATTATGTTTATGCTGCAGCACATTTGACACGTCTGGGTGCTTGGCGTGGTCGCGTTTGTGAGATGAGGACCATGCATGTCATTTGTGGGATCTCACAGAGACAAAGATGAGGTCCAGGTTTAGACACGTATCTGCGTCAGCGTCTGTTTCATTTCCATAATCCTGTCTCTATTATGCTGACCTTTAGCATGAGAGTGCTGTCAAACTTATTCTGTCCAGAGGAGCAGCTTTCGGTCGTAATTGTTGTGACAAGGGCAAAATGGGATGTGGCAGAATACATACTCATCATTCATGCGCATCTGCATCTCACCTCTCAAAGCGTGTTTCTTTTAGACATTTCCCCTTGATTTTCATTTATCTGTATGAAGAAAAACGTATGCAGTGTGAGAAGCTGTTGATCGCAAACCAGATGAATCTGCTGTGATCATTTTGCAGATTGATGAGCCAAAAGGACAGCTAGATGTAAATGGGTTTTTCCTCTACCTACACTCTCAGAAAAAAGGTACAAAAATTGTCACTGGGGTGCGGTACCTTTTAAAAAGTTCCATATATGTACCTTTAAGGAACCATTATGTACCAAAATGCAGCTTTTAGGTACAAAAGTGTACTTTTTGAAAAGGTACCATCCCAGTGAAGACTTTTTGTTTTTGATAGTGCATTTCAAAGTCTAGCAGCATGTTAGCAAATAAATTCAATGCTGTCCCTGAAATGAAAGTGAAAGTGGCACCTGTCCTAAGGACTTAAAAGGGCCAGTATAGACCGGCGCTCCGTCCTCATGTGTCGTCATGGCAAGTCAAAAACGAATCACTTTGTCGCAATCTCTCAGAAAACCACAAAGGGATTTAAAGAACATGAGTTCCAATATATATGTATACTTGAGGATGTTTTAACCACAGTATTGTGGCGAAGAGGAGACATTTTGGCAAAAAGAACCAGCACAGGAACAGATTTAATTCATGCGGCCTCATGTCCTACGGCCACATGTAATCCGTTGAGAATTCCTGCGTGAGCACTGGAAGACAAAAAGACATCAACCAGAGGACTCCTCAAGTGCCCTGTAATGGGAACCCCTCTGTAATCTCATAATTCCTTGTTTAATTAAAAGACAGATCTGGCCTGGAGTCGGAGACACTTTAATGGCTCTTTCGTCATTTTGACTCTGTTTAGAGGCTTTATCCAGGCAAATAAAATTGTGCAAACAAACAATGTACAGAGACAAATAGATATATAGATATATACATTCTTAGTGGTTTGGATTAAACTAATGTCATTATTACGTTAAAGTAATATTTTAGTAACAACGAAAAACACATTGTTTCATTCACAAAGATATAACTCTACTTGACATCTTAACACACGCGCATCTAAACCTTTTTTCAACTAAAAGCCGAAGTATAGTTCCCGTACGCAGGGCAGTTATGTATTTGGCAAACACCTACCCAAAGTTACTTTAATTGCATATTCAAGTTATACATTTTATCAGTATGTGTGTCTCCTGTGGATCAAACCCATTCCCTAAAGGTTCTTCTGATGGTGGAACCATTCAGCCAGAAATGGTTCTTCTGTGGCATTGTGAAGCACAATGGGTTTTTAGGGTGTAGTGTTGAATTAAAATGGGAGTGAACAAAATCTGCAGTTGTTAACAGCGAAAAAGTTGTAGTTGTACCTCCCAAATCCTTCTTGTATTTCACCTGCATGGCCTGACAAACCAGTTCTTAATGTACTGAAGATCTTTTCATTGACTAGTTAAAAGAGGATGTCATAGACGTGGAATTTACTGTATGTTCTGTACTGGTGATTTGTTCGTGTAGGCTTCGTTTGTTTGGTCTCTGTTCATAGCTCTTAATACCTGACATGCCTTGGGCTTTAACACTAAACCTGTCTGGCATAGAGGTAAATGAATGAGCAGGAAATGTCACATGCGGTCACGTCTATCATCCACTTTTCAGATTAATGAAACTGTATCACTTCAATCATTCTTCTTTTAGCTTATGGGCAGATGGCTCCTTTAAACCCTAATCTAGGCCTGTCCTGAACCTTTCCCCTGTTGGGTATTGCTACAGTATGTGTAACATTGGCTGGATAATGGATAAAAATAATTATGATTCTTAAAGTAAAGGTTAGTCAGTCTGGGCTACTGGGTTAAAAGATAAAGTGTGAGCAGTGGCGGCTGGTGACTTCTTTTTGAGGGTGCACGATGCAAAGTTCATCATAACATGTATGTAGCCCGTCATGTGTGTGGTTCGTAATTATTTTAAAATATGTTTTCTGCGCGTCGAGAGATCCTTTGTGCATCAAGTGTCTTGTCAAAATAAGTGCCTGCTGCAGACGCGTCTAAAGGGTTTATGATAAAAGAGAAGCTTGCATGTACCAGACACTCGCATAATCTCATACGTAATCGAAGTTTACTGTTAAGGGATTGTCTTGCGTGTATTTTGTGAATGTGAGTGTCTCTTTTATCATAAATGGTTTTGACGCGTCTGCAGCTGGCACTTATTTTGACAAAACACGTAATGCATATGATGCAACAAAAACATTTTGAAAACACAAGCAACACACATGAACACATTTTAAATTTGCGTCCCATGAGAAGGGCAGTCGCCAGCAGCCCACGACGGTGTCTTTACATAAATGCATTTATCTTTTTGGAAGCCTGTTATTGACCTGTTGGCAGTGTATTTAGTTCAACAATCAATGTTTTAACAAGATAATTTTAATGTTTTGCTGGGTTGTTTTAATCCAACTGCTGGGTTGTTTCAACTCATGATTGACTGACAATAACCCAACCCTGGGTTAAAAACAACCCACACTTTTTAGAGTGTCATTTATTATTTGCAAAGATATCATTCAGTTTCCATACACCTGTATAAAGACTTCAATAGCATAGCAATGATAGGCTAATGTGTCATTATCAGATTTAGTAGGATACGCATCCTACACACTTCTGGTTAGCATGAGATCAGATTCTTTCTCAGCTCTCCAACTAACCAAAGCAATGCAGTAGTTATCTACACTTAACACGACTGTTTGACTCATAATAGACATGGCAGCAATATATTGCAAATCCCAATATGTAACAAAAACATACTGGAATTAATTGCAAAATGCTAGTTTTGTTTTTGTGTCATCTAAGCCGAGAATACTGGTACATGAAACACTAGGTGGTCTGCAGAGATTAACTCCCTCATTTACCTCTATGGCCTCAGGGCCAGCTAGGATGTGTGCTGATGGGGGATTGCATTCAGAGCCTCGCTTATATAAATAGGCGTCTATTGAAATAATATTTGCGTGAAAGCCGAATACATCTCATCTTAGCACGCTGGCATTCGTTCTTTGGGTCTACACATTCGCATGCATATAAAAGAGTAAAATATTTGTGGCTTCGAGATGTGCTCATCTTTCAGCAGGTGTCTGTAACTTTGCAAATTGTGCTCAGACTGGTATTATGTCCTCTTTAACAGGTCGAATTGACGAAGGCTCAGATATAGAGTCAGAACCAGACCTGCCGCTAAAGAGAAAGCAGAGACGAAGTCGGACGACCTTCACAGCCGAACAGCTGGAGGAGCTGGAAAAGGCCTTTGAGAGGACACACTATCCGGACATATACACCAGAGAGGAACTGGCACAGAGGACCAAGCTCACCGAAGCCAGAGTGCAGGTAGGACACCACACAATTTTCTGGATGCATTTCAGTTTAAAATGATTTTCATTGCATCAAGAAGCAATACCATTATAATTCAGTAAATAAAGGATAATGAGGAGAATGGATTGTTCATGAGACTGACTGATGCTCTCAAATGGTATAGATGAGACGTAGCACTTAGTTACTTAGCTCAGCTATGAGTTAAGATTTCAGCAATGTGCTTTGAGATGAGGGTCTGATATGTCTCTAGAACGTTCTCTGATTAATGATGCATGTAACAATGCAACTGCTTAGCTTTAAGAGAGCTCTAGGACAGCACAGCAGGTCCCTTCCTGTCAGCGGTGTCTTAGTGGACGCCCATGAACTCAGAAACACGACCATGTGGCTTGCATGGCACTTCTTCTATTAACATGCATTTGGATGAAAAGGCTTTTTAAGAAATGCAAGTGTTTGAATATGTGATAGATACATTATTTTTAAGATGATTATTTACACTTATGCATTTATGACCCAGCCTGTAAAAACCTGGCTAAAGTAATCTCAAAGATTGAAATTAAAAACTGAAATTGAACTTGGATGGTCCTAATCACAAAATTCGATTATGAGACTTTATTCTGGATTTAAGGCAGGGTCACATTTGGCTGATGTTTTAATCCAAAGTGACTCACAGTGTATTACAAGGTGCACATTTTATCAGTATGTGTGTCCCCTGGGGATCAAACCCATGAACTTTTCAGTGCTAACACAACACTAACGAATAACTGAGGGAAAAAATTAACTTTGTACAAGAGGAACATCATTGCAGGGGAAACAAATATTAGTATTGCGGGTCCGCCCACCACCGGTCCTGATAGCTTGTCAACCATGTGGAGAGTTAAAACAATGAGGGAAAATACAGTAGAGTTATTGCAGCAGCTGTTGGGAGCAAAGGGAGGGGGATAAAAAGATTGAGAGCACATTCCTGATGGATTTCTCACTTCAGCTTTTGGCTGAGATCTTTTCTTCCCACCACTTTCAAGCCCACCACAGCTTCTTGTAAAATTTGCGGTTTATCAAGAGCATCCCACACTCACTCACATTAATCAATCAAGAGATGTAAAAAAATGAGACCGCTTGCTGTGGATGTTTCTGCAGTCTGTTTCACTTCTGCTTGTAGACTTCAGATATTGTGGATGTTACACTGATGTTGTAATCTATATAGTAGGCTATACACACAATATGTGTGATGACATCATAACATAATCGAAATTCAGTTATCTCGCGTTCCTTTATCTAAAAGAAGCATTTAGTTTTGTTTATTGATTATTTTGTTTTTTATGATTTAGAAATGTGGTTTCCAAATGTCAAAACATGCACAATGGCGTTAATGGCAGGGCTGATGATAGATTCAATGATACATTTAAAGGCGCTCTAAGCGAATAATGTGCGACGTCACTTCCTGTTGATGTTTGAACTGTTTTCAAACAGACAGAGCGTAGCTAACTCCTCCCCCTCCCCCTCCCTTCCGTGCTTTCATGAACGCGCCCAACCCCCACCCCCAAATCCTTCTTGCCGTTTATTGGCTGAAATACTTTGTTTTGTTTTGTGCTGGCTAGGTTTGGCCATTTGTTGATATTGCCGTTTGTGAAGCCTGGGGTGTCTACAGAGATCGCGTTTTTTTACAGTTTGATCAGCGGACAGGCAGCAAGCAGATAGTGAGGAGATGTTTCCGGTATGTAACAAAAAATGTTTTATGGTCTAAAACGCTTCAATTCGCTTAGAGCACCTTTAAAATATGTCTCCATTTACAAATAATTGGCCAACAGTGAAACGGTTTAAGAGAGAGAAGGTCTTTCATTGGCAGTGTCAGAAACCCCGCGGACTGTTCTGCCATGTCAGTGATTTGGCCCCTGAGCTGTGCCCTGAATGGGGCACCATGGGGCACTTGGCCCTTTTGTGTGTTTATGGCAACAGATGCTAATTAGACAAGTGAATAATATTAGAGAAAACTGACATCAGCATCAGCAAGCCTGTGTCATTTTTTTTTTTTTTAAGATTTAATGATGAACGTACATTCAAATGATACCATCTGACTACTAAGTTGGATTTAGATTTGAAATAAATTAAAGGGATAGTTCACCCAAAAAAGAAAATTATGTCATTTGCCCATCCTCATGTTGTTCCAGATCTGTATGAATTTCTGTTTCTGATGAACACAAAAGAAGATATTTTGATAAATGATGGTAAACACGCAGCAGACTTCCATAGTAGGAAAAACAAATACGCTGAAATTCAATGGCTACTGTCAACTGTGTGCTTACCATCATTTGTTAAAATATCTTCTCCATCATTTATCACAACACATAATATTTGTTATAATATTTATATAACAAATTATATAATTATATAATATTTTATCACATAATATTTGTTTTCCTACTATGGAAGTCGAGGGTTATAATCAGCTGTGTGCTTATCATCATTTTTCAAAATATCTTATTTTGTGTTCTTTAAAATAAAAAACTCATACAGGTTTAGAACAACATGAGGATGAGTACATAACAGACAGAACTTTAATTTTTGGGTGAACTATCCTATCAGTGGTTCTCAAACTTTTTGGCGTGCGTCCCCCCTTGTGTACAGTGCATCCTTTCCTGGCCCCCCAAAGAAAATCTATGAAATTAAACATTAAAAAAATTACATTTTAATTGAAAAAAATTAAATGATCCAATGTAGTGCTGTTGGTTAGTAGCCCTGATTTTCTAAGGTATAAATACACAGACTTTATGATAAATTAATGTATTGTACAAAATTTCATTAAACTGGAAGCCCCCTGGCACCATCTCAGGGCCTACAGTTTGGGAACCACTGCTTTAATTCAAAGCAAAAGGTCATTTAAAACATCCTCAATGTCTTGACTTGAGGACACGTGTTTTGTTTTCTAAGCGTTGTCGCACCCCAGCAGTTGTTTGTTGAGAGGACGAACAGATGAGCATTTGCGTGTGTCAGCTCTTTGGCTGGAGATGGCTCAAACGGAGATGCCAGGGCTCTGGGATCATTGCTTTTGTGCAATGGAAGGTGTCTGACCCTACTGGCTTTTGGCAGACCCCATGGCCCCAGTGTCAACCCACTTGAATGCAGCTGCACTGACACAGTATCCAGATGTCCGAGAGAGAGGGCGAGAGAGAGCGAGAGAGAGAGCTCATGCATCAGTGATGATGTCAATTTATTCCCATTAATATTTGCGTAAGATCTATAATCTGTCTTTATTGAGCACCGTCACTGTGTTTATTTTTAACCACAGGCACTTCCACTGTTTTACCTCCTTTATGACATTTCAGAGGAAGTGATCCATATCTGAGTAAGTGCAGGGTTAAGTGGTTCCAGGTCTTACCACACTGCTGCTGTCTTTCTGGTTCACTGCACTTTGTAAAGCTTGAGGAATACGTGGCCATGAGGTGAATAAATAATGAATCATCACACTGATGTCACTTTCTAAGACATTCTTGGTTATCCGCTGAAATATCGTGTTTCGCAATTTTATGTTTTAGACAGCGATGATATTTAATAGACAGAACATTTAGACTATTTTTATTTGTCAAAGTTATCTGTCAGAAAACTTTTCCTCTTGAGAAACATGCTTTAGTTTTACATGCGTCTCCTTTGGAGTTATAGAAGATGAACAAACATTTTTTTTACTGGGTAGATTTTGTATCTTTTATATTTACTTAAAGCCTCCGTTAAACTTAATATCATAAGTTTAACAAACATTTTCATTCTCTACCTACCTAACATGACCCTCCGTAACTGAAGCACCTCTGTTTTCAGACATTGAATAAGGAACACTACTCCTTCCACATGTTACAGACTTGGAGATGTGTCCACTTCCTCTCTCTAATCTACCATCCTTTGATCCAATCTGAAAACAAGACTTCCAGGCCACAAGTGTCGGTGCACAGTTGACTGTTATAAGTCATATCACATGCGAATGGTCCTGGCAAAATCTGGAGCCAATAATTCCGTGCCTGCTCCAAGTTTATACTCCTCCTGTCTTACTATAAGGGAAGAGCTTCAATAAATAGGTCAAATAAATATATGACATTGTGTGTTTTATATTTATGTACTCACATGTGTACATCTATGTGAGTATTTTTACAGCAAGGGAGCATCTGTGTGTTATACAATACTAGACATCTGGGTGCAATAAAAGCTGAATTTTGCAGATGCTTCCACGTTTCACAGAGTTTGGCCGCAGTGTTACCTTCATAGGCCATCCCTTTATGCCTGTTAACCCTCCTCCTAACCCCACCCAGTTCATCCCGTACCACTGCCTGTCCACGGCCCTGCCCAGTCCTCCGCATTGAGTCACCTAGACTGATGTTGGCCTTTTTACGCCTTTCAGCCACTGTTATGTTTTACTTTTTTGCTGTGAAATTTAATCACGGTTTTCCCCTACACCTTTCTGCTCACCATGGAAACAGTTATCCGAGGAAGACGTATGACGGTCATCGTCAAAGATACGATAAAAAAAAGACGAACAGACTGGGAGAGGAACCGCTATGGTGGCCGGATGATTGATATCGGATGAGCACGGGAGATTTCACCCGTTGGAGAGATTGTGAAATCATGACACAGTCCACAATCAGATTTGTCTTCCATTTACCTCTTTCCTTTTGTCTTTCTCTCTCCACCTGTTGTGCATCACCACGAGATTGAAAGTATATTGAATTTTTCGACTTCTATTCCCTCCAAACCCGAACGCAATCAGACAACAGCTCCTTCTGCCACACTCCTACTTAAATGTTACGGCTAGTGGCTCTATTCAGATTATTCGAAATCTTTCAGAAATACGAAACGAGCTGGCCATCACATCTGGCCAGTGTGCTTTGTGTCTCTTCTCCAGCAGGGAATGAGAAGTGTGGTGAATTAAACAGAAAATCCCTGCTCAAGGTGCCTTTGCCGTTGGGATCCAGAATGGTGCATTCAGAAGTCTCTTCTCACAGCAAGCCTCTTAAAAATGCATTGAGTGGGAAAGAAGACACTGTGGCCTTTAACACTGATATGAGGCTTTTAATGCCTCGCTCGTGTCTACGTTTTCACTAATACCAGAAGCCATCATAACCTACAAGACATGTAAAGTAATAGGGCTTGTTGTGTCATCGACTCTCGTGGTTTACATAAAGGGTCATTAAAGGAATATTCCATTTTCTTAAAAGAAAAATCCAGATAATTTAGTCACCACCATGTCATCCAAAATGTTGATGTGAACTTCTCGTCTAGATCCGGTCGTGATCGGCAGCGTGACCCCACGCAATACATCATGACGTCAAGAGGTAACAGAGGACGAACGCGAAACTCTGCCCCAGTGTTTACAAGTGTGTTGAAAGAGGATCGTTCCTACGTTGTTGTATGTGGAATGATACTAATTAATGTCTTTGTGTCAGTTTATTGTTTACAATGGTCCACAAATGTGCGTTTTATATGTGTAACACGTGACCTCCTTACGTCACTACGCATTTACGTTAGGTCACGCTGGACCGGACCTAGGCGAAAAGTTGTGGTTTAAAAGAGCATATTTTTTATTTTTCTTGTCAAAAATGACAATCGTTTCTCTAGATAAGACCCTTATGCCTCGCTTGGGATCGTTTAGAGTCCTTTGAAACTCAGCTGAAAAAAACTTTTAAGTGTTGAGTTAAGTATTAAATGTTGGGCTCTATTAAAGTCCATTAAAATGAGAAAAATCCTGCAATGTTTTCCTCAAAAAACATAATTTCTTCTTGACTGAACAAAGAAAGACATCAACATTTTGGATGACATGGTGGTGATTAAATTATCTGGATTTTTAATGGACTATTCCTTTAAAACATTTGCAGTATTGTTGAAAGAGCAGCGTGGAGCAGATAATGGAGGGTGGCAGAGTGATGCTAAATTGTGATTTTGTGTTTAAAAAAAAAAAATTAGTTTATTTTTATAACTTTCTCTTGAGAAAGTAAAGCAAAGCTCGGAAGATGTAACTGCTTTGTCAATTATAGAAACATTTTGGAAGTATATTCTTGAATATTCTTGAGAAATATAAATAGCCCTAAGCGAGACTATTTTGAAAACAGACTGATCTTACGGAAAGTTGTGTTATAGTCACAAAAAATGTGATTAATTTATTTGTGTTCATGGCACGAAATTCAGCCTCCTTTTGTGCCTTGAGCACAAATTTCTTCAACCTCCTAAGACCAGGGATTTGGTTTTTTTTTTATTTCTACCAGCTATTTTGGGGTTAGGAAGAACCAATAAATAAATAATCAAATATTTTCTAAGAACATGAAGTAGTGTATTTGTTCATGTTTGTGTACAACAGGTTCCAGTTACACATAATTAAGTTTTATGGTGCAAACATCAAAAAAATGTCCAGGTCTTAGGAGGTTAAAGAGTTTTATTTGTCTGTGCACGACTTTCTTTTTTCCGTGTCATTTTTTATATAGTTTTCTCATATTTTTTTCCTATTCTTCTACCATTGTCGCTTGGGGTTGGGGTTAGAATCACTTTCTGTTACATTTTTAGACATCCTAACCCAAACCCCAACTCCAGGCGAGAATAGTTTTAAAACCAGGAGAAAAACATGTAGAAACCAAAACATAAAAGTACATCCTAGCCCAAACCCAAATCTAACCCCAAGCCCAATTGAAAATAATTTAAAAATAGGGGGGAAAAGAGAAAACAATCCATAAAATGACATGAAAAAGAAGTTGTGCCACGGACACAAAAAACTATATATAGAAATTTGTGCAAGTGACACAAAAAGATATTTGTGCTCAAGGAACGAAAAAATGAATTTCGTGCCATGGACATAAATGTATCAGATTTTTCGTGACTATAACGCGACTTTCCATGAGATCATGTTGCTTGAAAAATAGTTTGAGCTTATTGGTTACACAGTTTGACATCACAGCTCTCAAAACATTTACCTCTGAAACAATTTGTACCATTATTGAAGCCTCTGTCAGCCCTAGTGACTTTTGCTAAAATCTAAATTCACATAGATAAAAAGATAACACTTTTTAATATGTTGGTATTTGTAAACATTACTAAATGCACTAGCTAACATGAACTAACAATGAACAATATCGTTTTCAGCATTTAGACCTGGTGGTACCCATATATACACCAGCAATGTACCCATTTTAACACTGGAAATTTTGCTGTGTAATGTTAATTAATGCCCACTTTTACAACTTTTCATTTTAAAAGTGTATTAAAAGTGCTGAATTTAACATGAATATTAATAAATGCTCTGAAGTATTGTTCATTGTTAACTAATGCAATAACTAACATAAACAAACACAACCTTATTGACAAGTGTTAACAATATGCGATATGTAAGATCTAATGGTTGAAACTTTGTAGCGCTTCTTGTATAATTGACTCCGTAAGATGAATCGCTTTATTGTGATCCTCATTTTTGAATGGTGTGCTGGATAAGTGCCTTGCCAAATTTTTAAATATAAATCTAAGATTTTAAATTCATTGATGAGATTTGTGGTCAGATTGGTGTTTATGGTATCCGTAACTAACTAGAAAATTGCTGGTAACCATGTGCAGAGCAGTAATTAGATTCCTGGTGTGTTAATAAGGGTAATTACATAGGTCTTAAAGGTGTTCCCTAATCTTTATTAGAATGAGGGACTGTTGGACTGGAGAGTTTTTCAGGGAATGTCATAATTGTTGTGTTTTTCCATGGGTGGAACTGTTTTAATGAATTTGGGAATTGCCATTTAAACATGAAATATTTTTGGACCTTTCAATGCGATCAATCACTGTAGACAACTTATTTTAAAAAACCATTGACTGTAAAACATTAATCAAAATATTTTGACCGGTGTCTGTTGTTCATCTAAGCTATTGAGAATTCCTATCGAATGATACTTTTTATCTTGAATTCAGCTATTTTTGTATACAAAGATCGAAGGGGAGCCGGGAAGGATAAAGAGGAAAAGAGCGTGTACTCATACAGTATGTCTACGCCAGCCCCTTGATCAATGCCCTGACTGAAAGCCTCTTTCTTGAGGAGCTGTTTAAAAAGGGACGCCCTCTCTTTGTGGCCTGATTCATTGAAGGGCCATTGTCAGCCTCTTTCACTTCCACTCACAATGGTAGAGACCATTTGAAAAACAACAGTAGATTAACTGCACTGCCAGTGTATTAAAGTCTGAAGAATGGCCCCTCTGAGGCATAGATCAATGTCATTCAGTGCTTTGCATACACAGGGCCAGCGCCTCGGCCCCTGAGAGGTGCAGGTTATTGGCCATGCTCTCCCTTTCAAACAGTCACATTGGAATGAAAGTTTGAAAATGTGTCTTAATGTGGCAAGCATTACGCTTCTTTCTTTCTTTCTTTAAAACATTACAACATTTTTAGATGAAATAGTTCATCCAAATATGAAAATTCTCTCATAATTTACTCCCCCTCATGCAATCCCAGATGTATTAGACTTTTTGGACTAAACACAGACAAATAATTTTCTATTAACATGCTGTCATGATATCTTCTTATATGGGGGTCACAATGGTGAAGCTACAAAAACGCAACCATCCTGATCTGTATGCTTCCATAAATATGCGATGGGCGTAGCGATAGGTAAATTACATTATTCAGACTTTAACCCAGTGGAGTCATTTGGATTACTTTAATGATGGGTGGATGTGGTAAAAGGTTTTTTAAAATAAAATTATTCATTTGAGCTGAAGAAAGAAAGTCAAATACAACTACATAGGATGGCATAAAGGTGATTAAATTATGAGAGAATTTTACATTTTGGACAGTGGCGGCTCATGACAGCTCATCCGCGAGAGGGGCGCAAATTCAAAATATGTGTTGGGAGTGTCATGTGTGTTGCCCGTGTTTTCAAAATAGGTGTTTGTTGCGTCCTGTGAACCATGTGCATCACGTGTTTTGTCAAAATAAGTGCCTGATGCACACGTGTCAAAACCGTTTATGATAAAAGAGACGCTCACGTTCACAAAATACACGCAAGACACTCCCTTAACAGTAAACTTTGATTAAGCATAAGATTATGCGAGTATCTTGTAAACGCAAGCGTCTCTTTTATCATAAACCCTTTAGATGCGTCTGCAGCAGGCACTTATTTTGACAAGACACGTGTGCACATAGGATCACTCCACGCGCAGAACACATAGTTTGAAATTACGAACCACACACATGGCAGGCTACATACATGTTGGGATGAACTTCGAAAAAAGAAGTCACTGGCCGCCACTGATTTTGGATGAACTAGTCCTTTAACAATATATTTTTTTAATGATAACATAATCTTTATAAACGTTTTGTACATTTTTCTGAATTTCAGGTTTGGTTCAGCAATCGACGAGCCAGGTGGCGTAAACAAGCAGGAGCGAATCAACTGGCAGCATTTAACCACTTGTTACCAGGAGGATTTCCACCAACAGGCATGCCAACTCTACCAGCGTACCAGCTTCCAGAATCCACCTATCCATCAGCAACATTACCACAAGGTAAGTTAATCACATTTATCATCCCTATTGTGATGTCTTTTTGGTACAATTCAGCTCAGGAATGACACAGAAGATGACAGATTTAAAGCTCCCATGATGCATTTAAGAGCAGTTTTGTAAAGTAATTAAATCTTTTGTTCATGCCAGATGGTAGCGGCACGCTGCATCGGCCCCAGCCTCTGCCCCCCTCCACGATGCATCAGGGCGGGCTAACCAGCGACAGCAGCTCCGCCTACGGCCTCTCGTCTAATCGCCACACTTTCTCCAGCTACACCGATACCTTCATGAGCCAATCGGCATCCAGTAATCACATGAATCCTGTGAGCAATGGCCTATCTCCACAGGTCAGTAGGGGTCACTGGCCGCAGTGTTTAAAAACTCCTCTTTATAGCCAAATGTCAAGGAGTCTTTCAAGTGGAATTACGAGATCTCTCTAAAGATAAACCTGCATATTCTTTGTTCGCTACTGTGTATGTTTGGTGATTAGATGCGTCTCATGTGTACAAGCAGGCTTGTTTTGGAAAAATTGTGTGACGCTCCCTTGTGCTGGTGTGAAGTGTTCATTAGATAATGTGTTGTACTAATTAATATTCCTTTGTTTCATCCACACTCTTAATTAAAATAATGATTTAATACTTTACAATGAAAGTTACAGTTTGAGTTTAAAACAATACAGGATGCCCAAAAGAGAATAAAAGAGGTTAACTACAGAGATTTACATTTAATTTTCTCTATAATATTCAAGACATAATTAAATATTTAGTTAAACAATTACAATTGCTTCTTTCGGAATTCTTCTGGATTTCTTTGTCATAGAAAAAAAGTACAAATAGGAAGCCACTACATGCTAGCGTTAACTAAATTAAAGACACAAAAAAGCTAAAAAATAAATAAATATATATATATATATATATATATATATATATATATATATATATATATATATATATATATATATATATATAAGATTATTAAAAATAAGATAATGATGATATGGTATAGAATTATCAAATATTTTGCTTTAGATCCACTTAAACCCAACCTCAAGCCATTTAGACTTGTTTGGCAAAATCCTTAAACTCCATGATGATATTTTACCAAAGTCCTCTAAGTGCACGGAAGAAGAATTTAACGAATGGCGGCACGCGTACGTCAAGGTGCAGTTTTTTATGGTTAACGGAGGCTTACCGAATATATATTAGAATACTAGCTGAGTTTTTGAGCCTTTTACCTTCATTTGGAAAGTACTGTAAGGAGTAACTAAAGACTTTCCAGAAGTGGATATTTCTGTACTTAGAGGGTTTTGCAACGAAAGACACTCAAATTTGTTAAATACTCGTGAAATGACTAAAGTGACATATTTGTTAAAATAAGACATTTCAATAATTGACTAAAACCCTTTTTATTGCCATTAAAGTGACTAGTAAACGCAAGAACCTGATAAAATGCTGATTTACAAGAAAACACTTATCAGACGCCTCTGAGCTCTTCACATGTTTTATTAAGAATTAAATAGATATGTTTTGGTTGTGCCTTTATAAGGAATGTCTCATTGAGAATATGGGATTTGGTGTATGATATATGTAAGGACATGTTTTATACCTTGCCTGCTACCTTGAAAAATGCTGGTAAAAAATCTTGGATTGATTCCTAAGTGCTGAATAATAGACAAATGACTGCTATTGACTCACATCAATGGTAAAGAGTCAATTACAAGCAATTATTCACCAATAGTGGGCAGTTTTGCCCACCATAACCAAGCAGATCTGACTAACAGGCAGAAAATAAGATTGAAATGGTGCATAAGGAGTTGAAAATGAAATTCAATACTGAATTCGTCCACAATTACCCCCTTGTTCACACGTTTTATGGCCACTTTCCCTCTCACCAAATATTTCTTAAAGCAGATTGGAAACTGCTCTCGCTCTTTTTTTTTTCAAAGAGAGGACAGAATTAGGGATTTGATGACAAAAAAGAGATTTTCTCTTGTACTGCAGAGTTGGGGGATAACATAAGCGTTTCCCAGCATGTTTGATTGTTAATCGTAGTGGAGGGGCTTTAAGTGCTAATGCTCTTGCTGCAAACCTGCATAAATATCATTGAACATGGCTAGCATGTTTTCGGGTTAAAATGACGGGTGTAGGGCATGCTACGAAAAAGGAGCAAATACTGTATACAAGAACAGATTTCTCTTTTTATTTTATTCACATCTACTGTATGGAGGCTATAGCATATTCACTTGCATGTGTTTGCTACAGCACATTTGCTTGCTTGTACAGTAGGATTGTATAAAAACAAAAAACTCAATACATTTAAACATGACAAACTAATAACAATTGAATGTCAGAGAATATATATTTAGTGTCAATTAAAAAAAAAAACTATATGTATGTAGTTCAAACTAAAATGATGATGGTTCACCCTCCATCCTACCCCTCCTGAGCCCCCCAACCTCTCCACCCCAGTTCAGCCTTCCTCACCCGATTCCACATGTCACATGTGGCTATTCCATCAGGCCCTTATTGTAGAAAAAATTAATGTTCTCTTTGACAGGAGTATCATAGTTCAACCCCAGCATCACACTGTGCCTCAATGTCCATGAAAGGGCCGCCAGTGCTCCGCAAGGCAAAACTCCCCCTATTCTTCTCAGCTACAGGGAGCCCACATGGCAGACCTTACAAGCTTGTTTTTGAACATCATGATTTTCTCCATCATTTGTCTAATCTACTGTCATTCTTTACTTATGATCACCCTCGTAATCAATTTCAACCTATTTATGTCATCTATATTGTAGTGTTAAATGTTCTGTATTGGTAGCTCAGGTTAAATTTACAATTAAGGTTTGCACAGTTGTGAGATTACGACTTATATAAAACATCTGCATGGTGCAGATTTTGTATTGTAGTGCAACTGCTTCATTTCAATGGATTTTTCTTAATGCTCAGATATTGAAGAGCTATGCGGCAGAATGCACAGAGAGCTTTTGTTTGGTTTATTTGCTTGGGAAAACCCATCAGCCATTTTGAAAAGTTTCATAGCCTAAAGTTGTTATGGTAGTAGCATAAAAGCTCACTCTTATTTATCTCGACAAAACCGTCTTTTAATAGTTTTTTTTTTTCACTTCTTTGTGACACATCTGACAGTTTCATTATTCTGTTATTTAAATGTATATCACATTTCTAAAATATATTCTGGTTAAGCTTCTTATGTTTAATTATTATAACTTAAATATTAATATAGTGGCAATAAACAAAACTAAATATTTTTAACAGGAAATTAATAATCGTATTGCATGAAACATTTTACTCAGAAGAATAAAAATGTGAAGAACATAGTTACTCATTTAAGTAGTTTGTGCAAAGATCTATTCAACCAATGAAGTAAAACAATTAAATAATATTATTTCAATCTTGTGACTTATATTTTATCCATTATAGGAAGACATATGACAAAAAATATACTTCATAGGATGCATGAAGATGACTTAAAGCATGATGTCTACAGTATGTTGATTTTCAGCACTTCTGGTGTGGATGGACTGCTTCACATCCACTATCCAGTGTAGAAAGACCTGTGGGTTTTAGTGAACATGCACTAATGGCAGCTTTCCAGAATGTAACTTAACTCTGCTGGGTTCACAACACCAACAGGTGCTCACCCTTCCCTGACTTTCACAAGCAGAGAGCTTTCTCACTGCGTCTCTGGAAAAAACGTTAAACTGTACCACAGCTCAGTACAGATGAAAATTATGCAATGCCAGACCTAATCTCCATTAAGCCCACTTCTGGACCGGGTCAGAGCCATGAACAGAGTTCTATGGCCTTGAGTGCATGTCTTTTTTGTGTTTCAATCTCTGGTGGACATTGAGACTGATCCAAACATTAGACATATAGAAATAATAGTTGGGGTAATAAAGCTGCAGGATGCTAGCTGCTTGAAGCCTTCAGCAAATTATTTGTGTCTGATATGGGCATTTTTGTTGTTGGTGTAACCAGAGAGAAAAAACAATGCATGGGTAATGAACAGGTTTTACTCAAACCAACTATTTAGTATTAATAATGCTTTTTGTTTTAAACCCCATAGCAACAACACCACGCCTGAAGGCAATAGAGTCTATAGCAAAAAACTGGGAGTGTGCCAGTATTAATGAGCATTACATCAATTCTCTCTGCAGTATTATTGTATTAGACTGTGTGACTGGGGCATCAGGTAGTTACTGTTATTACAGTTCCACAATATTGCCCACATTAGTAATATTGTTAACAAAATAACACAACTACAACACAATAATTTATACTATTTTTATAAGACAATGTTTCTTACAAATTTGAAATGCTTATAAAAATCGATAATTCTAAGTAGATAATAAAAATATATTTTTTGTCAGATAAGGTTTATTAGAATACTTTTTAGTATTCTTTACTAAACGGTTTCTTTACCAGTAACCTTTTAAAATAGATTACAAAAAAAGTAACAGTACTTACAGTAACATAAAAAAACTACAGGAAAAAATGGCCGTAACATGTTTACATTAAATTGGCAAAGGTCTGATAAAACATTACATTAACAGTATTAATATGCTGTTAAATATTCTGTCAATAATGAATTTGTGCTGTTATTTAAAATGTAGTTTTGTTTGTTTAATAATAAATTATTTAAAAATATAAAGGTTAACAATAAAAAAAGATAATTATAAATCATTTTGAATTTTTGTTTTAATAATTTAAATTTTTTATTCCTATTTGTTATTATTTCTTATTGCACTTACATTTTTAAGTTTAATCAACTTGAATTTACAATTAATTTCAACTTTCTTGAATAGTTAGGAGTTGCTATAAATTGCTTGTAAAAGTTGAATTAGCTTAACTTATTTAAACTTTTTTTATAATTTACAGTAACTCCTTAGTCAAGTTGTAATTTCAAGTTGATAAAACTTAAACAATTTAAGTGATACAAGGATTATTTAAGTTTAGAAACGTTTATTTAAATTCAGTTTTTTTAATTTCACAAAATATAAAAATTGTTCATGTATTTAAACAGTTAAAACAACCATACATGTGGTTTACATGTTTTCTGCATAAAACATTCCTCTATAAAAACAAAAACAGAACATAAACTTGTACCAGAAGTAAAAGGGAAAAGTAATATTGTTTCGTAATATTTAATGTATTTTTTTGCCCCTCTCCATTGCATTTGGAAGATTTGTGTTTTGGAATGAAGGACTCTGGCTAGCATTTGATGTTAGGGAAGGGAGAGCGAATAGGCTGGGTTTCAGCACTGGGGGATCAGAGGCAGAGCAGAGCTCACCAACACTTCCTTTGATCCGTATCCCCGGGCCTCCCTGCCTGAGCCATGCGCACAACTCACTCCTCACCAGTGATTCCTGACAACTGTCTGCTAGAGATAAGAGACGGAGACTCCAACCTCTCTCCTCTCCTCCATTACCACAACAGCCACTTTAAACTGGATGAATTATATTTAAGAAGCCTGCACAGGGGATGCCAAAAAAGACAAATTTATATGAGAAACAGTGTGAGAAAGAGAGCGAGAGAGAGAGACAGAGAGGTTGGGGGAAAAGATTGAATTTTGGTTTACCCTCTTTCCCTTATTTTTGCAGCTTTTTAAGGAAGACATGCACCTGAATATCAATGAATCTGTGTATCGTCTCTGCTATTATTAAGACTGCGGTATTAAGCTGCTTGTTGGGCATGATGTCAGCTGGCACAAGTCTCCATCAACCGATCAAAAGACGAAATAAATGCTTATTTACATCATCCCCGAACACCAAAAGCAGAGGAGAAATACTTGTTAATTAGAAACCGTCTTAAATACAGATGCTGTTTCAATTTGGCAAGAGTTTAAAAGTAAGAGGCTTTTAAAAAGAGACCTGCTCAGAAGCTGCCAAGAAAATCAGGGGAATTTAAATCATATCCACTGGCAGAACGTTTTCTGCATATATTTTTTAATTTCTCTCGTTTTCTATCATTTTTCTCTAGCATGGGCTGAGTCTTGTGTGCGTGTGTGTTAATGAAACAGTACGTTTCTAAGGTCACATGTAAATTTTATTAGCATTGGCTCCTCTTGGTGAGCTGTTTCTGTAAAATAGTTCTGTTTTAGAACCATAAAGGGAAAAGAAAAACTGAAAAAAAAAGATTCATTCAATTTACTAAATTTTTTAAGGTATGTGGTTGCAATCAATTTATTTAAGCTACATTTAAACAAAAGTTTGTTGTTTTGTTTTTCTAATTTTTTTAATGTTTCTTAAATAAATTGATAGCGAGCTCTTACCTTAAAAAATTGAGTTAATTGAATGAATCATTCTTTATCAGTGAAGCATTGAATTATGCTTAAATTGATCTTAGTTTTTGAATCTGAATCCGACTACTGCATTGGTTGGGTTAAAGCTTGTTGCAATCTGACACAATTCAAATAATTCCAATCTGTTTGTTAAGTCTGACGTCATGCACCTCTTCCGGGTCCAACCGATCTCAAATGCCATAGGGAAATGACAAAAAAAATCATACTAATATATTAATATCCTAATAAATAATATAAATAATTAAACTACCAAAAACACACAATCCTATTTTTTTATCTCCATAACAAAATTTAGATGACCAGACGTAGACATTTTTTTTTTGTATTATTAATATATTACTGGCTGTGATTTTGTGAGACTGTAGTGTACACTGTAAGTTTATAAACTTTTCACTTAAATATGTAATATGAATAAAAAGTGCTAATAAATGGCTGTTTAAAGGCGGGGTGCATGATCTCTGAAAGCCAAGGTTGACATTTGAAAACACCTTAACAAACACGCCCCTACCCCTAGTGTTTTTCTTTTTTTAAATCATGCACCCTTGCCTTTAAATAATATCCTCTATAGTATTCCTAACATCATAACCCTTATTGTATTTACTAGCAAAGCTTATATATTTATTTTCTGTATTAGCTGTTGTTCATCAACATCATCTCTAATCTTAGTTTATCTCAGCGGGATCCTTATTCACTTACAGAGCTCTATTTAAATTCACGGGGCATGTGTGTGCGAAACATTTTATCGAGCTGTTGCGTTCTGATAAATAAGGAATATAAGGGAATGTGATTTACATTTATCTCATAGAGACAGCCAATATTAATTTCAGTAAATCCCACTAGATTTAGGATTTAGAGTGAGGGCTCACTGGTACACACTTTGCATTGTGGGTGCAGTGGTAGAGAATTAACTGTTCGATTTTGGGGAAGTATTACCCTTTAGTATTAGTTCAGCATTAAAAATGAAGCAAAAATAAACATAATTGCCAATATATATTCATGAAAAATATCATTTTTCCATAAATCTTTAATCTCATTTTTTTGTAAATCATCCAGTATTTATTTACGACATAAAGTGCTTAAATAATTCTCATACTACAAACAGTATACAATTTTTAGGCTTTAATAGTTCAATATTTGGTTTTGTTTCAATTTAGAACATTTATGTGAAGTTATACATAGATAAAACATTTTTATTATTTAACTCTTATGAGTCAGAGGAGATTTTGTGAGCCACCCTTAACAGGTGCACTCTCGTGTGAGGTCACATCCTGTCTTTTCCTGCTATCTTGCATATTCGGAGAATAAATAGTTTTGCACAAGCCCACCCGGCTGTGACATTACAGGCTTAAGCATGCAGTGAGATAGTATGCAGGGTCAATGGGTATGAACAGTAGGAAGAACTTCCAGCAATTATGAACCTGCCCAAAACAGCGAGGATTGGGGGGTCGATCTATTGCACATGCTTCCTGTTAGTTCCAGATGCCAATCTGACAGGTGTGAAGCTATGATTAATACTATAGCCTCGCAAAACTACCATTCGCCCACTCACCAGTGGTTTATGACTTTTGTAAGCTTGTCTCATTGTTTTGGATTTTGTATGTAGTTTTACAGTTTCTGTGCTGGGGTTTTATAGCATCTTGGAAGCTTCTGTCTCGTCTTTTTGCTTCTCTGCATCTGTTCCCAACCCCTTCCTCACTCTCGCGCCCCAGCTGGTTGATGCTAACTGGCGCGCACTTTCCTCTCAGACTCCAGCTGAGAGCTATTTCACTATTTATTTACATGTAATTATCCCTATGAGGTGCAGATATTAACACTGTCAAGAACAATTTAACTTGACATTCCTCACTAGACCCGCACCCTGCTGTTTTTAGCAAACAAACACCCCGCGACCCCCTCCTCCGCACACTCTCAGATCCACCTTGCATTATACTCGGATGGCGTTGGCTGCTCCTGAGCCTCTCCTTGTGAAATCATTTAAAGCAGACTTTTTATTTGGCAGAAGCGGAGGCGGCGTTAGAGCGAGGCGTGAAAAGAGCGGCGGGTGGGATGAGAGGTCAGAGGGGGATGTTTTCTCCTTGTGACTGAATCCATTTTGCACATCCGCAGACATTGAATAAAATAATCAGATTGCACCTCACTGTTTTTTTCTATATCAAACCCATAGAGAGCATTAACCTTTGGTTAGCTCGAGGCCTTGTAACACTTTGGCACATTTAGCGTACTAAACACATTCAGACGTACTGAAAGACTCATGGGTTTTATGCTGCTGCTTACTAGCAAACCTAAATTGTTATGTTAGAAAAGTAACTTTTTTATATTTGCCAAACATGTTAACCTGCAAATATATATATATATAAAAAAATGATATGGCATTGGTGAATAATATGTGCTCCATCCCAGTAAAAACCCAGATAAAATCTGAAATTAATCCTTGATATCTTTAATATTGACTGCATGTCAAAGATGGAAATTAACCTTTGATGCTCCGAATCTCCAAATTACAGTAACTTAATGTTTACTGCTGTACTAAATTCAATACCCCTTTCAATATTAGCATGTTGATTCCCATCATTGCTTATTGTCAAAGTCTGGTGTTACTACACAGGGTTAAAAGAGCCATATGCGTGATATTTCCAACAGCTAACATGTTGCGAGAAGTGACAGCTTGTCTGGTTGCACGCTAATCGCTCTCATCTGGGCCCAGCTTGTCAATGCCCACTTTCTGTCACTGTCAATCACATGCCTAATTTGAAACAATTAAAGACTCCCCAAACGGACAGACTGTGCCATTCCTTCTCACAGCCAACCCCCAACACACCCTCCTCGTTTTTGGCGGCCTCTTCTTTTCACTTTCAATTAATGTGCTGTGGCCAATTAACGCGGTGACACAGAGCCAGCAGAGGAAATCATCTGTGTCATCTGCTCTCTGCCATAAGAGAAGGGCGGCAGGGGGGGAGAGAAAAAGAGAGATGGGTCTTCTCATTACCTACTTTCGCTTCCAGCTGTGACAAAACCACTAATTGATTTCATGCCATAATGTTTGTTTTAATAATGGTCATTTTGTTTCTGAATGGTTTGTTTTGTATCTCCGTCTGCTCTCCCTATGTGAATGTACTCATGTTGTTATGGTGCAGTTTAAATTTTTTAGGTGAAATATCTCTTTAAACTTACAAACAGTGATTATTTTTCTGTTTGGTGATGCATACAAGTTTTTGATTAATAAACTCAGCATGGAGTTATGATGTTATTATATTGCCTAAATCTGGCTGGAGTTGCATCACACACATCATGGCGTTCTGAAAGAAAATGTGCACATTTCCATTTAAGTATTTGCTTGTTTACAGTTTTGCGCCTGCCTTGAAATTGTTTGCTGGCTGATTCCGGAATTGGTGGTGTTTTTTGCAGGATTTTGAGGATTATGGCTCATTGAAAAGCAACTTCCTGACAAAGAATGTCAGCATTTCTTTAATTACAGCCACGTTGCATCAGATATTGGTATTGAAATGTGATGCCAAAGTCTGTGACTGCGTTTATACTCGTCACTCAGGAGAACATTGTGCTTTATTTCCTAATCCTCAAATCCATTTTCGGAAGCAGTTTGTTTTTATGCATGTAATTTATTCATACTGCATCCTTCCCTTATAAGCTTGTTTACTATAGGTGGTCTTTGTAAGCGTAACCTTTTGCTGTAGCTCCAGGTAACCTTAAGACATCAGTCCCTGCACAGGTGACATTTTCCCATTATTCGGTCATCTGCTTGTGTATATTGCAGTGAAATAAGACTTGGTGTCTTGTGTGTAAGTGTTTTTGTGTTTATGCATTGATTTTGCATGGATTAAGTGGGTCTGTGGGTTGGCAAACTGAACCCAATAGTCTCCACCCACATTTCTCTCTCTCTCCCTCTCTCTCTCTCTCTCTCTCTCTCTCTCTGCCAGATTCTGGGTGTCATTGTCAGAGAATATCATTTCAATTTTTTATTATTATTAATGTAAGGGTCTTACCTATAGAAAAACACTGTAAAAAGAATTTTCAAATCAGCTTCATCTGTTCAGTTATCTTTTTTTAAAATATTCAAATTTTCCAGCTCCACTAAAGTTAAACATTTGATTTTTACCAATGTGGAATCCATTCAGCTGATCACCTGGTCTGGTGGTACCGCTTTTAGCATAGCTTAGCATAATCCATTGAATCTGATTAGACCATTAGCATCACGCTAAAAATAACTGAAGAGTTTTAATCTTTTTCCTGTTTAAAACTTGACTCTTCTATAGTTACATTGTGTACCTACGAAAAAAAAAAAGTGATTTTCTAGGCAGATCCGGCTAGGAACTAGGGGTGTCACCAGTCTCCCAATCCTCGATTCGATTACATTTTCGATTCTAAGGTCACGATTCGATTTCATTCTCGATTTTTAACTTTTTATTAAATAACTGTTTGCTATGCCATTTTTAGACTAGACTTTTATGAAACATAAAATCTGACCTTGAACCCGGAGATGCCCTGCCATGTTAGTTGTGCTACCAGTGGAAAAATATGGTACACGCACATACCTGATAAACAAAACTTCCCATCTTTTGCACCTTAAAAACGCTTTTTTATTACCGTCAGATGAGATTGTGATACTATACCCCAATAAATCATGTTTAAATGCTGTTTTCATAACTCTTAAGCAACTAAAATAAGTTGTTGTGAAATTTAAACAGATCTCAGTTCAGAGAAACGACCGGTGCTGGTACATACGCTGTTGTGCATGCACGCGTGCTAATGATTGAGGTTAGCTGAAGGCGCGTGCTGTTTTTGTTTCCGATGTTAAGAGCAGCTTGCGTGGTGTCTCCTGTATCTGCCATGCTATCTTTTGACTGGCTGTCGCTAGCTAAGTTAGAGGAGGTTGACCCGCAGCACGCAACGCGTTTTTTTTTTCACTTGGCAACCCGACCGACGTGACATGGGGGCGTGGCAGCATCAACGATTCCATTTTTTAATTCAGAGTTCGAGGTTGTGAATTAATTTAGATCGATTTTGATTTAAAATCTAAATCGTGACACACTTACTAGGAACTATATTCTTATTCCTGCGTAATAAATCAATAACTTTGCTGCTGTAACATGGCTGCAGCAGGCGCAATGATATTATGCAGTGCCTGAAAATAGTCCCCTTGTTTACTTTTAAAAGCAGGGGACTATTTTTGGGCACAATCGCAACTTGTAATTTTCTGTTGGTCTTAGTACACAATGTAACTACAGAAGAGTCAAGATTTACATAGACAAAATATCGAAACTTTTTGGTTATTTTTAGCATGATGCTAATGGTCTAATCAGTTTCAATGGATTATTCTAAGCTATGCTAAAAGTGGTACCACCAGACCCGGAGAGCAGCTGAATTGATTCCAAAACTGTAAAAATCTAATATTTAACTCTAGGCGAGCTGGAAAATGAGCATATTTTAAAAAAATTGGAGTGTCCCTTTAAGAAAAGCAGTCAAATATTTGAATACAAAATGATGTTGGTATGAAGCTTTTCTTTATGGATCTGTTTAGTTTTAGTTCTGATAATTTAAACTCTTTAGGTTGAGAGAGAGTGAGGGGGAGAGATCATTGTCATTACATTTTAGTGTTGTTCCAGCTAAGCACGAGCCTGGTTTCATTCAGGCAAAAGAATCCCAACAAAGACCCAACATATACTCAGACAAAAAATATAATTTGACAGTTAAGGAAATTATGGCAGTGTGAAAGCCTTCCCTTTTCACGGCCCGCACGCTGTTTGTTTATCTGAAAGGATGCACATTGTATCAATTTCCAGTTTTACATTTACACTGCTGCAGGCTAGAGGGCTCTGAAGTTGAGAGAATTAATTACTTTATATTATTATTTATAAAGTTATCTATCTGTCGAGAGACAGAAAGTGAAAAGGATAGAGCGAGAGGCGAAAGGAGAGAAATGCCTGCAGCTATGTCCTTTAAACTGGATCCTGCCTGGCATTATCTGCACTAGCAGCTCTCACACAAACCGGCAACAAATGAAAGCCTAGCTACTGGGGGGAAGCTTCACAGAATGAAAGCGTATAAGAGAAATGAAGTGAGCAAGACAGAAAAAGGAAATTGTGTGTGTGTGCTTTGAAAGGGCTCACGAAAGTTAAGTGTGTCTCAGCTGGGGTGGATGCACTGCGTGCTCGTGTGTGTATGGGCAAATTTGTCCTCAAGTGTTCGTGGGCCTGGAGAGTCACACTGCCTGGGGATGTTGTTTGTCTGAATGATTGGCAATATTCCAGTTTCTTCCCACCAGCAGTATCAAATACAAAAAAAGGCTAGACATGTGGAAAGAATATTGATTTTTACTTAGCAATGGTAGTATGACAGGAAATAATAGATTACAACTTTGCGTCTTGCTGAGCTGTCAAATCCACTCATTCTCTGTCTTCATAGCTTGGGTTTTAGGTTGCTACCTCGGGCAAGGTTAAACAAGTTATAATTTGTTAGGAGTTTTACTCTTTAACTGAATTTCCAACTTGCTTTTTTGCTTTGTCAGAAAAATGGTCAAAAATTCTTCCAAATACAGTTTTGCACCTAAAGAGTACATCAAAAGTACATATTGGTAACAAATTTTTACATTTTACAGGCTACCTTAGTGGTACAATGACCGCTTGGGACCGAACTTTTATTTCTGTGCCAACAATTGCTTACATATTTATTCAGATATCCTCCAAAAATACCGGGTTGTTTTAAACTCATAGTTAGAAAAATATAAACAAACCCAACTTTTAGGTTTAAATCAGCCTATGCTGGGTTATGTAAAGGGACACTTGAAAATAGCACGGCTCCACATTATTACCAATTTGGAATCCATTCAGCTGATCTCCGGGTCTAGCGGTACCACTTTTAGCATAGCTTAGCATAATCCATTGAATCTGATTAGACCATTAGCATCGCACTCAAAAATAACCAAAAATTTCAATATTTTTCCGATTTAAAACTTGATCGCAACTTTTAATTTTCGTCGGTCTTAGTACACAATATAACTACAGAAGAGTCAAGTTTTAAATAAGAAAAATATTGAAAATCTTTGGTTATTTTTGAGCGCGATGCTAATGGTCTAATCAGATTCAATGGATTATGCTAAGCTATGCTAAAAGTGGTACCGCCAGACCCGGAGATCGGCTGAATGGATTCCAAAACCGTAAAAATAAAATGTTTAACTCTAGAGGAGCTGGAAAATGAGCATATTTCCAAAAAAGTGGAGTGTCCCTTTAAACACATGGTTGTGTAAAATGAACTTTTTCAAGGACTAGGCCTTAGTTTAATTAGAAAATATAGCTAGTTTTAACAAACACGCCTTACTAAAACATTAGTGGGGTGCATTTTGAGGAAAAACAAAGGCTGATGTATTTTAAGATATGCAAATTGTTTCTAGTTTGGACAGCTCTTATATTTATTCTAGTCTAATCGCTAACCGGGAAACCACCCCAAATGTTTTGTTAGATAGTTTTGATAGATATGGATTTCAAGAACGTTCTCTCTTAAAGAGACCCCTACTCTGGCCCTTGTGTTGAGTGATTGTCCCACTGTGAATGCCATGTAAAGTTTTCACAGGCTGCCCTGCTATTTGTTAGTGTTTGTGTTGGGGCTCTATGTGCACTTTATGTTGAACGTCCCATTTACAGCTGGCTGGGAGTTTTGGTTTAAGCCAGACCTCTCAACATGGTGCGCTGTGCGGCAATAGGATTGAGCTGACAATACCCTCACCACGTGTAGTCTCTCTCGATAAAAGCCAGGCTGTACCTCTCACCGTGCTGGAATATTCTCCGTTTGCCACTTTAATTGATGTCAATAAGGTTATGCTAAATTTGAAGATTTGAATAATTTGTTCTCCGGCACAATAATGGTATCACCCAGGTTACAGGCTGCTTAACCGTGGGGTTGAATGGAGGTGTCAGGCACCCGGCACTCGCCCACTTCTCTGCTCATATTCAGGACTGACAGACCTTGTGTTTGAGTCCTGGTGATTCAAACTCCACTCCTGCAGAGATGCTAAACTTATAGGCTCAAGCTTTAGTATTAGCTCAAATTATCTCGTATTACAGTGGAAGTTCAGTATTTATATGGCGGATTATAGAATTATGGATTATGAAACAGATGTGAATATTTAAAGGCACAGGTCATCGAAAATTGAAAATTCGGTTATACTGTATTCAGCCTCATGCTGGTCATTGTTTGAAAGAGAGCTTCATAAAGATTACATTTTTGGGTGAAATACTTATTTAAAGCGATAGCTTAACAAAAATTTTTTACTAACCCTCAAGTTGTGCCAAACTTGTATACATTTGTTTGTTCTGTTTAATACAAAGGAATATATTTTGAACCAAGCAAATCTGGGGCACCATTGACTTCCATAGTAGGAAAAATAATGCTATGGAAGTGAATGGTGCCCAAGATCTCTTTGGTATCAAAATCTTTATTTGTGTTCAGCAAAACAAAGAAATTACACACAGTCTTAGAACAGATGTGTTAAAAACAACACATGTGTGTTGATTCTGGGACAATACACTAAATGCGTTGTCCCAGAATCCAACTGTGTTATTATTGAAACAACCTATTTTGTGTTACTTTAACACAACTTGTGTTATATTTTAACACAAAATCACCACAAATTGACACATAATGTGTTAAAATTACACGTGTTAAAAGTATAACTCACAAAGATGTGTAAAAAATTAACACACCCTTTCTAAGAGTGCAGGTTAACAACTTAAGGGTAAGTAAATGATGACAACATTGTCAATAATGGTGAACTATCCTTTTTAGAATACATATTTAAAAGCACCAAGCTATAGTAAAATAAAATATAATAAAAGTGTTCCTGTAGCTCAATTGGTACACACTAAAAAAATGATGGGTCAAAAATGGACATGTCCAGCGCTTCGGTTAAATTAACCCAGAAAATGTTTCTATTTGACCCAACAATGGGTTAAAACAACCCAGCATTTTGGGTTGAAACAACTCTGCATATGTAAATTCCCCAGGGATATTCATATAAAATAATGTGTATACTCAATGTGTTGCAAGTTGCTTTAAAACAAGCGTTTGCCTAATTCACAAATGTAAATGCGAAAACTGCATATCTTAGATTTAACACAATAGTGCTGTATGCTATACAAGAGGCGTTTCATTTAACTGCAAGAGCTGAATATAATCAGACCTCGATTAAGCGCCTGTTAAGTCTGTCTCCCCTCCAGCTGCCCATTCAGCACCCTGTCGGGCAGGCGGTTTGCCCCTGACCCAGCGCCTTGTGTCCAGGGTCATACACCAGCGCTCAGCAGCGTGACAGCCTGACGTGCGCTTTCCCATTAATTAACACATTTCTCTCGCTCTCTCCACCACCTCCGTCATAGGAAGTCTGTTCCCGCTGTTTATATCAAATATCACATGAAGCACGAACAGCAGAGGGACTTTCCACACTCGTATAGTTCAACATGCTCAGTTTCAAGTGCCCTTTTATGTTTTTAATATGTTTCAAGTGCTGGGCATTTTCCTGGAAACATCAGGAAGTGAATATTAGTCTAAATTCACTTAGCTGTTCAGCCCACGAATCGAAGCATGTACGCACACCTGATGACGTTGTAGAGGGACTAACAACTTATAACCGCTGGCTTTAGCAAATAGCCCATGGATGTTGTTTGAATCTTGCATGTGGGCTTGATTTTGCTCACAGCAGCTCTGTGATGGACTAATTGGTTTAGCAGGTTGGGTCCTGAAACGGCCAAAGGGCAGCGGAGCGTAGCGAGCCACAACGTGAACCCGATGTTCAGAAGGATGCTTTGTTTCAGCCAGCGGATGGACAGCATGTGGCAGGCAGAGCAACCTCTACGGCAGCGTCCCTGTACATTTGTGCATCTGCACATCCTGTCCGATGTCTTCAAATTAGCTTCAAACGCTTTTCAATGACCCTGATTTTAACCTATCACATGCACACATTTGTTAAACTTGTGTTTGTAGTGTTTTTGTTATAATCACTATTAGTACTGTTCTTTCTGATTAGGCTACATGTTGGCGTGTTGTGATCCTAAAAAAAGAAAGGGGCTAAAACAATGCTTATAACTACTATAACAATAAAATTCAATAAAATATACAATTTTTTTGGTAAGATGGCAAAATAGGCTTTAACCTCTTACACTCTGAGGCTATTTTGGGGATTTTCGCCTGGATTTGGCCTACCTAATTTCAAAAGCTTCTCATACCCACAAGCAGAGGTGCACATACAAAAGTTTGGTATCATTTTACAGGAAACCCTTTGAAATTACACAAAACACTGTTAAAAGTGCTCAACATGGTTGTATGTGTTGTCAGTCCTCTAATAAACACAAAAATAAATAGGCGCTTTTTGGTGTTTTTTTTCTAAAGTCTGTATTTAAAAGTGTATAACTCTGGCCCTGAGTGGGAACGAAACCTGCAGACAGATTTGTTTGATTCCAGAAATTGCCAGCTTACAGAGGAAAAAGGAATTTTTTCTCTATCATTATAAATGCAAAAGTTATTTTACTCCAACTGATGGGAGGAATAATACGCTTTTTGTATACTTTGTATATATATTTCTGCCTAAAAACATTTGAAGTGCTCCCATAACCACATACAGTGGAATAAATGCAATTGCTTTATATCATTTTAAAGAAAACACTTTGAAGTTACATAAAAAGCTGCTGTTTGTGACAAATAGTGTTATTTATGTTGTTTTTCATATGATAAAACACCAAATTTTATTTTTTTATGTCATAAATACTGTCTCTGATAGTGTATAACTCTGGTTCTGGGTGCTCTAGCAGACTGCAGAGAGTTCTGGTTGTTACCAGCAGCAGACAGTAAACACCCAAAAAAAGAATGAACTCTTTAGCATGTTGCATTCAAAAGTTATTCTCATTTTACTGAAGTGTGCGAAAATACATTTTTCATATAAATATTAATTTTTTGTTTTGCACATATAATAAATAGCAAGGTATTATTCATGCACACAACCAAAGAAAATGCTGTGAATGGACTCATTTTTTAGTGTAGGACCTAAGAGAAAAGATGATGTATCATTTGTGGCTATATGTGCTATCTGAGGCAGTCCACACCCAAGTTTCCCATATGTTTACAAAAGACGATTTTTTTACCTCATTATTCATTCGACGATTGTAGGATATGTGATAATAATAGGACGAAAATAACACTGCAGTTTTATTCCTGAGAATGAGAGCTTTCATTTGATATAAGACTTGCCCATGTTTGTCATACTTGAAAAATATGAAATATGTGAATATTAAATGATATTCAAAAATATGGGGGGGGGTGATAGTGTAAATTAAGTGTAACTAACTTTCTTACAGTAAAACATATCTCAAAGTGATGCATATCTGCAGAAACTAGAGAGTCTAAGCTTTCAAACAGTATCTCATATGTGGAACTGGGTCCACGACAGACCATTCAAAATGAAAGGAATATTTTATATTAAGTCAAAATAAGATAATTCTGGACCCGGTACAGGGTCCACAGAGTCAAACAAGTTAAAGAGGTTCTAAAGAGAGGAATAAATGTAAATTTTGTTGCTTCCAGTCGAACTTGACTACTGCTATTATAGACGGGTTTCAGCAGTAACAACATAAACAAACCGCTTTGTGGAACAAACGTAACTTCTGGTAAACTTTCACAAAGAATCAATAGCAACTAGAGTAGTTTGATTCTGAAAACAAGCAAAAGAAACAACAAGTAGATTACCTTAGTTTAAATCAAAGCGTTTCAAAACCTACACTGAGCTAATGATACTGTGTAAAATGTGTACTATTTTATGTATACAATGTTAACTACAGATCGGCTGTCAAACCTCCCTTCACATTTCGGTGATCCATGATCTCCATCTCCCCTCGTCTTTAGAAAACCAAAACTTTGTTATTTTCGACGAGGTATTTGTCCCAGAGTTCAGTTTAGCCACTAGCAAGACCATTAAACAAACAGAGACCAGTGCCCAGTTGCATAAACATAGCCGTGACATTAAGACTGCGTCTTAAAAATGAGTCTGACTAACTAGCAATTAGTTAGGGCTAATCTGTCTTATTATTTGTATGTAAATTAAACCAATCTACCTTTCTCTGTAAAATACTTAAACAGTTATGATCAGTCTTGAAGAAAAAAATTCATGACTAACTTTTAAGACTAGTCTTAAAGGTTTATGCTACCGGCCACAGAAGTTAAGTTCCGCCCAGATGCGTAACCGTGGCAATGCACGTGTGTCCGATAAAACGGTCTATACTCAAAAAATAAAATGTAAAAAAAAATGCTGGGTTATTTTTAACCCACCATAGCTAAATTACAACCCAACAGGTTGGGTTCGTCACTTTTTGACCCAATTGCTGGGTTGAAATTAACTAGTATTTTTTAGAGTAGGTCATGTGGTAATCGAACTTACGGTGCAAATTTTTGGTTCAATGTTTGTGTTTCACCGGTAAAATGTGTTACTCTTATTGTTAGTTATGCATTTGCAAAATTGCCAATTGTCCTATTTATCCAATTTTCATGTTACAGTCTACAAAATACTGGACTATCTTTAACCCAACATTAGGTCAAAAAAGGGAGAAACCTATTTGTTGGGTTAAATTAACCCAAAAAAGTTTATATTTGACCCAACAATGAGTTAAAACAACCCAACATTTTGGGTTAAAACAACCCATCATAGATTAAATTACAACCCAATGGTTGGATTCCTACTATTTTGACCCAAAACTGAGTGAAATAATTTTGTATTTTTATTATTGTACAACTGTGACATTTTTGTTGTAAACAATTGTAAATAATTGTACAATAAAAAAAATTGGCATGTTGGGCCACTTGATGTACACTTGATGTAAAATGTGAGTCCCGAAGCGAAAGCAGTTGCAAACTGTTAGTGCTGTAAACATTAGTGCATGAAGCAAGGACAGATCTTGTAGAACGTCTGATCTCCTGATCTCTGGGGGCATCTAATGTGAACGTTTATTATTTAAATCATTCATGAGGCCTGAGACTCTGGGATGGCTGAAGGCTCCAGATTAAATTCTCCCTGGGAGCTTGTTATGAGAAGAGCCTCAGGACAGACAGCACACCCCAACCCACCACCACTACCACCACCCAGCCCAATATTGGCCCCCTCTGCTTGCCCTATTTGTTATTTAGTCTGACACTGTTTATAGACTACTAAATGTTCCCTTGGGTTGGAAGAAAGGGCTGTGAAGATGCTTAACCCCCATCAAGTATGAGGCCTTGAACTGTTTGTGTCAACAATGAATTGTGATCTAAAAGATTTACTGCTAACGTGAAGGTGAAAATATTTTTATGTCTTGTCAGTGGAGACCCTCACCCTTTCTCTGTCCACCAGGTGATGAGCATGCTTAGCAACCCCAGCGCCGTGGCCCCTCAACAACAGCATGAGTTCTCCATCTCACCCCTGCACGGCAGCCTGGAGGCTTCCAACCCCATCTCTGCAAGCTGCAGCCAGCGTACGGAGTCCATCAAGACCATCGACAGCCTCCCCTCCTCCCAATCCTACTGTCCCCCTACGTACAGCACCACCAGCTACAGCGTGGACCCCGTCACTGCGGGCTACCAATACAGTCAATATGGCCAAAGTAAGTGTCTCTCTACTACTGTAGCTTTACATATCATTTAGCTCACCTGTCGAAAATTTCAGTGAAATTCAGGAGCCGGCTTAAGGGTGCACTTTGTAGAGTTGCGCGCGTTTGCCGAAACAGTGAGTGTCAAGAGAGAAGATTCCTCGGGTAAAGGGAAGGAAGAGAGTCAGTCTAAGTGGGATTAAAGAAGTAAACGTGGCTGACAGGAGAAAGGTTAAATGAGCTGTGATTTACTCTCTCTGCTAGCTGTCAGCGCCAATGTCTCCTCTATAGACAGCTAGCCCACCCACAGGTGCGCGACTGCTACCGTACACGCCGACAGCTTCCTTTCTGCTGTTGCTTACGCTCTGCGCTTACTGTCACACTGACAGATGTCTGGCACCGTCCGCACACACCCTCGCTCTGCTCCGCCTCAACACTCAAGCTAATGACGAATAAAGGAAGGAGAGGTTCAAATAACACCTCCTCAGTCGAAATAATCAAAGGGCTTCAGACCAAAAAACATCAGAGGCTCATGACATGCCAACAGCTAATGCCAACGCGCTAATACGCTCTCATTCAGAAGCCTTTTTTATATCCATTAATCATATAGGTTTTGTCATTATTTTTGACGTTTTGATCGAATGATCATTATGTTTACTGCTTGTCGGAAAAGGAGTGGCGCTAACTGCGACGCTAACAGAAAAAAGCTCAAGTAGCGAAAACTCAATCCTGTCCATTTCAAAATGCAAAGCCCTCAGGTTTAACCTCCTCCGCTTGGCTGTTTCCCTCCAGTTTCTCATTTCGGCTTTGAGGACGGGGTGGGAAATTTCTATGCAAATAATTACCTGAAGGTTACAGCTAGCCCAGTGCTAACTTAATAAGTTTCCCAATTTCAGTTTCACTCAAGGACAAACAGCAAGGGAGGCCCAAGTTGGTTTTCTGTTTTAAAAGGGAAGTCGCTTGAGGGGTTAATTGGAACTTCCCTAGTTTTTGCACTGCTTCCATCCTGTCCCCGGTTTGTCCTCCCAACCCCGAGCTCAATTCACAGTCTTTTTCCACCAATCTAATGTCTCTCGCTTATGTATTTAAATTGAAACCACGTGGGATGCGAGACGGATCAATGCCGAGGTCCCAGGTTGTAAGGGAGACTCAAGGTGCCCTCTGACCCTGGATTAGCCCGCAGGATAGAGTCGACACGTGCTACTGATAAAGATCGCCCAGCGATGCCAGACTCCAGATCAATCCAATGAGACTTGTGCCCTCAGGTGCAGTGTTAGTCACACCATTTTGTGTGCTACACCTATCTGGTGGGAATCTCACAAGTTCTGCCACTTCTTCCGATCTATATTGGATTTTGTGCAGCCATACAGATGCATATCTTGATCAACAGTAACAGTTTTCACAGGCATGGAAAATTGAGTGGACTCATTATCTTAATCTACTCAGTACAGCTGAAAATGTTTTAGCTTCTAACTGCAAAACTGATATTCAATACAACTTGCGACACTTAACCCTCTGGTGCTCCTCATTTAGGGGTCACAGTCATTTCGTCCTGGTCAAAAGTGGCCAGGAAGACAAAATGGTTTAAGTGTTATTTTTTATAACCTACTGTACATTTTGGATCAGGTTGCATACTAATATATGCATACTTCGCATACTTAGTAATGTGTAAGCAAATACTGACAGATATGAGTGACAGGTGGTCTGTGTTTCAGTAGTGTGTTGATGGGACCTCACAGTGTGACGTGAAGTGTCCTCATCACAGATAACATCTGCACTGAAATGAATCCCAAACTAAACCCAAATTAGTTTCTTTACATATCAGTTATGTCTCAAAAGATTAATTGCTTGCTTTGTTTCTGTGTGCAGCTGCAGTGGATTATCTGGCTAAAAACGTCAGCTTGTCCACACAGAGAAGGATGAAGCTCGGGGAGCACTCGGCTGTGCTCGGACTACTACAGGTGGAGACGGGACAGGCGTATTGATGAATCTGTACATCCCCCATTTATTTCACCAGCATCCCACCATATTATCCGCAGTGCCCACGTGAGGCCTATTTGACCAAGAAGATCCCAGGCAGTCTTAAACTCACCTACAATATGGGTGCATGAACACACAAGCCATTCCACAATAAAACGGACGCTATTGTGCCGCATCTTCTTTCACGCCCTGCTCTCTCTAATTCTTTCACAACAAAGAGACTCTTTGAGGGCTTCACAACGCCAAGGGAAAGCCCATCGGCATCCAATGAGCACACATACAGAGTAGGCAACAGTTGTAGCCGCTTGCCCATTCCAAACCCTTCGGACCATGTTGTTTATAGGACTTAAAATGATGGTATTATATTTGTTATTATTAATGTGGTTGTTCTTGTTGCATTTACTATTGTAATTTCTCTTTGTTTACATGTTTCACTTCTTTCACATGTTTAGTTTCTATTTTAACCACAAGGCCTTGCTTAGCAACATTACACTTCTGATGGAGACACGGAGACGTGCTGACAGCTTTGCAGACAAAGCTTATAATTTGTTAGTCTTATTTTTAAACCTGACATTCCAATAGACTTGCTGGCTATTGAGGCAGCTGGGTTGGTAAATACTTGTAAAACCAAGATACAACCTGTGACCTGCCCTCTGTGGGTGAATTATCAGTGTTATTTATGATTTTTAACCATTCACTTTCCTGAAATATGATGACCATCATTCACATTTTGGTATTTTGCGATGGAAAATGTAATGCACACTAGTTGGTTACTATAATTGCCATTAATATCTCTAATAAAATTCAAATATAAAGAGCGCACTTATGGGCAAATTACATTTTTTAGGCTTTTTTGGAGCTTCCCGCGATGCTTCTGTGCTATTCATGGCAATTGTAGTCATAGTGTAGCATTGAGAAATGTATACAAACCTCTTAACATTCAAATATCAGCAATATATCTCAAAACACATTTCAGAACTACACATTGGTGGCACTTTTCGTTGGTTAGGAATTTATTTTTACACAGAAATGAAGTGAATTTAAACTACGAGATTCAGATGTTTAAGGACCAACCCTTGGTAGAGACTATGGTATAATGGGACTCATTTAGTCTTTTTGCCATTGATACATTTTACATTTACGCACTTGGCAGACCTAACTTACGAGTACAGTGTACTACAAGGTATACTCTTTCAGCATGTGTGTGTTCCCTGGGTTCGAACCATAGACCGTAAAAAAAGACGGATGTAGTATCCCCATAGGTTTCTGATCGTTTTTGAAGCTTAAAGTAGTCGTTGCCTGCCATCGCCATCTTGGCCGCGCATCACTCGCGGATATTCGAAAGTGGATAAAAGGCGGGACTTGGGTGAAGCTGAAGTGACTGGTTGCTGAAACCACACCCACCTAGATCGACTCTAGTGATAGCAGAGTCACTCAACTGGCCACGCCCTTAATTATGCAGAACTTTAAGACTTAATACCATTTAAACGGATGAGCTACAAAAAAATGCACCCCCCTCACATTTGTCATGAAGGGCAAAATTAGCTATACAGACCAAAAACTATTGTTGTGACAGGGTGTAAACACATTATTTTCTACTATAAAGTTTGCCATTTTAACATGGAAGTCTATGGGAATTGACTCCCTTTTGGAGCCTGCCTCTAGCGGCCAGTCAATGAATTGCAGTTTAAATCAGTTCCGTATTGGCTTCTTCAGAAAGATTTGAAGGTTGCCCCTCGGTTCGAATCCATGACCATTAGCACTGCTAACGCAATGCTTTAGCATACAGGAGCACAGTTTAGTCCCCCCTTTAAAAGTGTGATGTTCTCTAATGATGTTTGGAGGAAAAGAAGTAACAAAGTTTTTTGTGGCACCCTTTACAAATGTGTGCCAGACCATAAAATGTATAGTTATTCCAAAATATGAACATACAGTATGGAGGTGAATATATAGTGACCACATTTATTTAAAGTTTGCCACTCTGACTTTTAATTCCACATGTAGGATAATAATTTCTGTGACCAAAATGAACTAAAATGAAACTGTGATTGTACAGACTGATCCAGCAACATAGGTTTGCAATGAGATAACTCTGAAACATATCCATTTTGAAACGTACAACATTTTGTAGTAAATAAAAAAGACAAAAAAGAAATGTGAGAAAATTAAGTTTTTAGTGTGTAGCACTCATTTCTAATACAAGCATTGATCTACCTTTGGGATATTTAAAGATATTTAAATCTGATTGGGTAACGAAACCTTTTCCAAATATCCTTCCAACCTCAGTTGCTCTTTATTCTGTCATTGTTTTTGCATATGTAATTTCCTTTGATATATTTCTGTTCAGCATGTGTGTATATTATCATGGCATAATTTATTCAGCTTTATGAAATACTAGCGTAGTTGGAACTTGTATTGGCATTTACTACCTTCAGCCTGTTGGTGTCTTTACTCTAGCACTGGCATATCTGTTATGGATTAAAGCTCAAAAACTGGATAAATAAACAAAGATTCCTTCTTATTTTTTCTCAATTTTGATTGTCTTCTTTTTTTTAAGTTAAGAGAAGCCGAGTCACCATGTGGATCATCCAATAATCCCATAGCGATTAATTGGTGTTTACAATAAGGCACAATGTATGGTAAAAGCATGACATTCAATAGATCACTCAGTGATGACATATGCCCGGAAGTATCATGTAGTTTTGCTTTACCACCTACAGTACTGCTAAATTTACACAGCTCCATGACAAGCTTTTAATCTCAAATATTCACTAATACTTAAAACATAAAAATCTATTGACATTCACCATATACAGTCCTTTCATAGCTTTGATGTCGCTGTCAACTATAATCATGATTTAATCCCCATTTTAACAATGCAGTATTTTTATAGCCCCTTTGAAGTCAAGAACATCATGACAGTTGTGGTGATTTAAGATACTAAAAATATCTGTTTCCAGTAATTGAGTTGCACTGGAATTGAATAGAGAGACGAGTAACAGGACCATCAGAGCACTGGAGTCACAGAAGGCTTGTGTCAAAGCCGAAAGGCCCCGGGGCCATTTACTGCACTTCTCTCTATGGGGGCACAGTCTGGGCACTGAATACCATCCAATGTATAATGGTATTAACGACCCGTGATGGAGAAGATGCGGGCGCGTGTTGCTCCTCCCCCCTGGGAACGGAGCATCTTTGTGATGATGGATTATATATTCTGTACGTTCAGTCAATTTAATTAAAATCATTGTAGGAATATTGTATCATCATGCAAAATGCATCACAAGACAGTGAGCATCTGGGTCCATTTAGCAGATGTACACAGTGAGGAAATGTCTCAGGAATGTGATTGTGCTCTCAGGAATTCCTCTTTATGATTCAGCTGTCTTCAATGTGCTATGATATCATAAAATGCCATTTTAGATATTTGTAATATTACTATTAGGGAAGCAGCTGCTTGGCTGGATTTGAAAAACAGTTAATCTTGCTTTTTGGGATGATTTGAAAAGAGCCGCATTGATTTTGAGTTATTTCTCCTTTGTGGCACATAGATGTTCTTTTCACACATTACCATATGATATAATGATTTGATTTATTTACTGTAATATTTATTTTATTGTAGAGACATGAAAGGGGAGAAATTTAGTGATTGTGTGTTACAGAGAATTTTTAGTTAATACAAAATAAGTTAACTTAAAAATTTTCAAATGGGAATTCAATTAAAGGTGTAAAAATGAAAATTCAACTTACAGTATTCAACTTACAGTATGCAATGCAATTTGTAATAATTATAATTTTTTAAAATTCTATTTAGATTTATTTGACGCTTTATTTTGATCATGTTTTCACATACACTTTAAAAAGGTTTAAACTTGTGATAAGTTAAAATAACATTAACTTCATTTGTTAAGTTAAAGTAACATAAAATAATGTTGATTTGTACAATAGGGTGGTCCTTATTTTGCAACTTTTAAAAGTTCATGCTCTCACCTCACCAATATGTTTAAATAAATATTTTTTTTTCAATATTAATTTATTTAGAGGTTGCTCAAGACCTTTGAAGCTTAACACATTCGCATATTATGTGATACTTTGTTCTAGCATGTATAATTGTTTAATAATATACAGTATACTTATGGCAGCAATGGACTTATTTAAGCATGCTCCTTGTAATTAAAACTCCTGTTTTAGTTGTGATATGTCTTTTAAAAGCAAAAAGTTTCCATGTGAATGAAGCACAATAGGCAATATACACTGAGACAATGGCTCAGGCAACACGAAGAGACTGAAATAACTGTAACCAATTTATCCCTTCAAGAAGTAAGTTTTATGTTAGTTGTGCATTTGTAAATGGTTAATTTTTTCAAGAATTTGTGATTTCGAAAATATTCAAAGGCTTTGAGCAACCTCTAGATGGGTCATTCTTTACAGAAATATTACATGTGAAAAACACTTCAGGGTTACATATTTTTATATTTTAAACTGAAACAATATGTTATTTGAATAATTACACCACCTTGAGCCATTAATGTAGCAATATTTGATTTTTATTAATTAATTAGAATTCCAAGCACCACAAAAGTGTTCGTCCCCACAGTCATGTACAGAGAGAAAATTCTTTATTTTGAGATCAAATACAGTGTTTTCTTCCATTTAAACTACAATAATGTGTCCATAACTATCAAATATATGATGTAAATTACATTAAAATACAAAATGCTAAATAAATATTATAAAATATATAATGAAAGTAGTGGTCCCCTGGAGTTGTGTCACTGGTGTTTACCATTTAAAAAAAGCTCTTATTTTTAAATCAAAATCAAACTGATGACATCACTTGACTTCCTTCTTTCAATTTCCTGTAGATCTATGAAGAGACGCCCATATAAGTCCACTGTCTCTTTTCAGTTATCAGAAATCTTCTCATTTATCTCATGATTTTATATGAAGCTTTTAGTTTAAGTCACTGGTATGACCTACTTTGTTGTTTGGCAATTGCAAAAAACTGGAATACAAATGGATTAAACTACTTAATTTAGTGAGTATAGAATAATTGACAACATGTGATTTAATACTTGTCACTATGGGTAACACCAGTGAAGATCAGTAACACCAGTGACTGGTGATTTGTTGTGTCACTGGTGTTACTGTGTTTTTTTCTTTCACATTAAATAAAATATTTCACATGTGACATGATGATCATTTAAATTCATTGAATGCTGCTACACATAAAAATTAACCTTTAAAGCTGAAAAAAAATTCATAAACACCTTTAATATTGCTAAAGGAGTAAGGTAACACCAGTGACAAAAAAATGGTGCAGTCTTTAAGTACTTGCACACACAAAAAAATAAAAAATCATTAAGCTGTCATTTATGTGTACTCATAAAGTCACAGAGTAATCTAATAATGTGGTCCAAGTTTAAATGTTAAAAAAAAAGAAATCCATTTTAAGACATCTTGCCATACCAAAAGTGGACGTTTCTGTCGAATGACCCAGATATTGTAGGAACCATTAAAAATTTTGCACACAGTGTTTTTTTATGATATCATAACACATTTAGGGGGTGAGAGTTGAACATTTCAAAAAAAAAATATTTTGACCCATTATAAGGACCACCCTAGTGTGCATATACAGTACATATTGATACATATTGTTTCAAAGCTGCTTTTCATAAAAATTTCTAAAAAAACATTTTAAAGCCAAAATAGTAGCAACAGAATCATTTTTCTATATATAAAAAAAGTTTTAAATAATTTCTGAGGCCTGTGATTATAGGTATTTCAGGTCACTTATACAACAGCATCATGCCACAAGGTACAGACTGATTTAAACATGTCTAAAGAATTTCACCCCCACACCCGTCAGCTGTTATTATTATGTTTAAGAAACTCTGCTGTGTCAACCTCTCGAAAATGTAACAAAGAAAACACTTACAAAGCCTAACATCTCCTTAAATCCCATAATTATTCCAGGATACATTATGTACCTGAGCCCGGGTGTCTGATCTTCACCAAAGGGATTCCACATTCCTACAATCAGCTTACACAGACAGATCGCATGATTGCCTAATAACCTGGATTGGTAAGTAGAGCGCTTAACAGAAGATTGTCATAGAGGGAAGAATGTATCCCTTTGACAGACACCATTGTTCATCATATTCAGTTTCTCTAAAGCATTGTGCTCTAATAAAATGGATTTTTTTCAGTACAGATGTCAATAGGGTGAGACAATTTGATTTCTCCCCGTATTTCATACAAAGTTTCCGTTTTTAAAGCCAGCCTTTCATTTGCCGTCTCCAGGCACCTAATACTAGATTATAGCCCCCCATAGTAACCCTGGCATCCCTCAACCAAGCCTCTGTGTGCCCCTCCTTGCCCCCAGACTCTAATCTCCACACTCCAGCATCACTGCAAAATTAAGCTGTGAGGGAGCTGGGAGTTTAACCTCGCTCAATACACCCTATTGAAAAAAGTCTTGGAGCAGTCAACACTTTTTTTCTACCAAATACGTCTCTCACATGTACAGTATCTTCCTTTAATGTCCCACGGTGTGTGTTTTTCTAAATCCACCCTGTGCTATCCAAAAGATACTGTAAGATACATCTACCTACCTACCCACCAGGTCAGCTCCCCGACTAGTTCGTATTAATGGCCCAATATGAAATTGAGCTAAAACACTACAAGAATAATGAAACCGAGTCGCATTCGGTGCAGAAATACATACATAAACCTTCTCTGTGAAAACCAGTCAGCTTATAACAAGCGTGACGCCTGGGTATAGACTCAAATACACAAAGACAATTTTTCTAGATAATAGCCTATCACGCAGGATACAATTTAAATTAAAAAATGCAATTTTCACCTTGAAATGAACAAATGATTACAATTTCTATACAAATTAAGGCATTCAGGCGGCGCTTCAGTGCACAGCCCAGGCTATAAAACCTGACATAATTACCATGAAATACATTCCCAAATATTTGTATTTCATGCATTGCTTTAAAACACGCCGTCTGATCTCACCTTCTGGAGCCAATGGTGAAAAAAGAGCGAAAATGAAAAGCCCCTCGACGGGCGAGATAAAAACGTGTAAAAAAAAAGGATGGAGGGAAAAATAAAACAAACAGTAAATTGCTCCTGTTCAGCCTAAAAAAGCCCCTGGTGTTATCTCTAAAAAGGCAAATTACAGAGTCTTATCGTGGAAATCACATCGAATGGTTATCTGCTCAGATGTCTTTCTGCATTTATTTATGATTACGAATATCTTTAGAAGAAAAGATGTTAACTTGTGCATTTCGGTTGGAAAGTTACGGTGGCGCCAAAGAAAAAGCGTGTAATTCGGAGGTGCGGAGCATGATGGGAAATATGCATGGTGGCATCTATATGCAAATACAGATTCAGGCGACGTAACTTATATAACATCACAATAGGCTATAATAAGCAATATAAAGTGACATATTGATAGTGACTCCTTCAAAACAGACAAATCAATGCGGTGCTGTATCAAATAAATTGAAACATATATTATAACACCACCTCACATACAACATATGGCCTCCATGACCTTAGATATTCTCCTTGATAGCTTCAATATCTTATGCAGCATCTCATACACTTCTGAATATTGCAGAAGACTCATACTGTAGCAGCACTCGTCTTGTTGAAATGGAGGATGTGATGGATTTGTTCCCGATAAAGCTTTCGACAATGCCAGGAGAGAACTTGTAAAGACTTTCCTTTCCCTGTACCTCCCCACCCGCTCCTCCATCTATCTCCCCTCGGCCGTCCGCCCGAAAGGCGCACATCAGATTTCAGCACTTGACCTCATAATGCTGAGGGTCAGCGCCACACCAGCAGCAATTTCACACACAAGATGAAAGGGAAATTAACAGTGGAGTTGTTTGAGAGGCCACAGCTCTGGGCTCCGGCCAGCACAGGCGGCCGTCTGCTAACCCCACCACACTGTGAGCTACAAAGAGGGCGGACGGAGAACGGGGCTGCTGGAAGCTGGAGGAATGTAGACGTTCTCCTGCTGAAAGCTTAAGCCCCTAGCCACCTCAACTCAAGGACCAGAAGGCTAAAAAAACGAGGAGAACACAACGTATATGAAAGGTATTGAAAACAGGACGAGGCCTTGTTACTTTTAGTTTTTGATGTTTTTTTCCACGCTTAGAAACAGTATTTTCTAAAAAATTGGAAAAACTGATTAAAAATGTATTTAAATAAACACCCAAAAATGATTGGTTCACCCAAAAATAAAAATTCTGTGATTATTTACTCACCATTAAACCTGTATGATTTTTTTCTTCTTTTCAACACAAAAGATGATATTTTGATTATATATATATAGTAATGGTACCCATTGACTTCCATATTTGTTTTTCCTAGTATGGAAGGTAATACTGTTTGGTTACCATCATTTATTAAAATATCTTCTTTTGTGTTTAACAGAATAACAAATCTCATACTGGTTGGGTTAATTCTTGTATAAAAAATGTGCATGGGAGAGCATAAACATTTTCAGGAAAATATGTCTTTAACAGTTAAACATAATGTAATCCTTTTCACATCATGCAGGTATTGCAGTCAAACAGAATTTTTTTTGTGAGTGTAGATGCTAAATGTTAAACCTCATTGCATTGTTAAAATGCTACTAATAATGTGTACCTGCTGCTGAGCATCTCCGCAAATCGAATGTGACACACCAAGATAAAAAAATCTATTCTTCCAAATCCTAAGTGTCCATTAATTGTAATTTCCCTCATCTTAACCAAAACAATTTACACTTCTGTTGCCCTTATGTCCTACCATCACCAGTGCAGATTCAGTCACGACCTTCATATTATCTGAAAATTGGAATTTACAAACTTGACACAAGAGGCACAGATTGGCAAAATTGCTTTTCAGTCCTATCGCATGAAAAGCCCAGCATGAGGTCTACAGAAATCCACCTCTGAGGAGAAACTGATCTGCACACTAATGTCACCAACAACAAACATCTACATAAAACAGCTTTTCAGCAACATTCAAAAAAAAAAAGATAAATAACATTCCACATTTTACCTTTGCACATAAAACTCATTACATACAGTGTGGACACAGCATAACAATTTAACATTAGGTTTTAATCAATGTTGTCAAAGGTTTCTGTTCTTAGTTTAGTCACTAGTAGTTTATCTAAACAAAATAACTTGATATTTTTAATAAATTAACACGCTTATTCTGAATATCAATAAATTTAAATACTATAATCTTAATAAACATAAAAGTGATATCAGTGCAATTTAATCAGTTCAATGTTTATGACGTCCTAAAGTATTACTTGTAATAATAATTTTCTCAACCCCAAGTCATCCAAGATATTTATGCATTTGTTCAGTTGAGAAGAAATTATGTTTTTGGAGAAAAACATTCCAGGATTTTCTCCATATAGTGGACTTTAGTGGACCTCAACAGTTTGCGGTTTCAATGCAGTTTAAAATTGCAGTTTTAATGTAGCGTCAAAGAGCTCTAAACAATTCCAATCGAGGCATTAGGGTCTTATCTAGCTAAACGGTCGTCATTTTTACCCCCCAAAAAAGAAATATATATATGTACTTTTAAACTACAACTTCTCATCTTGCACTAGCCATGTGATGTACCCGCGCAACCTTACGTATTATGTAATCACGTCAAAAGGTCACGCGTCACATATGTGAAACGCACACATGTGGACCATATTAAACAATAAACTGACACAAACACATTCATTAGTATCATTCCACATACAACAATGTCAGAACGGTCCTCTTTTTCAACACTTGTAAACACTGGAGCGATAGTTTTGCATACGTCGCTGTTTTAAAGCAGGGATACTTTAAGAAAATACTTATCTTTTCAATTTACCAAAAAATCACATGAAGCAACTTATTTTGGACATAGGCCAACACATGTTAAAAAATGAAAACATTTTGGTAATACTTTACAAAAAGGTTGTATTTGTTAACAGTAGTTAATGCATTTGCTAACAAGAACATTATTACACTGTGTCCTAACTACACGCAATCCGATATGATTCTAGCGGCAAGACACAATGTAACTGCAAATCAATCAAAAACTATGACCAATCAGAAGGGCTCTCTCTGTAAGTACTTTACTGGCATCAAAACGGATAAGTAAATAAATCAATATCATAACTATTACATAATTTAAATATGGTTAAAAAATACATTCAGAGTTACCAAAATATTTTTGTTCACATCAAGTTGACCGTTTAAACTTTCTGGTTTCTATACATTTAAAAAAAAGATATAATAAGATATGAATAAGCCTTTGTTGTTTCAAGACTACAAAGCTGCAAATACAAAATGATATTCTAACTCAGATCAGATGCTTTTAACATTATATAAAGCACATAAGCAATACCTGAAGTGCAGTACCAGAGTTTGTGTCATTGTTTCATCAGTGAATCATTGCACTATACAATTATGAGAGAAAAATCCATTAGCCTATCCAGTCATGTATATCAACATGGACAATGTCTTCCTTCAAGACTCAGCTAAAAACGTATCTCTTTAACTTGCATTTTGGACAAACTTTGTAATATTTTTATTATTTGTGTTGTATACTTGTGTACTTGGAAGTTGTTAATTTTGGTGTATTTCTATGTAAAGCGACCTTGAGCTATGGAAAGGCGCTATATATAACAACTTCTTCTTCTACCCCTAATAATCTTAACTTCGACTCAAATAATCACTATTACTGAATGTCTCTCTATTTTGCTTTTTATTTCACCCCTGCAGCACATTAGTATTGTTTCTCCTCGAGCGTGATGACTGTCGCTTCTTAAGCTTTCTGATTTCAACAGCAGTGCCATTGGGCTACAGACATGAATAAAGCATTTGTTTATCCAGCATGTCTGTGCTTTTGACTGATGTTCTGCCTTGTTTGCCACTTTGTTATTAATTGAGCTCTTTTTGGCCATCATTTTGCCTTTTTTAATTCCCTTTAAGGAGACAGACCTCCTTTCAGATCAGAGACACTGCGGGTCATTAATTATGACGGTAATAAAAGGTGGTTGTTTTGAGCCAGTAAGCCTCTGCCAGGGTGAGGAATCTTTCTTAGTGTCTCTGCTCGGGGGCTTGTTTTTATTAGCATTCATGCTGGAGGGACGGCATTGTGTGTAGCATCAACAGACTCTTGGACACGGAGGCCATCGCCGTGTCTTCATGCGGTTAACTATATGCGGAGCAGTTGCAGAAGAAAACAGCAGCTTCTCCGAGCTAGTGTTTATTCTTTACATTTTTTTCATGAATTTGAATGGAATCAAGAATATTTGTGATCCCATATGTCTTGTAAAGCCGGTAGAGACAAGAAGAGTTTAAGTATGATTTTATTCACTGAGGATCTTTTCTTGTCCCAGTTTTTTGCTGAGCCACATTGTTCTGAAGTTCTCATAAGCTTGGCTTGTGTAACTATTAAATAAAGAATAGAGGCTAACAAGTAATCTTTAAAATGTACATGAATACTACTAAAGCTTTTTTGTTTATAATTTAAAAGCCTAATTTTTGTCATTTATGTATTCAGTAATGGATGTACTAAGTATTTTGTGTATTGTTGAGTTCCTTTTAGCAGTGTCTTTCTGTTAAAACAACCCAGCATTTTGAGCTGAAACAATCCAGCATAGGTTAAATTACACATTTGTTTGTGTTATACTGTACTACTTAAAAGAAAACATCACCGTTTTTCATTATTTTCTGTGTTATTACCTTTTTTCATTGCGTGCACTTAATGTTTGTACAGCGCGTCGTGAATGTGTTAGCATTTCGCCTAGCCCCATTCATTCCTTAGGATCCAAACAAGGATGACTTTTGAAGCCACCAAACTGCATCAGAGGTCAAGTGCTGCAAACTAATGTGGCATTCACACCAAATGCGGAAGAGGCGCCAAGCGCGAATGATTTACATATTAACTCTTTCCCCGCCATTGACAAGATATCTCGTCAATTAAGAGAAAACGCTTCCCCGCCAATGACGAGATTTTCCGTCTTTCCGCAATATCGCTATTATCCACCAGGTGGCGCCCTTCCGCAACTTTTTAAACCCGGAAGTATTGCACTATGGCAAGCGGCAGCATGTCCGTGTCTGTTTTAAAGATCGCTCTGAATGGGATCTCTATGAAAAGTCCGTCACAAAAATGGAATTATCTCTGCTTTTTGCTCAAAACGTTTTTTTTTTTTTGGTTTGAAAGCAGAGGGTCTGTTCTTTCATTTGGTATATTGTATGTTTATATTATTTAAAGAAGAACATTTTCTGGAAGGCATTAAACTTTGGTGAAAATCATGAAAAACGCTGGCGCTGGCTGGCAACTTTTTAAAAAAACAATGCAATGCAAATGACGCAGATCGTGTGGAACTTTCGGTGCGGAGCGTGTGGATGCTTGCCACAGATGGCATGTTTCACACGATTTGAGCGTTGCCGCGGGCAATGCGAGAGTTGAAAAATCTGAATTTGACCCTGATTTCCACTTGAATGTCTCGAATTACTAGAATCTCACGCGCGCAATAAAGCGCGTAAACTCAAAATGTTCAAGCGTCCAACTATGCGCGAATTAGCAAGTTTTTGCCGCCTCTACCGCAGCTGGTGTGAACGTACCATTAGTGCTCTTCCGCCATGCAATATGGTTCACTTTCTTTTTAATCGCCACCACCATCCTTACTCGTAAAACTACTCATGTAACAGTCTTTAAATACAGAAAACATGGAAGTGTTTGGTGGCTTCTAAATTCATCCCTGTTTGGATCCTATTTAGTGTTGGGCGATATGCCCTATTTTCAGATCGTTCTATCGTCAGCCTGTGAGATCGGCGATACACGATATTATCGGGGGGCGTGGCAGTAGTTTACTCTTTTTTTTATTTGTTAATTTTTACTCATTATAACAAGTCACTTGATGGGTGGACAAAAAAAACAAGACCGTAACACCGTCATGAGCGCAACCTTCTTAAAACTGATGCCATTAAAGCGAGCGCGTCATTAAAACCCTATCATGATTACTTAATAACTGTAAAAACATGCATCTGCGCACGCACACACACGTGCGCGCACATACAAACTATTCATTATGCATTTATTTAGTGCTGTTGCAGAAGACTACACGTGTCAAGCAGTGGTGCTCTCATGAGGTGCCTTTTTAAACGCATCGGTCAAGCGGAACGCGATCATATTTTAAACACAATCATATATTAAACACGAGGGACGTGTTGCTACAACTCATTGAAATGCATATCATAAACAGGATTAATACCTAGTGTCAGTAATCTGACTTCGGACAGGGCGCAGCTCTCTGCACGTACGGGAGAGTGAAAGAGAGGCGCTAATATGCAGCGGGTCATATTTTAAACAAAAAGTAAAGTTTGCATCAGCTCGCATGAAACGCATTAAACTGAACAAATAAGGATTACTACTTTAGTTTATGTTTAGACTGCGGACAGACGCGAGAGCGCGTGCACGTGAGACAGAGAGAAGCACAGCTGCTCATGACGCGGCGCGCTGGATTTAGTGGTAGAAGGAGTCCAAGACGCGCGCATTAAGTGCAGGTACGTGCAAGAAGGAATTCTCTCTTTACAAGCTCTCCGCGTAAAGTGAAGCCCACAAACCCTCATGTGAGGAAAAGCATGGATTGTCGGTGTTAATATAAAATTATGATGATAATAATAATAACCATTCGCCAACTATCGTCTTGACTATCGCCATGAAAGCCTGCCATTGGCGATATGTCTGAAGATCGTCGATACACGATACTATCGTCTATCGGCACAACCCTAATCCTATTGCTGCGTTTACACCAACCGCGGTAGAGGCGTGAAGCGCGAGTGATTTCAATGTTAAGTCAATGTGAAGACGCGTTGACGCGCGTCTGGAGGTCCCGCGGTGCGAATGAGGCGGAAATGGTCTTCCGTGCCAAACGAATTGAGCGTTGTGCGCGGTATGCGTGAATGGTGCTTTCTGTGCAAAATTTGAACTTTGGCGGAATTTCGCGCCTCGTTAACCAATCAGTAGCCTGCTTGCTGCTGTGGTGGCAGCCCCGCCCGGAGTCACTCATTCAACCAACACTTGATATTGTCCGTAAGCAAAGCTATAAGACACAATCTCTTATTTCTATAAAGGAGACAGGAATAAAAAGGATCTCTCTTGGAAGAGTGTCAGTGAGGACATTGGGCAACCTGGTAAGTTGTAATACACATTTCACTTTTGAGTGACGTTTATCGACCGGCGCCGTTTATTTCCCCCCTATAGTAAGGTTACCAAATATAAACTGGTAACTCTCTCGATAAATGCACAATCAACATCAGTCATCTTGCAAACAGACAACCGCATAGCACTTGCCACTCCCACAAGAAGCAGAGTTGCTTGCTTTTTCCGCACGTCTACTTCACTCTACACACTGAATGCATTCAAACTGTTCAAGCGGCAAACTAGGCGCGGTAGACACGATTTTTGACACCTGAAATGCGGTTGGTGTAAACGCAGCATAAGGAATCAGGCTAGGCTAAATGCTAACACATTCACAACTCGCTGTACAAAAATCAAGTGCACGCATTGAAAAGGGTAGGTATGTATTAATTTGTATTAATTTTGAGTACATAGTAAAATATTGAAAAATGGTGGTGTTTTCCTTTAACACATTATGTGTCATTGTGAGTTGCTTTTGTGTTCAAATAAATAAAAGGGACAACACAAGAATAAAACAACACAAAATGTGTTGTTCCAATAATACAATAATCTTAGGGGCAGCACATAAAATAAATTGTCCTTAACCAGACACAAAATGTGTTGTTTTAACACAACCGTTTTTAGAGGCTGGATTGAAAATAACCCAGCATTTTTATAGTGAAGACTATTAGCATTACATAACATTACATTATGAACATATTCAGAATGGCTTGTGGGACTGTCCCTCACTGTTTGAGAATATGATAATCCTTAAGACGGGAAATCAGCTGCAGTCTGTCTCCTATGCTTAACACCTGTATTAAATCTATTATGCTCTCTGGAGTCTCATTGGGATGAAAATAAGAAATCCGCCTCTTATTGTGCCTGCATACATGCAGTCTGGGGAATATTGAAGATGTGAAGCAGACGTATTTTTGGAAAAGGGCAATTACAAATGAATTTAACATCCAGACGGGACCAGGATTACAAGGCCTTATATCAGTTATAGAATTCTCCTCCCTCATTACAATCGCACACACTGGCAATTTGGTACTGATCTGAGAATAGCAGAGAAGGGGGAGAAAATTTTAATTTGAAGGATTAGAGCGTCTTAGATCAGCGAGATTGTACATGATGCTGTCAAATGTTTTAGAACACAGTGGGATTATTACGATTTGTGCACTTATTTTAAACTGGAATAAAGGCTTCAACCTGGAAATGAAGCTTTTTGATAAAGAATAATATGTTACAAATACACAACAGTTAGTTCTAATCCTTGAATCTGAGTGGTCGAGAGATGTCCAATAATTTTAATAGGAGCAGTACCACACTGGGATTCTTTAGTGTTTATCCTGTAGTTTGAATGCACTGTAAATTGCTTCTGATAAAAAAATCTGCCAAATACAGACAATAATACATGTAAATGTACAAATACACTTGTACATAGAATCAAATGATGTCAGATAATCTGTACACACCTCAGCAATATTTTAACAATACTTCACATTTTTGAATGATAGTCAAGTCATTGCAGAGGACATATCATGAAAATCAAATTAAGTGCTATAATTGGGTCCCCAGTGCTTCAATCAACCTAGACAATGTGAAAAAGATCAACCCAGTAACTTAGTTTTGGTAAACCATTTTCTGGAAGCATGTGAAAAAATAGGTAATTGAAATTTGGCTCCCCTTGTGATGTCAGAAGTGGATAATACCGCCCCTTAATCTGCACTATCCAACCACGGCACTGCCATTTAGTGCAGAGATCAGCTCATTTGCATTTAAAGGACACACCCAAAAACAGCACATTTTTGCTCACGTCTACAAAGTGGCAATTTAAACATGCTATACTAAATTATCTATATGGTATTTTGAGCTAAAACTTCATATACGTACTCTGGGGACACCAAAGATTTATTTGACATCTTAAAAAAATCTTGTGAAATGGCCCCTTTAAAACATTTAAATAACACAAATAGAAGATTTGAGATTACCGTATGTAGGCAATATTTAAATTAAGTCTGCAGCGCTTATTGTCAGTATTTAATCGCTTGTAACGTTAGACTTTTAATATCACAAGAAACAAACAGCCAGCGATGTCTTACCTTTTGATTGTAGTGTAGTCACCTCCGTCAAAATGAGATGATGACAGGCCTATTAACCGAATGCTCTTAGTATGTATTAAATGTTTATCAAATGCTTCAAATCTGCTTAATCCCGGCCTCGTGCCATTGTTTGCAGAATCCGATAAACACCACGTCGAAGTCCTCTAAATAACGTTACACGTAAGATGAATTGGATGAACGACGTCGCAAAAAAACGGCCGTGGTGGATGGATCACATTCGTTTAAAAAAAAAAAAAAACATTCAGGCCGTTTATCAAACGGAAGACTGCATCCTTCGGAGGTCGCATTTGTAGGCTGCATACGTCAAAAAGACTTATTTCAGAATATTATCTATTATGAAATGTACTATTATACTTAGTTTATAGTAAATTGTTGTAATATGATTATGACTTGCGAAATTAATTAATGTTTAACTGAAATAAACCAGGCTTGATGACGTAGCAGCCTGCATATGCGACTTCCGGAGGATGCGGCCTTTCGTTTCAAACTTCGTACACATACAACCGCGTGTGGCAGTGACATGGATCACAGCGCCCCCTAATGTGTGTTTCAGTTTCTTTATTTTTACGTTCTGACTTTCATAATTTGCAGTGTTTCTTTCTTTAGTAATTTTGCAACTGTTCACTTGTTGTTGTCTTGTCTAAAGAAGTGGATTTTATTTAGAAATGGGTTTTTTTGCCGAAAAAGCTTGCATGCACTTAGAGGGTTTGGCAGCTTAAGACAGTCAAATTTGTTAAATAGACTACCAATTAAATGAAAGTGACATTTGAAAAAAAAAATTAGGAATTTAAATGACTGACTAATAAACTTATCATTGCCATTAAAGTAAAATATCTGAACCTTAAAGGGGCCACGGCACAAGACTTTTTAAGATGTCAAATAAATCTTTGGTGTCCCAAGAGCACATATGTGAAGTTTTAGCTCAAAACACCCTATAGATAATTTATTATAGCATGTTAAAATTGCCACTTTGTAGGTGTGAACAAAAATGTGTCGTTTTGGGTGTGTCCTTTAAAATGCAAATGATGAAATGCAAACACTGATCACAGTGATGGTGGTTTGTTGCATTTGAAACTCAATTGTGCTGTGAATTATTTTCTCTCTCTCCCTCTCTTTCTCTTTGCATTAAATGGCAGTGCTGTGGTTGGATAGTGCAGATTAAGGGGCGGTATTATTATAATAAGAGCTCCTTATGACATCATAAGGAGAGCCAAATTTCAACAAACTATTTTTTCGTGTCCTTGTAGAGAATGGTTTAGTAAACTAAGTTATTGGGTTGATCTTTTTCACATTTTCTACACTCTAAAAAATGCTGGGTTGTTTTTAACCCAGGGCTGGGTCACTATTGGACAGAACACACTGCCGGGTTAAAATGACCCAACTGCTGGGTTGTTTTAACCCAATTGCTGGGTTATTGTCAATCAACCATGTTGAAACAACCCAGCAGTTGGGTTAAAATAACCCAGCAGTTGGGTCATTTTAACCCGGCAGTGTGTTCTGTCCAATAGTGACCCAGCCCTGGGTTAAAAACAACCCAGCATTTTTTAGAGTGTAGGTTGATAGAAGCACTGGGGACCCAATCATAGCACTTAAACATTGAAAAAGTCAGATTTTCCTGCCATGGCCCCTTCAACATAAGAGCCTGATAAAAAATGTTAATAAAAAACATGTCAGAAGCACTTAGAGTGTGTTGCATCTGAACTCCTCATTTTATTGTAATAAAAACCAACATGAAATGCATTCAACAGTTCCTTCTAGCCTGTTTTTTCCAACCGTACATTCTTCTGTGTAGGCTATGTAAGACATAACGCTGACGAAATGTGTACAGCTGGAGCGGTCATCAAACAGATCTGGCTGTTCAAACTGAGGTGGGATCACAACTCAAAGCAGAACTCACAATCAATCAAATATAAAGGGATCTCGTGCTTCGGTATAAATGTTGCTCTAAGCCCTTCGGTACGTCTCTCTGTTCCCTCACTGAATCTTACTTAAAATCATGATCAGAGGCAAGGCCTCAGGTTACAAGGGCATCAAAAAAGAGGGTAAAAGAAAAAGGGGGCAAAGGAAAGAGGGAAAGGAACAGAGGAGAGCAAAAGAGGAGAGAGCACTTTCCCAGGGTTCTGACATCTAGAACAGCTGAGATTCTTTCCTCCCCCCATCCTTTAGGTCAGAGACAGCTCATTGTGCCCGCAGATGTGTGTGTGAGCGAGAGAACGTTGTGATGTTGTGCCAGAACGGAGAAAGTTGTGTAATGAGAAAAGTGAGGAGAATGCCCTTTTGCCTAATGTTTTTTCTCTCACATGCATAAAGAGAGATCAACCGAACAGCTGCGTCCCTTTCCGTGCATCGGTGTGGGTACCCGAGCGGCCGGGGTTTTGAGGGAGGCTGCATCTTCGGTTTTCTACCATTACAATATCTGTGGTTCATCTTCACTGATACTGTTTTTTTATTGATATGCTAATGGTTTATGTTGCTTCTGTGTAAGAGGAATGATGAGTTTTGATTACATGTCAGAATCATTTTAATGTTGTTTCATATCTTGATTGGATTCAATATAAAGGCCTAGAATAACCATGTGGTGACAGGGGCTACACTCTGGTGCTTTATGATGCCATAGAGGAACCATTTTTTGTGAAATGGTTCCTTAAAGAACTTTAAGAAGACCTTTCTGTTTCAATAAAAGTTTCTTTAGTTTAGATTATTTAAAGGTATTAAAGAAATAGTTCTTCTAAGAACTTTTGAATGAATGGTTCTTTGAGAAACCAAAAATGGTTCTTCACTGTTTTATATACAATATAAGAATCTTTTTTTTTTTTCAAAAACAAGCTTTCTCTACATACTTATTATATCATTCCGTCCTACAGTGTTCATTGTCTTGTAATTTTTTACATGCTTCTTGCACATTTATGTCGCTTTAGTCCATAATTGTGTAGAAATCTATGCAAATAGGGGTTGGCCAAATCTTGCTTTTTAAAATCATTTCTATATTTGAGGAGAGTTAACTCAAAAATGTTTTGTTTTTGCAGACTAGAAAAAATCATGGGGTTAAGCACATTTTTGTGCACTAATTAATTTTTTTGGAGAGGGCGGTAATGTGTGTTAACCAGATGCCCCCATTTTTTGGTGTTCTGTCCTCCACAAACCCACAACAATAAAACTTTGTCCCCATTTTAAATTAAAAAATAATAAGACATTAGAGTTCAATGATATTTGACCATTGAATTAGGAAATGTCCCCTCTTTAAATTTTTTAATTCTAGTCACACTTGTGGCAGTTTTGACTCATTTGGCATTTTAGGATAGATAAGACAACACTAAAGAAGTAAAGAAATCAAAACAAATTCTTATGATTTGGTGGTTATTTGGTGGTAGGGTGCAAGAGGACAAATCTGATCTATTACATAACTTATTTGTAAACCAAGAAAAATTGTCAACTTGTCACCACATTGGGTGTTTGGAAAAGAGCAAAGACCTATGACATTTTCACATTTACTTCCTTAGTGTTAAATAGGAGTTTGAAGTGACATTGAGGTAAGTAAAGACAAAATTCCTGGTTTATGGAAGATGATTTTGCAGAAGGTGTTACTTAGACACATCATGCTTAAGTTTATAAACTTACACATATGAAAGTTTATAATTTCATGATTTCGTTTTTATAAAATCATATATGTTTTACAGACTGATCTCACAGAAAGTTGTGTTATAGTCCCAAAAAATTAGATGAATTTATTTGTGTCCATAGGAAAAATTACTTTTTCATGTCACAAATTTCTATAGTTTTTCGTGTCCATGGCATGACTTTCTTTACTTGTCATTTTATGTACAGGTATTGTTTTCTGATTGTTTTTTTCCTATTTTCTTACCATTGTCGCTTGGGGTTGCGGTTAGAAGTTCTTTTTTGCTACATTTTTAGACATCCTAACCAAAACCCCCACTCTAACCCCAACTCCAGGCGAAAATAGTTTTAAAAGCTGAAGAAAAACATGTAGAAACCAAAACATAAAAGTACATCCTAACCCAAACCCCAAATCTAACCCCAACCCCAAGCGACAATGATTTAAAAAATAGGGGGAAAATTTTAGAAAACAATACATAAAATGACCCGAAAAAGACACGAAAACTATTTATAAAAATTATTTATTTATAGAGTGACATGAAAAAGACATTCGTGCTCAAGACACGAAAAAAGCTGAATTTTGTGCCATGGACACAAATAAATAAATAAAATTTTTCTGGACTATAACACGACTTGCCGTGAGATCATGTTTTAAATAGTAGGGCACAAAGAGTCACCTGCTTCTGTCACTCACTTAATATAATCTTAGTCGTTTTTTTAAACAGGTCAAACTATAAAACACAAAACATGGAGCACATAAATCTTGCGCTCCTATTTACCTAATATGGATAAAAGGATGATCAGTTTACAGAAAATATCAGTTTGACCATGTGACTCTTAGTTAAATTTAGAACTGTACGTTTTCTAAATGCATCATAAGAACAAACTTAACTTTAAACAGTAGTGCAATATCCATTCAATCAGAAATAAAGTTCACGAGAGGTGGAAGGCTGGAGGGTGGTTTCCCACAAAATGGTAAGGCTTTATTATGAGTGAAATGCTAAGAGCAGATGTCAACAGTACTCTAGGCCCTGCAACTTGATGTGGGCAGAGAAAGTTGTGGTTTGTCGGCCCCCAAAAGCCAACATCTGCTCATATCACTGTCCGTACTGCAGCTGGAAGGGTGTGTGATGTCATCAGATGGCAGCTGGCCCCTAGGAGACAACACAGTTGGAGTACAAGCGTGAGAGTGTGAGAGAGAAACTGATAGTTAGTTAAGGTGAGGTGGGTTGATCTTCACTACTGCTTCTTGTTTTATCCAGGAACCGATCTAAAGAACTTAGGAAACCAAAAATGAGAATGAAAAAAATCACAGATACGATCTCTTTAATATCGATATTATTTCAGTGATATAAAATGGAAAGCAGATGAAGTCTCATGCATCTCAGATATTTCTCCAGAGAAAAAGACACAGACATCTCACAAATGTTTCTATTAGAGTTTCAGAAGACATCTCAACAATGTCACAAACTTAAAATCAAAAGTCAATATTGTTGAATATACAATCTACATTAGTTCTATACTTTTAATATCGTTTAACAATTGTCTAATTTGTTATTCTGCAAAAACAATTTTAGAAGAAACATCTAAGACTAAGTTGATACTTTAATGAACCAACTGAGACCGTGTGCTTACATTACTGGGAATCTGTGCAAGCACACTGACTAGTATTACATACAGTATTGGCCCCAGTGCATGATTCCTGCTAAGAGTTTTAGTTGTTGTCAATGCAGCATATATGCACCTTAAGATCCAGAAAACAGGAGCTTTATAGCTAATTCAGGAAATTGAGGAATTCAAGTAAAGGGTTACTTTGCCTTGAAAGTTAAGCTTCCACCTGTAGAGAATGCATATGGAGAAAGCTCACAGATCTATATCATCTATTTCAGAGGAGATGAATAGGTCTGATAGGAACCTACTGTGATGTGAGTGTTTGAGAAGGGCCTTTCTGTTTGGGAGAGACTCTGAGGCTTCGTTATGGAGCTTAGCTGACCCCCCATGTTAATGTGAACCACGTAAAGCAAACATATCTATTTCTGTGCCTGTGTGTATAGACCATACCGAGCCACCTTAGAGACTTCAGCATTGCTTTTTAATAAGTGGAGAATTACAAAGTCGTTTCCAGAAACTTTTAACCACTCTTCAGTTTTAGAAATGAAGAGCAATGTTTCACAACAATCATTGTGAACACTGTATAAGCAGAAGGATGACATGTTCACTGAAGCCATAAAGAAAAGCCATTGACTTGCAGTTATTGACTTTCCTTTGTTTAGTTTGATTTGGCGTAATTTAAGCCTGTCGGCATACGAGTCATGACAAACAGTTGCAGGTGTGACCAACCTAATTTAGGCTTCAGACATGTCTGGAAACACAAAAGTTAGATTACTGTACAGTACATGTGAGTCAGAGTGCATATTTTCACTTGTTGACATATTAATTTGTTTGCCTGGGGATTTAACCTTAGCAGCATTTGCTATCTCAGAGGCAAATTTCTTCGATATTGCTATTTCGTGGCTCTGGAGATCTGATGGAGTCCTCAATTGTGCTTCATTTATGTTTCATCTTAGTCTGGGATGTTTTTAAAATTGCTTAGCAGAAATACAGTTTAGACTCAAATAAATGAAACAACTGCATGGTAACGTGGAGATTTATAGATAAAATCCTTTGGATATAGGTCAAATTAATGAGAAATTTGATTTCAGACTTGATCTGAGCTCCGTTTGTGACATTATTAAAGGGGCATATCACGAAAATCTGACTTTTTCCATGTTTAAGTGCTATAATTTGGGCTATCAACCTAAAAAATGTGAAAAAGATCAACCCAGTAACTTAGTTTTAGTAAAACATTCTCTGCAAGCCTGTGAAAAAATAGGTCATTGAAATTTGGCTCCCTTTGTGATGTCAGAAGGGGATAATACCGCCCCCTATCTGCACTATCCACAGCACTGCCATTTAGTGCAGAGCTCATTTGCATTTAAAGGTACATACCTAAAACGGTACATTTTTGCTTACACCTACAAAGTGGCAATTTTAACATGCTATAATAAATTATTAGTAAATACGTACTTTGGGGACACCAAAGATTGATTTGACATCTTAAAAAAGTCTTGTGAAATGTCCCCTTTAAGATCTCTTCTCAAACTAATGGAGAGATTTGTTAAGACTTCTGGGTCTTTTCTCAGGAGAAATATTTGAGCCCAGACAGCAGACGACGCCAGATCCACACTCGATCCGCACCGGAGCTGCTGACTGCGGCGCAGATCCGATGCGGATCCGGCCCAGAGTCTAGGAAACTTAAGCAAAAGTTTTTATTTGCTCTCATTTAAATCCCATTAATGTCTAGGAATGATCATTGAGATAAGAAATCTCATTTGACTTCCTTTTTTATGAGATTATGCACCACTTTCATTCATTCAATACATGAATTTTAAATCTACTGGTTCACCATTCACTTTCAATTTAAAGGAAAAATTTTTTTGTCTATATATAATATAAAGACAAAATTAATATTTTGAGTTGCGCTATTACATTTAAGTACAGTATTAACCCAGAAACATCACGTTTGGTCAATCGACTGACTCTCTGTCTGTACCCCTCACATGCACTATTTGCTTTCCCCTTTCATTGAATGTTTTGGACAGTTTTAGCACATACCCAGCATCTATTTATGTCCCAAAATGATTTTACATGACCTTGCTCACATGCCCGTCTCTCCAAACTACCACTCAAAACATGCCATCTCATTGAAAAGTCTGAAAACAAGTTGTTGTATCTATAATAGGACTTGTGCTTTGTGGCAGACTGCTCTTGCCCCAGGAGATATTTTCCCCTTGGACAGTGGGCTCACAAAAGCAGCCAGTGTACTGCGGCAATTCCCTTCCTAATCTTCAGTATCCTCTTATACAACCCCCCTCCCTCCACCTCTCTCTCCTTCATCTTCTCCATCAATATAATAAGTCTACAGTGCCCATAATTTGGTGTCATGTCTCTGACCTCTGGCTCATGAAGAGCCCCAGTGAGCACACAGTGAGCAGATAAGCAGAGGGATGCGTTTTTCTGCAATGGATTTGGCTAATAAAGATAGACATGTAGCTTGTCGATAGCCCTCCGCAAAGCCGCAGTGGGTTTTCGTGCTTGGTTTCGGTCTCTATGTCAGTTAAATCCAAAGGACTGGGGGTGTATGCGACAGTGTGTTTTGTTCGGGAGGGTGTGAAAGATATTCTCATGGTACAATATCAACAAAATTTACTGTGTGATTGCAGCAAACACCTGCTTTAAGTGCAGCTGTTTCAAGCAGTCTATACTAGCAGAATCCCTGTGATGACCCGGTAACATGTTTTATGTCTGGAAAATGGGTACCACACACATATTTTGTGAAAAATGCAGACAGCAAAAGTCAAAAGTGTCCAGCTGTACTTCTATGGATTAGGCTTGCAGGCATTTTATCACTTGGAAATCATAGGAACAGTGTACAAACCGCCTCCAACAAGAGAGGACATCTGTGAATTTGTGGGTAGGCTACCACAGACTTGGATGATCATATTTGGGTCATATTCTCTGCACTTGCATACATTTTTGGTTTCCATAAATATTGATAAGGATGCCCTCTGTTGACATGATTTTGTATTGCAACTGTTTTCATTGCAAAGTGTTTCTGCTTAATCCAGTGGTTCTCAAACTGGGAGGAGGGGGCAGTTTTATGAAATTTATTTTATAAAATACATTCATTTATAACGTAATTCTGTGTAATTAAACCTCTGGAAATAAAGCTTTTACTTATTAAATAAAACACGCATTTACTTATTAAATAAACTTTATTTAAATACTTATTTATTAAACAACACATGGACAGCACACAAACGTTTTTAAATATAAAAAATAAAGGATTTAAATGTAAAAGATAATTACTGAGTTTCTTGGACATAAATGATGACCGATTACAAGATATTAGAAGGCGTAAAGAGCTGCTTCACCTGTAGCCTGGTAAGTAATTGAATGTTTTGCTTTAAACATATGCATAAATATTTATTTTTTAATGCTTTTAAAACACTCATGGTACTGTCCGAGTGCTAAAGGTTTTCGGCTCTCCATACGTTTGTAATTTCTTTATCTCTTGTTTGTTACAAATAAAGTATTTTTAGAGTACAAACTTTTTCTTGCATATTTGTAAATTATTCTTTGACATTACACTGATCATGTAGGCTATCCATAAATTCACATCAATTAAAAACCTGCGATTTTTACTTCCTATCTGAAAGAAAATGACTTTTAAAGGTTTTAATTCCATAAAATTCAATACAAATAAAAACAACAAAAAATTTGAACATCAATCTTAAACTGGTGGTCTTCTTCCTCCGCTTAGTTTTTGAGTTGACAAATTCCACCATCTAAATAGAGAATTGGCATGGCGGGAGCAACTGGTTTTTAAAGGGATGAGAGATGAGACTCTCACTGGTTTATTGCAGGTTACACCCAGAACACACCCATTCCTCATTATGGAAATAGGAACAACCCTTTTAGACTGTGAGCTAGGCGCACAAACCATTTTCCCTTCATTAAATGAACAAAAGTTGATACGAACACACCCTTAGACCATGTGCTTATCGCTCAAATAGGGCCTATACGTTTGAGATTATGTCATGATGGATCATGAAGGGATGCACACTACACAAGGAGAGGCGCATGCCAAAAAGTTTGGGAACCACTAAATTAATCAGTGGACCATTGCATAGGTTCAAGTCCTCAAGAAGAAACATACAGATAAAATGAATACTTTAAATGCAGTGCTTTGCTTATTAAATCATCAACAAAAATGCATACAAAGTTTTTAATTCATACAAATAATTGACTTATTTCTGTTGTCTGTCACCTTTTTATTTGTCAAACTTTAAAAAAAGATTTGTTGGTTCAACTTAGAAAGTAAGTTATCTAGTTACCTTAAAATTGTGAGTTAATTCAACTTAATAAAACAAAGTGTAAAAATAGTGGTGTCATCTAACATTTTTAAGTTGAATTAACTCAAAATTTTTAAGGCAACCAGGTAACTTACTTTTTTTAATATGCACAATTTGCTCTCTGCTGTGCATGCATAAGAGAGACCTGATGATCAGCAGCTTCACTGACCTGCATTAAAACAGCTCATCCAGCCTCTGCAGCTGTGATGCACGAACAGTGTGTGGATGTCTTTATTGGTCAATTGGCTGAAACATCAATTATTCACCCTTTTAAGAGTGACGAATAACCATTCAAAATTTAAACAAACTGAATCAGCGTGAATCATGTTTTCGGAAGCCATTCCAACAACAGCATGGTTAGAACTGGATATTTTTAAATAGTTATTATAAAGGAAAAGGGTTTGATGTGTAGATATATTTTATGCCTTTCGTTTACAATCCAAATATGTGGCATTACCAAATAGAAAAGTTAGCAGTAAAGTCATGTATACTCCTCTATACACTTTTCAGAACATGTAAATATACAAGAAGTGTAGTGAACAAACCATTTCTAAACCAGAAAAATTTTCCTCTATAATGAACTTTGTGTGCAGCAGAAAGCTTATGTATGTTAAAGGTTCTTCATTAAGCCATACAACCCACAAATTGTTCTTTTTTCACAAAATGTAGCACCTTTATTTAGCATATTAATGAGTTTATGCAGCTGAATTTATGCTGAATTTGGGAATGTCTATAAAGGAAATTGCAGGTTTGGTACAAGCTTATCTGGTGGATCAGCATGTTTCTGGTAAAGGTTAAGTTGAAAAACCCAGCGTGGATACCAGTAAACCTGCAGTGTTAGTCCTTTCAACGGCATACATAGGTTGCACATGTATTTTAAAATAGCCCACTGACATCCATCTTTATCCAACTCAGTGGACAGCCAGAGAGTTAAAGATGAATGTTTGTGCTCAGTTTACTCTAATGGTGAGTGACTCACTAACTTGCCTAATGACAGATAGGACAGTATGGAGGAAAGAAAAGGATTTTCAACTCTTCATCTCTCCACATGGAAAGATCTGTTTCAGAGTTCACATTTGTTTTTAATTCATTAGTCCTCAGTGAAGGGAGATATGATATTTTTTCACAAGAAGAGAGGTTGGGACTCTGCCTGATCTGTTTTTATTTAGTTCTGCTATTATAATGATTCATTTTAGGGAGAAACAGGCATTTCTTGGATCTTAATGGTTGTGTTGAAGTGTAAGATTTCACATTGGAAGCAATAAAACCTCAAATCACATAAAAACTGATTAGAAATGACTTAAATTATAATATATTATCATAATATAGTGCTATATGTGGCACTGCAAAGGTAGACAAATCATTGATGGACCTCTCTGTGTAGTGCACTAAAGAGATGCATAAAAATCTGTTTTTGAGAAGTTAATTAAAAGAAAATTGAATTTGGTCATTTGGATTTTCATTTTGTATTTTGAATATTAAGGAGCACATCTTTAGTTTATTATTTAAAGCAGACATATCATGCTTTTAAATCTGTCCTTTTTACATATAAATCATCTATTTGTGGTCTATGTAAAGCGAAACTGCAATGCTTGGGTCTGAATTCCTCATTATTATAGCCCCACAGGCCCCCTTTCTACCCCTTTTCTGATGTGCATCTGAGAGCAACTCGTTTTGGTACTGTCTTTTTAAATGCACGTCATACCCTGCCCCCTCTCCAGGTTGCAGAGGTGACACTCGGTTAAACTCCACCCCGTTCGGCCATTTTTGTAGTTTTATAGCAGAGATACGATTATCTAGCTGCACAGAAACTTTTTATTTACTCGTTATTCACAAAATGTCAACAACGGAAGACTTGTCCATCCAGCCTTATATGTTCGCGCCAGAGTCGGAAACGGACTGAGAGGAAAATGAAGACGACGAACCTGCAGAACAACGTCTTCATATTGAGGTATCGCAATGGTGTGAGGCTGCAGCCTCCGGAGGTCGCATATCTAGGCTGCATGCGTCATCAAGACGGTCTTATTTCAGAATATTAACAATTATAAAGTTTACTATTATTCTTAGTTAATCGTAAGTTGTTGTAATATGCTCATGACTTGCAAATGCAATGCTCAGTTAACTTAAACCAGGCTTGATGCCCTAAAGCGATCTCCGCAGGCTGCAGCCTTCGGAGTGAGAAACAGCACTGCTAAACCATGACCACCGTGTACTTTACTTTTTTACTTTAAGTTATAAACTGCTTACCGAAGTGCTCTGCTCGTCGTCTCCAAAGAAAGAAGTAATTGACCCCTCAATCAGACGAAGTCTATCGGTAAATCCTTCTTTATACTGGCGGAGATTGGTGAAGTAGTTATCCTTAAAGTGCCTCGGGCACACAAAAATGACTTTATCCACAGATGTGAGTACATTTCTTACGCTCTCGTAACTTCTGCATCCTTGAGCTTGGACTACAATATCGCAGCGAGAAATATAAAATGGCGGATTGCTCGTAGTGTTGGGCTGGAAGTCGATGTCCTTATTTAGCAGTTCCGCTGCAAATACTGTGACGTAATTGTTCAAAAAACGTAATAGATAATAGAAAAATCAGAACCGGTTGGAAAATATGACCAAAACAGAATATAAAGATATCAACAAAGCACCTGAAGAGACTAATTTCAACTTTTATGTACTTATAAACACTACAAATATACAACAAAATGCATTTAAGAGCCAAGAAAGTGGATTTAGCATGATATGTCTCCTTTAAGTTTCTTACAGATTATTCATATAATCTAATCTTAAATATTAATGTAGCCTATTTATAAATTCAAACTAAACTGAGATACCAAATTCACAAAACTGTTGCAACCATTAAGACAAATTTAATGCAATAAATACATTTGTCGAATTGTTGATTCAGATTTTCGATAATATTTCAAACCACTTTTAAAAAACAGTGCTCTACTGTGATATGTCAAATAATCTCATGTGCTAATAGATATATGTTCATTATTTTAACACACAGTATAACTGTTTAAAGCAGGACCTCTCAGTGTCGCCTAATGAGGTGTGAACAAACATGTAAACCAAGCCAAGTATTAACGGAAAAACTTCTGTTCTTAATTTCCATTGCTATGTGAATCATAGTACCATGACCAACAGCCCAAATGCAAACATGTTGGCAGAGTATAAACGTCAGGAGAGAGAGAGAGAGAGAGACAGAGAGAAACATTATACCATGATGTTTTGGGTGTAAATCTCCTGTGTGTAAGGGGATTTTGAGGTTTTCAGAGGAAGCAATGGTAAATCGATGAAGTCCATATGTTGATGAAAGTCAGGCTCTTCTGTAAGGGACATTACGCAATACAAAACCTGAGCCTGCTTCCAAATGTGGCCCACATAACAGCTACTGTGTAAAACAAGGGCCATCCATCATGTCATGCATATGTGTACATTAATGTTTATCTGCTAAACTGTATTCTGTACATACTATAATAATCAATGAATTATACATTTATAATAAGCTCTTCATGCAAGTTACCCACCCATAGGAAAAAATATATAATTTTTTCTTTTATATTTTTAGAAACCTGCAAATCTGCAAACAAGCAATGGAGAAATCGATCAAAACACCAACATTTCTTATAATTAATATGTTTATATGATATCAACAATGCTATCCACATGAATTCTAAATAGTTCTATCCTTTGTATCTCAAGTGGATCGGTAATGTCAACAAAGTTGATGCTCAAATCAAGAGCTAAATCTGCTACAAACAAAACAGATTTCCTTGAAGCATCTATAAGTATCACATATGTCCATGTGAGGTCCAAAACAAGGTTCATGGTTTGACTCTAGTAACCCATTCCTTAAAAGAAATCCAATTGATATACGTAGCAAACTGCTGAGTTTCCCTCTCCGACCACCAACTAAATACCCTGTAAATCTAATCAGGGGCTTATCCAACCCTCCTCACTTTCCTACTCAATGGCTCCTCTTGTTTCCCCATTCGAGAGAACTGCACTATGCAACATTTCATCACCATCACCTCATAAAGACATCAGTCTCTCCCATGATAGCGAAGAGAAGAAGGGACAAAGTAAGCAGCGAGGCTGTGAGTCATTGCTTTAATCCCTGTGTCTTTATTACATCGTAAGGCAGCATTTCCTACAGCTGCGCGTTGAAGCGCGATCAGTTGCCTTCTCTGTGCGGTGCTGTAATGGAGGCCGAGGGCAGCTAGCTGAAGGTGTTGATTTGATGGTAGGTGAGAGTGATACAAGATGCGTGAGGCGGGTCGGAGGAAAGAGAGAAGAAACCAGAAAACCTCTACAGGCGTACATGTCATGACTCATGCATATTGTATATAACCAATGTTGAAAGCATAATAAAAACACCCAGTTGCATTCACGCAGTGGTTTGAACTGCTGCAGTGTGAGTTATGCACTCAGTACAAAAGCTGTCACCCAGTGGTACCCTTTCAAAAAGTACCTCCTAGAGAGTCCATATTAGTATCTCGAGCCAGGTACATATCTGTACCTGAATGGTATTAGGACTTTTTAAACAGAGCTGAGGTAGCACAAGATGGCAAAAACTTAAATATACCATATATTACATGTAACTACTGTAGAAAAACGTTTTGTTTGTTATTATCTGTTTCTCACTATCTTTTTCTCATTGTTTAAATGAAGGACTTTTGGCTTCAGTAGACTTTTTTAAAGTTATTTGGTTTGTAAATATATGGTAAATTACAGTATTTTGCTGTATATTTAATTTTGAAGATTAAATTGAAATTCAGATTTTATAGTCACTTATTTACTGTTTAATGACTGTTAATTTTGATAAGAAAGTGTTACTTTATTGTCGTCTAACGAAAATTTAAACTTGAGAAAAAAAACTTCTCAAATAAAGACAAACAAGCAAGTTTGGGGCATGGTGCATAATACAGCCGATTGTTTATTTCTGCTGTGTAGGCAAAGTCAGATTCATTGAAAACAAATCTGAATTGATCATAAGAAAATATGTTTTATTTGCAAGGGGAATGGAATAGCTCAGAATGTGATTACTTCACAAAAGCCTTTTTGTTCTTTCCGGCTTTGTGTCTGGAACGACTTTTCCCTGCTTTACGGCAACAAAGCAGACTAGAAAAGAAAGTTGGATGTTTAGAAGAATGCTGCGCTATGGCTGATTTAAGTTTGCAGCGTTACGCAGATGGCACAGCGGGTTTATTTGCATTGTTAGTGTTTCTGAACCTAATCCCCATTCTTATGAGGTTACCTGGTCTACAAGCAAGTTTAAAAAGTGTTCCCTCAATATGATCATATGCACATCAAGCTTCTTTTGTGAGAAATAAAAACCCACTTTTATGAATGTTTAGAAAAAATAGTTGGTAAGTCAATCTGTGGTGATAACCCGAGGCCCAGCTACATATTTTGGTGTTTACCACAATAGACCTTTGGTTCAATTAAGCCACCCAAATATTTGTTTAATCTGTTGTTTCATTGAGTGATAGTTCCCAAACTATGAAATCTAATGAAAACTGTATTTCTGCAGTGTTTATAATGAAAACTGCTACTGCTTCCCTAAAAATGTTAATTATGTTATAATATAAATCATATGCTTAAAAAATACATATATTTTATATGATATGTTTTGAGATACACAATAAGTTGACTGTTATAAATACAGTCTGACAGATTTTATGTAAACTCTTCCATACATTCTTTTATTTAATATAGAAATATTTAGATTTTATACTTCTCTTTGTCATCGCCCTGATAAAAACAACATATAAACTAAGCAAATACTACCATCTAGTGGCAGAGTTTGGAAATTATCATGCAATAAAGTACGAAGGCTAAAAGTGCTAAATCAAAATTAATAAAAAAAATGAATACACTATTATTTATTTCCATATCTGTTTTTAAAACAGCAGTTATATTTGTCTGTAAGCACACCTTCACGTTCCTGTGAAGTACAACTTTGTAACTTTTCAGAAAAAAATATGAATATGGGCACACACGTTAAATTATAATGCCTGATTAAAAAGCCACATTTAATGTTTTCTTTGAAATGATTTTAAGGTTGCAAATAAGGCCAGGCTGCAAAGGTCAAAGGTAAAGGTCATGCTCCAATCAAATATGTAACGTTAACTGAGATGTGAAATATAAGCAAAACCAATTTATTTTACCACAGCATATAATATCACTTCATGCGTTGTAGAAGACATTTATATAATATATAGAAAACACATTAATATAATGCGTCTAATGTCGTTGGTCCCGCAGTGACGTCACATCAGAACGTAAACCCCGCGCCTTTTTTTAAGGGTGATGCATATTTTACCTGACAGTCCGCGGCTCGTGGGTTAGCTCTCGAGATGAAAGCAGCAGCCAGGACGTGTTCTCCAAGTCACTCAAGTCATTTTGGCTGGGGAAATCACTCGACATCATCACACAGGTGAGAGCTCATGCACTGCACGTGCACGAGGATGCAGATGCGCTTAGGACAATGCTCATATTAAGACAGACCTTAATGGTACTTTGGAACTGTAATGTGTACATTTAAATGTATTTTATTTATCATAAATGGGCCCACATACAGTGTAATCAATTCCTATCTGTATGATGATACAAAAATAAGAGCCATAAAGATAAAATCAAGTTTAAAGACACGTTGCAATGCCGACATATTTGTTTGCATTGGCTCAAGCTTGACACGGCTTTGTGTTTGTTAACGTGTCTGAATAGTGATGGTAACGCGATTGGTAGAGCATTACCTTTGTAATGCAATGCAAAGGTCATGGGTTCGACCCAAGGGTTCCTCACTATTGTTGCCACCTATTTTGACATTAATGGCTGTATGTTAAGTTATTTTCAGAGGACACTTTTTATGTTGGTCTAGCTGGACTTAGCTGGTCAGGCTGGAAGACCAGCTGTCCCACCAGCTTGACCAGCTTTGCCAGGTTGGGAGGACCAGCCTAAACCAGCTACTGCCACCTTAAACCAGCTAAAACCAGCTAACAGTTTATGCTGGTCTTAGGATTCTTCAGTAGGGGTATCACTGCACAGCACCCTTAGCCATGTAAACTATTTTTCAAGGAAGGCTTTTAGTAATTTTACTTCATAAAAGTTGACACATACTTTTTGCTTAACCCCTTCAGCGACCTCTCATACTTTATGTCTTACTTCATAACAACATTACATAACAACATAACGCCATTACCCTTGAAAAAAGACACCCATGTCAAGAAAACTAATAAAAGCAGCTGTTCATTTAGCACCTAATTTGCTTTAATGTTATAGCTGAGATAGCAAAATGCACATTATAAATCTGGAAAATTTTGTTTTGGCACATGTTTTTTTAGAGAGAGTGCATAATGCACAATGCAAGGGTGCCCCATATGGCCAAATATTTTGGTTATGGGCAGAATAGATCTGGGTTTTGTTACTTAGACTGACCAGAGAACTGGTCATATTAGTAATAAGAGTAATATTGTATGTGATGCTCTGTTTTTTAAGTTTTTTAGGGCAGATATACATATTTAGTGTGACTCATTATAGCTCTAAAGTCTTGTTGGTCACACATTCTTCCTTTCTGCATGATGTAAATGCTGTGACATTAAAGACTTCAGCTGCTTCCAGCAAGTCTATCACCAGAGATCTGTAGGACCCGAAGTGACAGAGAACTGAAACGTTCCTGTCTGTGTACTTCAAGGACAGGGCCTTCAGCTGAGCCTGCCGTCACCTTCTCCAGCAGCTACAATATCACCTCTATTTCAAGTGATGCTCCTCAGCTTTGGGCGAGAGTTTCAGTGAAGTGTTGAATGTTTAGTTAGATGGAACAAACCCTGTGTCACCCTATACGGTCCAGACAGAAACCAGAGCTTATCTATAGAAAGTGTTCCTTCACCTCTGTATACCTGTAGCAAAGTGATAGTTTAGCCTGGTGGAACTTGTAATGCAATGAGGTATTTTACTGTCCCATGTTTGTGCACATCTACCTTTTCCTTGAAATAGCGTTAAAACCCTTGGTTAAAGTGATAACTCCTGTATCTGTGTGTTTAGGGTTAGGTTAACACTTTTAAAAGTTACCAGACCAGACACTAAGGCTCATAAGTGAATTTACTTACAATTGATTGTACAGCAAAAAATACAAAAGACAGTTTAATATAAAATGTCATACTAGCTTTTCATACTATTAAATAGAGCTTGTTATCATATTTTCAACTTAATTTAAAGGAATAGTCTACTCATTTTCAATATTAAAATATGTTATTACCTTAACTAAGAACTGTTGAATCATCCCTCTATCATCTGTGTGTGTGCACGTAAGCGCTGGAGCGTGCTGCGACGCTACGATAGCATTTAGCTTAGCCCCATTCATTCAATGCTGCCATTTAGAGATAAAGTTAGAAGTGACCAAACACATCAACGTTTTTCCTATTTAAGACGAGTAGTTATACGAGCAAGTTTGGTGGTACAAAATAAAACGTAGCGCTTTTCTAAGCGGATTTAAAAGAGGAACTATATTTTATGGCGTAATAGCACTTTTGGGAGTACTTCTACTCGCCTGAAAAGTCCGCTCCCCTTCTCACTCTCATAATGGGAGAGGGAGGGTGTTACTGCGCCAAGTCGAAGTACTCCCAAAAGTGCTATTACGCCATAAAATATAGTTACTCTTTTAAATCCGCTTAGAAAAGCGCTATGTTTTATTTTGTACCACCAAACTTGCTCGTCTAACTACTCGTCTTAAATAGGAAAAACGTTGATGTGTTTGGTCACTTCTAACTTTATCTCTAAATGGTACCATTGAATGAATGGGGCTAAGCTAAATGCTATCGTAGCGTCGCAGCGCGCTCCAGCGCTTACGTGCACACACACAGATGATAGAGGGATGATTCAACAGTTCTTAGTTAAGGTAATAACATATTTTAATATTGAAAATGAGTAGACTATTCCTTTAATGGGTAATGTTGCTGAGCATTAAAATATGCAAAGTTTCAAGCACAAAGTCCACTTCCAAAAGAGATATTTTCTATTACAAAAACTTTCTAGAACTACAACAAATGGCTTGTTGGAACTGACATGCATTACTTCTGAGGTCTAGTTGAGAATGTGCATACTTGCTAACATGGCAGTAATTTAGAAAGAACTGACGACAGGTCAGCCAACTAAAATTGACTACTTTACTTTATTATCCACGTAGTACAACAACACATAAGAATAAAAAAAAAAATACCTTATAGATTTCTTGCACCTGGGATAGGGTGCGGGTCCACTTATATCTTTTTAAATCTAAGTAAAGTTACTGAACTTCAGTTAATGCATTGTAATGCATGATTTGTTAAATCATCGTCATTGTAAAACATTTTTTATAGACATATGCAGTATACGAAACTTTTTCCAGTTAAGACTTAAGTTTAATTTATAGCCGTGCCTCGTGCATAGGTTTTACGTTGTATTCTGTGCGTAAGCAGTGCATAGCACGGCTTAGCCTGACACACACCTCACCAAAAATGTAGCAACGCGTCCGTTTTTCCGCTTGAGACTGTAAAAACAAAGATAGGGCCAAGTTGAGAAGTGATAACTCAAACTGCAACAAAAATCGGTGTCTATTTACCTCCATCACGGCTGGTCTTCTTAAATCATACACAACAATCTGCTTTGTCTTCTTGGTTTGTGGGGATCCTTCTTAAAGTTACACAATGCACCTTTAGGTTGAACCAACTTTTTTTTACAGTGTACTATAAACCTAACTAGGGATGTTAACAATGAATCAATCTTCAATTAATTGTCGATAAGAATTAAATCCATAAAACTTAACGATTGTTGAATAAGCAAGATCGTGCACGTGTGTGCGGCGCCTGTGCAAAACACATACAGCAGGAGAAAAAAATGAAGCGAGCGCACAGAAGTTAAACTAGTCATGATCACAACAATGCTCGATGCCAAGCATACATCTGGGCTTTTTAACATGCGAGACAAGGCTGGCTGCCAACGCAATGAAATAACATCTGCAGTGGATCTGAGAGGGTCCGGTACAGAAAATGAAAATACGGTTAGCCTACTGAAAGCAAAGACCCTCTCTAGTGAAGCCTGCAAGCTTAGCATAGCAATACTGCTAACGCTCTATAGACCTTTCTCACAGTAACCGGAAATACGTAATCGTCGTGTAAGCGGAGTTCATGTCAAGCGTCAACACACTAGAAAAACATAAACCCGGGCAAGTTTAAAATGGATCAAAGAGTCTACAAAACTTTGTTAACGGATTTGCCAAATATTACATTTGCTGATGTGACACGACTAATGGAGGAAAACTTTTTCCATGAAGAATTTGTCCATAAATTTCTAGGTAAGTAGAGAGCGAGTATAACTGTTCCTGAACTGTTAACTAAAACGACACATTATAAGTCTCGCCGGATAGCCTGAATCCACTTCTGTATAACTTCACAATCAACAGGGAATTGATGGAACAGATACGGCTTTTTACATTGCCTTGACTGCGGAGGAAGTAGATTTCCGCAACGATTGCGTAGTTCCGGTCATAAATACGGAAGTTGTGAGAAAGGTCTATACACAGGGAAGGAGACCAGATGCCATTTTTAATGAACAGATTAAAATGTAATCTTAAATTCTGGCAAGAAACTGTTAAATGTAAACTGTAACTGACTGTCGTAACAGACTGAGGCGCTGCACGCTAAGTTGACTTTCATGTTTTCTAATGGAAGTTTGCCATCTCCATAATATAAGCATCTTTGCTAAAAGGACACCGCAGGTCTTTACGCCGCATGTGAATGTACCGTAAGCTGAGGTGACGACGGGAAAAGTGCCCTTCATGTGCTTCTTGGATACTCAAAAATCCAGCAAAGACCAGCATAAACTGGAAGCTGGTTTTAGCTGGTTTAAGGTGGCAGTAGCTGGTCCTCCCAGCCTGACAAAGCTGGTCAAGCTTTAAAAAAGTGGACCAGTAGACCAGCTTGCTACACCAGCAATACCAGCTTAAACCAGCTCACCAGTTTATGCTGGTCTTAGCTGGATTTTTCAGTAGGGTAATTACAACACACGATGTATCAACAACTTGTAAAGCGAGGGGAGGGGAACAACTAGAAAAATAACACTTGATGATATTGAAACTTTTATTTTGACAATGGCCGCGTGGACTTCCATGCGACTGTTGCTGAGTGCCCATGTGAGGCGTAGTTATACACACTGTGTCTATTTGTCATTATATTTTATTATGAGATAAGTTTAAATTGATGATTTTATCAAAACACTAACTACATTGACTCATTTAACAATCCCATTAGCATGTTATTTAGACCAAATAAAATCTTTGTGTGAGAAAGCTGGCGTTTTTACGCACACTTTTATGTCTTTGGCTATATGCCACTGCTGTAAAGGCTTGTTGCACTATTACTGTTAACGATTATTCAATTGATTGATCGTTAATTTAAATGATCATCGAATATGGGAAATTGCATAAATTGACCCTAACCATAACCCACACTCTAAATTTTTTGCATTAGTACAATTAAAAAAGCAACTTATTTAACTGTGTTTTTGTAGCATTTTTACAAATTTTGTTCCCCAAACATAGTTAAGGTGTGTGTGTGTGTGTGTGTGTGTGTGAGAGAGAGAGAGAGAGAGAGAGAGAGAGAGAGAGAGAGAGAGAGAGAGAGTTGATGATCTGCATAGCCAAGGTACCAGACTGCTGAGCTTGAAGAGGAATACATTACTGCAAGCCAAAGAAATGGCAACATCGTAAGCACACTCTCTCTCTTCTGTTTCCTATCTGCCTTTTCATTTCTCTCGTACACCTTTCAGAAAGGATTCTGCTCAACCCATCTGCATTTCTACTGTGAAAGCCAAGCTGGAGTTATCAGACAGCAAGACACAGTGCTGTGCAAGACACCGGTGAGTGCATATCTGCAGTGTGTCTTTATAGCCTATCCTGTATGCTTCATTTACAGTCTGTATGTGTGTATGTTATATTTGAGGCTAAAGACTTTAGAAAGCAGAAATACCTCACAGACATTTTTATGAATATGTTCTATGATGCTCCGGGGGACATATGTTAAAATCATATCGTGTTTGTCTTGGCTGCTTCTTGTGTTTTTTATGCATGAGGAAGAGATGTATCTTTATTTGTACACTAATGCTTCCCTCGGAAATGCAGTCACATGTCTTTCCCTGTAGGTGATGACTGTTTACTTTCACACAGTTTTGGCTTTGGTTCAAACTCTTTGCTGTGATTGGCTTATACTGCAGTCAAGGGGTTTTGGGATGCAGTTATTGATTTGTTTCTTAAAGCAAGATGTTGTGATTACTGTAGCATAATGCACTTCAGCAACTAGGGGTTTTGAAGCATCTTCTTTTACTTTTTAAAGGGGACAGAGAATGAAAAACCATTTTTACCTTGTCTTTGTTGAATAATGGTAGTCTACCCGCATTCACAAACATACAAAAAGTGCTAAACATGCTAAACATCTCAGTCTCATAGAAATTCCTCTTTTAGAAAGGTCAGCCAGAAAACGGCCCAATCTGAAAAACTGATGCTTATGACATCACAGGCATCTCACTGCCCTTCCACTTTAAAATAATTGGCTACATTTTTTGAGTGGCAGCAAAGTCAGCCAATCAGTAATGAGATTGCAAGTTAAGCCAGTGGGGGGAGCCAAATAGGGGCAAAACCATTTGTTTAAAATCCCCCACACTAATAGAGCTATCTGAGAGAGGTTTTTAGGAAGCTTCTAAGGCATTACAGACCCAAAAAAGTTTTTTTGTCTAGATGTCACATCACAGAACAAGGATAAATACCCCGTTCAATCATTCTATGTCACCTTTAAATTTTTCATTTGAGCATTACTACGAAGGAAGGGTGGATGTTCCAGTGACTAGTCCATGCATACTTAATTCATATATCCAATATGTTTTTAGTACAGACTCAGCTTTGTGGCTTCAGCTACTTTCTGTGTTTATGAGTTAAAATTCATCCAAATAAACTATCTGGATATAGTTACAGTTCACAGTTATTTGAGTAAATTTTAGTGATAACATCTTTACTTTATCCACTCATTCAGGAATCATTTTTATTATTGTCTCTGACTTGCTAAATTCATGCGCAGGATCACACCAATCAGATGAAGATGGACAGGAAGTTATCCAAACATTGGGTTCAAAATGATGCCTTTATTGTTGTTGTTAAAGCGTAACTAAACCCCTGGTCAGAGCCTGACTCCACCCACTGGTAATATTTGAAAAATGCAAGAAATGTGGGCAGACCCCAACGGAGATAAGGGGGACGAACTGAGCTCATACCACGGTGTTGTGAGATTCTAACAAGGACGTGGTGAGCTTGAACCTGCTTACGTAGGGTCGTACCGCTTACGTCACGCGGTACCGCATCATCCTATAGAAAAATTCAACTGCAATAGCCACCGTTTAACCTGAAGAGGGCAGCACTTGGACGTTTTTACACCATACAGTATATTGTAGCATTGAAACCCTTTATACCCAAATGTCCAAAAAGTTACTCAAATCAATGAACAGCACTAATAAAGCCCGATTATTACATATCATTAACTAAAAAAGGTGGTTTAGGGTTTTAAAAGAATTGTGGTAATTTCAGACCCAGTGTTTTTCTAATCAGATTTTTGTGCTTCATACTAACAAATACTGTAACAGGGGCTTATGATTGATTTTGTAGTTAACTGATGGGGAGAGAGGCAGAAAACGAAAGCAACATCTTGGATCTACCAGCACTTTCTGTTTTGTACAGCTGCTCTCAAAAGTCTCTGGGGAAGTGAATATCTGTAAGACAGAGACCACCACTCAACTCATCTCTAACATACAGCAGAGTTTTATAGGAGCCATTGTAGTAGAGTTGAAGGACCACGAGAGAGAGAGAGAGAGAGAGAGAGAGAGAGAGAGAGAGAGAGAGAGAGAGAGCATGCTGACCACGCAGTAAGATGCCCAGAATCCTGATGAGGCAACAGTGAGGCTTCACTGCATTATGATCTCAAAATCAAAACCATGCTGCACCCCTCTCTCTCTCTCTCTCTCTCTCTCTCTCTCTCTCTCTCTCTCTCTCTCTCTCTCTCTCTTTTTATTTTATTAATTATTTTTAACACTTTATGGGGCAGTTTCCTAGACAGGGCTTATCTTGGCACCTTGTACTGACATATCTTAACATATATCAGTACCGTTGTTTTGTCTTAAGACACACACCAGTATTGTTTTTTGTAAGGTTTGTAAAAACTACTTACATATCCTAATATAACTAAGGCCTAGTCCTGGAATAATCTAAACCCTGTCCAGGAAAACGCTCCTTTATATTTAACTTGTGTGTATGTGTGTGTGTGTGTGTGTGTGTGTGTAATAGTAGTACTGTACTGTACTGTACATGCCTGATTCAGTATTAAAGCCAATGCAACCCCCTCCCTCCTGCACAGATCAACCCATAGCACCATGAGACAGCAAAAAAGGGCTACTTGATATTGCAAGTCTAAAATTTTCCCTCTGTATCGATTTCCTCTGTATCTCACTCTAAAAATGGCTAGGTTATTTTTGACCCATAATTGGTAAATATTGGACAAAACACTGCTGGGTTAAAATTGGCCCCAATCAAAGAGTGTGTTGGACCTAGTGGCCCTGTCCCAAATGGCACCCTAAACACTCAGGTCAAGTCCGCACTTTATTGACGTAACACCTCTTTAAAGGTGACATAGAATGATTGAACGGGGTATTTATCCTTGTTCTGTGATGTGACATGTAGACAAAATTTTTTTTGTTTGGGTCTGTAATGCCTTAGAAGCTTCCTAAAAACCTCTCTCAGATAGCTCTATTATGGCGCTTTTCCATTGCATAGTACCCCACGGTTTAGTTTAGTTTGGGTCGGGTCAGCTCACCTCACTGGCGTGGTTAGCTTTTCCATCGAGTTTAGTATCACTTCGCAGTGGGAGGGATTATAGGCGTGTCGTTATTTGCGCTGCCTGCTGTGACATCATACAAGTGAGAGTGTCGTTGTACATTCCCATACATTCATTTATTTCTCAGTCCGTCACAAAATTAAAATTGACCAACACAAACAGATGTTTGCACATTGCGTTTATCACTATACCTCTGTCTCACATGACAGTTTATGTTCAAACACCCGCGGTGTCAGCCGAAGGCGCTCCGCGGAGCCTCATTTAAGTTGCATTTAAGCATATATAATGATGACGTGCTCATCGGGAAATGTTCCGCCACAAACTGCAAGTCTGGAAAAAACTGTTATGGTGTCACTGATTCTCAACCTGTAGATGTTTTTCATCGCTAAATGGGAGTTTGGGAACTTATAGCTGAGCAGATGACAACAGGTTTGCTCGAGACAGCGCAAGATGGCATTGAGGTAAAGCTAATATTTTACATTATAGCAATGATGTGACGATTCTCTCAGACCAATCAGTGATCTACAGGAACCCCAACCGAGGTGGTACGAAAAAAGTATTGGGTACTACTGCACCCAATGGAAAAGCTCCCAAAAGTAAGCTGACTCGACCCAAACTAAACCAAACCATGGGGTACTATGCAATGGAAAAGCACCATTAGGGTGGGGAATTTTAAACAAGTGGTTTTGCACCTATTTAGCTCCCCCTACTGGCTTAACTTGCAATCTCATTACTGATTGGCTGACTTTGTTGCCTCTCAAAAAATGTAGCCAATTATTTTAAAGTGGAGGGGCAATGAGATGCCTGTGATGTCATAAGCATCAGTTTTTCAGATTGGGCCTTTTTCTGTCTGACATTTCTAAAAGAAGAATTTCTATGAGACTGAGATGTTTAGCATGTTTAGCACTTTTTGTATGTTCGTGAATACGGATAGACTACCATTATTCAACAAAGACAAGGTAAAAATGGTTTTTCATTCTCTGTCCCCTTTAACTTTCGTTCATTTTTCAAATGTGATTTTTTTTAACAAAGTTAGTTCAGGCCCTTTCTGAGGGTGGTTCAATACAAAATATGCAGTTAGGTGCAGTTTAGAGTGCCAGGGTTATATGGGGTGATTTATACCTCATGCCACCTCAGCAAACACTTTGGCAAACATTTCCAAGGCCAGATTGTAGCTGTTGCCTCTTTTTCACACGGTCATCCAAAACCAGAGAGTTAACCATCAGACTAAAGGTGAATTAGGCAGTAGCCCACAGGGTTGAGATATGAGACGTATTCTGATACAGGAGGCCCAAGATGATGCGATAAACACTGGTAAAATGCGGTGTACATTTCATGAGGTTGTTTTAGGTTCTTTATGGTGTGAGCCAGGATTTCAAATATTGCTAAGGCATTGCTAAAACTCAACATTATAGCATAAATATAACATAACATATATTGAATACTATTATAATATAGTATTGGACAATTGTAACCACACATTAAAGTCAAAGTGTAAATGTGACTGATGTAATGCATTAGTTAAGTATCTGTAACCCACAATCCTCTCCTTCTGCTGGAACACTAAATGGCTCTGCAGTAGTGTCTGAACTCCACCTGTCACACAGAGCTGTGTAAAGTCTCAACCATACGCTCTCACTCACTTCACCGTCTGTGCAGTTTATAATGTACTGCTTGTAAAATTGTGCCAGGCTGGAGATGAGCCAGCTGGCCAAGCGTTGAGAGCAGACAGCAGGTGAACCTCTTCAGGCTTTCAACAGCAGAGTCATGCTTGTTCACTAATGGCAGTAGATTTCACTTATGCTGAAAATAACATACAAGGATTATAGTTTGACACCTCATCTTGCTATTTGGCACAGTTTTATAGTTGCAATAGTCAGAGGGAAGATTCAAGGCAGTCCAGATATGAGTCTTACTGGTGATTTCCAAAATGCTTGTGTATTGTAAGGTTGCAATGGTATGCGACTAACTGGCGCCACCTGCTGGCTTTGCTTATTTGACAGAGATGTTCACAGAGATCACATTTTTCATCCCGAAGCAAATGTCAACATCTTTTAGCGAGACATTTTGTTGTCATTTTGACTTAAACATGAATTTCTGTTCTGTACAGATGCTGAGAGTCTGAGCGAGGTCGGTCAGCTGGTCTCTCCTCCCTCACGACTCCATGTACCCTGAACCTAACACAGATTCACCTGCTCGTCTCTCCAACCGGCAGACTGGTTCTCCCGGCGTCAACTACACGTGAGTGATTCCTTACAGATTGTTTACTGACCCATAGCTTGCTTACTGTTAGTATGGTGCAGTGATGACTAAACTCAATATTAGTTATATTTGCTGACTGTATTGTACAAGTGAAATTTTCAAATTAGTGATTTAAAAAAAAAAAATGGATTTGTCATTATTTACTCAACACTTGAGGAACACAAAATATAAAGTATTTAAGATGTTTTTTGAAATATTGTGGTATTATTTACAAATTACCTATCTGTGAGCTTCATTTATTTTTTTTTAAATGCATGTGCCCTCATAATCTCTAATCAAAAATGGCAATCATCAGAAACATCTCTCTTTAAATCCGGTCATATGGTATGGCAGGTGGGCGATGTTCGGGACAAGAGCATTCATGGGAAAAGGAAAAGGAAGGAAAAGACAAGAGCATTAATGGGAGCTGTAACATATTTACCTTACAAAAGAAGTCCATACATTACACTGTCCATCACCCCTCAGCTGTCTCCTCTTGTCTATCATAACAGGCTAAAGTAAAGTTTAAAGTTCGCGGAGCTGCCTGCACGGTGAACATGACTTTTCTCTAATGAGGGGAAGAAGGGGGCGCATTTGGTGGGATGTTTTTACGAATTACGCCACAGCACTTATATTAGCAGTGAGCAGACAGTCTTAATCAATGAATTGGATATTTAGAAGACAGCAACCATAAATGAAAAGAAAACTGATTTTCCTAACAAGCAACCTCATTTTTAAAATAAGCCCAAAAAAAACGCAACCCTTGATTTTTTTTTTTACGTCACTTGCCAAAAAAAGGAACCCAAAGTCGCGTATTATAAGCGGACTTGGCAACCCTGAACATGAGCCAACTTCAAGCGATCCAATCAATTCTCGATGGACGAATTCTAGAAGTTTTAGAAGTTTTAATGTTATCCATATTTATTTTTCAATCTATTTTATTAAGATACAAATAGAAAATACAGGAAATATGTAAAAAAAAAAAAATTCTGGACAAAATATCTTCTTTAGGCATCGTTAGTGTTTAGTGTGTCCTCTCTTGGCACTAAACACATCTTGAGCGTTTTTTTGTGCAGAATGAAGTAAAAAGACTAATTTCTTTAAAATTAGAAATTAGGATTTAATTTTATTTAGGTTTAAGAGATCCTGCAGTTTTCTGCTACTGCTCAAGTGGGGAAAAAACTAAAAACTTCACACATCAGTTTACATTTTTATTCAGTTTTTAATACTATATACACATTTCCTGTATTTTCTTATGGAGCTAGAAGAGTCTCAATAAAGATAAATGCACACACTACATTCACATATGCACACACAGGATTCATAAATACAGACGCAGGATACACAAATGCACACAAAATTCACAAATGCACACACAAAATTTAAGAAGCACAGAAGATTCACAAATGCACACAAAATTCAGAAATGCACACAAAATTCATAAATACACAACCAATTCAGAAATGCAAACAACATTTACAAATGCACTCAAGATTCACAAATGCACAGGACAAGATTCAGAAATGTATTTCTGATGCACACACAAATATATCTTGATTTACAAACTGTTTTTGGTCTGTGAACTTTACTGTATTTGTGTGTGAATTTTGAGACTCCCCTGACTTGGCTCGACACACAAATGCCTTTTTTTAAACAGGGAATGATCTGCAACCAATTAGATATCTCCCTTGTTTTAGCCAATCACAAGAACGCACCCCACGTGGGGGATTGTTTACTTATAAGCCAATCACATGACCTTTAAGCTTGTTTGCCAACCGCCAATAAAACCGAAGAAGAAGAAGTTTACACAGCGTGATATGCACGTGGTGCGGGCGCGAGCTAACGTTAGCGCGGTGGAGTTCTCTCTGTCAGTTGGTTGGTTGAGACCTCAACATGGCTTCTGGCAACCACAGGGGAGCGGTATGTAGAACTTAAAGTGTTTAGCTAGTTATCTCCTTGTTATAATCGGCAAAAGCCTCAATTACAACTATCCATTTGTGCTTATTTTTGTGCGTTTCGGACGTATGTTTGGACACCAAATACAGATAATCGTGATTACAATATCAATGTGAATAATCTGCAATTATTCTCAACCAACCAACTGACAGGCAGAACTTCACCGCGCTAACGTTAGCTCACGCCCGCACCACGTGCATATCACGCTGTGTAAACTACTTCTTTATCGGTTTTATTGGCGGTTGGCAAACCAGCTTAAATGTCATGTGATTGGCTTATAAGTAAACAATCCCCCACGTGGGGTGCGTTCTTGTGATTGGCTAAAACAAGTGAGATATCTAATTGGTTGCAGATCATTCCCTGTTTAAAAAAAGGCATTTGTGTGTCGAGCCAAGTCAGGGGAGTCTCAAAATTCACACACAAATGCAGTAAAGTTCACAGACCAAAAACAGTTTGTAAATCAAGATATATTTGTGTGTGCATCAGAAATACATTTCTGAATCTTGTCCTGTGCATTTGTGAATCTTGAGTGCATTTGTAAATGTTGTTTGCATTTCTGAATTGGTTGTGTATTTATGAATTTTGTGTGCATTTGTGAATCTTCTGTGCATTTGTGAATCTTCTGGCTTCTTAAATTTTGTGTGTGCATTTGTGAATTTTGTGTGCATTTGTGTATCCTGCGTGTGTTTTTATTAATCCTGTGTGTGCATATATGAATGTAGTGTGTGCATTTATCTTTATTGAGACTCTTCTAGCTCCATATTTTCTGGTTGTATTCTATTTAAAGACTGAGAAATTATTATATATGATCACTATAACATTGCAAAAACAACAAATCTAATTTTGGCATGGTTGCCTAAGACTTTTGCACAGCAAGGGGAAAATTAGACAATTGCTACTTCCGTTTCATGGGACTTTTAAGGCCTACCTAACCAATGATTGCACTTTACATTACAGTATATTATTTTAACAACCTTTACTTATTAAATTTAAGTTGAAAAGAGGTTTGTGGGTATTGCATTGAGCTATATCCAGGTCTATCCAACATTGTTCATCTGTGTTCTTCATCTCTGTTTGCTGTAGAGGTCGATGTGGGAGTCCAAAGAGGCAGCTGCAGTTTTACAGGTACTGTGCGTCAGCTCTTCATGTTTAAATATGCACACCTCTCTCTAACATAACTTTTATAAAATTACGTTTATTTAAAGGTGCAGTGTGTAAATTTTAGTGGCATCTAGTGGTGAGGTTGTGAATTGCAACCAATGGCTCAGTTAACTACTCACCCATCGCTTTTAAAAAGCATAGAGAAGCTATGGTAGCCACCACCAGACAAACATTTCATCTTCGGAGACAGCTTTTTAAAAAAAAGGTTGTCCGTTAAGGGCTTCTGTAGAAACATGGTGGCATAAAATTGCGACTTCCATGTAAGGGGACCCTCAGTATGTAGATAAAAACGTCTCATTCTAAGGTAATAAAAAGATAACGATTCATTATGAAAAGTCTTTATACACCCTTGATAATATAGTTTTGTATATTATTTTGCATTTCTATCAAGAGATCCTTCTAAAAATTACACACTGCACCTTTAACTAAGTTCAGGAAGACAATGTCATGTAATCCTACCAATCAGCGCAAAGAGGTCTCTATATATGGGCGTCCCCCACCACTGTCTCAGATAATTTTTGCACCATCCCTCCTCCACCCCATCACCTCTGGGTTCAGGCTAATATTTCGAGCTCTGAGCCCTCCCCTCGGACAGCATGCCAACTATGCTTTATTTCAAAGTTGATCACATGTTAATGCAAACTTTTATGAGTATAGTACACAGTACAATGAACCCAGAGATCGTCCCTGTGGGGATCCATGAGTTAAGTGCTCAAGGTGATGTGTTGATGGAGCAGAATTGTAATATCACTTACTCTTGAGTAATGTGTTTAAGACGTGGAGCTTTTGGACTGCTTCTTATTGATTTCATCTATTTATATTCAATCTTTCACTTATTGGACACTGAATGTTTTAATAATCTCAGGCTTTCAACTACCTATACTCTTTTTTCAACTCTCTCTTTCTGTCTTATATTGCTCTGTAGACCTACTTTAAACTCTTTACTAAAGTTTTTTATGATTACGTACAAAAAATACAAAAAATTATAATAATTGTTCCTGTCTGTGGTGGTACAGTACCATGGGCGTCGGAACCATTATACGTGGGTGGGACAGGACCCACCCACTTTTTAAGACCAATGATAATGGACCCACCCACTTTTTCTCTAATTTAGCGCATTTGTCTGTTCACTTATCAAAGCGCTGTTAGTCCAAATCCATTCCACTAGAGCAGGGATCCATAACCTTTGCTTTTTTTACACCGCGGACCCGTTTCAGCTTTTAAACATAATTCGCGGGGGTGAGTTGACGCTGAGTTGCTGTTCGAACATAGTGCTGAAAAACCTCCTTTGCCAAATGTTTTAAACAGAAGTAAATGTCAAACAACCATGCATTAGGAAAATTAATAACTGCCCATTTAGTCTTAATAATTAACGGTAAACGAACTTAGCTTGGTGTTCTTAAAGGCAGCTCGAACCTTAGGTCGGACTCGAGCCCCAAGTTCAAGACACAGAAGAAAAAAAGAGGAGATGATGAGGAGAGATGCCAGAAGAATTGCGTCTGTCGCGGAGGCACAGAGATCCCGTTTTGCTTTTAATGATAATTAACACAGCACTAAATGTGGTTCCTTTCAAACGTTAAAAGTGTAGGCTAATCGTTAAAATATTATTACTGCTGTAAAATAGTTTATTTTGATTATGGTCCCACGATCGCTGGATAATTTTCAAGTTTTTTTTACAGAAGCCTGCAATTACTTTTCATTTGCGACATGAACGTCCTCACGTAGGCTATTGTTATTATTTGCGAGGTACATTTGCAGATAATTCATAAAGTCATACCTCTGTTTAATCGATTGTGTTTTAGAAGTACACATGCTCAAACTCTTATGACAGCATTGTTTCCCGACGGATACCATAAAATAAAGTGATCTCATTTCCAGAATCTCACATTTATATTTCTCCAAGAGAGAGAAAGAGAAATTTGGTATAACAAATAAAAAAGGTATACAAAAGTTGTATCAGTTTACCTTCATTCGTTTTTCTTACCTTTTATTTCCTCAAAATAAAAAATAAACATTGTAGCCTACTGTCAGCAGAGTAGAGAAAAAAATGACACAGAGAAAGATAAATGAAACATGACATCTGTCATTATTTGCAAAATATTTAAAGGGCTATTACCAGAATTTCGACCATAATAGGCTACTGTCTTTAATTTAATAAACGCAAATGTTCAGGCTAATTAAAAGGAAACATGAAAATGTCATCTATTGCAGTAAATGTATTTTTCGGGGGGGGGGGGGGGGGGGGTTATGTGGGGACCCACCCACTTTTCATTTGCTTCCGACGCCCATGTACAGTACCTATTCCTGACATAAACATCTTTGGATTAATGACATTTCTATATGACTTCTTTTGAGTTATTTCTGAGCACACTGTAACGTGCATTTTTGGCATCTCTGTACAGTAGCATTTCAGTCTTAAAACAGGAATCCAGATTTGTGCTGGCCTATGAAACAAGTTATATAATTACAGTGGATGTGACTTCACTAGGAAATGGTCTATGCTGAATAATGCATGCTACTGTTTTAAAGGCAAGCCTGGAGACAGCAACGTTTGCAACATTATCAGACCTGCTTAGTATGGAGTGCTGTAATTAACACAAGCATTATAAACATATTTAAGGCTAATGTGCATCCTGTTGCAATAGACTGCTGAGGACAGCACTCACCATTGCCTGTCTCAAGAATTAAAATGTCTTGTTGGTTTCACTTCCTCTTGCATAGATACTCACCATCCTTCATTTTCCGTATATATATCCCCATGCAGTCTCTTGTTGTCATTACTTAAAGAAGCATATCTACATTTAAAAACATTGTAAAACAGACATTATAGCCACATCAACTTTTGGACTATGCAACATTTTTACATTTAAATGTTTTTGGTGTATATCCAATCTGTGCATACTATTATATCTGTGATATCTCTATTCGTGTACTAGTTTGCACTGCTTATAGTAGTACACTGTTAGGTTATACAGTAGGTAGGATTATGGGAGACTTGCTCTATGTTACAGTACAATCCATGTTATTTTGTAGGATTTGATCACTGTGATGATTGGAGATCATTAGCTTGGTTGTATCTTTCAATTTTATACACGTATAAAACACAAAAAAATTAGGCTTTTAGTATAACTCAATTTTTGTGCTACAACATCAAAGGCTTTTAGAGCAAAAGCTGTCTTGAATAATTCATGCTTGCTGAGCATTCTCGCACCCGGATAGGTGCACAAAACATTCACGATGACATTCGGCAAAAGTGGGTGGTGTATGATTTTTTTTTAGGGGTGGAGCGTTTGTGTCATTAAGGCTCATGTTAGATGCACTCTTAGTTTGGGTGGAAAACAGCGGTCTTCATTAGTGTGCAGCTCACCGTTAAGTTTTCAGATGAGCAGTGTAGTGCAAAACTCTTATGTGACTCGTCCTCCAGGGAACCGGGTAAGTAGAAAGCCTAAACTTAGCTGGATATGAGTCCCTGTCCCTGGTTACAGGCATCAGCATGGCAGATTTAATTATTTTAATCTTGCTTGTACTGCATTGTGATGTTTTAGTTTGGTTTTAGTCAGAGCTGTGGTGAATGGGCTTGTGAATGTCTTGGTTTGATACACTGAGATTATAGAATGTAGAGCTTGATTCTTTATGTTTAAAGGTAAAAGAATTGTTACCGATTAGGACTGAATCTTCATAAGACCAGGCAGAGACCCTCATGAGATGTAGGCACAGATTTCAACAAGGAAGCTTTAATATGTAAAAAAAAAAAAACATGTCATACTGTACAGTACATTGTTTTTATTTTATCGTTAGGTGATGGGCAGTGTTGGGTGTAAGTAGTTAATAAGCAAGTAGTTACTGTAGCTTAATTACTTTTTACTGTAATTTAATTACTTTTTCCTTAAAAATGTAAAGTAAGGGATTACTCTTATTTTTTCAGTAGGCGGGAGCAGGGGTGAAAGTACAATTTTCTTTAGAAAATATAATTTTTTAAGCAGAAATATATTTTTGGTGTGGTCAATAACTCACAAGTGAGGTCTATCAATACCAGGTGGAATTTGAAAAAAAAGTAAAACGACTTCAGTATAATTTCACTTTAAACATAAGTAGCGCATGGTTACTTTTATTCCTGTCAGCTGGGATGAAAGTAACACACAGGTGGGTCAAAAGTAACATAACAGTAGTAAATATACATGACTATGACTTGTTAATATGTAACTGCAAACATATTTAGTCATTTATTTTTGCAAAAAAATAAATAAATTACATTTTCATTTTAAATTTTAGTTTCATCAAATGTTTAAAAAGCAACCCAGCAGTACAAACTTGAATTGTTTGAGAATAAAATTTTGTTTCAACAGTATGAACACTATGAACTTTTAATTCAATTAAATTACAATAATATAATTTTTTAACATAATGCAACAGTATTAAAGGGACATTCCACTTTTTTTTAAATACTAATTTTCCAGCTCCCCTAGAGTTAAACATTTGATTTTTACTGTTTTGGAATCCATTCAGTGGCAGTACCACTTTTAGCATAGCTTAGCATAGTCCATTTAATCTGATTAGACCATTAGCATCGCGCTAAAAAATAACCAAAGAGTATTTTTCCTATTCAAAACTTGACCCTTCTGTAGTTACATTTTGTACTAAGACCGACAGAAAATTAAAACATTCGATTTTCTAGGTAGATATGGCTAGGACAATACTCTCATTCTGGTGTAATAATCAAGGAGTTTGCTGCCGTAACATGGCTGCAGCAGGCGTAGTGATATTACGCAGTGCCCAAAAATAGTCCCCTGCCATTGAAAGTTACTAAGGGGACTATTTTCGGCTGCTGCGTGATATCACTACACCTGCTGCAGTCATGTTACAGCTGCAAAGTCCTTGATTATTACGTCAGAATCAGAGTATAGTTCCTAGCCATATCTGACTAGTAAATCACAACTTTTAATTTTCTGTCGGTCTTAGTTTACAATGTAACTACAGAAGAGTCAAGTGTTAAATAGGAAAAATATTGAAACGTTGGTTATGTTTTAGCGCGGTGCTAATGGTCTAATCAGATTCTAAAGATTGTGCTAAGCTATGCTAAAAGTGGTAGCGCCAGACCCGGAGATCAGCTGAATGGATTCCAAAATGGTAAAAATCAAATATTTGATTAGGGTAAAGTGAGTATATATATTTTTAAAGGTGCAATGTCCCTTTAACAAGTGTTACTTTCGTCCCGACAGGAACTCCTGACATTTAAATCCGATTTACTGAAAAGGCAAACTTTAGGATGTGTTAGAGTACTAAATAACCTGTAGATTGATCGGTACTGTAATACATGAAAGGAGAAACACAACGTGTTATAAGAAAAAAATTACTTTAGGCTTTAGGAATTTACTTATCATGGTTGAAAACAGCTTTCTGGACCTACACGCGCAAAACGGTGACAAAATAATGCGATATTTGTCAGCTCTGTCAAGGATCGCGTGCTGAAGATGCTGTCATAGTTCGGAATTCAAATGTAATCAGGACTCGGAGAAAATCACTTTCGTCCCACGTTACTTTTGCCCCGGTTCTCCCCTAATTTAATTACAGTTACTTCTGATAATAATTGAACTAAATACTGTGAATGGACTTAGAACAATTATATATAATATAATAGTGGATTTAACATCAAAATATAAAGTCTAATGTTAAAATGCATGCTTTTTGTATCCTTCTTACTTTAAATACTTTGTTGAGTTAATAAGATGGGAACACTAGTGTAGTTTCCATTTCTCACTATTAACTGGTTGGTTATTAGCATGAATATTACTGAGATATTGGCTGTTTATTAATACTTAAAAAGCACATATTAATGCCTACAAAACCCTCATTCTGCATCGCAATTCCTAACAATAACTTTACTAAGTATTAATAAGCAGTAATTAAGACTTTATTGAGGCAAAAATAGTTAATGGTTAGTTAATAGTCAGAATTGGACCTTAAAAAGTGTGACCAGAATAATTTGTCAGAAACTTTAGTCAGATAACGACTAAAGTAGACTATCAAAATAAAGTTTAACCTAATATTGATAATGAATCTGTGACGCTTTATCTTTGAGTGGAGTGTACAGTATATACATGTGATATTTAGGTATCTTTTGGGAAGGGCTATTTCTGCTATTTTATAACAAGTACATCATGTCTTGTTTACTTTTATAATTATAACATTTGTTTGGGTCAGTGCCAGACAATCTATTTTTTGACCTGCTAATTGATTTCTTGGATGTTGGATAGATTTGGACCTCGTGTCTTTCACAGCAACTGCAGCAAGGATCAGATCGTTCTGCGTGCATGCCCGAATGTCCACTCACTTTTGTTGTTTCCGCACGCATGTGGACAGGGAACAAAGTTCCCTTTGCGTGTCCGTCCCAAGCACACAAACGCATTCTGCTGAGGTCGGTCTGTTTAAATTTGCCATTATATTTGAATCACACAGGGAAGGCTGGGGGTGGAGGGGCAAGCTCTGATTACAATGCATGGACGTGTGAGTTTGGTGTTGATTGTCAAGGGGGGCGGGTGCTATTTAAAGCAAGACCGCTGACCTGCACGAGTGTACTGGTCTCTGTTCTGCCTCACTTTGCTCGTGTGAGATTCACAGCTTTGTAGTTTAGCGTTGGATAAGGGGTCACCTGTGCGCAGGGAATGTTTGCCACTCACAGAAGCAGTCTGACTGATGTGCGGGTCGTGCACCACGGCCGCCGCCCCAGCCGTCAACTGAGTGTTCCTTCTGAACAGATATCTAAGAATGGACCGCCGGGTAACACGGCACGAAGGAGCAGCAGTGTTAGCAGCAGCAAGATGCTGTCCCTGTCCTTCAGCGAAAGTTTGCGGAGCGACATCGACCGCTACCTGTCCGACCAGGGCCTGTACCCTTTGCGGCCAGGTGGAGGGGAACTCGGTGAAATTAGGACTTTGAGAGAGGTGCGGGCAGTCGCCCAGCTCAAAAACCTGGAGGATTTCTTGAGGACCAATGGAGTGTCTCTACAAGATTCCATCTCCTTCCAGACTGGCATGAGGTACAGGTAAGTGTCTGATGGGACCAGTAAAAAAAAAAGTCTTTCTTTGAATACAGGGAATTTCCTTGATATGTGGTCACCTTGGGTCATATTTGAAAGATGAAAAAATGTCTGCCCAAAATAAGGTAAATCAAATTTGGAAATGTATTATAAATTATTTGGATAACTACAGTTTTGTTAATAGTACGTTAATACAATTAAATGGTTCCTTTATAGTTCATACTGTAGCTGCTTATGTAACCATGCCCTGAACAGCATAAACTAAACTAAACTAAACTAAACTAAACAATGTTGTGTATGGACATTAGTCCCCAGCATTAGATGCTGGTTGCTCAAAAGCATAACCAGCAATACCGCTGTCGACTAGTTTCATCGGAAAGAACAGGCATGTAAACTGCTAGTAAACAACAAATAGTAATCAGCATAACCTCAAGCTGGACCCAAACATTTACAGTACATGACAATTCTGACCCCAGCGTTTTTGATTGCCTTATTAGATACATACAGCAGTGGTTTATCATTCTGTTATTGTTACTTCAGAAGTGTTGCTGAGTCTGTTTTGTTTGGGTTGTGTCTCTGAGTCATCCAGAGAAAATAGCAAGTCTTAAACAGAAACTAAAGAGGGATCTGGACCAGCTGTGTGGCCTGGATTAGCTGCTTTGCTTTTGTAAGCCTTCCATAGAGTCATGCATACTGTATATAAACGGTCAGGTGACTTATCAATACATGCAAGAAAAGATTGCTACATCTGTAAGTGACGGCTTGCCATTTAACCCAAAGCCATTGTGGAAGGTTTTGGAATTTGAGAGCCTAAATGTCCTTGCACTGATGATCAAGGATTGTTGGTTGATGTTTTGACCAAAGCGGTGTAGAATGTCAACAGTTTGTGTTCATTTATGTCATTACACAGGTGGTTGGATAAGGATTTAAATGAAATTTGATTTGTTCCCTGGTTGCCCAAAAATATAAAGTTCATTCAACTGAAAAATATTTTGAAATATTGAATTTGTTAAATATAAATATATAAAATGTCAATTGCACACTCCCTCAAAACTTGCGACATCTTTGGCATCATGTGTGATAAAACTGCACATTTTAGAGTGGCCTTTTATTGTGGCCAGCCTGAGGCATACCGTGCATTAATCATGCTGTCTAAATAATCAGCATCTTTATATACCACACCTGTTAGGTGGATGGATTATGTTGGCAAAGGAGAAGTGCTCACTAACACAGATTTAGACAGTTTTGTAAACAATATATGAGAGCAATAGGCCTTTTGTGTACATAGAAAACATTTTAGATCTTTGAGTTCAGCTCATGAAAAAAAGGGACAAAAACAAAAGTGTTGCATTTTTATAACAATGTTCAGCGTAGTAGTGTTATTGTTGGCGCACATTTAAGTCGTTTTGCACGCGTGATTGCGACGTAATGTTTCTTCTTGGCTTAAAATAATTAATAAACTTTCAAAAGTCCAAAAAATAAAGTCGGATATGCCAATCCATTTATTAACATAAAGAAAAATAAATCATCTCTTAAAATAAACTTAAATCTCAACATAAAGTCTCCAAGAATAGCTTAAAGCACGCCGTGTCTCACGGTCAAAAACCATGCACCTCGCTGTGCGCCACACCTGCAATAATTAGTCCTCGTCTTATGAAGGCTAGTGGCAGATCACAGCGCCAACCCACGCCAATATGCAGAATGGCTCCAACACAACCGGCCCCTAATTGTTCATGGCACTTCAAGACATAACAATTATAAATATATTCATGTATGGAGACATTAATACAACAAAAACATCATACAATAAAAATAATAAACAAACAAATAAACCCCTACTTGGTTTGTTTTTTTTACTTTTACATTGAATTTTCTACCAATAAACCTAATTTTGTCACTGGTCTTTCAATTACGTTGGCTTTGGTTTTGATTTGTACAGATCTGACTATGCCTGATTTGTCTGGAAAGGATTTAATAATCCTACCAATCATCCAAGAGTTTCGTGGTGCTGTAGCATCTGCAATTAAAACGATATCTCCTTCCATGAGATTACGTTTTGATTTGTTCCACTTTTGTCTTTCCTGTAGAGTAACAAGAAACTCTTTTGTCCACCTTTTCCAGAATAAATCTGAAAGATATTGAGCCTGTTTCCATCTTCGTCTTACGTACTGGTCCCTCTGATCAAACAGACCTGGAGGCAAAACTGGTTTCCTTTTCAATGTAAGAAGGTGGTTAGGCGTCAATGGCTCTAGATCATTAGGATCCTCAGAAACTCTCGTAATTGGTCGGTCATTCAGGATTGCTTCGGCTTCGCATAAGACTGTGACTAAGGTTTCATCAGTTAAAGCCTGTTGATGTAAAACAGATACTAAGACCTTCCTGACCAGTCTGATCATGCTTTCCCAGGCACCGCCATGATGTGATGCTGTAGGTGGGTTGAACGTCCACTTGATATTGTCATGTATTAAAGCTCTCTCAATTGATCCGTCGTTTAACTCTGCAATTGCTCTTTTCAGCTCCTTCTCTGCTCCTGTGAAATTTGTGCCATTGTCGGAGCGAAAGTGTGCTACGGGTCCTCTTCGGCATATGAATCGACGAATAGCACTGATGCAAGAGTCTGTGTCTAATGAGTGTGCCACTTCTAAATGCACTGCTCGACTAGCCATGCACGTAAAGATAACCCCATAACGTTTCACATAAGAACGTCTTTGTTTTACCTCTATGGGGCCAAAATAGTCAACTCCTACATTAGTAAATGGAGGTAAGTCTGGAGTAATCCTTTCTTCAGGAAGATCAGCCATTTTTTGATCACACATTTTTCCTTTGTGACGTTTGCAAAAAGCACAATTTGACAAGATTTTCCTTGCCGCTGCATTAGCATGTGTGACCCAGAACTTTTCTCTCAGTTTGGAGAGGATGTAATTTCTCCCACCATGTCTCGTCTGTTCATGAACATTTTTAAGAATTAACATGGAGATGTATTGATCTTTACACAGGATGACTGGGTGTTTGCTCTCTTCGGGCATTGCAGTCCTGGACAGTCTTCCACCTACTCTTAACAGTCCATCCTCTAGAACAGGATTCAGCTTGTAGATAGGACTACACCTTTTTATGGGTTTTCCTGTCTTTATTGCACAAATCTCTGCGTCAAATCTTTCCCTCTGACAAAACTGAAGGATAGCATTTTCTGCTGCTAATAGATCCTCAGTTGATACATTGCGTCGTCCCAATGACTTTCTGGCTTCCAACATTTTCTTGTCAACATAAGAAACATCAGCCTTTTCAACTTTCACAAGTTGCTTCCTTCTTTGACTCAACTCCAATAGAGTCTTTTTGACCTTGAGTAACCATGCAACTGCAACCTTCAACCTTTTCCAGTCAGAGAAATATGTGATGAGTTTATTGGTTGCATTATCCTCTTGAACAGTTATTGTGTTTGTAGAAATTTGCAGTTTGACCTCTGGATCATCCTCTTCCAATGTGGACTCCACTTCATACTTCAACCATGTTTCTCTTGCTTTCCACAGAAATTCTGGACCTGATAGCCACGTTTTGCTGTTCAGAAGCTTATGGACTGTCAGTCCTCTTGATGCGTCATCTGCAGGATTTTGTTTTGTGTGAACATACCGCCACTGTGATGTGTCTGAAGCTTCCCTAATGACAGTTATTCTGTTGGCAACAAAGGTTCGAAATCTTTTGTTTTCATTGTTGATGTACTTCAAGACTGTACTACTGTCAGTCCAGAAACAGGATCTTGGCAAAGAAAACTGTAACTCTGATTTCACCATCTTGTCCACCCGAACAGCCAAAACAGCAGCAGTGAGTTCCAAACGAGGAATGGTTACGGGTTTAAGAGGTGCTACTCTGGCCTTTCCAAGAAGAAAAGAGACATGTACATCACCTTCTTTGTTCTGTAACCTGAGGTATGTGACCGTGCCATATCCCCTTTCGCTGGCATCTGCAAAGTGGTGCAACTGGGCATGGACTGGTGTTCCAAAGTCATATGGTTTCAAGCACCTACTCACTCTGAACTCTGAGATCTCTTTCAGGTCAGTCAACCAATTAACCCATTGTTGCTTTAAGGCTTGTGGAATTTCTTCATCCCAGCTATAGTTCATTCTGCACAACTCTTGTAAAATGTGCTTGGCTGGAAGAAGGACTGGTGCAAGATACCCTAAGGGATCGTACACTGAACTAATAACTGATAGAATCCCTCGTCTTGTTTGCATTCGTTCTTTGCAGTTCATATGAAAGTCAAATTTGTCATTTTCCATACACCAATGTAGCCCCAGTGCCCTTTCTACCGGGAGTTGGTCTATGTCCAAATTGAGTTCACTCACACTTTTAGAGTGTTCTTTTTCAGGAATTGTTTGAAGGACTTTGCGACTATTACTGACCCACTGTGTAAGATGAAAACCTCCCTTTTTGCAAAGGTCAGCCAGGTCATGGGCAATTTGTACTGCTTTCTGCACAGATGGTGAGCTCTTCAGACAGTCGTCCACATAGAAATGTCTATGTACAGTGTCAATCACTTCGTCCAAATAACTACTCTGATTATCGTCTGCAGTCTTCCTTAAAGCATAACATGCACAACTAGGTGACGACACTGCTCCAAAGAGATGTACAGTCATTCTGTACTCTTGAACTTGCAGGCTCAGATCTCCATTAGGCCACCACAGGAACCTTAGAAAGTCTTTGTCTTCCTCAGCCACTTTGACTTGATAAAACATAGACTTCACATCAGACATAAAAGCAACTGGTTCTTGTCTGAATCGTAAAAACACTCCTATTAAGGAACTTGTGAGGTTTGGACCCTGCAGAAGTTGATCGTTCAAAGAAGTTCCTTTAAACTTAGCTCCACAGTCGAAGACAACTCGCAACTTGCCTTTGCGTGGGTGATATACTCCATGATGAGGAATATAGAACAGGTTATCTTCTCCACAACGCAACTCATCCTGCGGTACTATTTCTGCATAGCCACTGCTAATGACATTCTCCAGAAAGCTGGTGTATTCTTGGTGAAACTTCTCATTTCTTTCCATTTTCCTTCTTAGTCCAATGAGGCGCTGTTGAGCAATACAACGATTGTTTGGCAGAATTACCTCCTGGGCTTTGAATGGCAGCTTTAAACTGTAATGTCCGTTTTTCAATTTTACGGATTGATCCATTATTTCAATAAATCTTGCCTCCTGCCTTGACATTTCTTCTTTGTCGTCAGCAATCTTTTCGTTGAAGTCACTTTGGTACTGCTTCTCCAATAGCAGCTGAAGTGATTCCACAGATAATCTGTTTACAGCAGCAGTATTACAGCCATCGCCATTCATGTTGTTTTTGCAATCCTTTCCTAAGCCATTGACCACCCACCCTAATAAGGTTTTAATAGCATAAGGACCCTCACCTTGGCTATTCACAATTTCCCATGGTTCCAGCAATTTTGAAGCATTAGTGCCTATTAATAACTCCACGTTAGCATCAATTTCAGGGATTTCAATGTGCTCAAGGTAAGGCCACTGTGTAAGATCTTCTGGCTTTATGATATTTGCTGTATTTACTGGCATTGTTTTCTGTGTGTAAACATTTGGAAGACTGTAGTACCTTGTTCCATTAAGGCTAGCTATTTCAAGTCCATTCAAAATGTATGTTGACACTGATGTCTTTGGACTCATCGTTAACAAACATATTTTTGATTTTGTTCCAGTGAGATTAAGCCTACGCATAAGAGCTTCAGAACAGAATGTGGATGTTGAACCATTGTCCAGAAATGCATAGGTCTGAATCACCTTATTGCCTTTTTGTGCTTTGACCTGAACTGGCAGGATGGAGAGCATACCATTGCTACCGGCCCCGGTCTGGCTCCCAAATGTCTGGGCTGACACAAGCTTCTGGTTTACAGCTGGTTTGAATTCATTGGGGTAGATACTGCTGATGTTCATTGATTTGTCCAATTGTTTAATGTGAATGTGTAAAGCTGTTGGATGGCTCTGTTTGCATTTTTCACAGATTTTACGCTTATCACAGTTTTTGCTCAAATGCCCAGTGTTGAGACACCCAAAGCATACTCCTTTTTCCTTTAAGAAGTTGATCTTTTCACGATGTTTGTTTTTGGCAAATCGTTGACATTCATTCAGACTGTGATCTTGTAAACAGAATAAACAATTGATGTTGATGTTGCGGTCCTTCTGTTTACCTTCTTGTGTGTCTTTGTCTTGTACTTTGTTAACAGCATAGACGTTTGTAGCAAAGTTGTCTCGCTTCTTAGACTTTGGTGTATACACATCCCTTTTAACCTGTCTTTCTCTTTCAGTAGTTTGAATATCACCAAAAATAGGATCAGACAAGATTTTGACCTGATATTCCACAAAATGTACAACATCATTAAAGTTAGGTCTGCGTTTGTGTCTCTCTCGAATATCACATGCACAACCTCTAAATTTTTCCCTCAATTTAAAAGGGAGTTTCGAAACAATGATTTTGAGATTGGCAGACATGTCCAGCTCTTTCATGTCCTCTAAATCTGACATTGCATTACTGCATCCGCGTAAAAATAATGCATAGTCCTGTAATAATGAAACACTTTCAGCCTTTACCACAGGCCAGTTGAGAACCTTTTCCATATATGCTGCCGTGATCTTTGTTTCATTACCGAAGTGTTCCTGTAGGAGGTCTTTAGCGGTTTCAAAGCCTCTCTCCGCACTCATATGTAAACAACTTTGTACAAGGTCGTGTGGGCGCCCTCTGGTGTATCTTTCCAGAAAATACATGCAATCACCTTTAGATGCAGCTTTCTCCTCCACACAGTGCTTAAAAGCTTGCATGAACATTTTGAACTTCAGTGGATCACCTTCAAAAACAGGCACTTGTCTTGGTGGCAGTTGGCTAGCTTTGTGTTGTTGTATGAGCAGTTCAGATATTTCATTTTGCCTTTGCAGAATCCGTTGTGTAGAATTGTCATCCAGTGCATGTGCAACATTTTCAATGGATCTTGCAACAGGTAAGCCTTTGCTTCTCATCAATCTGGTAGACTTTTCAAACTTTACATCAGGAATGTCTGGTCTTTCTTGAGATTTTTGCTCTTCAAAGTAAGATCCCATTCTATCCTGATCTGAAAATGCTTGCAGTATTGCCAACTCTGCCTCTGAGGCTTCAATCTCTGCATCCATTTCGACCTGTTCCAGTCTTTTGCGTATGGATTCCGCCTCCCTTTCCAACTCATGCTTCTTCTTTAGCGCTGATGCTCGTGTCAAAAGTGCAGCTTTTTTGGCTTCTGCTTGTGCAACTTCAAATGCAGCTTTGCTTGATCTACTTGATCTTGCACTGGTGCGGCTTTTAGTGCATGATGATCTTGTTCCAACATTTGATACACTGTCCGTTGGTTTTATATCATCCTCAAGGTTAACATCTTCAGTAGTACCATTATTTGCACTCTTAAAATGCTTTTCCACACATTGGCAAAACTCGTTCACACTTAAAAGCTTTGCTTTGAACCAGATTTCATGCTTTTCCTTTTCATCCACAGGTAGCAACTCAAGCAGATGGTTATGTGCAACTTTAGCATCGTTAATCAAGGCTTGATATTTGCTGAAGCTACCTTTAATTTCAGTTTCATATCCAGACTCACGCATTAAACCTTGGACAGTTTCTTTGATAATAGCTGCTTTATTTAATTTTGATTTTCTCAGTGTTTCTAAGTCACTTATTTTAGAAAGCAGTGCTTTTGGTGTAAGTTTTATAGACCTTTTTTTCACAGAGGTTTCTTCCTCATTAACATTTTTTAAGTCAGCTGACACCTCATGAGTGACCTCACTACCTTGTTGATTTTCATCCATTTTAACTCGTTTTTAAATCAACTACTCAGAATACAACATCATTTTAAAACATCATGAACCCAGAAATGTTATTTCAAAACATCATGAACCCAGAAATGTTATTTCAAAACATCATGAAAAGAAGCATCAGATTCATAAATAAAGCATAAACACATTAATTGTCTTTTGTAAACTCTTTGACCCAAATGTCTTTAATTTCGGTCCTTATTTACTTTAAACCAAATGTCAATGTGTTGTGTTCTCTTGTCACACTTGCAGTTTACACTTTAATATCGGCTTTTACCTCGAGTTAGTCGTTCCAGGTCCAACAGAACTTTCCTTCATTTGGTGACGTAGTGTATGCATTGAAGTGTCTGATCCTCACTGTCCAATGTGAGATCGATCACTAACCTCGGTCTTTACCGCGTCCGTCCGAGCCGAATCGCCACACTATTCAGGCAAAGCGTTTAACGCCGACCTCCGTTACCGTCACCGATCACCGCCCGTCCTCACTGATCATCGCCCTTCTGGCTGCTTCCCGGATGCCTCGCTGTCCAATGCGCCGGCGCTTCCATTCAGCTGATCACCACGGAGAACAGGTGCGCAAACAGCACAAAGACTGTGTCGTTTAAAGCAAGAACAGTCTTTTCCTCATACAGAGGGGGTTTTTGACTAATTGTTGGCGCACATTTAAGTCGTTTTGCACGCGTGATTGCGACGTAATGTTTCTTCTTGGCTTAAAATAATTAATAAACTTTCAAAAGTCCAAAAAATAAAGTCGGATATGCCAATCCATTTATTAACATAAAGAAAAATAAATCATCTCTTAAAATAAACTTAAATCTCAACATAAAGTCTCCAAGAATAGCTTAAAGCACGTCGTGTCTCACGGTCAAAAACCATGCACCTCGCTGTGCGCCACACCTGCAATAATTAGTCCTCGTCTTATGAAGGCTAGTGGCAGATCACAGCGCCAACCCACGCCAATATGCAGAATGGCTCCAACAGTGTTATGGTTCACATGCTGTTACATCACGTTTCTCGCATCACTTTGCAGTTCGGGCGGCCCGCCTAAGCTGGAAAACCCTATCGCCTTTAACTATGTTGTCCAAAAAAAATCAATAATTCGCTGCGCAAAAGGCCGTCAAGTGCATCTCGGAGAATAGTGTGGACACGCTTCACACTGCGAGTGGGCACGTGGGCCAAACGGCCAAATGGGAGAAAGACGTGGTCCGTCACTGTCTGGAGGATAACTAGTAGCCAGTTGATTTAACATCTCAGAGAATAGCGTGGACGCGCTTCACACTGCGAGTGGGCCAAACGGCCAAATGAGAGAAAGACGTGGTCCGTCACTGTCTGGAGGATAACTAGTAGCCAGTTGATTTAACATCTCAGAGAATAGCGCGGACGCGCTTCACACCGCGAGCATGCACGTGCGCCACATGGCCGAAGTAGTCTGTCAACTGTCTGAAGGATAGCCAGTTGATAAAACACATGTCCGTGAGAACTGTAAGTGGACTTATGTTTTGGGTTTATTTAAGCCTGTTATTGTATTAGTCTATAGTTCTTGCAATTTTAAAGTATGTTAGCTTGTGATTTTGTTGTATGAGCACCCTGATAGCTAGGTTGCATGTGCCTGTTGATTCTATACAATTATTGAGCGCTCTTGCTCACGTTATTTATGTGCATTATTTATATGCTACAGTAGTTACACTCCTTTAAGATAATGTAATTATTGGTGTTACAATCGTCGCGCTAACCCTACCACCTTAACTAACAAATTTTCTGTGGGAAACCCTGTATGTGTATGTTTTGTCTGAATTGTGTAAACCAGTAAGCTATTTTTTACCTGCCACATGATGTCAGATTATGCATCTACAGTATATTAGTTGGTATTATCACTATGCCAGCCACCTTTTACTTCATTTTTGCTTGTTATCTATACACCCATTCATCTATTCATTCTCTGAACCTAGTAAGCTGGAGCATATCCCAGCATCTCGGGGCCACAACCAGAATACGCCCTATCACAGGGTCCGACCCTTACGCTCACACACTAAGGGCAATTTAATGATTACAAATTCACTTCATCTGTTGTTTTTAGACTGTGGGGGAAACTGGAGTACTCCATACTGACAGCAAGAACATGCTTCACACAGACAGACCTTCTGGCTAAGCCGGGGCGGGACTTGATCCCAGAAAACTTCAAAGCTGTGAAGCAGTACTACACTGTGTTTTATACACAGTGCTCCCTAATTGCTTAACTAATGATGTTAAATTAATTCATGATAAGCCACAAAGGCATTGTATATTGAGATTGATGTACAGGATTTCATCCACTGCTGTACTATCTGTAACCACAAGATAGCAGTATGCCCACATCATACTGTATTGTGTGCTGCACGGTCTGTGTCTGTTTCAGCTAGTCACACAGTGGCTATTGTCTATTTGTCAGGTAAAGGTAACACTTACTGTACTTGAAAATACATTTTTATAGATTTGAGACCCATTCAGTCCAGGAGCTCCTGGGTTTTGCCATACTCTTAAAATACAATACAATTGACGGCCATCCTAAGACTTTAATCAGTTATTTGTACAAGAGTTATAATTAATAAGTCATTTAGTCTCTCTCTCTCTCTCTCTCTCTCTCTCTCTCTCTCTCTCTCTCTCTCTCAGATCTCTTTTCTGCTCTACTTACTCTTCAATTGAATGCTGCTGTTCATTCTGTCTTTTTCATCTGTGTTTCCCTTTTATGCTGGATTTGACTCTAGGGAAAAACTCTGGATTAACTGTGGTCAAAGTCTAGGAGAAGACTTGCATAATGTAGCTTTGATTATAAATACATGCATTCGGTGCATGTGCATTCGTAAAAGGAATGGTTCACCAAAAAACGAAAGTCTGTTATAAATTACTTCAATTTTTTTGTTTTGATGAACACGAAATAAGACATTTTGAGGAATGTTTGTAACCAAAATGCTCATGTGTCCCATTTACTTCCATAGTATTCTTTTTCCTACTATGGAAGTGAATGGGGCTCATGATCGGTTTGGTTACAAACATTCCTCAAAATTTCTCCCTTAGTGTAAATCAGAACAAAGAAATGTATACAAGTTTGTAACAACATGAGAAAGAGAAAACGATTTGAACCTTCCCTTGAAGTCTTGCTTAATCTCACTATCACACCGATTTTTACACCATCTTCAATCTTATTCTGGACATGGACATTGCAGGCAGAAAAAGAGCATAAGACGGAGCCATAAAACATTGTTTTCACCTAGAAAAGGTCAGAAACGAGAATGGGTCATAGCTCACCCAAACATCTTAGGGTTTTTTTTTCACCATTGTCATCATTCTGTTCTTTATAAAGCAACTTTGGAAACATTTGTATTGGGATGAGTGCTACACAAAGTCATTTTGATTGGAATAAATTGAATTCTGTAGTTCCCTTTCAGTCGGTCACTACGACGTCACGTCGTGACCGACGAATTGGGAACTCGCTTAGAGAGACCAATCTGCTTCGTTTACTACAAAAACGCCAATGAACTTGGCATTGAGATATTTGCATAATGCTGGCGCCGCCCCGCCAGGTGCCTTTATAAGCAGCAGGTGCAAATAGGGAAATTAGCTTTTTTTCGCTTCGAAAGCCGGCTTTATCTGCTACTGAGAAGCTACTCTCTGCTCTTCTGGGAACGGTTGCTGAAGTTGATTGACAAGCAGTACTAACACAGCGGACGCTCGCAGTATTCCACGGCTCTGCATCTTTTTTGTTTTGAGTTTAGTGTGTGCGTTGCCTTCCCTGTGCGCATCATCAGCTGAGCACCTAAAGAGTGATTTCCCTAAAAGAGTGATACGTGAGAGCTCTGTGTCTTTTTAAAGGCAGCCACTCTCTCGTATATGCGGGGATCAGCGTCCTTTTCAGGATAGCTTTTCGCCCGTGCGATCTTGGATGCGAGAAGTATAAGGGTTCCAGTGACGGTCACGAGCGCTGTCTTCGTGCTCAGGCATCGAGCACTCCGGGGCTGCGTTCGTGGAGAGTTTCTGTTCTCTCTGTGAGAGCATAACCCTCTTGGATTGCGGAGACGACTGTCGTTTCTACGGGAACGCTGTCCGCGCCTTTGCAGTGCTGACGTCGCCATGGTGCGGCTGTCAAGCGCTCGCAGGGCGCCCTTCGCGTCACTACGCTGAGTAGGATGGAGGATGCGTCCTCCGCCTACCGGCCTTCTCATCCTCAGCCGGTTGAGGCTCCGGTGGAGACTGCAGAGTCGTGTTCTACGATGTCTGCCGAATCCATTGGACCTCCTTCTGGTCCCGTCACTTCTGCAGCATCAGAGGGGTGTCCATTTTTCCTCCGAGGCAGAGTCGTTCCGGAGATGGCGGCCGTGCCCGCGAGCGGCGGAGACGGTAGAGTTGGAAAGGTTAACCCCTCTCCGCCCGAACCGTCCCGCCCACATGATTGGTACTTCGGAGCTGCTCGGGCCTCTCGGTCCTCTCCTCCTGTGCCTTTCTTTCCCGCGGCACGAAGAGCTGACGTGATTTGCGGCCGTCCGGCCGTTCAGCTTCACCCCTCACCTCCCTCACCAACGGAGCCGCTAAGGGCGGGGACCCCTTCAGTGGAGCGGGATGCGTTCCTGGAGGGACCACCCAACCCTTTCCTCCCGTGTTTGTAGACAGTCGTCCGGTTACGGACGCTGCCCATCAGGCATGTCGGAGAGGCGGCTTCGGCCCTGCACGCAATAACGTTGCTGCAGGCTCACCAAGGCTTTACGAGGGAGCCCGCGACCTTCAGTCGTGCGATGTCCACCACAGTGGTTCAAGATCGCCACCTTTGGCTGTGTCTGGCTGACATGACGGACGCAGACGAGAACAACTTGAATGCTCCTGTCTCACAGACCGGCCTCTTCGGCGAGCCAGGGGAGTCGGACAGCTCCGCTGCGCAGACTGAGGCGATCTCCTAGGTCATGCCCCGGCGGAAGAGAGCTGCCCTTGGTCCACCACGCCGGCTCCTCAGTCTGCCTCTCGCCGTCGGCGTCCTGCGGCGATCACCTCCGTTCCCCTCCTCGGACCCCATCTCGGCAGCGCAGGGGAACCGGTCGTCAGCAGCTCGCCCCGCCCGCTTAGCCGCTTCCCGTGAAATTCGGGAGTTTAAGTGGCCAGTGAAGGGCGACCCGGATTGGCAGAGGATCACTCTTCAGGAGATGGAGCTCCTTCCCCCGATAGAGGGTCGGGTGGAAAATCCTTGGTTTGCATATGTTCCACCGGCTGTTCGGCCGGTACCCACTTAACCACACATAAGAGTGCATTCCTCTTCCCTCTCTAGGTCTCCGGAGGATCGAGAGAGCCGTGAGCGGGTTCACACCAGCTCCCCTACCTCTCCTCTATCGCCTGCGGGTGACCTGAGGAGTCCGAGCTCTCCGCTGAGGAGACCGGACCACCAGCACCCTCATCGGAGTCTGCACTCTCCGTAGAGGAGACCAGACGACCGTTACCCTCAGCGGGCTCAGGTCAGTGTCACACACACATACTGTAGATGTTTATGCTGTCACAGCAGACGCACCGGCAGTCCCACCTGTCTCGCTTCGCTGCCCCACCGCGGGTACTTCGGTAGTGTCGTTATTTCTCCTCGTACGGTGCCTGGGTGCTTGGCTTCAGTTCCCAGCCCGTTTCGTTGGGTTTTACGCACGATCCGCCTCGGTTACGAATCCGGCACTCCCCAAAATTCGGGCTTTCGTTTCACTGTGGTGAAAGCGTCCGATGCACATGTACTGCGTGCAAAAGTCGATATCCTGTTGGCGAAGGATGTTCGAGCCGGTCCCTCTTACCGAGATGATGATGATGATGATGATAGGGTTTTTCCAGCCTTTATCTCATAGTACCCAAAAATACGCGGTGGGTTACGATCGATTTGATTTACGCACCGGCTCTACGAAGGTGTTCTTTTTTGGATGATAACGCCGAGGCTCGTATTTCAATATTCAGATCGGTTTGCAGCCTTAGACCTGTAAGACGTGTACTTTATGTGTCCATCTCCCCTCGCTTTAGACCGTTTTTTCGCTCTGCGTCCTGGGGTGGGCATATTAATACTAAGTACACCGTTCGAGCTGTCTCTCTCTCTCCGTGTCTCCATGTAGTCACGGCATTAAAATATCAGAGAGAGAGAGTTGTTCGCATTCTGCTTTTATGTACGTCGACTTATAATAGCCCGTTCTCGGCAGACGTGCGCGAACACAGAGAGTTAATGCTTCGGCATCTCGCTCGTTTAAGTCTTCAGGTCGACTGGGAAAGAGCAACTTTGCCCCGTGCAGAGGTTCTTTTTTCTCAGTATGGAAATAAGACTCGATCGACTAATTGGCGTGTTTTATAAGAGCGCGCAACCTAGTCAGTTCTGACTTGCCTCGGTTTAATTCGAGGGAAGTACGCGGTCCCTCTGAAACAATTTCAGAAGCTCCTGGACATATGACAGCATGCTGCGGCTGTGACATCCGCCCTAGCTGCTTCATATGAGACCGCTTCAGCGTTGGCTTACGATCGAGTCTCGAGGAGAGCGTGGCACACCGACATACACCGTGTAAACATTGCACCTGCGTGTCATTTCAATTTTTCCCCGTGGTAGACCCGGCATTTCCTATAGAAGATATGCCCCTGAGGGGTCTCCTGGCATTTTCTAGCATGCAATGCCCTCAGCACGGGATGATCAGCCACGTATGACGGGCTTGCAGTCTCAGGGGTGTGCATAGCACCCCAACTGCCGCGAGCGGTGCGCTGTATATCTGGGACTTGTACGCTCCGCTATGGAGATGCGAGGGAAGGATGTATTAGCCGACACCAATAACATTGCGACTGTTGCGTTATTTACCGTTAAGGCGGTTTTGCGCTCTCGTCACCTGTCGCATCTCGCTCGTCATCTCCTCCTTTGGAGTCAGAAGCATCTGAGGTCCCTTCGTGCCATTTACATCCCGGGTACGCTCAATACAGCGGCAGACGCGCTTCCCGAGCTGCGCCCCCGGCGAATGGCGACTCCACCCCCAGACGGTCCAGCTAATTTGGAAGAAGTTCGGTTGTGCGTAGATAGATCTGTTTGCGTCGCCGGACGATACCCACTGTCGCCTATTTTATTCACTAACCGAGGGCAGCCTCGGCGTGGATGCATTGGCACACAGCTGGCCGCGGGGGATGCGTTAATACGCATTCCTTCCAGTGAGCTTTATTGCGCAGACTCTGTGCAAAGTCAGGCAGGACGAGGAGAGCCTTTTATTAGTCGCCCCGTACTGGACTCCAGGAATTGGGTTTCAGAGTTAATGCTCCTCGCGACAGCCCCTCCCTGACGATTTCCCCTGAGGAAAGACTTTCTTTCTCAAGGAAGGGGCACATTATGGCACCCGCGCCCCGACCTGTGGGATTTCCATGTATGGTCGTTGAGCGCGCGCAAGGTTTAGGTGATTTATCGCAAGCGGTATCTAACACCATCGACGCGGTTCGAGCACCGTCCACAAGACGGGCTTACGCGCTTAAAGAAACCTTTCTCGTCACCCGGTGCTCTTCGCAACGCGAGGACCCCAGAGAATGCCCATTAACATTGTGCTTTTATATCTTTAACATAGGTTAGATGGTAGGCTGTCCCTCCGCCATTAAAGTTGATATCGCCGCTATTTCTGCTCATCACTCTCTTATCAACGGCAGATCAGTTGGCCAGCATGATTTAATTATTACATTTAAGAGGCGCTCGCAGGCTAAACCCCTCGCGCCCTCCCTCTTTCCTCCTGAGACCTGTCCATGGTGCTGAAGCCTTCAGGTCTCCCTTTTGAGCCTTTGCAGTCTACGAGTCTGAGGTTTTTATCAATGAAAACTCTGACCCTGATAGCATTGGCCTCCATGAAGAGAGTAGGGGATTTACATGCATTCTCTGTTGACGATTCGTGCTTTAGTTTGGTCCTGCTGTCTCACTGAGACCCAGACCAGGCTACGTGCCCAAAGTTCCCACCACTCCCTTCAGAGATAAGGTGGTGAGCTTGCAAGCGCTGCCCCCGGAGGACGCAGACCCAACCATGGCTTTGTTGTGCCCCGTACGCGCACTGCGACTCTACGTGGTTCGCACGCAAAGCCTCAGGACCTCAGACCAGCTCTTTGTTTGTTATGGTGGCCAGCAGAAAGGGAAAGCTGTCACTAAGCAGAGGATGTCTCATTGGATAGTTGATACTATCGCCCTGGCTTATAATCTTCAGGGTATTCCTTGCCCCTTTAATTTGAGAGCGCACTCCACACGGAGTGTTGCCTCATCTTGGGCTTTAGCTCGTGGTTCCTCGCTAACAGACATCTGTAGAGCTGCTGGTTGGGCGACACCTAATACGTTCATTAGATTTTACAGTGTTCGTATCGAGCCTGTATCCTCTCGTGTTCTTTCCTCACCAGGGGGAGCACGGAGAGCAGTCTCGCAGGTCGGCTTGCAGCCTCCAACTGATGCTTCATAACTGTGTCAGTATGGAAGGCCTTCAGAACAAAAATGCGTAATGGTTTGAATTGTTCTTCCTCCGCTGCCTTGGCAGCCTTTGTTGCGGAGCATTGGCTGTCAGCCTTTCACTAGCTGTATCCTCGCGAACCTACGTGTCTGGCTCGGGCTCCACATTGTGTCCCACCGGGTTCCTTTGTGAGTATTTTCCGTGGGGTTAATCCTACCAGCCCACGTTTCCCTTAGCAGAGCACTGCTTTGCTTACACAGCCACGGCTGTCTTTTTTCCTCAACTACGGTTGACTTTCGCCCACCATTAGCCCTTAAGACGGGTGGTGGCTTCCGCAGCGTTCCTATCCCGCTCAGGTAGGGCGCTTCCCAGTCGCTGGCACTACTGTGGGGTTATGGAACATCTAGTGCCCGGCCTTCTGCCTTAAAACCTATCTCCTCCTCCTTAAGTGGAACCGGAGGGCTTTTACGCAGTCACTGGAAGAGGTCAGCCCCTAGTGGCGTTTTGATAGGGATTCCCAATTCGTCGGTCACGACGTGACGTCGTAGTGACCGACTGAAAGGGAACGTCTCGGTTACGGATGTAACCCTCGTTCCCTGAAGGAGGGAACGGAGACGTCACGTCCCGTCGCCACAGGTGCTGCCACCTGCTGTTACGGCCGGTCACACTTCTCCCGGCTTTCTCAGCGAAAAGAAGCTAATTTCCCTATTTGCACCTGCTGCTTATAAAGGCACCTGGCGGGGCGGCGCCAGCATTATGCAAATATCTCAATGCCAAGTTCATTGGCGTTTTTGTAGTAAACGAAGCAGATTGGTCTCTCTAAGCGAGTTCCCAATTCGTCGGTCACGACGTGACGTCTCCGTTCCCTCCTTCAGGGAACGAGGGTTACATCCGTAACCGAGACGTTTTTCTTTTATGGAAAAAGCTTGAATTCAAGCTCTGCACACTGTATGTTTGCGCTGAATACGTTTTACTATTCAAATGGATCATTTGTAATTATAAACGGGTTGCTATGGAAATACAAATATATGCAGTGTACATTCCAAGGTCGTAGGATGAATGGGTTTGCAAAATCTGCTCATAAATCTTCGCTAACCAATTTAAATGTGCACATACTAAAGTACTGCCATAGAAACATTTATCTTTTGAGATCTGCAAGCAGTGTTCTTTCTTTCTGTTCAGTACACTTTTGGACAAGCAGTAGCCTGCAGACTAGTGCCTGCCTAGCGAAAGGCCAAGCTTTATGAATTCAGCTTTGCAGAAAGTGCAGTTTTTTAAGAGCTGCTAAAATGCTAAAGTAATGGAATAGAGAGAGAACCTCAGGCGTTCTGAATGAAAGCTGCTCATGCCGTACACCGGCCATAAATCTAAAACGAGAGATCTGTCATGTAGAAAAGCACTTCCTCAATATCACTGCTATCATTTAAGAGTACTAGATACTACAATGTCTTGCAGGTCAGATTCGTGTTATTGATAGCAGATCATTTCTGAAAATATGTTGACTCAGGAATTTGTCACAAGAGCAACATGAGAGCACCATGATGTTAGGTGATGGATCCTGGTATTCCGATTCACATTTAAGATGTTAATGGTTGGGTAGGCAGTTTTGTCCAGAAACATTTTTGTTATGCTGTTTGAAAATAGTTTCAGCATTCAACAACGTAAAGTGGTCTAAAAATATTGATAGAAATTGTCTGTAGAATGCCTGTCAAACTATGTATTTGCATACCTCTGTGCACCCTGGTCTCTCAGACATCCCATCATCAGCAGTGTTATCAAAAGAGTCATTAAATCTGTCAGCTGTTCGCTGTTTATCAGCTGTCAGTTTTAAGTTAAGATCTTTTTATTTATGAAAGCAAAGTTTTGGTATTTGGGCCAGGGTCATTGGGCTATTTTTGATTGGCCATTGAGCTGTTTTTGTTAGACAGATCTGGCAACCCTGCATGTTTCTTTTACTTGAGTGGTTCCCAAACTGGGGGGCGGACTCCCCTTGGTTGGCGCGAGATGGTGCAACGGGGCCCCAGTTTTATGACATTTTATAAAATACATAAATTTATCATACATTCTGTGTAATAAAACTTCAGTATATATAGTTACCAACCAATAGCACAAGTGTACAGTGGGGGGGGGGGGGGGGTGAGAACCACTGCATTACGGCATGCATACCACGGGAGAATGGAAAGCAGCGACTACATTGCATTTTTCCTGAAATGACAAAACATGGCACATTGTTTGGCCATACATGTAAATTAGTACAATTAGGACAGATGTCAGACTCACAGCGTCTGCACTTTTGCAGGCCTGTTCAAAATGTATTTTTTTCCTACTCCCCTGTGATTGCGCCTTTGTGCGCATCAGAAGTGAGAGAAGCTTATAAAATGGCATTTTTTGCAACATGTTCATTTTAATTTGTTGATCATCACAGAACAGCTCAGCAGCATTGAATTTGAGCAGCTGGTATATGTAACTTGCTGTCAGTGCTTTACAACAATGTTTGCCATGCTGTCCACCTGGTGTGTTACTGCCTCAGGCACACCGACATCAAATATTTCTGCCAATTATCTATAAATATTAGGGCTGGTTGGTATATCGAGAACCCAATGTAGGGTTGATGTCAGAACCCAACGTCAAAACCCACTGTCTTTTCTATGTCCAAACCCAAAATCAAATTGACATCACAACCCAACATCAAACTTACACTCATGAAGTGACAACATACAGTACAGTGGTTGACATTCGTAGTTAAAGCAGTTGTCTTTCGATTTTGCATTAGAAATCTCCTTGGCTCAGCACAAGGAGCGGAAGAATGTTACAGTCTAATGCGATATACTAGTATATATGCAAAAAGAGTCTTTAGTACATTTATTAATGGATTTAGCAGGCATACTATGAGAAGGATGAAGTGTCTGTATGTGTTTCTCTTTAATGTCAGTACTTAAGGATATGCTGAGTCTTTTAGGGGGCGTGCACACCAAAGCTTTTACACCGGCGTATGTTTTCAATTGTTTTCAATGAAAGCGTGTCGTTTTTCAAAAAAGCCGGCAAATGGCGTTTTTTTCGTAGTGAAAGCCGGCGCTTGGCGGTTTTTCTGCGCTCAGCGGCGAGAGATGAAAAATATTCAACTTTGGGTGAAAAGCTCAGCTCGTCAATGTCAGATCTCACACGGCCGTCCAATTACAGTGGAGGAGGGGCGGGATAAACTTCACAACAACCAAATGGCGCATCGTACAACGACTGATAACCAAAGCAGAAGTATCACAGCAACTGAAGCACTCAGCTGAACAAAGCTGCCAGTCGGCAAAAAAAAGCTGGCAGTCAGCAACCGCCTTTCGTTTTCAGCGGCGTTTAAAAGCCTTGGTGTGCACACCCCCTAACAATAACCTCTGGGGCTCTGACAGAACACTGCTATTTTTTTAGATATACATGAGCCACTACTTAAACAGTAAGACTGTTTGTTTTCCCTATTTGTTTGGTTGTTTTATTAATTATAAAGTGTTAAAAGGTACCCTGGTTATAAACATGTGTGGTTCAACACTGATTAACACTGAGATTGGCAATATTAATGTCAAAATAAAACAGTAAATATGTCAGTTTTATGAAAATTTTGTATTTCATCACATGAGGTCAAATGTTTGCAATAAAACTAGATTAACGCTACAGCGTAATAGCGAGGTAAACGTGATAAACAAGTCTTCAATCAGTAGATTATAAAATTATGTGGAACAGAAGATTAGAGTTATAAATGCCCACATACAGCATTGTCTGTTTAGCCCTTTCAAAGAGTAACATAAATGAAGAATAATACAGATAACATACTAATGAAAGAAGATGAAAATAAAGATAATCTTGGAGGTAAGAAAGTGTGAGTAGGAAATAAGAAATTCCCACATGAAAAACTATAGAGGATACCATAGTATTTACTATAGTAAACTGTAGTAATGTTTCACAACAACCATTACATGTCATCAATTTCATAACACAAAACAAAATGGTGGCCCCCATAGCTTACATGTGGGGTTTTTTTTTTGAAGAAAAGTAAATATTTAATGTGTTTCTATCAATGAATTTCAGTTGTTAAAGGCAAATATCAAGTATTAAAGCATACAAGTCTTCGGGGTACCTTTTAACGAGTTTATCAACATTAATATTCTTGCCGCTGGTCTAGTTTTTAATGATCATGTTGGCTAACTTAAATCATCTTGATTCAGATTTTTGCCTGGCATCCACTGTATAATCTTTCAATTTCCTTTTGAGGAGATGTTTGGGGTTTTTCAGTTCTCTATGTATGTTTTAATCATGACCACCAATCAGATACAAATCTTGGTGGGTTTCTGCTGAATGAGTGTGCACTTTAAAAAATGTGTGATTGTGATGGCAGTGTTGTTTGTACTACGACAAGTTATTGTCAACTTTTGCTTGTTTCTGCATATGATTAGAGAGCAGGAATCCTGCAGTAAGGCTCACTGGAGCGAGTCTGAGCTTTGCTCTGAGGCAAATAATTGAACGATCCAAGAGGATTTTCCAGAGCTTAGTTGACTGTGAATAAATCCAAAGTTAGACTTTTAATCAAAGGCAAGAGAGGGAAGGCTTGACAGTTTGAATGAAGTGTTTGAAGTACCCTTTTTGTATTGACCCTAAAAAGGTGTAAAATTATTTGAATAAATTATTATTCTAAATATGCTAAATATATAATACATATGCCACACACATGTGGCCAAAATTGATGGCCAACTTTGCACAATTGATATATTCGCTCTTTATTAAAGGGACACAATTTTTTTTTGAAAATAGGCTTATTTTTCAGCTCCCCTAGAGTTAAAAAATCGATTTTTACCATTTTGGAATCCAATCAGCTGATCTCCGCATAATTTATCAAATCTGATAAGACCAATAGCTTAGCGCTCAAAAAAAAACATAAAAATAAAAGACTTTCGATATTTTTCCTATTTAAAACTTGACTCTTTTGTAGTTATCCTGTACTACTGTAAGAACAACGTAAAATTAAAAGTTGTGATTTTCTAGGCCGATATGGCTAGGAACTATAGTTCATTCAGGCGTAATAATCAAGGACTATGCTGCTGTGTGCAGCAGGTACAATAATATTATGCAGCGCATGAAAATACTGTAGTCCCCTTGGTAACTTTCAATAGTTGGGGACTATTTTCAGGCACTGCTTAATATCATTGCGCCTGCTGCACCCATGGGATGTCAGACAGCAAAGTCCTTGATTATTACGCCGGAATGAGACCAAGTGTGGGGATGGGCAGGAATATTTAGCTTGCATGGATATCCAGGATTTGTCAATATTCAACGTTAAACATCATGTATTTTTTATTCAGGCTACTTATATTCATTTCGGGCTACAAAAATTCAATATTACCTACCTGAAGGGAACCCTTTATTTTATTATTTGTCCAATAAATACCTCATGAGTTTTGTGTTTTGTCCTTACCATACACCTTATATTTTGGTGGTTTAATGCAACCAGAGAGGAAATTACGAAGCAAATTATACAATATATTGTACAAATTTCCAGACATCAGTTTTGGCCACTACTGTGCATAATATTTTGTTTTAATAATATGTTTGTATGTGAAGTAGTATAATTTTCCTATTCAAACACAGGTACTAATGCCAAGATTTTTTAGAGGACCCTAATATTTTATCTCTATCTTTATCTTACTCCATCTGTTATTCTATGAAGGTTTTGATTCATGACTTTTACCTTCAGACTGATGGCTCTAAGCTCTACAGATGCCTACTTTTCTAGCACAGAAGCCCTTAACATGCAGTACAGCCATGCAATAAATACACTTATTACACGGCTCTCTGGAATGCTTGATTCTGATTGGTCAGTTGAGACATTTGCAGGTTCGTTCTTTTCAAATAATAACCGCTCCAAAATAATAACGCATAGCCGGACTACTTGCACGAGTAAAATCGCTCCGCGCCAATAAAGATCAATAAAGATTACTGTCTGTTTGGCGCCATCTTGTGACAAACACTCGACAACCACGACAAGACACAGACAGCTTACTGAGACTGAACTTGACAAAATAAAGCATGACAGCTACGAAGCCAACACACAAAAAATACAGAATGGGCATTAAAACTTCTCAAAGACTGGTTAAAGAGAAAAAAATGGAGACAGACAAGTATGAAGCAGAGGATCTTAATAAGGTATTACGATCATTTTATGCATCTGTGCAAAGTTTCGCGGAAGGATAAAAATGTTAATTTAAAACAAATATGCCAATAAAATGTTTCAAATTCATATTCATGTCCAGTTTTTTTTCTTATGTGGCAAGTAGCCGTGTAATAAGCGGGATCCTGATCACACTGTCGGGGCTTATTTCCCAATAACTACCGGCTGCCTCTACATTATCCCTTACTTAATGAATGCTAACCTTCTCTTCCCCAAGCGCACCTCGCACGGCCCACCTCTCTTATTAGAAAGGTCACATCTCCTGGTGAGCCCAGCATTAAGTCTTCCACTCAACTGTTCGACACATAATGGGCTACGACTCGGGTTTCCATTCACTTATAATTCAATTACGGCTCGTGCATCCGACTTCACTGACATTTAAAACGACGCTGTTACAAATCTAAAAGCACAACTATCTGTTACATGTACCGGTGAGGACGGATGTGATTTACAACTACTGGGGAAATGAGAAGCTAACAGGTGCTTGTGAACGTCACAAATGTAAATGTAAAACCTTTAAGTTCCAGATTAATCCCTTCACGGGGTTACAGGGACACACACACAAATACATTTGTGACTTTGATAAAGTGTGGATTGTTTTCTCTCCCTTTGCTCCTTTTCCAAGAGGATCACATTCCTGCGCTCCTGAAACTCCTTAGTGCTTAGCACATTTTTTTAGGGAGCAACAGCATCATTCAGTATAAGGACAGGGATGTCAGTACTCACTACATTTAGGAGCAAAGTCAGTGAAGAGTTGCACTTGTAAAATCCTTTTAAAGCAATAAAATAGCATAGCAATAGAAAAAAGTATTTTTGAATGCATGATGAACTACAGTCTGTCATTTTAGCTGCAGACGGGGTGATGCTAGTAGCCTGAAGATCTGAGTTTGCGAATAATAAAATGTACAGTTTCACATCTCAACTTAAGCAATCATTTTCTGTCACTTCTTTCTTGATACCAAATGATTTGTTTTGCCTGTCTGGCTTATTTTAATGGACCGCTGCTTGGAGGGTCAATGCCCTGAGGCAGGTGCGTGTTAAGGTGCCATTAAAGAAACGCTGTATGTTCACTTAAACTACCTGTCCACTTCCTTTCATCTGGAGGTGGAATGACATGCCGCTTTCTAATCCGAAGCACATGAAAACTGGGCAGTCGCTCTATCAGTCAATGGTTTTATGAGATGCTTTGGATGCGAGCAAGCTGTAATTTGCAGGAGGGACGTGTGTCATTTGCATGTCAGATTATTAGAGAGCTTATCTCAAAGCGTTTACGGTCGGTTGAATGTGCACTACTCACGATCATACTAAGGACTGCAGCAGTTAGCTTAGAGATATTTTATTTATTTATAAGCCTGGCTCTGATCTCTTAGCGCTGTCCTATGATCCACACAGTCTCAGTGGATGCTATGTATATACCGTATTTGCATATGCAGACAGATATGTTTGCTTGTGATTTTTTATTCTGCTTGTTTACTGATGTCTCTTTTTTGTGTTTCTGTGCTTTTTTAAAAGAAGTTAACTTGGCAAGTGTCACTAATTTGCTTTTATTTGATAATAACCTACACTATAAAAACAAACGGTGCTATAGCACCAAAAGTGGTTCTTTGCCCGTAATCATAGAAGAACTGTTTTTAGTGCCATATAGCACCGGTGAAGCACCAGTGAAGCACCTGTGTAGAACCAAATAGGGGCCATATAGCACCACATATGGTTCTACATAGCACTATTTGGTTCTAGGTGCTTCACTAGTGCTTCACCGGTGCTATATGGCACTAAAAACGCTTCTTCTATGATTACGAGCAAAGAACCACTTTTGGTGCTATATAGCACCGTTTGGTTTTAGAGTGTATAGTGAAATAATGCAGAATTTTTTATATTTCGGTTACTCTTTACAATAAGGTTGTATTTGTTAACATTAGTAGCTAACATAAACTAAACTAATGCACAACATAGTTTATTAGCATCTTTGTTAACGTTTGGTAATGCAAATGGTTCATGTTATGTTGCATTACTTAATGTTAACAGTTACAACTTTAAATTTTAATAGTGTATTAGTAAATGTTGAAATTAACATGAACTAAGATTAATAAATGCTGTAGAAGTATTGTTCATTGTTAGTTCATGTTACCTAAAACATTAACTCATTTTAATAAATAAAACCTTAACTTTAAATTTAAAGTGTAAACAATATTTCTATAATAATAATAATAACATTTGTTACATTTTAAATCTTTTTTTGTATTACATCATTGAAAAGCTTAACATTGTAATTATATTTTCACTTTTTCAATGTAGTCTCCGCTATACTTAATTATTGTATCATGATCAATAGGTCTGTTTTATTGTCTTATACTGTTATATTAAAGCCACTATATGTAAGATTTTTTAAATAAAATATCCAAAAACCACTTGTAATTCAGTTGTGTTACATTATCCCAAAAGTTTCCCTTTGTAAATCCAGAGAAATTCCTATTTTTAACAATGGCTCATTCCTTGTTATTGCTGACTTTCAATAAAGTAATAGCTGCGCTATCCTCGCTTTTCGCTTGTAGAAAATATTGTTACACAAGTGGACAAATGCGGAAGTGGTCGCTATACAGCATCTAGCACGCAGCTGTTGTGGCTTGCAGCTAATTCATTACAATGGAATTAGATAATGTGTCAAACGTGTAATAAAAAATTATTTCCTAACCTCGTCTTTGAACATTATTAGCGTATTCTATACTGTAGGGGTGCGCGGGGCAAAAACTAATGCGGGGTTCGTTGTAACACTGACTGTTTACATTGTTGCGCAAGGTTGAGTGTTTTGTATTTCCGATATTTTTTCACGATGCCAAAATACAATCTCCAGAAAATTATTGGAAATGTATAATGTTTTTCCAGAGAGATGTTGATGAAAGCGTGTTTTGGTGGCATGTAAGTACATTTTTTCATCATATGTTTTTTTTTTCCGGTTTCTAAGTTGGGTGTGTAAGAAACCAAATCCAATGCTATGTCATATTAATCAGTGTCTTGTTGACTAAAACATAGCATCATTTTGAAATATGTCTGCAGAAAACTTTTTTTGGTGGGCTTGAAAATATTTTGACCCAGCGGAGTTAATTGTAACGCTATGTTACAACTAACCCCTCAGCAATATTGATATGAAAAACGCTAACGTTAGCGTAATTCTTGCCGTTGTTTTAAATAGGCTACACACGAATGATTGCTGGCTGCCAACAAAATAAATGTGCTTGTCTTAACAAAAGTTGTGTGTCAAATGTATTTTTGTTCATATCTTTAATATTGATTGAATAAGGTCACATCAAAGATTGAAATCATAATGAAATGAATGGCTAAAATCAGACTCAGAATTTGATTTTGAAACTCTAGTATGGTTATTACAGACTGGGTCACATATAAAAAAAGCTTTGTCATAATTGTGCTGCTTTTTCTCACATATTTAGACATTTGTATTCATTTATAATTGAACTATTGTTAGAAAAGTGTTGAATGAATGAATACATGTGGATACCTGTCTATTATAGACAGATATATAAACAATATCCACTTCAAGTATATAGACAAAATAGGATTGAAATATTTGCCTGCAAACTTAATTTTTAGCAAGTGTTACAACTAACCCCCTGCCTGTTACAATTAACCCCACCTATGGGGTAAGTTGTTACGTTTGCACTTCTGTCACGTTTGGTGTAATTGTCCAAGAATAGTAAGTACTAAAAACAAACTTCAAATGTTCATTTGTAGCAGAGATGTGTGTGTTGCTTGTGTAAAAATATAAATAATCAAACTCAAATATTTTATGAATGCGTTAGGTTGTGCCCCGCCCTCCCCTACATTTCTGAATGGTGAAGACAACATCTCCCACTGATCCACTCTTCTTCATAACATCATTAAGCTTTGCCCTAGTTTTTGTTTTTAAAAAAGGGACCTCTAGTGGTGAAATCCTACATATTGTGCCTTTAATAGTCCATTTGCGCCATATGTACTTTGGATAAACCTTTAGGTGGAAATAATATGTATCCTTAAGATGCAGATTATTGAGTGCCATAGCACACAATCTGCATTCTACATTCATATTTTTTAAACTTTATCCCAGACCAAATCGATGTTTTGGAAGGGCATGAGAACTTAATGGCATTGAACATTTGTGACTTGTGAAGGATTTCTTTTTCACTGCTACAGTAGTAAATTGTTTAACAAGAATGTGCGTGGTACACCGCCGGCTCATGCCAGATTTGTGTTTTGTCCTTGGACATTCTGTCATGCGTAGGCAGTGTGGAATATCAGGTACGAGCTGATCTAACACAACATAGCGTGAGCTTGGACCTTCCCACTTTTCTTTCCAATACTCTCTCTCTCTCTCTCTCTCTCTCTCTCTCTCTATCTCTCTCTCTTTATCACTCTCACTTGGCATTTATGCATGTGTTCAGTACACAGTGGGTTACATTATAGGATGTTAATCTAAACAAGAATCCAGCATATGAAAACTCACTATCTGTTAGGATTGTCAGTGAAACGCCACCAGGACAAATAATTGAGAGACTAAAGGATCACAGAAGAAAGCGTGGTCAAAAAGACAAGCAGCTCATTCTAGACTGAAGAAGAGAAGAGCAGAGGAGACCCGATGAGCGGTGCTTGATGTTCTGCAGCGTGACGTAGATGGATGTGGAATTTCCCCCGTGCTGTGTGTTGATGTGATTGGTGCCCTGGGTTTACCGTTTCATGGACTGCTGTGGAGCCATAGCGCTGAAATTCACTCACACACATACAGAACATACCGAGACACATATTACAATATGTGCACATACAGAGGACACATTTATGACTGCACTTGTGAGTAACAACAGACTTTTGGGCTCACCTTTCTCACAGCTGTGACAACAGTTGTTGACTTTTTGATGAGCTTTTATAGTTTTTAGAAGAAAAACATTTTTCACCTTCTGGTCTTAAGGACAAAACGAGACTTCCGCTCATTCTTCTTTAAGAAGCAACAACACTCTTACTTTTGAGACTGCTTCCTCACTGAATCCCTACTGTGGTAAGGCTGTCCACAGAGGCTTGCCGTCAGCATGCAGGTGTCATTTGTGTGCACGGACCACCGGGCGGTAAGCCGGAGCACAGAAGACCGACTGAATCGACAGAACACTAACAGCCCAAGCTTGGGGACCAAAAGCAAGTTTCGGACCGTGGCGATGGTGGCCCGAAGCCTGGGACATCTGTCTGTACAGAGCATGCACTCTTCTGTTGACCATTGCTTGAGACCTGGCATGAAATATCGGTAGGTCTCGGTTTCCTGCAAGTGTTCTTTTTCATCTTCTTTTGTGGCAATGTTTAATTGAAATGAATTGAATTAAATTGTAGGTTACATGTTTACAGTTGTCAACTAAATGAGACAATAACCTGCTGTTCCTCTTTATATTTGGGGTCTCTATTTCTTTTTTATTAATTTTTAGAATTGCGTTAAAGAGTATAAAGGTTTCTTCCAGAATTTTATTATATGGCTTAACAAAGATCAAGTCTTTTATTTGACAAATAGTCTCTGTCATTACACATTAAAACAATTAGCATGCTCTCTGTGTTAAACAAAGATGATGTTGGAGCAACTAGTATATACTGTAGTGTGCAGTTGGCAGTGCTCCTTTCAGCGACCAGAGTCCCGGCTCTCTTCACACTGTACTTTTCTGTCCTCTCTATACAATACTGTCTAAAAATAACATAAAAAAGAGATGATGATGTGTGGACAATGAGTGCTCTCTCACTTAAACATTACAGTGTGCAGACCCGTGGTATTAATTTTAGTAACTACTTGCTATGTAGTGTAAAACTGTAGTGTGATACTGATAGTGCTATGTTCATACAGTACTAACCTACCCTCCTTTCACATTTTCCATATTGTAATTTGTATGTTTTACATTAAAGGCACTTAATATGTATAGCATAAGTATAGATAAATCCACTGTAATGTGCAACAGATCACCTGAGACGATCATGGTGTCTTTGAAATTCAAAGCGGTTAATATCCTTGCATGCGTTTAACAAGAATTTGTGAATGAGTCGCATCTGGTTTTATGTTGGTAACACTTAAGTTTACAATAAGGTTGCATTTGTTAACAATTAGTTGATGCATTAGTTTATATGAAGTAACAATGAAGAATATTTCTTACAGCATTTATCAGTCTTAATTTTGGCATTTACTAATATCAAGCGTTGTAATTGTTAACATTAATAAATGCACCATAAACTGACATGAATAGCTGTCTTGACATTAGCTAACATTAACAAAAGTTAATACATGCTTAGTTAACTATAGTGTTCATTGTTAGTTAATGCATTTATAAATTTTTTCTAATACAACCTTATTGTAAAGTGTTACCGAATGGGTTATATGGGAACTGTCTGAAGATTGTCTGGAGTACAAAGATTACGTTAACACTAAACTTCAGAGTTGTGTACATAAAAAGTGATAGAAAATACTAGACTGAGAACCAAAGGCCAGAAGTTTCTTCATTTAACACCATTGCTGAGTATTTTCTTTCTCTTATTTCAGTGGTTTCATTTGATATATTGTACGTTTATATATTTAAAGTTTTGTGAAAATTATAAAAAATGCTGGTGCTGGCAGACAACTTTTTTTTAAACACTGGCGGGGAAAAAAGTTGTCGCTTGGGGTTTGGGATTTGCTTTAGTATGTCATTTAACTCTTTCCCCACCATTGACGTGTTATCTTGTCAATTAAGAGAAAACATTTCCCTGCCAATGACGCTTTCCTAATGTGTTTTTACGGTTATCTGTAATTCTGCTATTATCCACTAGTTGGCTCCTACAACATTTATAAAAAAACAGAAGCATAAACCAATGTAATTAATTTTAAACTCTGTGTATGTTTTGATAATCATTCTGAGTCTGATCTCTAACAAAATTCCTTAAAAAAAATGCTATTTTTTCAACTTTTTGCTTATTTTTGAAGAAATACCCATATTTAAGAGGTTATAAAAAGAGAAAAAATGAAGATAGGATGAAATGTTTTTTCCCCGTTTTGTTTGTTTGACTGTTTGAAAGGAGAGGGTCAGTTTTTTATTTGTATATTTATATATTTATAGAAGAAAATTTTTCTGGAAGGCATTTTGTGTAACTTTTATAAAAATCACAAAAAATGCTGGTGGGAAACTTTAAAAAAAAAAAAGGCTGGTGGGAATTAAGTTAATATATAAGTTTTCCATGCTTTGTCTATTTTTAAACCATGGATGCTTCAAGTTGGGGTTAGATTTAGTGTTTGGGTTAGGATGTCATTTTATCTAACAAAAAGTTGTTCTAACCCCAAACCCAAGTGACAATGGTAAACAACTGTAAAAAAAGAGAAACCAATACATAAAACAACACAAAAAGATTCATGTTATCCAAGTTAACAGGAAGGATTGACGTATCATGCACGCAAAATTGGATTTTGGCATATGTATTGCATGGCTTTTCATGCATGACTTTTCACACTGCATGCTATTTAATCATGAGAATGGGGTAAAACTTTTAAATATGCCAATATGCTCAAAGATGCGTTTTAAATGCTAAAATTCTTCACTACAGGGAGACTTCATATTCATATTACCTGCCACCTACCATCTTCTTACAAAGAAGTCGATACACATGAAAACCCCATTACTAAAATCGATCACTACATGAAGTTTGTGATCAATAATTAATTCTGCCTTTAAACAAACACACCTTTCTCAGTCTTATACCGTCAACGCCACTAAAGCTAGCAGCATAAGCATTTAAAAGGCCAGAGAGAAGAAACTCCTGTACTCAGGACTTCCCCCACTTGGCTGAGGCTGCATGTGCTTGGCCTGCTCCACTAATCCTTGGCATCCGTTAATGGATGTCAACAGGCCCTTAACGGGGATCAAATTGGGTCTCTTAATGCCTTTAGCAGCCTACCTGCACTAACACAGCAGCTGACAGAGGTACAGTGATAGTGCACTTTTACTACTGCATCTATATTGTTTGTAATTACTGTAGGAACACAAATTATTTTATGACAGATTTTCCAGCAAGTTCATCGGGCGGCACATATCACACAGGCTCGGATGAGACAGAAAACTAGCTGGATTTTCCCTCCTGCCTTATGGCTGGCACACTCGGCAGATGTCTTCATTAAAAAACACACAAACGCTCATTTATTGTAGCTGTTACATAGCCTGCATAGTATAATAACCATCCCTATTTGTACTGTACACTACTTATGAGAAAATATTCAGCCTCCAAAGTCAATCCATCAATCCAGCACCACACACTTCCGGTTGCGTATATACGGATATATACAACTTTGGGCTTTATCCAGCAATAAGTGGACACTGGATCTGTGGGTTTATCCTAGATAAATAAAGGGTAGCTTGCATAACTGACTGACCAGACTGAAGCGGTCACACTGTTTATTTCCCAGGGAACAGCAGGCAGAAACTGCAGCCCATTTGCGCATTTATGTAATCTTTACTTCAGTTTCTGTCTGGTGATCCCAAACAGCCAATGCCTCAACACAACCTTCTTCAACCTTTCTAACTCACTAATACACCTAAACGAGACAACCACAAGAAACTCTATATGACCCAGAGGAAAATGTTATTGCTTAGACGTTGCTCTTTCTCAGCTCAGGAGACTTAATGCAGGTGTTAATGGAGTAAACAGACTTTTACAAATGAAACAATTGTTGACATACAGTAAGACCTTAATGCTGTAACATTCATGCGAGAGCTCCGATAATCTTGTTTCTTGTCTTTATTCTCATTCGCCTTCTGTTACCCATTGATCAACTACCAGAGTATTGTGCATGTAAACTAAAGAAACTGTAATTATGCCTTAGACAAGAGTCTGTATTACATTGTCAAAATACTATCAAAGCATAACAAATGCTATCCTAACCAACATCACGACAATTAGTAAGGGAATAGCCAGGCAAGTTTTTATTATTAAGAATTAAAACAATGAATTATAACAACAATGTATGTAATAATTTCATTCAAGTAACATCTACAATAATACATTTATTATTAGAAGTACTAGTATGTCACCCTGCCTGTTAAATCCAGGTTAAAGTCTCACAAACTATTATGAGATTAGGTGCAACAAAGTTTGACTTTATCTATTATTTCTCTATTTCACATGACCTTACTCAGTCAATATTAAAGATATCAAGGTTATATTTTCTCAGAATGTTCTTTGCATCATATAGGAAAACAGTAAATCACAAAAAAACTTTAGCAGGCAGGGTTACGTATTATGTTATGTTAATATATTGTTATATATTTTAATTAATACAATATGTTATGTACTTGGGGAAAATAACAGGGTAACACTTTACGGTAAAACTTAATTTTACGGTGTCTTTGTTACACATGCTACATGTAATTATTATGTAATAACAGTTAATTATGCATAATTACATGCAACTAACGAGATGTTGTATCTTTCCGAATAACCTAACCCCAACCCTATAGTAAGTACATGTTGTTAATGATTATTACTTAGTACTTAAATGTATAATTACACTGTAACAGTGATACCGTAAAATAAACTGTGACCCACTTTACAATAAGGTTCATTAGTTAACATTAGTTAATGTATTAACTAACATGAACAAACCATGAGCAATACATTTGTTACAGTATTTATTAATCTTTGTTTATGTCAGTTAATAGAAATAAATCTTTTAATTGTTTGTTCATGTTAGTTCACTATGCTTTAACTAACATTAACAAGATATTAAAAGAGTATTAGTAATTGTTGAAATTAACATTAACAAAGATTAATAAATGCTGTATAAGTGCAGTTCATGTTAAATGTTGTTAACTAATGTTAACTAATGAACCTTATTGTAAAGTGGTACCCAAATGCGTTCTTTTTTGAATTACTGTTATTTAGGTAATGTTATGTGGCATGGGTTATGGGTAGACGGAGCATGTGAGGAATCATATTTTTGTGAATCATGTTTGAGTGTAGCTTAACATGATTTATTACAGCCGGTTCAGTGACATGCTGCCCATTTATTACCATCTGCACTCCTGTTCTGACAGTGGCAGCCTACAATTAGCCGAGGTGCTAACATCCTGCTTGGGCTGGACACACAACTGAGCTGGCAGAGATTACATTACCTTAATGTTTTTGTGCCTGTTTGTATCATAAACAAAGTACTCCTATGCACCCTATGCTATATACAGTATACTGTAGATGATGTATGAAGAGGAAAATTGGCATTTGGATGCTAGCATTTGCATAGTATGGTGTATATTTTTCACAGTACATGTACAGTATGCATGCACAATCATAAGCTTTTCTACCTCTTCTCCTAGACTGCTAAAAAGTGCCTCTCTAAAACCAGCAAACCAGCTTAGACTGGGTTAAGATCAGAGCACTGACTCACTATTGTCAGTGCAGACAGTGTGCCAGAGATTTAAAAGGTAACTGGACATGAAGGCAAGATGTGTATTACAGTAAACTTTTATTACATTACCCATCACCTCAGATTATCACAATGCAATTAAGGTTGAAAGGCTTGGGAGAGAAAAGTTTTCACTTTGTGCACTTTAAGGTAGCTCTTGTAATTGAATCAATAGCTGCGTTTACATGGACAATTGTAATCGGTTTAAATGATCAATCAAAATAAAAATGCTCCATGCAAACACCTCAATCAGAATAAAAAAAACCAAACCGTTTAAAAATCTAATCGGTTTTAGAGGGGTGATTTATACCTTTTGTAATCCGCTCCAAAGGACATGTAAACACTTGATCAGATTGATTACTGAAACTGGGACGCTCTGCGCTTGTGCAATGACATAGAATTGGTGTAATGATGCTTGTGTTGTTGAAGGAAGTCACATGAAGTGTCTGTTTTGTCTTCTTCTATTCCTCTGTGAAGTGATATGAGAATAGTCCGTCCAGTGCCCGATTTATACTCTGATCCACAAACCCGTGTGTTAGACTTCACACAGTGTTGCGCAGAGCCGCTGGAGCGACACAGTACAAAATCAAAACTGTTGACTTTGCACTCGATCTCGCAGTCAGTCTCTGGAGCACCACGTCAATTCAAACACGCTTTTTGGGCACACGTGAATGGGTGGGTTGATAAATATAATCAGCATGAGACAAAGTTTTGTGTGCTCGACATTTATTAATTATGACCTGAAATAGACACAACGATTTTGGGAGCATGGCTTGGATGGGCCTTGAAACAGTGCAAAACTATATTTGTGCAATGTGCGCATGATCAAAGGTGATTGCTTAGAGAACCTTAAAAAGTCTTAAATGAAGACCTTTTACCGTCTTCACCTATGTTACATAAACAACTTTGCTGAATAAAGTTTAATCGTGTCTCAGGCTGGTTATCGTGGTCTTTTGACTTTTACCTTTTTTTTAAATCTGACTTTTTCCATGTTTAAGTGCTATAATTGGGTCCCCAGTGCTTGTATCAACCTGGAAAATGTGAAAACAAACAACCTAGTAACTTAGTTTTGGTAAACCATTCTCTGCAAGCATGTGAAAAAAATAGGTCATTGAAATCTGGCTCCCCTTGTGATGTCAAAAGCTTTGATTGTGTTTACAATGCGCAATGTTTTATCATTTTACAGGTATTATATATGCTATTAAAGCAACATTACACACTAACTAGGGTTTAAAAAATGGGATCAGAAAGAATGTGACCTTTAAACACAAAGTCGAAGATCCTCTCAAATGCTTGTGTTCTCCAGTTTGCTGCGTTACATAATTAAAGAAGGGTAAAACCGTGCCTCTCCGTTCTCTGGTTGCAGCTGTTAGTGTTAAATGTTCAAAAACCACCAATGGTCCATTGAGGTGGTGTGTGGTTGTCCCAAGTGGCCACACAAGCTCTGAAAAGTGAAGCCAAAACCTCTCGATCGCCCCCCAGTGTCTGGTCCCAGTATAGGTCATAAACCCCGCCTCCCCATGTTATTCAATGGGACTTGAGACCAACTAAAAAAATTAATTACACTTCAATTATCTTTTTTCCGAAACTGGTTTCTGTCATTTATTGTAGTTTTTATCACACTGATGTAAATTCAAATGTTTGTTTTTAAAATAAGTTTGTGTTTAGTTAGTTATTTAATGATATAAAAACGGTGGTGTCACGTCATGATTGACAGCTGTGATATCGTGTGATATGCGCGAGAGCGAGTGCGGGGTTTTGATTTCGCGGCTTCACTTCCTGCTCACTAGTGCGCATGACTGGTCCCGAAATCGCTACTGCGCAGACTCAAGACCCAAGATGTCAGCGCCATATCGGGACACTGGCGCTTCACTTTTCACCAATGGAAGGGAGCGCACAGGCGTCGTCCATCTTTTTTTACAGTCTACGGGTTGTCCTCTGAAATTAGGAGACAAAAATCTTTTTGTTTTAGTCACTGATTACTTTATTAAAGCAGTGCAAAGATCACTGGTTTAAATCCTTTTTTAGTCTCATTGGACATGCTGTTTTGATTCTCTTGTTAAGTCACACAAACAAAGCTCCGCCCACAGCCACTGACTGACAGGTAAATTTTTCCCTAAAAGTTTTTTTATAAGTGTTTTGTTTAGCACATTGTAGCGCTAATGCGGCTAAAGATACTATTGTTTCAGACTGTATTTATAGAAATCAGTTTTTTTTTTTTTCGAAAGCAGCAGCTCATTTCGTAATACATATACAGTTATTTTAAATAAATGATACTGATTACCATATATTTGTTTATCAGTAATGTACTCACCGGTTTACTTTTTTTTTCTGGCATTGTACGTTGCTAGACAGAGAAGTTTTTATAAAAGGGAAATACTTTGTGTGGGCTTTGCACATCACTTTTAGCAGGTGTACAGTTCACTTTCACGGGCTGGTCAATGGATCTCCCTTCCTGTAACTCTACCGCCATCACACCAGTTAAAAATTCATCACTGGTTTTCATAGCCTCCATGCTCGATGATAATTTGATTTAAGCCGATACGTTCCCTGGTGATGTTCTGTTCAAAGTCCCATAGAGGTGACATCGCTGACAGCCTGTTTACAAGTAATGGATACACTGTACATGCATTCACTTGATAAGATGTATTTAGAGCCTGCACCCGAGAACAGGTCCATGCTGGTTATGTATTTTAAATGTATTACCTAATCACCCTGTCAGGTTTATTTTGTTACCTGCTGACTTTACAGTACATTATCCTTTACTTAATCAATGTTCTGCACGCTGTCACGGGTATGTATTGGCGAGTATAATTAATGTGATTTGCGTTACACTTTCTCTATAGTCTCAGTGTCAGGTCACTATGTGTTATTAAACATCTGTTAAAAAATGTTGTACTGTACATTCTGTTGCATTGATATTGCAAATTATTTTTCATATTCTCATGGCCTGCTTTAGCACTTGAGTTGCGTTAGGTGTTTCATTTCAAATGTGGTAAAAACATGGTGCATAATAACTTATTACCGACAATGCTTTAGAAATCTCTTTCAAGGATAAATTCAGGTTTTTCTGAAAAATGTTTTGTGCCTTTCTGTTCTTAAAGGATTTTAAAATTTGTAAAATGTTTTTGTGTCTGTAATGGTTGATCATAAGTTATTCTCATCATCCAAATGAAAAGCAAAGGCTTACTGAATAAAAGTAATTGTAAAGACAGTACAGTGTATTGTATGTGTCCTTGACTTTGCAGTCATAATTGCTGAGCACTGTAAGCTTGGCTCTTTACAAACTCGAAGGATTTCCAACAAAAGACCCTCTGTTGGTCCTCTGATTGGTTCATCTGACTGTATCTAGTAGTGAAGCTATATCCAGGCTAGATTTCAATCTCTGACAACTTTATTCAGTCTGTGAGTAGTAATTATAAAGATATTGTCTTCTGTTGCCTTTGGCCCTATAAAGAAAGTACACAGTCATATTAAAATAAAATAAAACATTCAGTTCAGATTTATTTATAACCGTGTGCTGCTGACCACAGGGTACATTTGTGCATTTTAATGACATTAGTCATCATAAATATATCTTATTTATTTCAAGTACTTAATGGATGTTTTCTGTGTTTGCAGGAACCTTGGGAAATCCGGGTTACGGGTTTCATGTCTTGGGCTGGGTGAGTCAAACATGCAGTAATTGTTTCGTACTATCACACTTTGTTTCTTCTTCTCAGAAACTTGGTGGCAAGATACACAATGAAAAGTGAGAGATCTGTTGTTCACAGGCTGTTGTCTTGTTATATAATACTTTTAAACATGGGCGTCAGAAGCAAAAAAAAGTGGATTGTTCAAAACATTTACTGGTATAGATGCAATTTTTTTTCCAGGTGCCTTTTTTATAGCTTAAAAGCTTTGTTTACCTTGGAGTGCAGCAAGCGAAAGTAGTAAAAACACGAAATGGAGTTTTCTGTATTTTCTGGACTACCAGTCGCACTTTTTTCATAGTTTGGCGGTCCTGGAACTTATAGTGAGGTGCAACTTCTATATCAAAATTATTTCATATAAACCAAGAAAAAAACATTACCGTCTACAGCCGCGAGAGTACGTTCTATACTGCTCCTGTATTTATGTAATTCAATGGATTCAGTGATGCGAAATGACATCGGGACTTTTTTTAACTTTATTTGGCTTGTCGTGTTAATTTAGCCTATTCAGCCTCCCAGGTCTGTTCTGTATGCTATTGTGTATCGTGTAAATAACTGTTTATGTTACTTTAAGATGTACGGTCGGAAATCATTTGTGAAATCATTTTCCAAATAAACTAGTCCAGTGCGACTTACATATGTTTTTTCCTCTTCAAAATGCATCAAAAGGCTCAGTGACCAGCTTTAGGTTTGAAGTTGAGCTCTATTGTGACTGTCTATGTGCTAGACACCGAGCGTACTTATATGGCAAAGTGGTTGTCGCCATCAAGTGGTCGGGAGTTTGCTAACGCTTCAGACTCAAATATAGAGCGGAAGTATATATGCGGTTGTGAGGTATCTGAAAAAATAGTTCCTCTATAGCAAATAACACGGATTGAAATCATACATTACGCCAATATATTTGTTTTTATTTATCAACGAACACCACAAACCACTCGGTGAGTAGTACAGTTTTGAAAATGAACGTTAAGTGTTGTTTTAATGACATGTTTGTGCATGGTCATTGACTTCCATTCTGAAGCAGTCAAGAGACGCTTTTAAACGAGTCAAAAAGTCAAGACATGACCCATTTTCGAAATTTCAGTGTCCATCACTGTAGTTCATCCAAAACAAACCAGAAATGAGACTCAAGGTGTTAAATACCTGAATTATCATTTAAGGAAGCAGCAGCGTAGAAGTCAAGGAGCTAAATGTGGAACGGAGTTTAATTTTTTTTAGGGGCATTCCTCAAGTGTAATGGATTTGACTGTGGCGCTCTGACTAGTGAACAGACATATTTGCTAAATTAAAGAAAAAGTGTGTGGGTCCAATATCACTGGTCTTAAAAATTGGATGGGTCTTGAACCATAATAGTTCCAACGCCCAAGCTTTTAAAACAGTTTCAGCTCTGACTCTATCTCTGCATTCTCTCATCAGGTACCTGGGTCACTTTTGGTGGTCAGGTCACAGATGAGGTGGGTAAAGATGCATAAACTATTTATCCTTTTAAAATAGTGTTTTTTATGCTACATATACAGTAAGTGGTTCTCCCTCATATACAACACTGAAGCCTCAAGCAAGCCGAGTCGAACACCATAACCTCCCAAACGGGATATTTTTTTCTGTCTAAATAAACTTGATTTTTTTCAAGTGGTCGTATCAGCCAGTAAAATATAAAGATAAAACATAGCACAATAATAAAGCCCTAATGAACCGCTCTGCAAAATATATCAAGTTAATCTTTAATGCAGTAGTTTTGTTATCATATATATAATTTTTTTTCACTTTATATAATCTTTCACCTATAATTCCCTTTTTATCTTTACAGGTAGCTGAGCAGCTAATGACGCTCGCGTATGAAAACGGTATCAATCTGTTTGACACGGCCGAAGTGTACGCGGCGGGAAAGTAAGTACATCTCCCATCATTCAAAAAGAGGGATTTTAGACTCATATAGGGATGTGCATCGATGCATCGCGCTCCCATTAAAAAGACCTGTCTAAAATCGATTCTGAATCGTAAGGCTCCGATTCAGTGTTTCATGCACAGCTTGTGCATGTACTATGGCTCCGTGATCAGTAGGAAGTCCTTATCAATCTAAAATCACTACAAGTTTGACTCGTTTATAACGTGCATTCAAAAAAGCAACACTCGTCAAACACAATCATTTAAAATATTCTTTATTATCATGAAAATACCTGAAACAATCTGAAGAACAGCGATATAAATATTCCTTTAGACATGTCCTGGAATAGTGTTTGGTATACTACTTCTTCTGTGGCACAAATGGTGATTCTAAGCGAGAGCGCCCCCTGGCTTTTGGATGTGGCTGCATTTCACCGTAATTCATTCAAATTCATTCATTGAGAAAACGCGCATTTGCCCGATTAATTGTCACAACCCTAATGGACATATTAGTCTAAAATAGGACTGTATAGATTTTCTTGCTTTAACACAAACCATGTGCTATGTTTGCCTCTGTTCTTTTAAAGAACGTGGGTAACACTTTACAAAAAGGTTCATTAGTTAACTACATTAGTTAACATGAACTAATAATGAACTGCACACTTATACAGCATTTATTAATCTTTGTTAATGTTAATTTCAACAATTACTAATACTTTATTAAAATCTTGTTAACGTTAGTTAATGCACTGTGAACTAACAATGAATAGCTTTATCTGTATTTACTTACATTAACAAGGATTAATAAAGAATGTAACAAATGTATTGCTCATGGTTTGTTAATGTTCGTTTATACATTAAAGGTGACATAGAATGATTGAACGGGGTATTTATCCTTGTTCTGTGATGTGACATGTAGACAAAAATGTTTTGTTTGGGTCTGTAATGCCTTACAAGCTTCCTAAAAACCTCTCTCAGATAGCTCTATTAGGGTGGGAGATTTTAAACAAGTGGTTTTGCACCTATTTGGCTCCCCCTACTGACTTAACTTGCAATCTCATTACTGATTGGCTGACTTTGCTGCCACTCAAAAAATGCAGCCAATTATTTTAAAGTGGAGGGGCAGTGAGATGCTTGTGATGTCATAAGCATCAGTTTTTCAGATTGGGCCGTTTTCTGGCTGACATTTCTAAAAGAGGAATTTCTATGAGACTGAGATGTTTAGCATGTCTAGCACTTTTTGAATGCTCGTGAATGCGGATAGACGACCATTATTCAACAAAGACAAGGTAAAAATGGTTTTTCATTCTCTGTCCCCTTTAACTAATGTTAACTAATGAACCTTATTGTAAAGTGTTACCAGAACTTAAGACAAAAAAAAAAAAACTGAACGAAAATGTATCGTGAATGATCAATTTCACATACGCTTTAATATAGCTTTAAAACCAGGAAACATGCATCTTAGACACAGGAAGCTAATGCATTCAATATGTATTTGATTGAGAGTGTTTATCTCTGAGATCGATTTCCTGGCTACGACATACCGTAATAAGATGAAGGAATGTGATAAGCATATTAAAGATAAAACACATGGATCAATTTTTTAGAGCAGCATCTTACTGGGGGAGTTGATAACTTGCTGCTCATGTGAAATATGTTACACCAGGGGTCTTTACACGGAGATGGGACCGCTGATACATATGATATGAAACTGAGTGATGCATTTTAATCCTAGTCTGTATTGACGTGTCTAGCACTGTATTGTTTTTATTTAATTAATTAATTAATTTATTTATTTGTTACATTTATATAGCGCTTTTTCTTTACATATGAATGGGGGAATCTCCTCGACCACCACCAATGTGCAGCATCCACCTGGATGATGCGTCGGCAGCCATATTGCGCCAGAACGCCCACCACACACCAGCTTATTAGTGGAGAGGAGACAGAGTGATATAGCCAATTAGTATATGAGGGTGTAAGGGTCCAAATATGACCCCATCCATCCGTTTGGCCCAACGACGGAATCCAAACGGCATGGTCGGTTTATAGCGCATTCGGTCTTTTCCGGTGCTTCCGGTTTTAACATTACGCAACTTTATAATCTGACTCCAAAGATATAAAACGTATTGTAATATGAATCAAATTTATATAAATATAGAATTTGGATAAACATTTGATCATTCTATTTACTCATGTTAACATTGAACTCATTCATTCGATTACCAATATCATATCAGCCCACACCGGCCGTTGTGCGGATTCTGAAACATAAACTCAACCACACCAGAGGTCCTGACTTATATAGCCCTCGAATAATCATCACAATTATCCACAACTTAGTTAGGGTTAAATAATTAGTCTATCCGTGTAACCAGAGGAAATGGTTGAAGCAACTGCCCCATGCTGGCGTGCCCTTCATTATTATTATAAAATACTTACGCAACCCCAGCCAACTATATACAACTTAATACAGAACTCAGAAACTATAATTATAGTAGAGATACTGATCAGAGGTCCTGACTTATCATCTGATAGCCCACATATAGTAAAGTAATGGCTGTACATCTTAGTTCATCGGTATAGACAATTAGCATGAATTTATACCCCGGTCGTAGATTTATGGTGATAAAGGATCTCGTAATACTTATAGTAAATTAGAATAGTTAATGATACAGAGAAGATTAGAATGAATAAAATGTAACAATTTATTAACCAGGTAGGTAAAACATAATTCAGAAGCCAATTTACATTCCAATTCAAATACGAAATAAACAAAAACCGTTGCATACCTGGTAAGGAGATGGAGATCTGGTTACAGATTCCTCAAAGTAAAATGACAATACATGATGCTGTGCCAGGACAACATCATGGGGGTACATTTCTCGATATTGAAAGTCCCGCCTAAATCTTCTACAGATCTCCTTAAATAACCAGAGAACAAAGCATATAGGAATTTGGTGCTGATTGGTTGTTGGTAAAACTAAGGGCTGTCCTTAATCTGTATACAGTGGGTGATTGGTTTATGCTTAGAAAGGGAGGTGTCTATCAACATTGAATGAAGTTTCACATATACTTTAACATTGAATTCTGTTGTTATATGAGTGAGACCTGTAACCACTTGCAATGAGACATTCCAATAGAAAACAAATAAGATACAGATTTTAGATTCTTTGTGCATGTAGCATTTCATATACAGTTTGCTTTTAGAGAAAAGAATACAAATGTATGACACCCTAAAGGTGTGTCTTTGAAACCCAAATGTGTCTCAGTGGGAAGTCCACTGTGAATCGTGGAGAGTGGCTTTTCCCGCGCACTCACTTTGCCCCCATGCAGTGTCCTTTGGGGAGGTGCTATCTTATTTAGGAAATTATCTTACAGCTCCGCCGCTTGATCATATCGGAGAACATAACAGTCCCGATGAGATCAACATGCAGTAAGATGTTAGCTCTTGGTGGTGTCCAATCTCTGTAGTGTTCGTAGTGTTCAAGTTCAGTGTGTCAACCAAGGCCTGCGTGCTTTGTTCAATGAATGTCCCATTCTTTTGCGAAAAAACCACCTGTTTTTAGACGTTCTGTCCCTTTGAAGAAAGTTGTCACCTCTGAACGGTGATCTCCTCTGATTTCAGACATCGTCAGGTGGGGATCATGTCATTGACAATACATCACTGTGTGAAACACCTGCACATCTTAAGGACCATTCATTGATTGAACATTGATCAATACTGATAGACTCAGCAACATTATCAAGAGATTCATAGGGCAAACCATAAATAGAATAAATAAAAAACATAGCACATGATACCTTGATGTGAAAAGTGCAAGTGGTACGGTCTCACCAGGTCAAATATATCTGATCTATAAAATTACCAATGTTCTTTCCCACTGTTGTATTTGGAGTTTAGTTGAATTTAAATGTACTTGGTCTCTGGATATTGAAGAAGAAGATGCAAAAGATCAGGTTAAAACAACAATGCATAACATTGAGGTATGCATATTATAAAAATAAAACCCAGAAAATAAAATGTTAAAATAACCTTGAGATATGCATGTTACAGATTGTATGAAAATAAAACCCAGGAATGGTTAAAATGATCTTCAGGTATGCATGTTATAGATTGTATGAAAATAAACCCAGAAAATGTAAAAATAACCTTCTTCAGGTATGCATATTATAGATTGTATGAAAATAAAACCCAGAAAATGTAAAAATAACCTTCTTCAAGTATGCATATTGGGTCATGTGAAAATAAAAGAAAATAAAAACCAGAAAGTGTTAAATAACATTCAGGTATGCATATATTGGGTCATGTAAAAAAAAAATAACGGAACATGTTAAAGTAAAATTTGGTAAAGCATCTCATAGGGTGTATCAATAAACGTGATAGTAAAATATTGCTACAATAGATTTAGGTATGGGCATGGTAGACCATATATAACAATAATAATAATAATAATAATAATAAGCACATAATGTTGTAATCATACCATGCACACATCTATCATGAATGTTGAGGGAACTCTGAATTTTCTAATATAAGCACCTTGTAGGCCTAAGATTAACTTAGTATATGTTCAGAACATGTTGAGTCCATGAGCACAATTGAAGATTCAGAATCTCATGTTAGATTTCTATGTGTGCAGGTATGTGCCTATGTGTATATGTATCTGTATGTGAATGTGTATGTATAGTCCATACATTTGAAGATTTAGAATCTCAGATTTCAATGTGTTTGCGTGTATAAGTAGGTGTATGAGTGTAGAGATATGTGAATACTTATATAGGTGTGTATCTGATATGTCGGCTAAGTCACATTTGATATTAGGAGTTGAGATGTAAATGGTTTGATTGATTCTTGAAAATTGTTTGTGCTGTTGTTTAGTGATAAGTTGAGGATCAGGGCGCCAACTGGTCCTCACTTATGACAACAACAGTCAGATTATTGATTTGAGATTTAGACAGTAAGTTTGTTATTGCAATTAGAAACATAATCATCAAAGTGTGACTTTGCCATGTAAGTTTCTTATGAATGTTGTAGTTTTGCTAATATGGGTGTGAATGATATCACTTAGAATTTGTGTTGGATTAGATGTCTCTGTTGTGTAACAGGAGAATGTTGATTTTAAAATGTAATGTTAAGTTTGGAATATGTTGTGTGGTGTGTAGTGTTTATGTCTGGATAGTCTTTACGTCTATACCAGATGTGTTACGAGATTGTTTTAGTCAATGTGTGTGCTGTACAGTCAGTGTTTGTCTGAAAGATGGGTGGATTTTATCTCTAACAATTAGTGTTGCAAATTTTGAGGCCATGTCTATTCGTGATGGTATAGTGTAGTGAGGTGTAAAATGGCCTTTGAATGTCTTCGCACCCATCCTCAGTTTTCTAGATTGTTTTTCTGCAGGGTTCGCTGTCTTTGATGTGGCCAGACATCTCTGGCCAGGATTTACAGCTTTCAACCTGATAAAAAGACAAACAGAGAAGCAATTTAGTTTTTAACCCTTTATGCAATTTGCATTAAGACATGCGGTACAATTTCTCCTTTTGGTGATCAGTCATTAGGGAATAGATGTACCATTGTCATATTATTTTGCAAATTTATTTTCAGAGATTAAATTTGCTTTACATCCTTTGGTCAGAGTTTTTTTTTTATTGACTACTGCTATTGCAGTGTAGTCCGACAGCATATTACTTTAAGCTGTGAAAGCATCTAAACCCTTGCTGTCTGCTGTGAGCATTCAAACTCCATTTCTGCTGGAGAACTTTTCCATAAGCTCAAATGGCTTCATTTTAAGTTGCTCAGTTCAGTCAGACCTGTGGGCAATTCATCAGCTCATCACACCTTTGACTGCTTCAGATCTCTGACCCAAAAGGACTCTTTTGTTTGATGTGTTCAGCATTTATCATAGGTTTAGTTACCAAATGATTAAAATAGACCTCTGTATTGGATTAAAAAAAGGGTTAGGGATTTCCAATGAAGGAGATTTGGTTCACTATCATCACGAGTGTCATGTAATTTTTCAGTGTTAAAACATGGCAACACGTGACAGCGTGCTCCGCTCCTTGACACACTGTGTAGTGAACCAATTCTGTGAGTTTGGCCTGTGTAAGTTGTTTCATATAGTATACATACATGTAATACACCACAATATTTACCATCTGAGGCCTGTTTGGCCATTATAATATAATGTATATTGCAACTTGAGCACAATGTAGATTACATTATATTAAAAATAATATTAATTAAAAATACATTCATTACTGATCTCTTAAGGATTACCAGATTGATGTTTTTAGTTTGCAAGATGTTCCTGTATCAATATATTTGAATGTGAAAAGGTGTCAGCCCTGGACAGACTGGTGTGAGGCACAGATTTTCATTGGTTCATGCTAATGTATTCCTCTTAAAAACAAGTGTCTCCCTTAAAAACAATGTTCTCTCTTGGGAACAATGGATAGCCCGTTATCCGAGTGGGGGAAAGCCCCTTTTAATCTCAGTTGGGTTTCTCACAGTGAAAGATAAGACCATTTGTGTTTTATTGGCCTAGAACAACATTATATTTTCCTGCAACAATTTTAGATTTTGTTTAATTGTATCTCATCAATGGAGGAATACATTGAATTAGAAGTTTGTAATTGTAATATGACTTCCTGATTTAATCCTCATTCAGTCCAGAGTGATCTTTTAGAAGGCTCACTCACAACCTTGAATACAGTAGACTCCCCGGAGAGCTACCCTTGATAGTCAAACATCACATCTCCATACAAATGCAGCATCTAAAAACCTTACTATCTGTAAGCTTATCACATCTCAACTGTCCAAGTCCTCCTTTTACATGCAAACACATTAATTGCATTAGTTTAAATCATCCAACATCATTTTTTAATTGTTAAAGTTTGTTAGCTATCTTTTCTAGGTTGTGCATTTGCTGTCACAACAAAAACAATTGTGTAGAATTTGGTGATTTAAATTTAGATTCTAGATGTTTTCCTTGTTTGAGAATCAGAACAAATTTTGGATGATTTAACTCCAATGAAAGACGATCTTTTGTTGTCCGTAGGCACGTAAACAAAAGATCTTAACAGAGCAAAGCAATTCATTCTTCATATAGCGTTACACAACATTTTTTGATAATGTGGTTTCATTTCATTCTTAAAGGCCCCACCGGATTTGATTTCCAGTCTAACATTAGGTATATTTACAACCTATTTCATAAATGTGGGATGTTTAAAACATTCCCTTAAACATTTTTAAAAGGCAAAGAAAAGATTGACTTACCACATCAGCTGAAGAAATAGAAGAAGTTCAAACCTTTAGCTCCATGAAAAGACTCTTATTCTCCAGGGATCGAATCAGTCGTACTTTGTACATTTTGATAAGATTTTCTCACTGGTTGAATATCACGTCCCGGGAATCACCACTTTGTAAGGGTCCAAATATGACCCCATCCATCCGTTTGGCCCAACGACGGAATCCAAACGGCATGGCCGGTTTATAGCGCATTCGGTCTTTTCCGGTGCTTCCGGTTTTAACATTACGCAACTTTATAATCTGACTCCAAAGATATAAAACGTATTGTAATATGAATCAAATTTATATAAATATAGAATTTGGATAAACATTTGATCATTCTATTTACTCATGTTAACATTGAACTCATTCATTCGATTACCAATATCATATCAGCCCACACCGGCCGTTGTGCGGATTCTGAAACATAAACTCAACCACACCAGAGGTCCTGACTTATATAGCCCTCGAATAATCATCACAATTATCCACAACTTAGTTAGGGTTAAATAATTAGTCTATCCGTGTAACCAGAGGAAATGGTTGAAGCAACTGCCCCATGCTGGCGTGCCCTTCATTATTATTATAAAATACTTACGCAACCCCAGCCAACTATATACAACTTAATACAGAACTCAGAAACTATAATTATAGTAGAGATACTGATCAGAGGTCCTGACTTATCATCTGATAGCCCACATATAGTAAAGTAATGGCTGTACATCTTAGTTCATCGGTATAGACAATTAGCATGAATTTATACCCCGGTCGTAGATTTATGGTGATAAAGGATCTCGTAATACTTATAGTAAATTAGAATAGTTAATGATACAGAGAAGATTAGAATGAATAAAATGTAACAATTTATTAACCAGGTAGGTAAAACATAATTCAGAAGCCAATTTACATTCCAATTCAAATACGAAATAAACAAAAACCGTTGCATACCTGGTAAGGAGATGGAGATCTGGTTACAGATTCCTCAAAGTAAAATGACAATACATGATGCTGTGCCAGGACAACATCATGGGGGTACATTTCTCGATATTGAAAGTCCCGCCTAAATCTTCTACAGATCTCCTTAAATAACCAGAGAACAAAGCATATAGGAATTTGGTGCTGATTGGTTGTTGGTAAAACTAAGGGCTGTCCTTAATCTGTATACAGTGGGTGATTGGTTTATGCTTAGAAAGGGAGGTGTCTATCAACATTGAATGAAGTTTCACATATACTTTAACATTGAATTCTGTTGTTATATGAGTGAGACCTGTAACCACTTGCAATGAGACATTCCAATAGAAAACAAATAAGATACAGATTTTAGATTCTTTGTGCATGTAGCATTTCATATACAGTTTGCTTTTAGAGAAAAGAATACAAATGTATGACACCCTAAAGGTGTGTCTTTGAAACCCAAATGTGTCTCAGTGGGAAGTCCACTGTGAATCGTGGAGAGTGGCTTTTCCCGCGCACTCACTTTGCCCCCATGCAGTGTCCTTTGGGGAGGTGCTATCTTATTTAGGAAATTATCTTACAAGGGGATGTTTTAGTAGGCCAATGGGCAAGTTTGGCCAGGATGCAGGGGCACACCCCTACTCTTTTTCGAATGACATCCTGGGATTTTTAATGACCACAGAGAGTCAGGACCTCGGTTTAACATCTCATCTGAAGACTATGTTTAAATAGCTTACATAATAATTAAATTCATCCAGGTGGGTTGTGGCGAGCCTTTATTTGTGTGACATCACATTAACCAGAGAATCTAAACAGCAGGTCTAATGAGACTGCTTTGGTTTAATTGGGATTAAAAAAAAATTGTGGATTTTTTTCATTGTAGGGGGATTGTGTTCACACACTGCCAACACACATTTGTGTCCAAACACCTAGTAAAATATGTGCCCTTTAATGCGTGAGCGACAATAAACATTTAAATGTAGCTTACTGTACCTACAGTATGTTTAAAACAGCTTACAGTTAAAGAGAATTGGTCTGTAAGCAAATTTGACTGGTGTAAGAAGAAATAAAAAAGACGAAAAGGGTGAATTGCCACAAAACTGCCGTCTCGCAGTAAATTTAGCAGTGCCGTCTGTTTTTCTGCAATACTGTGGAACTGTAACATCAGGAAATTGCTGATAAAGTTCAGAGGATATCCTGACTCAGTAAAAATCCAGCCAACAATCCACAATGCTACTTTAATAAAACGGACCTTAGTTTAAAGGGACATAACCTTTAATTTGTCATGCTTCATGTACCATCAGTGTTTGATGCCAGGTAAAGCTGACCGTGAGACTTAGAGCGTTGATAGATCATGCCGAATAATAAACACATAGATGCAGATAAACAATCTGTCCTTTATCACTCATACCCATATACTCGCCCCTATCAGCACTGTCTTTATATGTTCACAATCATCTGGATCACCCGTTAGATTAAAGAGGAAATTTGATGGGGTTTGCAAGAACATCTGAGGACATCTGCTGCCCTCTGGAGCTTTCATCAGAAGAGCGCTTCATTTGTTACAAGCTGCCGTGATGACTCGTGCATAGGAAGACGAAAGCGGATGGGAGAACCATTCATGAAGAACATATCGGTCCTGAGGGCAGGAATGTAACATCTGTCATTAAACGTGCTCCTACACTCTTTCAACAAAAAAAAAAACGAAGGGAGTTCCTGGCATGTTCCGGTTCACTAGCTTATTTCTCCAGAGGCCGAGAAAAGGGAATCCCCACTGAAGAGAAGAGTTTTGCTTTCTGCCTGTGTTATGATGTTTTAGGCTAAATTAACAGCCTGATAACTAATTCTGTGGTTTTTTACAGGGCTGAAATGGTTCTTGGCAATATCATCAAGAAGAAAGGATGGAGGTAAAGATATTGATCTATAACACACTGATGAGCATTTGATTTGACTTGCCATGTTTGTTCGTGATTCTCTTATTCTTGCATTATCTCAATAGGAGGATGCTTGCTGTACCCTGCAGCTCCTGTTAGTTCGTAAATGACTAATATGGAGTTTTCACAAAAAGGGGACATCAGCTTTTATTCATCCTACTATTCACTGTACTGTGTGTGAGCACTGAGGCGAAACCTTCCCCTGGGGAAGATGTCTAATTTTGGCCTCGACTACTATACAGTACTGGAATGACTGCAGTTTTAAATATTTGAAATATCTCCTGTGATTTTACCATAAATAATCTTCAAAAATTGGCCTTAATTTACCATAAAAGGGAAATTATGCTTTAAAGGTGCAGTATGTAACATTTTAAGTGATCTCTTGACAGAAATGCAATATAATATACATAACTATATTATCGGTGGTGTATAAAGATCTTACATAATGAACTGTATTGTTTGTATTACCGTAGAATAAGTCATTTTTATCTACGTAAACTGCGGGTCCCCTTACATGGAAGTCGCCATTTGGGCCATTGCTTGACTGGCTATTCTCTACTGTCACAGACAACATCTGTGGGGGCTACCATAGCTTCTCTATGTGCCGTTGGTTGCAATTCGCACCTTTAGATTTCGCTAAAATTTACACACTTCATCTTTAAAAAAAACGAATGTAAGATTATGTTAGATTATTACTTGCATGAAAGAAAAACTTAATAAGATTAACACATTTAATTAGATAAAAATAAATGAATATTTAACTAATTTAATACAACATTGAATATATTGATAGCCCAGTTAAATAGATAGTAATTAAGGTTTAAAGGATAACTCCACAGTTCCCTTTCAGTCGGTCACTACGACGTCACGTCGTGACCGACGAATTGGGAACCGCTCCGCGGGTGACCTATCTACTTCGAGAAACTATAAAAACGCCAATGAACTTGGCATGCAGGTATTTGCATAATGCCGGCGCCGCCCCGCCAGGTGCGTATATAAGCCGCAGGTGCACAATACCAAATTAGCTTTTTGCTTCGAAGCCGGCAGACATCTGCTCTCGAGAAGCGTATACTGATCTTCGTAGATCCCTGTTCTTGGAGGAAAAAGATCTCAGCTTGCTGAAGTTGGTTGGGCAAAGACACCTCAGCGGAGGCTCGCAGTGTTTCTCCACCCTTTTCTCTCTCTCTCTCTCTCTGTCTCTTTTAGGACTTGAGTTGAGTGAGTGCGTTTGCCTCTCCCTGTGTGTTTCACCAGCTCGCACAAAAAGAGTGATTTCCCTAAAAGAGCAGCACGTTTGAGCTTTGTGTCTTTTTAAAGACAGTCACTCATTCGTGTCACGGTCGGGTGCGTCTTTTTAAAGATGGCATTCCGCCCGTGTTCCGTTTCTGGATGCGGTGTGTTCATCGCTCCCCGGGATGGCCACGAGCGCTGTGTTTCGTGTCTGGGGCTCCAGCACGCAGAGGCAGCGTTGCGTGATAGTTCATGCTCCACTTGTGAGGGCATGACTATGGCGGATTTGCGGAGACGGGTGTCGTTTCTCCGGGAACGGCGCCCGCCTTCCAAGTCTGGTGCTGCTAAGGGCGCAGCTACCAAACTTGCGAAGGATGACCTCCGTATAACGGTGCTGGGTCGGTCTGCTGGTTCGTCCAGCAGCTCCCAGCGCCCTGATCCGTTGCCAGCGGAGGTCCCGATGGAGACGAGCGGCCCGTGTTCTACGGTGTCCTCGCGCTCTGTCGAGCCTCCACCGGACGCGATGTCCACCGTAACGTCGGAGGGGGGGGTTGTCAGCCTCGGACGTCGATCCAGATCCGCTCCCGCCTTCGGGTCGGGTTGCGGGTCCTGCGTTCGACCCCGAGATGGCAGCCATGCTCGCTCGGGCGGCGGCGGCGGTCGGCTTGGAGTGGACTGAACCTCCCCCACCTGAACCGTCCCGCCTCGATGATTGGTACTTCGGGGGTGCCAGGGCTTCTCAGTCCTCGCCCCCGGTGCCCTTCTTCCCCGAGGTACATGAAGAGCTGACGCGGTCGTGGAAAACCCCGTTTTCCGCCCGGAACCGGCCGTTTCAGCCTTCACCCCTCACCTCTCTCGAGGGTGGAGATGCCAGGGGGTATACTGGTATCCCGTCAGTGGAGCGGCCGGTCGCGATGCAGTTGTGTCCGGCCGGTGTCGCTTCCTCCTGGCGGGACCAGCCTACTCTCCCCTCACGGGCTTGTAAGCAGTCTTCGGCGCTGACCGGTGCTGCTTACAAAGCTTGTGGGGAGGCAGCCTCTGCCCTGCATGCCATGGCATTGCTGCAGGTTCATCAGGCTAAGGCTCTGAGGGACCTGCACGCGGGAGGTCACGACTCGGCGGAGTTCTCTGAACTGCGTGCGGCCACTGATCTGGCGCTTCGTGCGACCAAGGTCACCGCACGCGCCGTCGGGCGTGCGATGTCTACCCTGGTAGTCCAGGAACGCCATCTCTGGCTGTGTCTGGCGGACATGAAGGATGCTGATAAAACCCGGCTCCTGAATGCTCCGGTTTCCCAGACCGGCCTGTTCGGCGAGACGGTCGAGGAGTTTGCGCAGCAATTCTCCGCGGCCAAGAAGCAGACTGAGGCCATAGCTCAAATCATGCCACGTCGGAAGCGTCCTGCGCCTGCCCCATCCACGTCGGCGCCTCAGCCTGCTCCTCGCCGAGGGCGTCCTGCGGCGGCCGCCTCCGTTCCTCCCCGGGGCTCTTCTAAGAAGCGAGGAACCGGTCGTCAGCAGCCCGCCCCGCCCGCTCAGCCCGCTCCGAAGGGTGGAAAGAGGAGATCGAAGCGGCCCTGAGACGGGCGACCTAGAGATGGAGGGGATCGCTCTTCGGGAGATGGTGAAGGCACCACTCCCCCCACCGGAGGAGGGCCGGTTGGGGAATCTTTTGTTTCATTTTTCTGTTCCGCCGACTTTTCAGTCGGCACCCACAAATTCACAAAAAGAGCGAATTCCACTTCCATCTCTAGGTCTTCAGATGAGCGCCGGAGATACGAGCGGGCTCATAACCCCCCCTCGTTCTCCGACTCATCAGAGGAGAACGAGAGCGGCGCTCGGGCTCATAACCCCTCCGCGCTCTCCAACTTCTCAGGCGGTAGGAGACAGCTACGGGCTCATAACCCATCGTCTCCCTCCTCCTTCGCCAGAGGGTGCATCGAGTGGCGAGAGGTGTCTTCAGCAGAGCCTCCCTTACTCAACCACCCAGCAACGGACTCAGGTGAGTGTTATCACACACAACACTGCTGTCGGTGCGGCCGTTACGCACACACCGGCGATCACCTCCGTTGCGCCCGCCGCGGGTACACCGATCGTGCCTTTAGTCCCCCTCGCACGGTGTCTGGGGGCGTGGAAACAGCTTCCCAGCCCGTCGCGTTGGCTTTTACGCACGATTCGTCTCGGCTATGCGATCCAATTTGCCCGGCGTCCCCCCAAATTCTCCGGCGTTCGTTTCACTACGGTGAGAGCTGCCGATGCGCACGTCCTCCGTGCGGAGATCGCTGTCTTATTGGCGAAAGACGCGATCCAGCCGGTCCCTCCAGCCGAGATGAGGTCGGGGTTTTACAGCCCTTACTTTATTGTACCCAAGAAAAGCGGCGGCTTGCGACCGATCCTGGACCTGCGTTCGCTGAACCGTGCACTTCACAGAATGCCGTTCAAGATGCTGACGCCCAAACGCATATTTCCATGCATTCGTCCAAACGATTGGTTCGCATCTATCGACCTGAAGGACGCGTACTTCCACGTATCGATTCTCCCCCGGCACAGGCCGTTTCTCCGCTTTGCGTTCGAGGGGCGAGCATACCAGTACAAAGTCCTCCCATTCGGGCTCTCTCTGTCGCCCCGTGTATTCACCAAAGTAGTGGAGGGGGCTTTAAAACCCCTGAGAGAGAGAGGTGTGCGCATTCTCGCGTATCTGGACGATTGGCTAATAATAGCTCAAACACGTCAGACGCTGTGCGATCACAGAGATTTAACTTTAAAACACCTCGCTCGTTTGGGTCTTCGGGTCAACTGGGAAAAGAGCAAGCTTTGCCCCGTGCAGAGAATCTCTTTTCTCGGTATGGAACTGGACTCGATCGATTTGACAGCTCGTCTAACAGAAGCGCGTGTACAGTCGATTCTGACTTGCCTGAATACATTCAAGAGCAAGAGCGCGGTCCCGCTGAAACAATTTCAGAAGCTTTTGGGGCATATGGCAGCAGCCGCAGCTGTAACTCCGCTCGGACTGCTCCATATGCGACCGCTTCAGCATTGGCTTCACGATCGAGTCCCGAGGAGAGCGTGGCTGCGCGGCACTCACCGTGTTATCATTACACCTGCGTGTCGTCGCACTTTCACTCCGTGGTCAGACCGTGCGTTTCTCCGAGCCGGTGTGCCTCTGAGACAGGTCTCCAGGCATGCAATAGTATGCACAGATGCTTCGGACACGGGGTGGGGGGCCACGTACGATGGGCTTGCGGCTTCGGGGGTCTGGACGGCACCCCAGCTGCATTGGCACATAAATTGCCGAGAAATGTGGGCTGTATATCTTGCGCTCGTCCGTTTCAGCAACGAGTTACAGGGCAAAGATGTATTAGTTCGCACAGACAACACTGCGACCGTGGCGTACATCAATCGTCAAGGCGGTTTACGCTCGCGTCACCTGTCGCATCTCGCCCGTCATCTCCTCACTTGGAGTCAGAAGAATTTGAGGTCTCTTCGTGCCATTTACATCCCGGGCACGCTCAATGTAGAGGCGGATGCGCTCTCTCGGGCTGCGCGTCCCGGCGAATGGCGACTCCACCCCATTGCGGTTCAGCAGATTTGGAGACGTTTCGGCAAAGCGCAGATAGATCTGTTTGCTTCCCCAGAGACGACCCATTGTCGCCTGTTCTATTCACTAGCCGACGACTCGCTCGGCGTGGATGCATTGGCACACAGCTGGCCGCGAAACATGCGCAAATACGCGTTCCCTCCGGTGAGCCTCATTGCGCAAACCCTATGCAAAATCCGGGAGGACGAGGAGAGCGTGCTGTTGGTGGCACCGTATTGGACAACCAGGAGTTGGTTTCCAGAACTCTCTCTCCTCGCGACAGCCCCTCCTTGGAAGATTCCCCTGAGGAAGGACCTTCTTTCTCAACAAGAGGGCACATTATGGCACCCGCGCCCCGACCTGTGGAACCTCCATGTGTGGTCTCTGGACGGGGCACGGAGGATTTGAGTGATTTACCGCAAGAGGTATCTAACACTATTGCTGCAGCGCGAGCGCCGTCTACGAGACAGGCTTACGCGCTTAAATGGAACCTGTTTGTCGACTGGTGTTCTTCCCAAAGTGAAAACCCCCGAGAATGCCCGATTAGTGTTGTGCTTTTATATCTCCAGCGCCGTTTGGAGAATAGGCTGTCACCATCCACTATTAAAGTCGATATCGCTGCGATATCAGCTCACCATTCACCCGTAAACGGTAGAACAGTGGGTCAGCACGACCTGGTCATTAGATTTCTCAGAGGCGCTCGAAGACTGAATCCTTCGCGTCCTCCCTCTATTCCTCCTTGGGACCTGTCCTTGGTGCTGAAATCACTCCAGGAAGCCCCATTTGAGCCTCTGCATAGTGTGAGTGTTAAATTTCTTACTATGAAAACATTAACTCTCCTTGCTTTGGCTTCTGTTAAGAGGATAGGGGATATTCATGCATTTTCGGTCGACGAATCGTGCCTTCAGTTCGGGCCGGCTGCATCCAGCGTAACACTGAGACCCCGGCCCGGCTTTGTGCCCAAAGTTCCCACCACTCCTTTCAGAGATCAAGTGGTGAACCTCCAAGCGCTGCCTTTGGAGGAGGCAGACCCAGCCATGGCTTTGTTATGCCCTGTTCGTGCACTACGTGTGTATATAGACAGGACGCAAAGTTTTAGGACCTCAGATCAGCTCTTTGTTTGTTACGGTGGTCAGCAGAAAGGAAAAGCTGTCACCAAGCAGAGGATGTCCCATTGGATTGTGGATACTATAGCCCTTGCATATCAAAAGCAGAATGTGCCTTGTCCATTTAATTTACGTGCTCACTCTACACGCAGTGTGGCATCATCTTGGGCACTGGCTCGCGGTTCCTCGCTAACAGATATTTGTAGAGCTGCAGGCTGGGCGACACCTAATACGTTCACAAGATTCTATAGTGTTCGTGTCGAACCGGTTTCCACTCGGGTTCTTTCTACTAACTAGTTAAGAATGCCGGGGGTCGGCTCGTGTGTCGGCTTGGAGCCTCTATTTTGGTGCTGCACATCTGCACCAATATGGAAGGCCATCGGGGCAAAAACGTCTAAAAAACTGTTTTTGCCTCTCCTCCACCGCCCTGATAGCTGGTGTTGCGGAGCATCCGCTGTCAACCTATCACTGCTGTATTTTCTGTAAACCTGTGTAGGCTAGGCGTCCACATTTGTCCCCTACGTGGGGTTCATTTGTGTGTATACTCCGTGGGGTACTAATCCTCCACGTTTTCCTTAGCAGAGCCTGCTTTGCATCTCTCTGCATACTATGTTTTGTTCAGAGACTTTTATGAGCAACCTATCGGTTGTTTCATATTTTTATGTCATCCATTCAACCTTCTTAGGGGATGGCTTCCGCAGTGTTCTAGCTCCGCTCAGTTTAGACGCTTCCCCAGTTCGCTGCTTCACTATCGTGGGTTAAGGAACAGGTAGTGACCGGCCTTCTGCATTTCGCCTTAGGTTCCGCCCCCTATGTGGAGGGCGGAGGGCTTTTACAGACACTGGAAGGGTTCAGCTGCAGTGGCGTTTTGGTAGGGATTCCCAATTCGTCGGTCACGACGTGACGTCGTAGTGACCGACTGAAAGGGAACGTCTCGGTTACGTATGTAACCCTCGTTCCCTGAAGGAAGGGAACGGAGACGTCACGTCCCGTCGCCACAGTTTGCTGTTCCATTGCTGTTTTCAGGCCGGGCACTGCTGCTCGGCTTCTCAGCAATAATATAGCTAATTTGGTATTGTGCACCTGCGGCTTATATACGCACCTGGCGGGGCGGCGCCGGCATTATGCAAATACCTGCATGCCAAGTTCATTGGCGTTTTTATAGTTTCTCGAAGTAGATAGGTCACCCGCGGAGCGGTTCCCAATTCGTCGGTCACGACGTGACGTCTCCGTTCCCTTCCTTCAGGGAACGAGGGTTACATACGTAACCGAGACGTTTTTTACTA